>NW_028123863.1:0-600000 GCF_965194805.1 Balaenoptera borealis
CCATTATGGTTTATCACAGGGTATTGAATATAGTTTCCTGTGCTCTACAGTAGGTCTTGGTGGGTTGTCCATCCTATGTAGAATAGTTTGCTTCTGCTATTCCAAAACTCCCAATCTTTCCTTCACTCTCTCCTTGGCAACCACAACTCTCTTTTCTATATCTGTGTGTTTGTTTCTGTTTCGCTGACATGCTCATTTGTGTCCTGTTTTCGATTCCACATGTAGGTGATATTATATGGTATTTGTCTTTCTCTCTCTGACTTACTTCACTTAGTATCATTATCTCTAGGTCCATCCATGTTGCTGCAAATGGCATTATTTCATTCTTTTTTATGTCTGAGTAATATCTTTTGTATACGTATACCACACCTTCTTTATACACTCATTTTTCAATGAACATTTAGGTTGTTTCCATGTCTTGGCTGTTATAAATAGTGCTGCTATGAACATAGGGTTTCATGTATCTTTTTGAATTATAGTTTTGTCTAGATATATGTCCACAAGTGGGATTGCTAGATCATATGGCAACTCTCTTTATAGTTTTTTTGAGGAACCTCCATACTGTTTTCCATAGTGGCTGCACCAACTTACATGGCCACCGACAGTGTAGAAGGGTTCCCTTTTCCCCATACCCCCTCCAGCATTTGTTAATTGTAGATTTTCTTTTTAATGATGGCCATTCTGATCAGTGTGAAGTGATACCTCATTGTAATTTGGATTTGCATTTATCTAATAATTAGTGATGATGAGCACCTTTTCATGTGCCTATTGGCTCTCTGTATGTCTTCTTTGGAGAAATGTTTATTTAGGTCTTCTACCCATTTTTCCATTGAGTTATTTGTTATTTTGTTATTGAGTTGTATGAGCTGTTTGTATGGTTTGGAAATTAAGCCCTTGTCAGTCTCATCATTTGCTAATATTTTCTCCCAGTCCATAGGTTGTATTTTCATTTTGATTATGGTTTCCTTTGCTGTGCAAAAGCTTATAAGTTTGATTAGTTCCTGTTTCTTTTTTGCTTTTACAGTAAGTCCCCTACATATGAACAAGTTCTGTTCCAAGAGTGCGTTTGTAAGTTCAATTTGTTTGTAAGTCCAACAAAGTTCGCCTAGGTACCCAACTTACACAGTCGGCTGTATGGTATTGTACCGTAATAGGTTTATAATACTTTTCACGCAAACAATACATAAAAAACAAGCACAAAAACAAAGAAAGCATTTTTAATCTTACAGTACAGTAACTTGAAAAGTACAGTAATACAGTACAACAGCTAGGATACTCGGGCTGGCATCGAAGGAACAGGCGAGCAGAGTTACTGATTGGAGGAGGGAGGGGAGGTGGGAGATGGTAGGGGTGAAGGATTATCAACAGTAGGAGACAGAGGGCAAGCTGCAATTTCACTCATACCTGCCGTTGATGGCAAAGGTTCTGGTTCCTTGCTGGATTTAATTCTATCTACCCTCTTGAAAGAATGATCCATTGATGTCTGGGTAGTAGCTCTTTTTTTCTCATCATAGATGACAAGGTAACACTGGATTGCAATCTGAATGGCTGCTGCCACCTTTGGGTCCCATTCTAGGTTCGGGTCCTGTGCCTCAAAAACTAACAGTGCTTCCTCAAATAACGAAGATTCCCTTGCCATTTTCTGTGTCGTGAATCTCTTCAGTTCTTCAGTTACTTTTTCTTCCTCCTGTCCCTCTTCATCCTTTCTCTGGGCCTCCAATTCCATCAGTAAGCTCCTCATGTTGCACAGCAAGGAGTTCAGCGAAATCGTCCTCTTGCAGATCTAGCTCCAGCTTCTCGCTGAGGGTCACTACGTTGCTGAAGACCTCTTCGGACTTCTGATCTACCTTCTCAAATCCACAAAAATCATGAACAAACTGTGGGCAAAGGTTCTTCCAAACCCCATTCATCGTGACCGCCATACCCTCACACCATGCAAAGTCAATGTTTTTTATGGTCTTGTAGATGTTATAGTCCTCCCAAAGCTGTCCCTAGGTTGTTCCTGATTTGTCACTTACCTTTACTGCCTGACAAAAAGTGTGACATAAATAATATTTCTTGAAAGTCGCTATAACGCCCTGGTCCATAGGTTGGATGAGCAATGTAGTATTTGGTGACAGATGCAGTACTTTGACGTTGGGATGAAAGTCATCCATGAATGGGGGGTGGCCCAGAGCATAGTCGAGCAGCAAAAGAATGTTTTGCTGGAACGTCCTTCTCCAAGCAATATTTCTCTACATCTGGGATAAAGTGGTGGCAAAACCAGTCCTGGAACGTGGCCTGTGTAATCCGGGATTTGGGGTTACGCTTCCACACAACAGGAAGAGAGCCCTTGGCTATGTTTTTAAGGGTTCTTGGGTTCTGTGAATGATAAACTAAGAGAGGTTTCAGCTTCAATTCACCGGAAGCATTGCCACCAAACAACAGTTAGCCTATCCTTTGCTGCTTTACAGCCCAGCATCAACTTTTCCTCCTTACTGACGTAACTTTGGTCTGGCATCCTCTTCCAGTACAGTTGTGTCTCATCCACATTAAAAACCTGGTTGGGTAAATACACACCATCATCAATAATTTCTCAAAGTGTTTCTGGAAGTTCCTGGACAGCTATCCTATCTGCACTTGCTGTCTCTCCACTTACTTTTACATTGTGAAGGCTGGCTCTAGCCTTGAACCGATGAAACCAGCCATGGCTGGCATTAAAAGATGTGCCCTCTGATTCTTTGCCATGTTTCTTCTTCAAGTCTTCATAAAGGCTTTTAGCTTTCTCTTGAATCAGCATTAAGTTGAGAAGGACTCAGCGCTGATGTTGATCCTGCATCCGCACACTGAGAAGTTTCTCCATCTCCTCCATCACTTTTCCATGCTTCTTGGATATTGTGTCAACATCGTCGGCACAGCAGACTTCACATGTTCCATGATCTTGTCCTTGTTCTTTAGATTCGTGCCAATGATTGAATGATTCATATTATAAGAATGAGCGATGTCTAACATCTTTTTGCCTCGCTCCACTCTCTCAATTACTTTCACTTTTGTTTCCGTCATTATCGCTTGGCGCTTCTTAACAGTACCAGCTACATCACCTCTGCTTTTACGCTTGCTTCCAGACATCTTGGGCTTGAAATAAAGGTACTGTACTACTGTACTCTATACAGTACTGCAAAGTACACAAAAGCACAACCACATATAGAGGAAGCACGCACGTGACAATGTATGCCAGACACGTGAACTAACTTACATGATTGGACACGCGAATGGACGTTTGCATCTTTGAAAGTTTGCAACTTGAAGGTTCGTATGTAGGTGACTTACTGTATTTGTACTGCCTAGGGAGAACTACCTAGGAAAATTTTGGTATGACTTATGTCAGAGAATGTTTTGCTTATGTTCTCTTCTAGGAGTTATATGGTGTCCTATCTTATATTTAAGCATATAAGCCGTTTTGAGTTTATTTTTGTGTATGGTGTGAGGGTATGTTCTGACTTCACTGATTTGCATACGGCTCTCCAACTTTCAAAACACCACTTGCTGAAGAGACTGTCTTTTCCCCATTGTATATTCTTGCCTCCTTTGTCAAAGATTAATTGACCATAGGTGTGAGGGTTTATTTCTTAGCTCTCTATTCTATTCCATTGATCCAGGTATCTCTTTCTGTGCCAATACAATGCGGCTTTGATTACTGTAACTTTGTAGTATTTTCTGAAGTTTAGGAGGGTTATGCCTCCTGCTTTGTTCTTTTTCCTGGGGATTGTGTTCACATTTCTGACTTTTTATGGTTCCAGATACATTTTAGGATTATTTGTTCTAGTTCTGGGGAAAATGTCATGGGTAATTTGATAGGGATCACATTAAATCTGTAGATTGCTTTGGGTAGTATAGCCATTTTAACAGTATGAATTCCTCCCATCCAAGAGCGTGGGATGTCTTTCCATTTCTTTGAATCATCTTCAGCTTCCTTTACTAATGTTTTGTAGTTCTCAGTATATAAGTCTTTCACCTCCTTGGTGAGGTTTATTCCTAAGCATTTTATTTTTTTGATGCCATTAATAAAAGGATTGCTTGTTTACATTTCCTTTCTGATATTTCATTGTTAGTGTAAAGAAATGCAACCAGGGACTTCCCTGGTGGCTCCGTGGTTGAGAATCCGCCTGCCAATACAGGGGACACGGGTTTGAGCCCTGATGCAGGAAGATCTCACATGCCGTGGAGCCACTAAACCTGTGTGCCACAACTACTTAGCCTGCACTCTAGAGCCAGTGAGCCACAAATACTGAGCCCATGTGCCACAACTACTTAAGCCTGCATGCCTAGAGCCCGTGCTCCACAATAAGAGAAGCCACTGCAATGAGAAGCCTGCGCACCACAAGAAAGTCTAGTCCCCACTGGCCACAACTAGAGAAAGCCCGTGCACAGCAATGAAGACCCAATGCAGCCAAAATAAATTTAAAAAAAAAAGAAAGAAAAACCAGGAAATGCAACCAATTTATATATGTTAATCTTGTATCCTGCTACTTTGCTGAATTTGTTTATCAGTTCTAGTAGTGTTTGTGTGGGATTTTTAGGGTTTCCTTTATATATATTATCATGTCATCTGCATATAATGACAACTTTACCTCTTCCCTTCCAATTTGGTTAGATTTTATTTCTTTTTCTTGTCTGATTGTTGTGGTTAGGGCTTCCAATACTATGTTGAAGAGAAGACGTGGGAGTGGGCATCCTTGTCTTGTTCCAGATTTTAGCGGGAAGGCTTTCAGCTTATGAACGTTGAGTATTATATTGGCTGTGGGTTTGTCATAAATAGCTTTTATTATGTTGAGATATGTTTCCTCTGTACCCACGTTGGTAAGTGTTTTTACCATGAATGGATGTTGAAGCTTTTCAAATGCTTTTTCGCCATCTACTGAGATGGTCGTTTGTTTCTTGTTTTTCCTTTGTCGATGGGGTGTATCATGTTGATTGATTTGCATATGTTGAAACAGCTTTGTGAAACTGGGGTGAATCAAATTTGGTCATGGTGTATGATCCTCTTATGTGTTGTCGGATTCGGTTTTCTAATATTCAGTTGAGAATTTTTGCATCTATATTTATCAACGATATTGGCCTGCAGTTTTCTTTTTTGGTAGTGTCTTTCTCTGTGTTTTTTTTTAAAGTCTTTATTGAATTTGTTCCAATATTGCTTCTGTTTTATGTTTTGGTTTCTTGTTTGTGAGGCATGTGGGATCTTAGCTCCAAAACCAGGGATCGAACAGGCACCCCCTGCACTGGAAGGCGAAATCTTAACTGCTGGACCACCAGAAAAGTCCCCATCTGTTTTATTTGTTTTTTTTTTTTTTAAGTAAATTTCTTTCTTTCTTTATTTTTGGATGCATTGGGCATTCGTTGCTGTGCTCGGGCTCTCTCTAGTTGTGGTGAGCGGGGACTACTCTTCGTTGTGGTGTGCAGGCTGTTCATTGTGGTGGCTTCTTTTGTTGCAGATCATGGGCTCTAGGTGCGTGGGCTTCAGCAGTTGTGGCTATCAGGCTCAGTAGTTGTGGCTCGTGGGCTGTAGAGCGCAGGCTCAGTAGTTGTGGCACACAGGCTTAGTTGCTCCATGGCATGTGGGATCTTTCCAGACCAGGTCTCGAACCTATGTCCCCTGCAGTGGCAGACAGATTCTTAACCACTGTGCCACCAGGGAAGTCCCCCCTCCCCATCTGTTTTTGATATCAGCGTGATAGTGGCTTCATAGAATGTCTTTGGAAGTATTCCTTACTCTTCAATCTTTTCGAAGAGTTTGAGAAGAATCAGTGTAAGTTCTGCTTTTTATATTTGGTAGAATTTGCCTGTGAAACCATCTGATCCTGGACTTCTGTTGGTAGGGAGTTTTTTTAAATTACAGATTCTATTTTTTTAAAAATTCTATTTATTTATTTATTTATTTTGGCTGTGTTGGGTCTTCGTTTCTGTGCAAGGGCTTTCTCTAGTTGCAGCGAGCGGGGGCCACTCTTCATCACGGTGCGTGGGCCTCTCACTATCGTGACCTCTCTTGTTGTGGAGCACGGGCTCCAGACGCTCAGGCTCAGTAGTTGTGGCTCACGGGCCCAGTTGCTCCGCGGCATGTGGTATCTTCCTAGACCAGGGCTCGAACCCGTGTCCCCTGCATTGGCAGGCAGATTCTCAACCGCCGCGCCACCAGGGAAGCCCTCTATTTTGCTTTTAGTGATCAGTATGTTCAAGTTATCTATTTCTTCTTGATTCAGTTTTGTTCGGCTGTAAAAGAACAAAATATATTTTTAAGTTATGTTAGCAGCTAAATACTTACCATGTATTAGACCACAAAAGAGAGAAGAAAAAATATTAAAATATTTTTTCAAATACAACAAGTATTGAAATGTTTTAAAGAAATTGGTATAATAATACTAATTACAATAATGACAAATTGTTCTGAACTTAAAGACTACTTATATCTAAGATGCATATTATATGCTTATTGTTTTATTGTTTTTAAATACATGGAATGTTTTCTCCTTTCTAATGTAATTCTTTTATTTTACCTGTATATTGTGAAAAAAATTTAGTTGCACATAATATAAAAAATTACACTTTAATAGGAGATATTAATCCATTTACATTTACTATAGTACTGAAAATACTTAGGTTTAGCGTTCCATGTCACTGAGTGCTCTTTTTTATTTATTTATTTTTAAAAAAAGATTTAATTTGGGGGGGGGCATAAATTATTCATTTATTTATTTAATTTTAACATCTTTATTGGACTATAATTGCTTTACAATGGTGTGTTAGTCTCTGCTTTAGAACAAAGTGAATCAGCTATACATATCCATATATCCCCATATCTCCTCCCTGTTGCGTCTCCCTCCCGCCCTCCCTATCCCACCCCTCTAAGTGGTCATAAAGCACTGAGCTGATCTCCCTCTTCTATGCAGCTGTTTCCTACTAGCTAGCTATTTTACATTTGGTAGTATATATAAGTCCATGCCACTCTCTCACTTCGTCCCAGCTTACCCTTCCCCCTCCCCATGTCCTCAAGTCCATTCTCTATGTCTGCGTCTTTATTCCTGTCCTGTCCCTAGGTTCCTCCCAACCGTTTCTTTTCCTTTTCTTTTTAGATTCCACATATATGTGTTAGCATACAGTATTCGTTTTTCTCTTTCTGACTTACTTCACTCTGTATGACAGACTCTAGGTCCATCCATCTCACTACAAATAACTCAATTTCATTTCTTTTTATGGCTGAGTAATATTCCATTTTATATTGAAGATGTGCAACATCTTTTTTACCCATTCATCAGTTGATGGACACTTAGGTTGCTTCCATGTCCTGGCTATTGCAAATAGAGCTGCAATGAACATTGTGGAACATGACTCTTTTTGAATTATGGTTTTCTCCAGGTATATGCCCAGTAGTGGGATTGCTGTGTCATATGGTAGTTCTATTTTTAGTTTTTTAAGGAACCTCGATACCGTTCTCGATAGTGGCTCTATCAATTTACACTCCCACCAACGGTGCAAGAGGGTTCCCTTTTTTCCACACCTCTGCAGCATTTATTGTTTGTAGATTTTTTTGATGATGGCCATTCTTACCTGTGTGTGGTGATACCTCATTGTAATTTCGAGTTGCATTTCTCTAATGATCAGTGATGTTGAGCATTCTTTCATGTGTTTGTTGGCAATCTGTATATCTTCTTTGGAGAAATGTCTATTTAGGTCTTCTGCCCATTTATGGATTGGGTTGTTTGTTTGTTTGTTTGTTTTTGATATTGAGCTGCATGGGCTGCTTGTAAAGTTTGGAGATTAATCCATGGTCAGCTGCTTCGTTGGCAAATATTTTCTCCCATTCTGAGGGTGGCCTTTTCGTCTTGTTTACGTTTTCCTTTGCTGTGCAAAAGCTTTTAAGTCTCCTTAGGTCTCATTTGTTTATGTTTCTTTTTAATTTCCGTTTTCTAGGAGGTGGGTCAAAAAGGATCTTGCTGTGATTGATGTCATAGAGTGTTCTGCCTATGTTTTCCTCTAAGAGTTTGATAGTGTCTGGCCTTGCATTGAGGTCTTTAATCCATTTTGAGTTTATTTTTGTGTATGGTGTTAGGGAGTCTTCTGATTTCATCCTTTTACCGGTAGCTGTCCAGTTTTCCCAGCACCACTTATTGAAGAGGCTGTGATTTCTCCATTGTATATTCTTGCCTCCTTTATCAAAAATAAGGTGACCATATGTGTATGGGTTTATGTCTGGGCTTTCTCTCCTGTTCCATTGCTCTATATTTCTGTTTTTGTGCCAGTACCATACTGTCTTGACTACTGTAGCTTTGTAGTATTGTCTGAAGTCAGGGAGCCTGATTCCTCCAGCTCTGTTTTTCTTCTCAAGATTGCTTTGGCTGTTCGGGGTCTTTTGTGTTTCCATACAAATTGTGAAATATTTTTGTTCTAGTTCTCTGAAAACTTCCATTGGTAGTTTGATAGGGATTGCATTGAATCTGTAGATTGCGTTGGGTAGTAGAGTCATTTTCACAATGTTGATTCTTCCAATCCAAGAACATGGTATATCTCTGTATCTGTTTGTGTCATCTTTGATTTCTTTCATCTGTGTCTTATAGTTTGTTGAGTAAACGTCTTTTGTCTCCTTAGGTAGGTTTATTCCTAGGTATTTTATTCTTTGTGTTGCAGTGGTAAATGGGAGTGTTTCCCTAATTTTTCTTTCAGAATTTTCATCTTTAGTGTATAGGAATGAAAGAGATATCTGTACATTAATTTTGTATCCTGCAACCTTACCAGTTCATTGATTAACTCTAGTAGGTTTCTGGTAGCATCTTTAGGATTCTCTATGTATAGTATCATGTCATCTGCAAACAGTGAGAGCTTAACTTCTTCTTTTCCGATTTGGATTCCTTTTATTTCTTTTTCTTCTCTGATTGCCGTAGCTAAAAATTCCAAAAGTGTGTGGAATAATAGTGGTGAGAGTGGGCAACCTTGTCTTGTTCCTGATCTTGGTGGAAATGTTTTCACTTTTTCACCATTGAGAACGATGCTGGCTGTGGGTTTGTCATATATGGCCTTTATTATGTTGAGGAAAGTTCCCTCTATGCCTACTTTCTGGAGGGTTTTTATGATAAATGGGTGTTTAATATTGTCGAAAGCATTTTCTGCATCTATTGAGACGACCATATGGTTTTTATCCTTCAGTTTTTTAATATGGTGTATCACATTGATTTGCATGTACTGAAGAATCCTTGCATCCCTGAGATAAACCCCACTTGATCATGGTGTATGATCCTTTTAAGGCGCTGTTGCATTCTGTTGGCTAGTATTGTGCAGTGGATTTTTGCAGCTATGTTCATCAGTGATATTGACCTGTAGTTTTCTTTCTTTGTGACATCTTTGTCTGGTTTTGGTGTCAGGGAGATGGTGGTCTCATAGAATAAGTTTGGGAGAGTTCCTCCCTCTGCTATATTTTGGAAGAGTTTGAGAAGGATAGGTGTTAACTCTTCTCTAAATGTTTGATAGAATTTGCCTGTGAAGCCATCTGGTCCTGGGCTTTTGTTTGTTGGAAGATTTTTAATCACAGTCTCAAGTTCAGTGCTTGGGATTGGTTTGTTTGTAGTTTCTATTTCTTCCTGGTTCAGTCTTGGAAGGTTGTGCTTTTCTAAGAATTTGTCCATTTCTTCCAGGTTGTCCATTTTATTGGCATATAGTTGCTTGCAGTAATCTCTCATGATCCTTTGTATGTCTGCAGTGTCAGTTGTTACTTCTCCTTTTTCATTTGTAATTCTGTTGATTTGAGTCGTCTCCCTTTTTTTCTTGATGAGTCTGGCTAATGGTTTATCAATTTTGTTTATCTTCTCAAAGAACCAGCTTTTAGTTTTTTTGATCTTTGCTGTTGTTTCCTTCATTTCTTTTTCATTTATTTCTGGTCTGATCTTTATGATGTCTTTCCTCTGCTGACTTTGTTTTTTTTTTTCTTTCTTTCTCTAATTGCTTTAGGTGTAAGGTTAACTTGCTTATTTGAGATAGTTCTTGTTTCTTGAGGTAGGATTGTATTGCTATAAACTTCTCTCTTAGAACTGTTCTTGCTGCATCCCATAGGTTTTGGGTCTTCATGTGTTCATTGTCATTTGTTTCTAGGTATTTTTTAATTTCCTCTTTGATTTCTTCAGTGGTGTCTTGGTTATTAAGTAGTGTATTGTTGAGCGTCCATGTGTTTCTATTTTTTACAGATTTTTTTCCTGTAATTGATATCTAGTCTGATAGCATTGTGGTCGGAAAAGATACTTGATACGATTTCAATTTTCTTATATTTACCAAGGCTTGATTTGTGACCCAAGATATGATCTATCCTGGAGAATGTTCCAGGAGCACTTGAGAAAAAGTGTATTCTGTTGTTTTTGGATGGAATGTCCTATAAATATCAATTAAGTCCATCTTGTTTAATGTATCATTTAAAGCTTGTGTTTCCTTATTTATTTTCATTGTGGATGATCTGTTCATTGGTGAAAGAGGGGTGCTAAAGTCCCCTACTATGATTGTGTTACTGTCGATTTCCCCTTTTATGGCTGTTAGCATTTGCCTTATGTATTGAGGTGCTCCTATGTTGGGTGCCTAAATATATGCAATTGTTATATCTTCTTCTTGGATTGATCCCTTGATCATTATGTAGTGTCCTTCTTTGTCTCCTGTAATAGTCTTTATTTTAAAGTCTTTTTTGTCTGATATGAGAATTGCTACTCTAGCTTTCTTTTGATTTCCATTTGCATGGGATATCTTATTCCATCCCCTCACTTTCCATCTGTATGTGTCCCTATGTCTGAAGTGGGTCTCTTGTAGACCACATACATACCGGTCGTGTTTTCGGATCCATTCAGCCAGTCTATGTCTTTTGGTTGGAGCATTTAATCCATTTACATTTAAGGTAATTATTGATATGTATGTTCCTATTACCATTTTCTTAATTGTTTTGGGTTTCTTAGTGTAGGTCTTTTCCTTCTCTTGTGTTTCCTGCCTAGAGAAGTTCCTTTAGCATTTGTTGTAAAGCGGGTTTGGTGGTGCTGAATTCTCTTAGCTTTTGCTTGTCTGTAAAGGTTTTAATTTCTCTGTCGAATCTGAACGAGATCCTTGGTGGGTCGAGTAATCTTGGTTGTAGCTGTTCCCCTTTCATTACTTTAAATATGTCCTGCCAGTCCCTTCTGGCTTGCAGAGTTTCTGCTGAAAGTTCAGCTGTTAACCTTATGGGGATTCCCTTGTATGTTATTTGTTGTTTTTCCCTTGCTGCTTTTAATATTTTTTCTTTGTATTTAATTTTTGATAGTTTGACTAATATATGTTTTGGCATGTTTCTCCTTGGGTTTATCTTGTATGGGACTCCCTGCGCTTCCTGGACTTGATTAACGATTTCCTTTCCCATATTAGGGAAGTTTTCAACTATAATCTCTTTAAATATTTCCTCAGTGTCTTTCTTTTTCTCTTCTACTTCTGGGACCCCTATATTCGAATGTTGGTGCGTTTAATGTTTTCCCAGAGATGTCTCAGATTGTCCTCAATTCTTTTCATTCTTTTTTCTTTATTTTGCTTTGCAGTAGTTATTTCCACTATTTTATCTTCCAGGTCATTTATCCATTCTTCTGCCTCAGTTATTCTGCTATTGCTTCCTTCTAGAGAATTTTTAATTCCATTTATTGTGTTGTTCATCATTGTTTGTTTGCTCTTTAGTTCTTCTAGGTCCTTGTTAAAGGTTTCTTGTCTATTCTCCATTCCAGTTCCAAGATTTGGGATCATCTTTACTATCATTACTCTGAATTCTTTTTCAGGTAGACTGCCTATTTCCTCCACATTTGTTTGGTCTGGTGGGTTTTTACCTTGCTCCTTCATCTGCTGTGTGTTTCTGTGTCTTCTCATTTGGCTTTGGGGACTGTGTTTGGGGTCTCCTTTTCAGAGGCTGCAGATTCGTAGTTCCCGTTGTATTTGGTGTCTGCCCCCAGTGGCTAAGGTTGGTTCAGTGGGTTGTGTAGGCTTTCTGATGGAGGGGACTGGTGCCTGTGTTCTGGTGGGTGTGTCTGGATCTTGTCTTTCTGGTGGACAGATCTGCATCTGGTGGTGTGTTTTGGGGTGTCTGTGACCTTATTGTGATTTTCGGCAGCCTCTCTGCTAATGGGTGGGCCTGCATTCCTGTCTTGCTAGTTGTTTGGCATGGGATGTCCAGCACTGGATCTTGCTGGTCTCTGAGTGGAGCTGGGTCTTAGCGTTGAGACGGATATCTCTGGGAGAGCTTTCGCCATTTGATATTACAAGGTGCCAGAGGTCTCTGGTAGACCAATGTCCTGAACTCGGCTCTCCCACCTCAGAGGCACAGGCTTGACACCCGGCTGGAGCACCAAGACCCTGTCAGCCACACAGCTGGGGGTGAGAGCAAGAGGTAGCTTTGGTACATCTCAAAGACCACCAATGAGGTTCACTGACCATTTTCTCTCCAGAAGTGAAGAAAACAAAATTCAGACTTTGGCTAGTCAGCCACTTTGGTAGCCAGCCTCCAAGATGGACCTAATTATCCCCTAATTATCTCCCAGTCTCCATGTACCAGTGTGGCTCCTCGCACTTGAAAAGGGTTGACTGTTTAACTAATAAGAAATTGCAGAAATGACAAAGTGCAGCTTCCAAAGTTATAAAAGACATTGCAGCTTCTGCTTTGGTTTCTGCTAGATCACTCATCCTGGGGTAAGCCAGCTGCCATGTCATGAGGACACTCAAGCAGCCCTAAGGAGAGATCCATGTGGCAAGGAACTGAGGCCTCTTACCTACAGCCACGTGAGTGAGTCATCTCAGAAGTCAAAAGATTTAATTTTTTAAATTTTTGGTTGTGTTGGGTCTTCGTTGCTGCACAGGGTTTCTCCAGTTGTTACTAGAGAAGCAGGGGTTACTCATCGTTGTGGTGCACGGGCTTCTCCTTGCGGTGGTTTCTCTTGTTGTGGAGTATGGGCTCTAGGTGCATGGGCTTCAGTAGTTGTGTCATGCAGGCTCAATAGTTGTTGCTTGCAGGCTCTAGAGCACAGGCTCAGTACTTGTGGCACACGGGCTTAGTTGCTCTGCGGCATGTGGGATCTTCCCAGACCAGGGATGGAACCCCTGTTCCCTGCATTGGCAGGCAAATTCTTACCCACTGTGCCACCAGGGAAGTCCAGTGTGCTCTTTTTTAAACCTAGTCTGTTTTCATTATTTTCTATCTTAACGATTCTGTATTAAAGAAAAAAAAAATAATACTCCTTTCTACCCCTCCTCTTTGAGGATTATATATGAAGAAGTATGTCTTATTTATTAACCTCAAATTTTCACCTTACTTTTAAGAAGTAATCACAATGTCAAGTATTTAATACTTTTCACTTCCACCTTGAAAAGCATGGATATTAAAGTGCTAATACAATTACCTTCCCTGGTCTATCTTTTTTAGTTTTTGTTATGTATAAAAAACAACGAAAAACATGCATGGTTTGTAAGGAAATGACAAATTTCAGAAAATTCAGCATCTGAATACACTCTAAACATAGCTTCTAGATAAAGACACAGAAAATTGCCAGATACTCAGAGGTCCCCTGGTCCCATTCTAGTGACTCCCCTTAAGGTTTAATATTGTTCTGGTACCTAACAAAAAGATAACTTTACCTGTATTTTGTATTTGATATAAATGTTATGGCACAGTAAAATCACTTTTGGATTGGGCTTTTTTATTTTATGTTGTTTGTGAATATGCCTATATGGTTGTCTGTTGCTGTGATCATGCATTGCCACTGTTGCATAGGATTCCATAATGTAAATATTTAACTATTAATTAATTTATTCCAATATGTATTACAATATGAGTGATTTTCAGTTTGTGTCTATTGAGAACAGCACTGGTATATAAATTCTAGAACTTGAGCTTTGGTGATGTGTGTATAAATTATTGTTCAGTATACACGTAGTAGTAAAATGTTCGAGTCATAGCTTTCTTGTGTTTATCTTTTTAGATATTTCTAAATATTTTCAAAACATTTGTATGATTTTTCATCTTCAGCAGCAGTGAATGAGATTCAAGGATTATACACATTCTTGTCAAACTTGATAATACCTGTCATTTTCATTTGAACTTTCTGGTTGGTGAGTGATAATTCCAGGTATCACGCTTTTGCATTTAATTGACTACTAAGAAGCCAAGCATCTATTGATATGTTTACTTAACATTCTGTACTCTCTTTTTTGAAATATCTTTTGGTATATTTCCCCCATTTTGCTATTCCATTATCTTCTTATTGAAGACTTCCTTTTTTTTTTTTTTTTAACATCTGAAGACTTCTTATTTAGGAGTTTTTAATACATGCTTGAGATGAGTTCTTCTCTCTTTCTGTCTCTCCTTCTCTTTCATTAGATGAGTGTCAGTTTTCAATGTTAATAACATCTAATTTGTTATTTTCCTCTTTATTTATTTAGTCTTATTTCTATTGATTTATGTAGTCTTCTTACCTGTAGCAGAGCACATTATTTATTCTAAACCACAAATATGTTTTCATTTCTTCAATAAATGTAATTATTAAGCTTTAAATTTAAGTTAACTTTCTAAAGTAAATATGTTGTATCATAGTGAGTATTAATTTTTCTATGACAGCTGAAAGGTTACATTTATTCAGAAAATGTTGTATCAGCTTTCTTTTCCTTTGCTCCTACTTCTCATTGATTCACAGTGGTAAACATCACTTCATCCATGGATCTGACTTTTCTCTGATTTCTCATGGTCATTCTCACTAACTCGTCTTGCCTCCTGAAATCTTTAGCAATCCCATTATTCCACAGAAGCAAAAACCTTCCTTGGTCCTTTTTCCTCAGAAGATTGATTATTCCCACATTTTAAATGGGAGATTGCAATAAGTTAGGAGAAAATGCCACAAGAGGGTCTCTCATTTTTTTTTCACATCCTGTATCAGCCTCTGCTTGCACTCTCTGTTCAAAGATATTTGTGCAACACATTGATGGAAGATGCCACTTGTTTCTCTCCTTGGGGAAAAGACAGATTAATTACCTAACAAATAAAATAAAGAGAGTGTCTTGCTCTTTTCAAATGTTGGACAGGATTGCTTGCATCCTAATTTAAATGTTTCAGGTGACTGAAGCTTAAGATTCCTAAGCTTTAATCCATACTTGCACCATGCACAGCACCCAACAGGAGAGCTTTACATAACCCCATGAGACACTTGTGTGCAAGTGGAACAGATAAAAATATAAAACTATTGCTGTCTTTTTGTGTCATAAAAATGATTTTTTGTCTCATTTAAAATATTTTTTTCTAAAATCCAAAAACGTGTCAGGCTAAAATATTGTTATTTCAAATATGGTAAAATCGAAGACCCTTCAAATTTCTTTCCAGTTTTGTTGATGATGGGATGCCGTCAGAGATATGACTTCATTAAACACAATAGGTAAGATTCCTTCATAGGCCTGATTGGGGAATATGAAAATAAACCCCCCAAAATCTGGACATTTTCTAGTTCTCAAATATTGGTTAAGATGGTAGAAAGGGCCCTTCCTTGTCCTATATGTTAATGCAGATCAATTGTGAGAGGTGGGGATAAAACAAGCAGCCTAAATATCCTTTATGTTTGTTGTACTACTAGTAGAAAGAGGAAGGGTCAACATGTCACCATGGTTGATATAGCAAATAAGCTGCTTGAAACTACACAGAAATGTACCTGCTTGTATTTTCTGTGCAGTTACCCTCTCTTTTGGTGTGCCCTGATACCTCCCTCAACTTATGTACCAACTCCAGCAGCATTAAGCAGAAATCCAAAGAAATCTATTCTTTGGAATTATGAGGAAGGGAAGAGTCAAACATTTTATAACATGCTCTATACAAGGATACACGTCACCATCCTTATCTATGTCATGCCATGCATGGAGGGTCAGTAGGTTCAGGGGATTCTGGAAGCACCAAGTTCTGTGGGGTTAATCACAGTTGCATTCATGGGCAGTAAAAGAGAAGGGCCTTATCTTGGTCACTTTCTCAATGCTAGTAGCTACAAAAAGAAGAGGATAGCAGACATCTTAGGGAGAAGAACCAACATTAAATGAAATGTCCGAATTACTCTAGGCAACCTCTCATGGTGGCCTCCCATAGCTCCTCAAATCCCTACATACTTGCACAAGGGATAGTGTAATATTACTGGAGTGTCTGACTGCAGATTAACATTATTTTTGTTGAAAAAAATAAAAATAGGTTCAAGTGATAGGGTTTGAAAAGGGTTCACAGTGTGAGGGAAACTATTGTAACAATGTGGACAGAACCCTTTGGATGGATTCATCATTTTTTTTTTTTTTTTTTTTTTTTGCTGCTTCAGAATCTGTAGTAGCGATTGGTGTGTTCCATGATACATCCCCGCTTCTTATAAGTTTTAGATGGAATACCCCATTAGGAAGAAGTGCACGTAAGGAAGATTAGTGAGTCAAACTCCTCTGCCCTCTGTCAGCAGTGGGTGCAAAGGGATTTAGACCAAGTGCTTTCATCCTTTGATTTGCAAAGTTTTCACTATATGAATGATGTTTTGTTTGTTTGCAGGTCAGGAGCCTTGGTCTCAATATCCCTGTTTAAAAAGTGTTATCACGTGTCTGCCAGAATGAATTGCTGATGATACTGGGAAAAATTGAGAGTTATCCTTAACAATTAAGGGTTTTGTAGCAACATGGATGGACCTAGAGATTGTTATACTGAGTGAAGCAAGTCAGACACAGAAAGACAGATATCATATGATATTGCTTATATGAGGAATCTAAAAAAGAAAAAAAAAAGGTACAAATGAACTTATTTACACAACAGAAATAGAATCATGGATATAGAAAACAAACTTATGGTTACCAGGGGATAAGTGGGGAAGGGATAAATTGGGAGATTGGGACTGACTTATACACACTACTATATATAAAATAGATAAAGACCTGCTTTATAGCACAGGGAACTCTACTCAGTGGTCTGTACTGGCGTATACGGAAAAAGAATCTTATAAAAAAAAACAAGGGTTTTGGGATTATATAATAAATATAAATGTGCAAACCTTTAACATGAAAGGAAAAATCAGTTAACTCTGTGGTCCCTGTTATGGTGTAAATACTTTGTACCTCTAATTTAAAAATTTTGAAACCCAGCTCCCATGTTGATGGTATTAGGAGGTGGGGCTTTTGGGAGGTGATTAGGTTATGAGGCCAGAGACCTCAAACATGGGATTAGTGACCTAATAAATGTAGCACACAGAAGATCTTATGACCATTCCATGATTTCATTGCCGAGCGAGAAGACCCACATTATGAACCAGAAATTGGTCCCTCGCCAGACACTAAGTCAGCTGGCAACTTGTTCTTTTTTTAAAAAAATTAATTAGATAATTAATTAATTAATTTTTTGGCTGTGTTGGGTCTTTGGTGCGGTGCGCGGGCTTCTCATTGAGTGGCTTCTCTTGTTGCGGAGCACGGGCTCTAGGCGTGTGGGTTTCAGTAGTTGTGGCTCACAGGCTCAGTAGTTGTGGCCTGTGGACTCTAGAGCACAGGCTCAGTATTTGTGGTGCACGGGCTTAGTTGTTCCATGGCATGTGGGATCTTCCTGGACCAGGGCTCGAACCCTTGTCCCCTTTATTGATAGGCAGATTCTTAACCACTGCACCTCCAGGGAAGCCCCTGGTTACTTGCTCTTGAACCTTTCAGCCTCAGCAATTATGAGAAAACAAAAATATTCTGCTGTTTATAAAATACCAAGTCTCTCGTATTTTGTTCTAGCAGTCAAAGAGCTGGCTGAGGAGAAATATCTGTGAGCTTGAAGACATATCAGGAGAAACCTTTAAATCTCAAAAGAAAAGAGAAAATGGGCAGGAAAGAAATCAACAGAACAGAGTAATCAATAATTGTGGAACAATGAAAAATGCTGTGACCTATACATAATGGGTATAGCAGGAGGAGAATAAAGATAATAAAGAACAGAAAATATTTTTTAAAAATGACTGAGAATCTCCCCAAATGAATGTCTGACACTAAATCCACAACATCCAAACTTAGAAGAACATATGCATAGTAAAGAAAACTGACCAGTATCTCTCAGGAACATCAATGCAAAAATCCTCAACAAAATATTACCAAATCGAATCCAACAATATTTTGAGAGAATTTTATATCATGAATGAGAGGAAATAATCCCAGGTATGAAAGGCTGGTTCAACATTCTAGAATCAAATAATTATATCCATCATATCAACACCTTAAAGACAATCATTAGCATATCAATAGATTCAGAAGACCTTTGAAAAAATCTAACACCCATTCTTCATAAAAACTCTCAGTTAAAGAAGTAGACTGGAGCTTTCTCAAGTTGATAACAAAGATTTACAGGAAACTTTTATCTTACATCATGATTAATGGTCAAAACCATGAAGCTTTTCCACTAAGTTCAGGTAAAAGTAAGGATGTCCCCTTTCATGACTCCTTTTCCATATTTTACTCCAAGTCCTTGTTAATGCAATAAGGCACGAAAATAAATAAAACAAATACAGATTGGGTAGAAAAAAATGAAAGCAACCTAAATAAAATGTGGACCAATATACTTTATGGACACCTCACCAAAGAAAATAGACACTATGCATATAAGTATACAGAAGAATAATCCAGATTACATGCTGCCATGAAAAAGCAAATTAAAAATACAATTACATACCACTATGTAACACTTAGAATGGCTAAAATGTGAACAATGACAAGAACAAATTCTGTAGGAGATGTGGAACAATAGGAAATGTCATTTGTCATTGGTGGAAATGAAAAATAATACAGCTACTTTGGTAGTCTGATTGACACTTGCTAGAATATTGAGCATTCCCTTACTGTACAATCCGTCAAGTGTTCTCATGGATACTTATTGAAAGTAGTTTAAAACATACTTCCAGAGGAAAACCTGCATATGGATATTTATAGCACCTAATTCAATATTGTCAAAATGTGAATGAAACTAAGGTGTCCTCCAATAGGTGAATGAAATGATATAGTATTAATATATTCTGGGAATGGGATAATATTGAGCACTATAAAAGTAAGCTATCAAGCCATATAAAGAGATGGGAATTCTTTTTTTTTTCTTTTGAAATATAGGTGATTTTCTTTATTTTGAAATTTAAATTTTATTGGAGTATAGTTGATTTACAATGTTGTGCTCATTTCAGCTGCACAGCAAGTGATTCAGTTACACATATGCATATATTCATTCTTTTTCAGATTCTTTTCTGATAACGGTATTCCCAGAATACTGAGTAGAGCTCCCTGTGCTATACAGTAGGTCCTTGTTGCTTATCTGTTATATATAGTAGTATTCGTATATTTACCCCAAGCTCCTGATTTATCCCTACCCCCCACCTCTCCCCTTTGGTAACCATAAGTTTGTTTTCCAAGTCTGTGAGTCTGCCTCTCTTTTGTAAGTTAGTTCATTTGTATCAATTTTTAGCTTCCACCTAGAAGTGATATCATCCAATATTTGTCTTACTCTGTCTGACTTACTTCACGTAGTACAATCATCTCTAGGTCCATCCATGTTACTGCAACTGGCATTATTTTCTTCTATTTTATGGCTGAGTCATATTCCATTATATGTATGTATCACATATTCTTTACCTATATTCATATGTTGATGGACATTTTGGTTGCTTCCATGTCTTCGCTATTGTAAAGCGTGTTGCAGTGAACATTGGGGAAGATGTGTCTTTTCGATTTATGCTTTCCTCCAGATATGCACACAGGAGTGAACTTGCTGGATCATCTGGTAGCTCTATTTTATTTGATTTTACTTCATTTCATTTCAATTTCAATTTTTTTGGAATAGAGTTGATTTACAATGTTGTGTTACTTTCTGCTGCACAGCACAGTGAAGCAGTTATACATACATCCAATCCTTTTTGGATTCCTTTCCCATACAGGTCATTACAGAGTATTGAGTAGAGTTCCCTGTGCTATACAGTAAGCCCTTATTTGTTATCTCTTTTATATATAGTGGTGTGTATATGTCAATCCCAATTTCCAATTTATCCCTCCCACCTCCCCTTACTCTGGTAACCTCCATTCTGTGCTCCATAGTGGCTGTTACCAATTGGCATTGCCACCGATAGCATAGAATTGGTGGCGCAGTGGTTAAGAATCTGCCTGCCAGTTCAGGGGACACAGGTTCGAGCCCTGGCCCGGGAAGATCTCACATGCCACAGAACAAGTAAGCCCGTGCACCACAACTACTCAGTCTGCGCTCTAGAGCCCACGAGCCACAACTACTGAAGCCTGTGTGCCTACAGCTTGTGCTCCACAACAAGAGAAGCCACCACAAAGAGAAGGCTTCGTACCACAACGATGAGTAGCCCCCGCTTGCTGCAACTATAGAAAAGCCGTGCGCAGCAACGAAGACCCAAGGCAGATTAAAAAAAAAAATAAGTAGTAGGTTTCTCTTTTTTCCACACCCTCTGAAGCATTTCTTGTTTGTAGACATTGTGATGATGGCTATTCTGAGTGGTTCCAGGTGATACTTCTTTGTACATCTGATTTGCATTTGTCTAACATAAAGCAATGGTGAGTATCTTCATATGTGCTTTTTTTTTTGAACAGTGTCAGTAAGATTTATCCCTTGAAAAAGGGTTATTGAAAGGTTGCCTTGTTTTGAAGTCTACTTCGATTACCTACCCCAAGACATTTTTTGAGGGCTGTTGTCATTTACAGCTCCCCAGGCATTGTGAATATGAAGTGCGTATAAGGTCCAGTTTTAGAATTGTTGTTATGGGAAACAGAAGGCGGCAGGATTTCTACTGTCCCTCTCTGGTTACTGACACAACCTTAGATGTAGGGCAAGTCCTGTTCTTGGGTATTAAATTAGAGTGGAATGTGCCTGACCAAACATGTAAGGGCTTCTGTCCCATTCCTTCTTCCCCCTTACCCTTCATCCCCCGAACAAGTATAAACCCCTGCAAAATCACCTGTTGAGGGTGCTGTCTTGTAGAGTGGGATGACCCTTACGAAGGAGTCAGGAGGTCGGAACCCAAACACCAGGATATGTTGAGAGCAGGTGATTTTCCAAATGTCATCCAGCCCAGAGAGTCCACCATCCTTTGGGTGTCAGAGGGTTGGTTTAGTAGTATGAGGGCACACTTAGATCTGGAGATAGTGATCCCATGCAGAGGGGACCAGGTACTACATGTTCAAGGGGGGCGAATTAGCTGGCATATCCTCCCGAGGTCCTCAGGCCCACAACAGTCCAGCCTTGGGACCAAATTGTGTCTGTGTCCAGGGATGTGACACTAGTACGTTCACTGCGACTAAACAAATTTAGTGATCATTTTTCTTTTCTTTAATTTAATTTTAAATTTATAATGGAGTATATAGTTGATTTATCATGTTGTGTTCATTTTTGTCATACACCAACATGATTCATTTATACAGAGATAACTATATATTCTTTTTAGAATTATTTTCCCATTGAGGTTACTAAAGGGTGTTGAGAAGAGCTCCAAGTGCTCTACAGCAGGTCCATGTTGATTACAAGTTTTCTCTCTGTAAATATGTATATACTAACTCCAACCTCATGATTTATGCCTCCAACACACCTTTCCAGTTTGGTAACCATAAGTTTGTGTTCTAAGTCTGGGACTCTGTTTCTGTGTTGTAAGATAGTACCTTTCTATCAATTTTTAGATTCCACCGATAAGTAATATCATATGATATTTTTCATTGCCTGATTTATGACACTTAGTATGAATGTATGTAGGTCCTTCTGAGTGGCCCTAAATGGCCTTATTTCATTCACTTCATGGCTGAGTAATATTCCATTGTACATATCTACCATAATTTCTTTATCCATTCTTCCTTCCAAGGACTTTTAGGTAGCTTCCGAGTAGAGGCTCTTGTAAACAGGGCTGCATAAATTTTAGAGTGCCTGGGTCCTGTCAATTTACGTTTTTTCCAAGATACAGGCCCAGGAGTGGAAGCGCCATATGCTCTGAAGCTCTGGTTTTTAGATTTTTAAGGAATCACCACCCACTTCTCCAGAGTGGCTGTTAGCAATTTACATTCCCACCATCAGCTTGTCAGGGTTCCCTTTTCTCCACGCCCTGTCCTGCATTTCAGGTTTTACAGTTTGTGAGGTTGGCCATTCTGACTGGTGCGAAGTGATATCTCTTTGTAATATTAATTTACATTGCCCGCCTGTTTTGTTGGCCAAAAATGGAGTAAGGGTTTTTCCTGAATAGATTAAGGAATAACGCATACGGCCTCTTTGGCAAACTGCATCATTGGCGATGTTCAGCAGCTTTGCATGTGCTTTAATGACGAGTGCAAACTACCCCTTGAAATCCCTTTCCTGCAATTCTGCCTTGCTTACAAGGCCTTTACGAATACTTGGCTCAAGAAATGACTCCATTAGAGGTGTCAATTACAACCCTGCATGTTTGTGAATCGCAGTGCCCCTGAGCACCGGTTTTCAACTTGTTTAGGGAAGCAGACACAAAGGGGCAGGATTTCTACAGACCCATTCCAGTTACTGGGGCACCTGAAGGATAGGGAAATTCTTCTTCCAGGTAGGAAACTAGAGTAGCATATGCCTGTCCAAACATCTAAGGCTTGTGTCTCATTCCATCCCGCCATTCCCCTTCTTCACCGGAAAATTCCAAGACGTGTAAAACCGGCTGTTGAGTGTGCTGCCTTCCCAAAGTGGGGAGACTCTAAGGAAAGGAGCTGGGGAACCCGAATACCAGGAGACGTGGAGATGAGGTGACTTTTCCAAACTCTTCCTGATCAGACGGTGTACCATCCTCTGGATGTGCCATGCATGTTTTAGCTGTAGGAAGGGTCCCCTGCACCTGGAGGTATGGGACCCATGGAATGGGGCCAGGCAGTATTACTCTAAAAGTGATGCATTTGCTGTCCCATCCTCACAAAGCCTCTCAGACCAACGAGTGTAGAGCCTTAGATCCCATCCAGCTCTGTGTCTACATATGGTCAGTCCAGGTTGCATCACAGCCCTTGAACAAATTTTGTAAGAATTTCTCTCTCTCTCACTGTCTTTATTTTGTTCTTGTTATTTAATTTTATAATGGGGTATAGCTGATTTTCAATACTGTGTTTCTTCCTGCTCTACATCTATCCACTTGATTCACTTAAAGAGAGACATCAATAAATTCTTTTACAGATTCTTACCGGTCTTATATATCCTTTTCTGGTGACAACAGGGTGCTGAGTCCAGCTCTTTGAGCTATAGAGTAGGTCCTGTCGAATACCTATTTTGTTTATGGAACCGTATCTGTGCTAATTTCAACCTCCTGGTTTATGCATCACCCCGCCCCACCTTTCTCCTTTAGCAGCCATAAGTGTGTTTTCTAAATGTGCGACTCCGTTTCTGTTTTGTAATTGCGTTCATGTGAAGGCATTTTTAGATACTATCTATAAGTGATACCTTATGATAAGTCTCTTTTTATGTCTGACTTATGTCACTTAGAATGATCGTACCTCAGTCTCCACGAGTTGCTGCCACTGGCCTTATTTCATTGATTTAAATGCTGAGTAATATTCCATTGTACATAAGTACCACATCTTCTTTATCCACTTTTTCCTTCCAAGGACATGTAAGCTGTACCCAAATCGAGGCATTTCTAAACAGAGCAGCCCTAAACTTTGGGGTGCCTGTGTCTTGCTGATTTTTAGTTTTCCCAATTTATACGCCCATGAGTGGAAGTGCCCTATGCTCTCTAAGCTGAGTTTTTTAGATGTTTCAGGACACACCGTACACTTCTCCAGAGTGGCTGTTGGCAATTTACAGCCCGCCCATCAGCGTAGCAAGGCTCCCATTTCTCCATGGCCTGTCCTGCATTTCTGGTTTTGACACTTTATTCAGCATGGCCCTTTTGACCGATGGGAAGCGAGACTTCTTTGTAGCACTGATTTGCCTTTCCAGGTTGCTTGGTTGGCCAAATAGGGCGTATGCCTTTTTTCCTGAATATATTCAGGAAAAAACGCATACGCTCTATTTGGCCAAGGGCATCATTGTCGAGGTTTTGCCGCTTTTCCTGTGCTTTAAAGGCGATTCGAATCTACCTCCTGAAATCTGTTTCCTGCAATTCTGCCTTGCTTTCAAATCCTCTTCGTTGCCTTCCCTGAATATATTTGTGGACGAGAGTTATCATTTCTAACTCTGCAGGTTTGTGAATTGCAGTGCCCCTGAGCTCCATTTTTCAACTCGCTTTCTTGGGAGCTGGCCGCAAAAGCGCAGGATTGCTTCAGGCCCTATTCTGGCTCCGGGCGGCAGGCTGAGCCTGTGGTTAATTCTTCTTCCTGATGGGAAAATAGAGTGACCTGTGCCTGTCCCAACACCTAGAGCTAGTCTCTCATTGGTTTCCCCTCTTCCCGTTCATCCTCAGGACAAATTGCAACGTGTTCGGAACAGGAGGTGAAAGGTGCTGATTCTCCAAGGAGGGAGATTGCTAGTAAAGCGGCTGGAATGGCGAACCGGAGCACAAGGAGATGAGAAATGAGGTGCGTTTTAGAAACCTTTCCCGATCACACGGTGTACCATCTTCTGGGTTTCTCATGCATGTTTTGATGTAGGAAGATGCCCTTGAACCTGGAGATTTGGGACCCATGCGATGGGTACCATGCCGTATTATTTTAAAGGTTCTGCGTTAGCTCACCCAACCTCACCAAACCACTCAGCCTCAAGAGTGTCCACCCTTATGTCTCAATCAGCTGTGGGTCTAGATTTGGTAAATCCAGGTGGCATCACAGATCCTGCACGAATTTTGGAAGCATTTCTCTCTCTTTCACTGTCTTTGTTTCACGGGTTTTTAAAAGTAATTGATTTTTATAATGGGGTTTAGCTGCTTTGCACTGCTGTGTTTATGCCGCTTTGCACCCACTTGACTCACTTACAGAGAGATATCAATACATAGGTTTTAAGATTCTTACTAGTCAGATATATTCTTGGGCGGTGAATAGGGGGTGTTGAGTCCAATTCACTGAGCAAGGTGTAGGTCTTGTCTATTACATATTGGGTTTATGGAACGGTATCTGAGCTAATTTGAAACCCTTGTTTTATGCATCACCCCACCTCACCTTTCCCGTTAAGCAGCCATAGTGTGTTTTCTAAACGTGTGACTATGTTCTGTTTTGTAATTCAGTTCAAGGGTAGCGGTTTTTACATTCCCTCTATAAGTGATATCTTATGATAAGTGTCTTTTTCTGTGTGACTTATTTCACATAGAATCGTCGTAGCTAAATCCACTCATCATGCTGCTCCTAGCCTTATGACGTTGATTTCATGGCTGAGTGATATTCCATTGTACATAAGGACCACAACTTCTTTATCCATTCTTCTCTTTCCTGGGATATTTAAGGTGTAACCAAGTGGAGGTTCTTGTCAACAGAGCAGCCCTAAACTTTGCGGTGCCTGTGTCTTGCTGATTTTTAGTTTTCCCAATTTATACGCCCATGAGTGGAAGTGCCCTTTGCTCTCTGAGCTGAGTTTTTTAGATGTTTCAGGACACACCGTACACTTCTCCAGAGTGGCTGTTGGCAATTTACAGCCCACCCATCAGCGTAGCAAGGCTCCCATTTCTCCATGGCCTGTCCTGCATTTCTGGTTTTGACACTTTATTCAGCATGGCCCTTTTGACCGATGGGAAGCGAGACTTCTTTGTAGCGCTGATTTGCCTTTGCAGGTTGCTTGGTTGGCCAAAAAGGGCGTATGCGTTTTTTCCTGAATCTATTCAGGAAAAAACGCATACGCCCTTTTTGGCCAAGGGCATCATTGTCGAGGTTTTGCCGCTTTTCCTGTGCTTTAAGGGCGATTCGAATCTACCTCCTGAAATCTGTTTCCTGCAATTCTGCCTTGCTTTCAAATCCTCTTCGTTGCCTTCCCTCAATATATTTGTGGACGAGAGTTATCATTTCTAACTCTGCATGTTTGTGAATTGCAGTGCTCTTGAGCTCAATTTTTCAACTCGCTTTCTTGGGAGCTGGCCGCAAAAGCGCAGGATTGCTTCAGGCTCTATTCTGGCTCCGGGGGGCAGGCTGAGCCTGTGGTTAGTTCTTCTTCCTGATGGGAAAATAGAGTGACCTGTGCCTGTCCCAACACTTAGAGCTAGTCTGTCATTGGCTCCCCCTCTTCCAGTTCATCCTCAGGACAAATTGCAACCTGTACGGAACAGGAGGTTAAAGGTGCTGATTCTCCAAGGAGGGAGATTGCTAGTAAAGCGGCTGGAATGGCGAACCGGAGCACAAGGAGATGAGAAATGAGGTGCGTTTTAGAAACCTTTCCCGGTCACACGGTGTACCATCTTCTGGGTTTCTGGTGCATGTTTTCGATGTAGGAAGATGCCCTTGAACCTGGAGATTTGGGACCCATGGGATGGGTACCACGCCGTATTACTTTAAAGGGTCTGCGTTAGCTCACCCAACCTCACCAAACCTCTCAGCCCCAAGAGTGTCCACCCTTATGTCTCAATCAGCTGTGGGTCTAGATATGGTCAATCCAGGTGGCATCGCAGCCCCTGAACGAATTTTGTAAGAATTTCTCTTTCACTGTCTTTGTTTCACGGGTTTTTAAAAGTAATTGATTTTTATAATAGGGTTTAGCTGCTTTGCACTGCTGTGTTTATGCCGCTTTACACCCACTTGACTCACTTACAGAGAGATATCAATACATAGGTTTTAAGATTCTTACTAGTCAGATATATTCTTGGGCGGTGAATAGGGGGCGTTGAGTCCAGTTCACTGAGCAAGGAGTAGGTCTTGTCTATTACATATTGGGTTTATGGAACGGTATCTGAGCTAATTTGAAACCCTTGTTTTATGCATCACCCCACCTCACCTTTCCCGTTAAGCAGCCATAGTGTGTTTTCTAAACGTGCGACTCTGTTCTGTTTTGTAATTGAGTTCAAGGGTAGCGGTTTTTACATTCCCTCTGTAAGTGATATCTTATGATAAGTGTCTTTTTCTGTGTGACTTATTTCACTTAGAATCGTCGTACCTAAATCCACTCATCATGCTGCTCCTAGCCTTATGACGTTGATTTCATGGCTGAGTGATATTCCATTGTACATAAGGGCCACAACTTCTTTTTTTTTTTTTTTTTTAAACATCTTTATTGAAGTATAATTGCCTTACAATAGTGTGTTAGCTTCTGCTTTATAACAAAGTGAATCAGTTATACATATACAATATGTTCCCATTTCTCTTCCCTCTTGCATCTCCCTCCCTCCCACCCTCCCCATCCCACCCCTCTAGGTGGTCACAAAGCACCAAGCTGATCTCCCTGTGCTATGCGGCTGCTTCCCACTAGCTATCTATTTTACATTTGGTAGTGTATATATGTCCATGACACTCTCTTACCCTGTCACATCTCACTCCACCCCCTCCCCATATCCTCAAGTCCATTCTCTAGTAGGTCTGTGTCTTTATTCCCATCTTGCCACTAGGTTCTTCATGGCCTTTTTTTTTTTCCTTAGATTCCGTATATATGTGTTAGCATACTGTATTTGTTTTTCTCTTTCTGACTTACTTCACTCTGTATGACAGACTCTAACTCCATCCACCTCATTACAAATACCTCCATTTCATTTCTTTTTATGGCTGAGTAATATTCCATTGTATATATGTGCCACATCTTCTTTATCCATTCATCTGTCGATGGACATTTAGGTTGCTTCCAGGCCCTGGCTATTGTAAATAGAGCTGCAATGAACATTGTGGTACATGACTCTTTTTGACCTATGGTTTTCTCAGGGTATATGCCCAGTAGTGGGATTGCTGGGTCGTATGGTAGTTCTATTTGTAGTTTTTTAAGGAACCTCCATACTGTTCTCCATAGTGGCTGTATCAATTTACATTCCCACCAACAGTGCAAGAGTGTTCCCTTTCCTCCACATCCTCTCCAGCATTTATTGTTTCTAGATTTTTTGATGATGGCCATTCTGACCGGTGTGAGATGATATCTCATTGTAGTTTTGATTTGCATTTCTCTAATGATTAATGATGTTGAGCATTCTTTCATGTGTCTGTAGGCCATCTGTATATCTTCTTTGGAGAAATGTCTATTTAGGTCTTCTGCCCATTTTTGGATTGGGTTGTTCGTTTTTTTGTTATTGAGCTGCATGAGCTGCTTGTAAATCTTGGAGATTAATCCTTTGTCAGTTGCTTCATTTGCAAATATTTTCTCCCATTCTAAGGGTTGTCTTTTGGTCTTGTTTATGGTTTCCTTTGCTGTGCAAAAGCTTTTAAGTTTCATTAGGTCCCATTTGTTTATTTGTGTTCTTATTTCCATTTCTCTGGGAGCTGGGTCAAAAAGAATCTTGCTGTGATGTATGTCATAGAGTGTTCTGCCTATGTTTTCCTCTAAGAGTTTGATAGTGTCTGGCCTTACACTTAGGTCTTTAATCCATTTGGAGTTTATTTTTGTGCATGGTGTCAGGGAGTGTTCTAATTTCATACTTTTACATGTACCTGTCCAATTTTCCCAGCACCACTTATTGAAGAGGCTGTCTTTTCTCCACTGTATATGCTTGCCTCCTTTATCAAAGATAAGGTGACCATATGTGTGTGGGTTTATCTCTGGGCTTTCTATCCTGTTCCATTGGTCTATATTTCTGTTTTTGTGCCAGTACCAAACTGTCTTGATTACTGAAGCTTTGTAGTATAGTCTGAAGTCAGGGAGCCTGATTCCCCCAGCTCCATTTTTCGTTCTCAAGATTGCTTTGGCTATTCGGGGTCTTTTGTGTTTCCATACAAATTGTGAAATTTTTTGTTCTAGTTCTGTGAAAAATGCCAGTGGTAGTTTGATAGGAATTGCATTGAATCTGTAGATTGCTTTGGGTAGTAGAGTCATTTTCACAATGTTGATTCTTCCAATCCAGGAACATGGTATATCTCTCCATCTATTTGTATCATCTTTAATTTCTTTCATCAGTGTCTTATAATTTTCTGCATACAGGTCTTTTGTCTCCTTAGGTAGGTTTATTCCTAGCTATCTTATTCTTTTTGTTGCAATGGTAAACGGGAGTGTTTTCTTAATTTCACTTTCAGATTTTTCGTCATTAGTGTATAGAAATGCAAGCGATTTCTGTGCATTAATTTTGTATCCTGCTACTTTACCAAATTCATTGATTAGCTCTAGGAGTTTTCTGGTAGCCTCTTTAGGATTCTCTATGTATAGTATCATGTCATCTGCAAATAGTGACAGCTTTACTTCTTCTTTTCCGATTTGGATTCCTTTTATTTCTTTGTCTTCTCTGATTGCTGTGGCTAGGACTTCCAAAACTATGTTGAATAATAGTGGTGAGAGTGGGCAACCTTGTCTTGTTCCTGATCTTAGTGGAAATGGTTTCAGTTTTTCACCATTGAGGACAATGTTGGCTGTGGGTTTGTCATATATGGTCTTTATTATGTTGAGGAAAGTTCCCTCTATGCCTACTTTCTGCAGGGCTTTTATCATAAATGGGTGTTGAATTTTGTCGAAAGCTTTCTCTGCATCTATTGAGATGATCATATGGTTTTTCTCCTTCAATTTGTTAATATGGTGTATCACATTGATTGATTTGCGTATATTGAAGAATCCTTGCATTCCTGGGATAAACCCCACTTGATCATGGTATATGATCCTTTTAATGTGCTGTTGGATTCTGTTTGCTAGTATTTTGTTGAGGATTTTTGCATCTATGTTCATCAGTGATATTGGCCTGTAGTTTTCTTTCTTTGTGACATCTTTGTCTGGTTTTGGTATCAGGGTGATGGTGGCCTCGTAGAATGAGTTTGGGAGTGTTCCTCCCTCTGCAATATTTTGGAAGAGTTTGAGAAGGATAGGTGTTAGCTCTTCTCTAAATGTTTGATAGAATTCACCTGTGAAGCCATCTGGTCCTGGGCTTTTGTTTGTTGGAAGGTTTTTAATCACAGTTTCAATTTCAGTGCTTGTGATTGGTCTGTTCATATTTTCTATTTCTTCCTGGTTCAGTCTCGGCAGTTTGTGCATTTCTAAGAATCTGTCCATTTCTTCCAGGTTGTCCATTTTATTGGCATAGAGTTGCTTGTAGTAATCTCTCATGATCTTTTGTATTTCTGCAGTGTCAGTGGTTATTTCTCCTTTTTCATTTCTAATTCTATTGATCTGAGTCTTCTCCCTTTTTCTCTTGATGAGTCTGGCTAATGGTTTATCAATTTTGTTTATCTTCTCAAAGAACCAGCTTTTAGTTTTATTGATTTTTGCTATTGTTTCCTTCATTTCTTTTTCATTTATTTCTGACCTGATCTTTATAATTTCTTTCCTTCTGCTGGCTTTGGGGTTTTTTTGTTCTTCTTTCTGTAATTGCTTTAGGTGCAAGGTTAGGTTGTTTATTCGAGATGTTTCCTGTTTCTTGAGGTAGGCTTGTATTGCTATAAACTTCCCTCTTAGCACTGCTTTTGCTGCGTCCCATAGGTTTTGGGTCGTCGTATCTCCATTGTCATTTATTTCTAGGTATTTTTTGATTTCCCCTTTGATTTCTTCAGTAATCACTTCATTATTAAGTAATGTATTGTGTAGCCTCTATGTGTTTGTATATTTTACAGATCTTTTCCTGTAATTGATATCTAGTCTCATAGCGTTGTGGTCGGAAAAGATACTTGATACGATTTCAATTTTCTTAAATTTACCAAGGTTTGATTTGTGACCCAAGATATGATCTATCCTGGAGAATGTTCCATGAGCACTTGAGAAAAATGTGTATTCTGTTGTTTTTGGGTGGAATGTCCTATAAATATCAATTAAGTCCATCTTGTTTAATGTATCATTTAAAGCTTGTGTTTCCTTATTTATTTTCATTTTGGATGATCTGTCCATTGGTGAAAGTGGGGTGTTAAAGTCCCCTACTATGATTGTGTTGCTGTCGATTTCCCCTTTTATGGCTGTTAGTACTTGCCTTATGTATTGAGGTGCTCCTATGTTGGGTGCATAAATATTTACAATTGTTATACCTTCCTCTTGGATCGATCCCTTGATCATTATATAGTGTCCTTCTTTGTCTCTTGTAATAGTCTTTATTTTAAAGTCTATTTTGTCTGATATGAGAATTGCTACTCCAGCTTTCTTTTGATTTCCATTTGCATGGAATATCTTTTTCCATCCCCTCACTTTCAGTCTGTATGTGTCTCTAGGTCTGAAGTGGGTCTCTTGTAGACAGCATATATATGGGTCTTGTTTTTGTATCCATTCAGCCAGCCTGTGTCTTTTGGTGGGAGCATTTAATCCATTTACATTCAAGGTAATTATCGATATGTATGTTCCTATTCCCATTTTCTTAAATGTTTTGGGTTTGTTATTGTAGGTGTTTTCCTTCTCTTGTGTTTCTTGCCTAGAGAAGTTCCTTTAGCATTTGTTGTAAAGCTGGTTTGGTAGTGCTGAACTCTCTCAGCTTTTGCTTGTCTGTAAAGGTTTTAATTTCTCCATCACATTTGAATGAGATCCTTGCTGGGTAGAGTAATCTTGGTTGTAGGTTCTTCTCCTTCATCACTTTAAGTATATCCTGCCACTCCCTTCTGGCTTGCAGAGTTTCTGCTGAAAGATCAGATGTTAACCTTATGGGGATTCCCTTGTGTGTTATTTGTTTTTTTTCCCTTGCTGCCTTTAATATGTTTTCCTTATATTTAATTTTTGACAGTTTGATTAATATGTGTCTTGGCGTGTTTCTCCTTGGGTTTATCCTGTATGGGACTCTCTGTGCTTCCAGGACTTGATTAACTATTTCCTTTCCCATATTAGGGAAGTTTTCAACTATAATCTCTTCAAATATTTTCTCAGTCCCTTTCTTTTTCTCTTCTTCTTCTGGGACCCCTATAATTCGAATGTTGGTGCGTTTAATGCTGTCCCAGAGGTCTCTGAGACTGTCCTCAGTTCTTTTCATTCTTTTTTCTTTATCCTGCTCTGCAGTAGTTATTTCCACCATTTTATCTTCCAGGTCACTTATCCTTTCTTCTGCCTCAGTTATTCTGCTATTGATCCCATCTAGAGTATTTTTAATTTCATTTATTGTGTTTTTCATCATTGCTTGATTCCTCTTTAGTTCTTCTACGTCCTTGTTAAATGCTTCTTGCATTTTGTCTATTCTATTTCCAAGATTTTGGATCATCCTTACTATCATTATTCTGAATTCTTTTTCAGGTAGACTACCTATTTCCTCTTCATTTGTTAAGTCTAGTGTGTTTTGACCCTGCTCCTTCATCTGCTGTGTGTTTTTCTGTCGTCTCATTTTGCTTATCTTACTGTGTTTGGGGTCTCCTTATCACAGGTTGCAGGTTTGTAGTTCCCGTTGTTTTTGGTATCTGTCCCCAGTGGCTAAGGTTGGTTCAGTGGGTTGTGTAGGCTTCCTGGTGGAGGGAACTAGTGCCTGAGCTCTGGTGGATGAGGCTGGATCTTGTCTTTCTGGTGGGCACGTCCACGTCTGGTGGTGTATTTTGGGGTGTCTGTGGCCTTATTATGATTTTAGGCAGCCTCTCTGCTAATGGATGAGGCTGTGTTCCTGTCTTGCTAGTTGTTTGGCATAGGGTGTTCAGCACTGTAGCTTGCTGGTCATTGAGTGATGCTGGGTCTTGATGTTGAGATGGAGATCTCTGAGAGATTTTTGCCGTTTGGTATTACGTGGAGCTGGTAGGTCTCTTGTGGACCAGTGTCCTGAAGTTGGCTCTCCCACCTCCGAGGTACGGCCCTGATGCCTGGCTGAAGCACCAAGAGCCTTTCGTCCACACGGCTCAGAGTAAAAGGGAGAAAAAATAGAAAGAAAGAAAGGAAGGAAGGAAGGAAGGAAGGAAGGAAGGAAGGAGGAAGGAAGGAAGGAAGGAAGGAAAGAAAGAAAGAAAGAAAGAAAGAAAGAAAAGAAAGAAAGAAGCTATAATATAGTGAAGTAAAATAAAGCTATTGTAAAGCAAAGCTATACAGACAAAATCTACCCCAGAAGCATATACATATACACTCACAAAAAAAAAAAGGAAAAGGGGAAAAATTAATATATCCTGCTCCCAAAGTCCACCTCCTGAATTTGGGATGATTCGTTGTCTATTCAGGTATTCAACAGATGCAGGCACATCAAGTTGTTTGTGGAGTTTTAATCCGCTTCTTCTGAGGCTGCTGGGACAGATTTCCCCTCCTCTTCTCTGTTCGCACAGCTCCTGGGGATCAGCTTTGGATTTGGACCCGCCTCTGCGTGTAGGTCGCCTGAGGGCGTCTGTTCCCCGCCCAGACAGGACGGGGTTAAAGGAGCAGCTGCTTCGGGGACTCTGGCTCACCCAGGCCACGGGGAGGGAGGGGTACAGAGGAGGCGGGGCGAGCCTGCGGCGTCAGAGGCCGGCGTGACTTTGCAGCAGCCTGAGGCGCGCAGTGCGTTCTCCCGGAGGATGTTGTCCCTGGATCACGGGACGCTGGCAGTGGCGGGCTGCACGGGCTCCCGGGAGGGGCGGTGTGGAGAGTGACCTGTGCTCGCACACAGGCTTCTTGGAGGCGGCAGCAGCAGCCCCAGCGTCTCACGCCCGTCTCTGGGGTCCGCGCTGATAGCCGCGGCTCGTGCCAGTTTCTGGAGTTCGTTTAGGCGGCGCTCTGAATCCCCTCTCCTTGCGCGCCGCGAAACAAAGAGGCAAGAAAAAGTCTCTTGCCTCTTCGGCAGCTGCAGACTTTTTCCCGGTCTCCCTCCCAGCCAGCTGTGGTGCGCTAACCCCTTCAGGCTGTGTTCACGCCGCCAACCCCAGTCCTCTCCCTGCGATCCGACCGAAGCCCGAGCCTCCGCTCCCAACCCCGCCCGCCCCGGCGGGGGAGCAGACAAGCCTCTCGGGCTGGTGAGCGCTGCTCAGCGCCGAGCCTCTGTGCGGGAGTCTCTCCGTTTTTCCCTCTGCGCCCCTGTTGCTATGGGATCCGCGCTGTTAGCTGCGGCTCGCGCCCGTCTCTGAAGTTCGTTTAGGCGGCGCTCTGAATCCCCTCTCCTCGCGCACCAGGAAACAGGGAAGAAAAAGTCTCTTGCCTCTTCGGCAGCTGCAGACTTTTTCCCGGACTCCCTCCCGGCTAGCTGTGGTGCACTAACCCCTTCAGGCTGTGTTCACGCCGCCAATCCCAGTCCTCTCCCTGCGATCCGACCGCAGCCCGAGCCTCAGCTCCCAGCCCCGCCCGCCCCGGCGGCTGAGCAGACAAGCCTCTCGGGCTGGTGAGTGCTGCTCGGCGCCGAGCCTCCGTGCGGGAATCTCTCCGCTTTGCCCTCCACACCCCTGTGGCTGCGCTCTCCTCCGTGGCTCCGAAGCTTCCCCCCTCTGCCACCCGCAGTCTCTGCCCGCGAAGGGGCTCCTAGTGCGTGGAAATCTTTCCTCCTTCACAGCTCCCTCCCACTGGTGCAGGTGCCGTCCCTATTCTTTTGTCTCTGTTATTTCTTTTTTCTTTTGCCCTACCCAAGTACGGGGGGAGTTTCTTGCCTTTTGGGAGGTCTGACGTTTTCTGCCAGCGTTCAGTGGGTGTTCTGTAGGAGCAGTTCCACGTGTACATGTATTTCTACTGTATCTGTGGGAAGGAAGGTGATCTCCGCGTCTTAAACTTCCGCCATCTTCTCTCCTCAGGACCACAACTTCTTTATCCATTCTTCTCTTTCCTGGGATGTTTAAGGTGTAACGAAGTGGAGGTTCTTGTCAACAGAGCAGCCCTAAACTTTGGGGTGCCTGTGTCTTGCTGATTTTTAGTTTTCCCAATTTATACGCCCATGAGTGGAAGTGCCCTATGCTCTCTAAGCTGAGTTTTTTAGATGTTTCAGGACACACCTTACACTTCTCCAGAGTGGCTGTTGGCAATTTACAGCCCGCCATTCAGCGTAGCAAGGCTCCCATTTCTCCATGGCCTGTCCTGCATTTCTGGTTTTGACACTTTATTCAGCATGGCCCTTTTGACCGATGGGAAGCGAGACTTCTTTGTAGCGCTGATTTGCCTTTCCAGGTTGCTTGGTTGGCCAAAAAGGGCGTATGCGTTTTTTCCTGAATATATTCAGGAAAAAACGCATACGCCCTTTTTGGCCAAGGGCATCATTGTCGAGGTTTTGCCGCTTTTCCTGTGCTTTAAAGGCGATTCGAATCTACCTCCTGAAATCGGTTTCCTGCAATTCTGCCTTGCTTTCAAATCCTCTTCGTAGCCTTCCCTCCATATATTTGTGGACGAGAGTTATCATTTCTAACTCTGCAGGTTTGTGAATTGCAGTGCCCCTGAGCTCCATTTTTCAACTCGCTTTCTTGGGAGCTGGCCGCAAAAGCGCAGGATTGCTTCAGGCCCTATTCTGGCTCCGGGCGGCAGGCTGAGCCTGTGGTTAATTCTGCTTCCTGATGGGAAAATAGAGTGACCTGTGCCTGTCCCAACACCTAGAGCTAGTCTCTCATTGGTTCCCCCTCTTCCCGTTCATCCTCAGGACAAATTGCAACGTGTACGGAACAGGAGGTTAAAGGTGCTGATTCTCCAAGGAGGGAGATTGCTAGTAAAGCGGCTGGAATGGCGAACCGGAGCACAAGGAGATGAGAAATGAGGTGCGTTTTAGAAACCTTTCCCGATCACACGGTGTACCATCTTCTGGGTTTCTCGTGCATGTTTTTGACTTAGGAAGATGCCCTTGACCCTGGAGATTTGGGACCCATGGGATGGGTACCACGCCGTATTACTTTAAAGGGTCTGCGTTTGCTCACCCAACCTCACCAAACCTCTCAGCCCCAAGAGTGTCCACCCTTATGTCTCAGTCATCTGTGGGTCTAGATATGGTCAATCCAGGTGGCATCGCAGCCCCTGAACGAATTTTGTAAGAATTTCTCTCTCTTTCACTGTCTTTGTTTCACGGGTTTTTAAAAGTAATTGATTTTTATAATGGTGTTTAGCTGCTTTGCACTGCTGTGTTTATGCCGCTTTACACCTACTTGACTCACTTACAGAGAGATATCAATACATAGGTTTTAAGATTCTTACTAGTCAGATATATTCTTGGGCGGTGAATAGGGGGCGTTGAGTCCAGTTCACTGAGCAAGGAGTAGGTCTTGTCTATTACATATTGGGTTTATGGAACGGTATCTGAGCTAATTTGAAACCCTTGTTTTATGCATCACCCCACCTCACCTTTCCCGTTAAGCAGCCATAGTGTGTTTTCTAAACGTGCGACTCTGTTCTGTTTTGTAATTCAGTTCAAGGGTAGCGGTTTTTACATTCCCTCTATAAGTGATATCTTATGATAAGTGTCTTTTTCTGTGTGACTTATTTCACTTAGAATCGTCGTACCTAAATCCACTCATCATGCTGCTCCTAGCCTTATGACGTTGATTTCATGGCTGAGTGATATTCCATTGTACATAAGGACCACAACTTCTTTATCCATTCTTCTCTTTCCTGGGATGTTTCAGGTGTAACGAAGTGGAGGTTCTTGTCAACAGAGCAGCCCTAAACTTTGGGGTGCCTGTGTCTTGCTGATTTTTAGTTTTCCCAATTTATACGCCCATGAGTGGAAGTGCCCTATGCTCTCTAAGCTGAGTTTTTTAGATGTTTCAGGACACACCGTTCAGTTCTCCAGAGTGGCTGTTGGCCATTTACAGTCCGCCCATCAGTGTAGCAAGGCTCCCATTTCTCCATGGCCTGTCCTGCATTTCTGGTTTTGACCCATTATTCAGCATGGCCCTTTTGACCGATGGGAAGCGAGACTTCTTTGTAGCGCTGATTTGCCTTTCCAGGTTGCTTGGTTGGCCAAAAAGGGCGTATGCGTTTTTTCCTGAATCTATTCAGGAAAAAACGCATACGCCCTTTTTGTCCAAGGGCATCATTGTGGAGGTTTTGCCGCTTTTCCTGTGCTTTAAAGGCGATTCGAATCTACCTCCTGAAATCTGTTTCCTGCAATTCTGCCTTGCTTTCAAATCCTCATCGTTGCCTTCCTTCCATATATTTGTGGACGAGAGTTATCATTTCTACCTCTGCAGGTTTGTGAATTGCAGTGCCCCTGAGCTCCATTTTTTAACTCGCTTTCTTGGGAGCTGGCCGCAAAAGCGCAGGATTGCTTCAGGCCCTATTCTGGCTCCGGGCGGCAGGCTGAGCCTGTCGTTAATTCTTCTTCCTGATGGGAAAATAGAGTGACTTGTGCCTGTCCCAACACCTAGAGCTAGTCTCTCATTGGTTCCCCCTCTTCCCGTTCATCCTCAGGACAAATTGCAACGTGTACGGAACAGGAGGTTAAAGGTGCTGATTCTCCCAGGAGGGAGATTGCTAGTAAAGCGGCTGGAATGGCGAACCGGAGCACAAGGAGATGAGAAATGAGGTGCGTTTTAGAAACCTTTCCCGGTCACACGGTGTACCATCTTCTGGGTTTCTCGTGCATGTTTTCGATGTAGGAAGATGCCCTTGAACCTGGAGATTTGGGACCCATGGGATGGGTACCACGCCGTATTACTTTAAAGGGTCTGCGTTTGCTCACCCAACCTCACCAAACCTCTCAGCCCCAAGAGTGTCCACCCTTATGTCTCAGTCATCTGTGGGTCTAGATATGGTCAATCCAGGTGGCATCGCAGCCCCTGAACGAATTTTGTAAGAATTTCTCTCCCTTTCACTGTCTTTGTTTCACGGGTTTTTAAAAGTAATTGATTTTTATAATGGGGTTTAGCTGCTTTGCACTGCTGTGTTTATGCCGCTTTACACCTACTTGACTCACTTACAGAGAGATATCAATACATAGGTTTTAAGATTCTTACTAGTCAGATATATTCTTGGGCGGTGAATAGGGGTTGTTGAGTCCAGTTCACTGAGCAAGGAGTAGGTCTTGTCTATTACATATTGGGTTTATGGAACGGTATCTGAGCTAATTTGAAACCCTTGTTTTATGCATCACCCCACCTCACCTTTCCCGTTAAGCAGCCATAGTGTGTTTTCTAAACGTGCGACTCTGTTCTGTTTTGTAATTCAGTTCAAGGGTAGCGGTTTTTACATTCCCTCTATAAGTGATATCTTATGATAAGTGTCTTTTTCTGTGTGACTTATTTCACTTAGAATCGTCGTACCTAAATCCACTCATCATGCTGCTCCTAGCCTTATGACGTTGATTTCATGGCTGAGTGATATTCCATTGTACATAAGGACCACAACTTCTTTATCCATTCTTCTCTTTCCTGGGATGTTTCAGGTGTAACGAAGTGGAGGTTCTTGTCAACAGAGCAGCCCTAAACTTTGGGGTGCCTGTGTCTTGCTGATTTTTAGTTTTCCCAATTTATACGCCCATGAGTGGAAGTGCCCTATGCTCTCTAAGCTGAGTTTTTTAGATGTTTCAGGACACACCGTTCACTTCTCCAGAGTGGCTGTTGGCCATTTACAGTCCGCCCATCAGTGTAGCAAGGCTCCCATTTCTCCATGGCCTGTCCTGCATTTCTGGTTTTGACCCATTATTCAGCATGGCCCTTTTGACCGATGGGAAGCGAGACTTCTTTGTAGCGCTGATTTGCCTTTCCAGGTTGCTTGGTTGGCCAAAAAGGGCGTATGCGTTTTTTCCTGAATCTATTCAGGAAAAAACGCATACGCCCTTTTTGTCCAAGGGCATCATTGTGGAGGTTTTGCCGCTTTTCCTGTGCTTTAAAGGCGATTCGAATCTACCTCCTGAAATCTGTTTCCTGCAATTCTGCCTTGCTTTCAAATCCTCATCGTTGCCTTCCTTCCATATATTTGTGGACGAGAGTTATCATTTCTACCTCTGCAGGTTTGTGAATTGCAGTGCCCCTGAGCTCCATTTTTTAACTCGCTTTCTTGGGAGCTGGCCGCAAAAGCGCAGGATTGCTTCAGGCCCTATTCTGGCTCCGGGCGGCAGGCTGAGCCTGTCGTTAATTCTTCTTCCTGATGGGAAAATAGAGTGACTTGTGCCTGTCCCAACACCTAGAGCTAGTCTCTCATTGGTTCCCCCTCTTCCCGTTCATCCTCAGGACAAATTGCAACGTGTACGGAACAGGAGGTTAAAGGTGCTGATTCTCCCAGGAGGGAGATTGCTAGTAAAGCGGCTGGAATGGCGAACCGGAGCACAAGGAGATGAGAAATGAGGTGCGTTTTAGAAACCTTTCCCGGTCACACGGTGTACCATCTTCTGGGTTTCTCGTGCATGTTTTCGATGTAGGAAGATGCCCTTGAACCTGGAGATTTGGGACCCATGGGATGGGTACCACGCCGTATTACTTTAAAGGGTCTGCGTTTGCTCACCCAACCTCACCAAACCTCTCAGCCCCAAGAGTGTCCACCCTTATGTCTCAGTCATCTGTGGGTCTAGATATGGTCAATCCAGGTGGCATCGCAGCCCCTGAACGAATTTTGTAAGAATTTCTCTCTCTTTCACTGTCTTTGTTTCACGGGTTTTTAAAAGTAATTGATTTTTATAATGGGGTTTAGCTGCTTTGCACTGCTGTGTTTATGCCGCTTTACACCTACTTGACTCACTTACAGAGAGATATCAATACATAGGTTTTAAGATTCTTACTAGTCAGATATATTCTTGGGCGGTGAATAGGGGTTGTTGAGTCCAGTTCACTGAGCAAGGAGTAGGTCTTGTCTATTACATATTGGGTTTATGGAACGGTATCTGAGCTAATTTGAAACCCTTGTTTTATGCATCACCCCACCTCACCTTTCCCGTTAAGCAGCCATAGTGTGTTTTCTAAACGTGCGACTCTGTTCTGTTTTGTAATTCAGTTCAAGGGTAGCGGTTTTTACATTCCCTCTATAAGTGATATCTTATGATAAGTGTCTTTTTCTGTGTGACTTATTTCACTTAGAATCGTCGTACCTAAATCCACTCATCATGCTGCTCCTAGCCTTATGACGTTGATTTCATGGCTGAGTGATATTCCATTGTACATAACGACCACAACTTCTTTATCCATTCTTCTCTTTCCTGGGATGTTTAAGGTGTAACGAAGTGGAGGTTCTTGTCAACAGAGCAGCCCTAAACTTTGGGGTGCCTGTGTCTTGCTGATTTTTAGTTTTCCCAATTTATACGCCCATGAGTGGAAGTGCCCTATGCTCTCTAAGCTGAGTTTTTTAGATGTTTCAGGACACACCGTACACTTCTCCAGAGTGGCTGTTGGCAATTTACAGCCCGCCCATCAGCGTAGCAAGGCTCCCATTTCTCCATGGCCTGTCCTGCATTTCTGGTTTTGACACTTTATTCAGCATGGCCCTTTTGACCGATGGGAAGCGAGACTTCTTTGTAGCGCTGATTTGCCTTTCCAGGTTGCTTGGTTGGCCAAAAAGGGCGTATGCGTTTTTTCCTGAATATATTCAGGAAAAAACGCATACGCCCTTTTTGTCCAAGGGCATCATTGTGGAGGTTTTGCCGCTTTTCCTGTGCTTTAAAGGCGATTCGAATCTACCTCCTGAAATCTGTTTCCTGCAATTCTGCCTTGCTTTCAAATCCTCTTCGTTGCCTTCCCTCCATATATTTGTGGACGAGAGTTATCATTTCTAACTCTGCAGGTTTGTGAATTGCAGTGCCCCTGAGCTCCATTTTTCAACTCGCTTTCTTGGGAGCTGGCCGCAAAAGCGCAGGATTGCTTCAGGCCCTATTCTGGCTCCGGGCGGCAGGCTGAGCCTGTGGTTAATTCTGCTTCCTGATGGGAAAATAGAGAGACCTGTGCCTGTCCCAACACCTAGAGCTAGTCTCTCATTGGTTCCCCCTCTTCCCGTTCATCCTCAGGACAAATTGCAACGTGTACGGAACAGGAGGTTAAAGGTGCTGATTCTCCAAGGAGGGAGATTGCTAGTAAAGCGGCTGGAATGGCGAACCGGAGCACAAGGAGATGAGAAATGAGGTGCGTTTTAGAAACCTTTCCCGGTCACACGGTGTACCATCTTCTGGGTTTCTCGTGCATGTTTTCGATGTAGGAAGATGCCCTTGAACCTGGAGATTTGGGACCCATGGGATGGGTACCACGCCGTATTACTTTAAAGGGTCTGCGTTTGCTCACCCAACCTCACCAAACCTCTCAGCCCCAAGAGTGTCCACCCTTATGTCTCAGTCATCTGTGGGTCTAGATATGGTCAATCCAGGTGGCATCGCAGCCCCTGAACGAATTTTGTAAGAATTTCTCTCCCTTTCACTGTCTTTGTTTCACGTGTTTTTAAAAGTAATTGATTTTTATAATGGGGTTTAGCTGCTTTGCACTGCTGTGTTTATGCCGCTTTACACCCACTTGACTCACTTACAGAGAGATATCAATACATAGGTTTTAAGATTCTTACTAGTCAGATATATTCTTGGGCGGTGAATAGGGGGTGTTTAGTCCAGTTCACTGAGCAAGGAGTAGGTCTTGTCTATTACATATTGGGTTTATGGAACGGTATCTGAGCTAATTTGAAACCCTTGTTTTATGCATCACCCCACCTCACCTTTCCCGTTAAGCAGCCATAGTGTGTTTTCTAAACATGCGACTCTGTTCTGTTTTGTAATTCAGTTCAAGGGTAGCGGTTTTTACATTCCCTCTATAAGTGATATCGTATGATAAGTGTCTTTTTCTGTGTGACTTATTTCACTTAGAATCGTCGTACCTAAATCCACTCATCATGCTGCTCCTAGCCTTATGACGTTGATTTCATGGCTGAGTGATATTCCATTGTACATAAGGACCACAACTTCTTTATCCATTCTTCTCTTTCCTGGGATGTTTCAGGTGTAACGAAGTGGAGGTTCTTGTCAACAGAGCAGCCCTAAACTTTGGGGTGCCTGTGTCTTGCTGATTTTTAGTTTTCCCAATTTATACGCCCATGAGTGGAAGTGCCCTATGCTCTGTAAGCTGAGTTTTTTAGATGTTTCAGGACACACCGTTCACTTCTCCAGAGTGGCTGTTGGCCATTTACAGTCCGCCCATCAGTGTAGCAAGGCTCCCATTTCTCCATGGCCTGTCCTGCATTTCTGGTTTTGACCCTTTATTCAGCATGGCCCTTTTGACCGATGGGAAGCGAGACTTCTTTGTAGCGCTGATTTGCCTTTCCAGGTTGCTTGGTTGGCCAAAAAGGGCGTATGCGTTTTTTCCTGAATATATTCAGGAAAAAACGCATACGCCCTTTTTGGCCAAGGGCATCATTGTCGAGGTTTTGCCGCTTTTCCTGTGCTTTAAAGGCGATTCGAATCTACCTCCTGAAATCTGTTTCCTGCAATTCTTCCTTGCTTTAAAATCCTCTTCGTTGCCTTCCCTCAGTATATTTGTGGACGAGAGTTATCATTTCTAACTCTGCAGGTTTGTGAATTGCAGTGCCCCTGAGGTCCATTTTTCAACTCGCTTTCTTGGGAGCTGGCTGCAAAAGCGCAGGATTGCTTCAGGCCCTATTCTGGCTCCGGGCGGCAGGCAATCCTGTGCTTGATTCTTCTTCCTGCTGGGAAAATAGAGTGACCTGTGCCTGTCCCAACACCGAGAGCTAGTCTCTCATTGGTTCCCCCTCTTCCCGTTCATCCTCAGGACAAATTGCAACCTGTACGGAACAGGAGGTTAAAGGTGCTGATTCTCCAAGGAGGGAGATTGCTAGTAAAGCGGCTGGAATGGCGAACCGGAGCACAAGGAGATGAGAAATGAGGTGCATTTTAGAAACCTTTCCCAATCACACGGTGTACCATCTTCTGGGTTTCTCATGCATGTTTTCGATGAAGGAAGATGGCCTTGAACCTGGAGATTTGGGACCCATGGGATGGGTACCACGCCATAATACTTTAAAGGGTCTGCGTTAGCTCACCCAACCTCACCAAAACTCTCAGCCCCAAGAGTGTCCACCATTATGGCTCAGTCAGCTGTGGGTCTAGATATGGTCAATCCAGGTGGCATCGCAGCCCCTGAACGAATTTTGTAAGAATTTCTCTCTCTTTCACTGTCTTTGTTTCACGGGTTTTTAAAAGTAATTGATTTTTATAATGGGGTTTAGCTGCTTTGCACTGCTGTGTTTATGCCGCTTTACACCCACTTGACTCACTTACAGAGAGATAGCAATACATAGGTTTTAAGATTCTTACTAGTCAAATATATTCTTGGGCGGTGAATAGGGGGTGTTGAGTCCAGTTCACTGAGCAAGGAGTAGGTCTTGTCTATTACATATTGGGTTTATGGAACGGTATCTGAGCTAATTTGAAACCCTTGTTTTATGCATCACCCCACCTCACCTTTCCCGTTAAGCAGCCATAGTGTGTTTTCTAAACGTGCGACTCTGTTCTGTTTTGTAATTCAGTTCAAGGGTAGCGGTTTTTACATTCCCTCTATAAGTGATATCTTATGATAAGTGTCTTTTTCTGTGTGACCTATTTCACTTAGAATCGTCGTACCTAAATCCACTCATCATGCTGCTCCTAGCCTTATGACGTTGATTTCATGGCTGAGTGATATTCCATTGTACATAAGGACCACAACTTCTTTATCCATTCTTCTCTTTCCTGGGATGTTTCAGGTGTAACGAAGTGGAGGTTCTTGTCAACAGAGCAGCCCTAAACTTTGGGGTGCCTGTGTCTTGCTGATTTTTAGTTTTCCCAATTTATACGCCCATGAGTGGAAGTGCCCTTTGCTCTCTAAGCTGAGTTTTTTAGATGTTTCAGGACACACCGTACTCTTCTCCAGAGTGGCTGTTGGCAATTTACAGCCCGCCCATCAGTGTAGCAAGGCTCCCATTTCTCCATGGCCTGTCCTGCATTTCTGGTTTTGACACTTTATTCAGCATGGCCCTTTTGACCGATGGGAAGCGAGACTTCTTTGTAGCGCTGATTTGCCTTTCCAGGTTGCTTGGTTGGCCAAAAAGGGCGTATGCGTTTTTTCCTGAATATATTCAGGAAAAAACGCATACGCCCTTTTTGGCCAAGGGCATCATTGTCGAGGTTTTGCCGCTTTTCCTGTGCTATAAAGGCGATTCGAATCTACCTCCTGAAATCGGTTTCCTGCAATTCTGCCTTGCTTTCAAATCCTCTTCGTTGCCTTCCCTCAATATATTTGTGGACGAGAGTTATCATTTCTAACTCTGCAGGTCTGTGAATTGCAGTGCCCCTGAGGTCCATTTTTCAACTCGCTTTCTTGGGAGCTGGCTGCAAAAGCGCAGGATTGCTTCAGGCCCTATTCTGGCTCCGGGCGGCAGGCTGCTCCTGTGCTTGGTTCTTCTTCCTATTAGGAAAATAGAGTGACCTGTGCCTGTCCCAACACCTAGAGCTAGTCTCTCATTGGTTCCCCCTCTTCCTGTTCATCCTCAGGACAAATTGCAACCTGTACGGAACAGGAGGTTAAAGGTGCTGATTCTCCAAGGAGGGAGATTGCTAGTAAAGCGGCTGGAATGGCGAACCGGAGCACAAGGAGATGAGAAATGAGGTGCGTTTTAGAAACCTTTCCCGATCACACGGTGTACCATCTTCTGGGTTTCTCATGCATGTTTTCGATGTAGGAAGATGCCCTTGAACCTGGAGATTTGGGACCCATGGGATGGGTACCACGCCGTATTACTTTACAGGGTCTGCGTTAGCTCACCCAACCTCACCAAAACTCTCAGCCCCAAGAGTGTCCACTCTTATGTCTCAGTCAGCTGTGGGTCTAGATATGGTCAATCCAGGTGGCATCGCAGCCCCTGAACGAATTTTGTAAGAATTTCTCTCGCTTTCACTGTCTTTGTTTCACGGGTCTTTAAAAGTAATTGATTTTTATAATGGGGTTTAGCTGCTTTGCACTGCTGTGTTTATGCCGCTTTACACCCACTTACAGAGAGATATCAATACATAGGTTTTAAGATTCTTACTAGTCAAATATATTCTTGGGCGGTGAATAGGGGGTGTTGAGTCCAGTAAACTGAGCAAGGAGTAGGTCTTGTCTATTACATATTGGGTTTATGGAACGGTATCTGAGCTAATTTGAAACCCTTGTTTTATGCATCACCCCACCTCACCTTTCCCGTTAAGCAGCCATAGTGTGTTTTCTAAACGTGCGACTCTGTTCTGTTTTGTAATTCAGTTCAAGGGTAGCGGTTTTTACATTCCCTCTATAAGTGATATCTTATGATAAGTGTCTTTTTCTGTGTGACTTATTTCACTTAGAATCGTCGTACCTAAATCCACTCATCATGCTGCTCCTAGCCTTATGACGTTGATTTCATGGCTGAGTGATATTCCATAGTACATAAGGACCACAACTTCTTTATCCATTCTTCTCTTTCCTGGGATATTTCAGGTGGAACGAAGTGGAGTTTCTTGTCAACACAGCAGCCCTAAACTTTGGGGTGCCTGTGTCTTGCTGATTTTTAGTTTTCCCAATTTATACGCCCATGAGTGGAAGTGCCCTTTGCTCTCTAAGCTGAGTTTTTTAGATGTTTCAGGACACACCGTACACTTCTCCAGAGTGGCTGCTGGCCATTTACAGCCCGCCCATCAGCGTAGCAAGGCTCCCATTTCTCCATGGCCTGTCCTGCATTTCTGGTTTTGACACTTTATTCAGCATGGCCCTTTTGACCGATGGGAAGCGAGACTTCTTTGTAGCGCTGATTTGCCTTTCCAGGTTGTTTGGTTGGCCAAAAAGGGCGTATGCGTTTTTTCCTGAATATATTCAGGAAAAAACGCATACGCCCTTTTTGGCCAAGGGCATCATTGTCGAGGTTTTGCCGCTTTTCCTGTGCTTTAAAGGCGATTCGAATCTACCTCCTGAAATCTGTTTCCTGCAATTCTGCCTTGCTTTCAAATCCTCTTCGTTGCCTTCCCTCCATATATTTGTGGACGAGAGTTATCATTTCTAACTCTGCAGGTTTGTGAATTGCAGTGCCCCTGAGCTCCATTTCTCAACTCGCTTTCTTGGGAGCTGGCCGCAAAAGCGCAGGATTGCTTCAGGCCCTATTCTGGCTCCAGGCGGAAGGCTGAGCCTGTGGTTAATTCTTCTTCCTGATGGGAAAATAGATTGACCTGTGCCTGTCCCAACACCTAGAGCTAGTCTCTCATTGGTTCCCCCTCTTCCCGTTCATCCTCAGGACAAATTGCAACCTGTACGGAACAGGAGGTTAAAGGTGCTGATTCTCCAAGGAGGGAGATTGCTAGTAAAGCGGCTGGAATGGCGAACCGGAGCACAAGGAGATGAGAAATGAGGTGCGTTTTAGAAACCTTTCCCGATCACACGGTGTACCATCTTCTGGGTTTCTTATGCATGTTTTCGATGTAGGAAGATGCCCTTGAACCTGGAGATTTGGGACCCATGGGATGGGTACCACGCCGTATTACTTTACAGGGTCTGCGTTAGCTCACCCAACCTCACCAAACCTCTCAGCCCCAAGAGTGTCCACCCTTATGTCTCAATCAGCTGTGGGTCTAGATATGGTCAATCCAGGTGGCATCGCAGCCCCTGAACGAATTTTGTAAGAATTTCTCTCTCTTTCACTGTCTTTGGTTCACGGGTCTTTAAAAGTAATTGATTTTTATAATGGGGTTTAGCTGCTTTGCACTGCTGTGTTTATGCCGCTTTACACCCACTTGACTCACTTACAGAGAGATAGCAATACATAGGTTTTAAGATTCTTACTAGTCAGATATATTCTTGGGCGGTGAATAGGGGGTGTTGAGTCCAGTAAACTGAGCAAGGAGTAGGTCTTGTCTATTACATATTGGGTTTATGGAACGGTATCTGAGCTAATTTGAAACCCTTGTTTTATGCATCACCCCACCTCACCTTTCCCGTTAAGCAGCCATAGTGTGTTTTCTAAACGTGCGACTCTGTTCTGTTTTGTAATTCAGTTCAAGGGTAGCGGTTTTTACATTCCCTCTATAAGTGATATCTTATGATAAGTGTCTTTTTCTGTGTGACTTATTTCACTTAGAATCGTCGTACCTAAATCCACTCATCATGCTGCTCCTAGCCTTATGACGTTGATTTCATGGCTGAGTGATATTCCAATGTACATAAGGACCATAACTTCTTTATCCATTCTTCTCTTTCCTGGGATGTTTCAGGTGTAACGAAGTGGAGGTTCTTTTCAACAGAGCAGCCCTAAACTTTGGGGTGCCTGTGTCTTGCTGATTTTTAGTTTTCCCAATTTATACGCCCATGAGTGGAAGTGCCCTATGCTCTCTAAGCTGAGTTTTTTAGATGTTTCAGGACACACCGTACACTTCTCCAGAGTGGCTGTTGGCCATTTACAGCCCGCCCATCAGCGTAGCAAGGCTCCCATTTCTCCATGGCCTGTCCTGCATTTCTGGTTTTGACACTTTATTCAGCATGGCCCTTTTGACCGATGGGAAGCGAGACTTCTTTATAGCGCTGATTTGCCTTTCCAGGTTGCTTGGTTGGCCAAAAAGGGCGTATGCGTTTTTTCCTGAATATATTCAGGAAAAAACGCATACGCCCTTTTTGGCCAAGGGCATCATTGTCGAGGTTTTGCCGCTTTTCCTGTGCTTTAAAGGCGATTCGAATCTACCTCCTGAAATCTGTTTCCTGCAATTCTGCCTTGCTTTCAAATTCTCTTCGTTGCCTTCCCTCAATATATTTGTGGACGAGAGTTATCATTTCTAACTGTGCAGGTCTGTGAATTGCAGTGCCCCTGAGCTCCATTTCTCAACTCGCTTTCTTGGGAGCTGGCCGCAAAAGCGCAGGATTGCTTCAGGCCCTCTTCTGGCTCCGGGCGGCAGGCTGAGCCTGTGGTTAATTCTTCTTCCTGATGGGAAAATAGAGTGACCTGTGCCTGTCCCAACACCTAGAGCTAGTCTCTCATTGGTTCCCCCTCTTCCCGTTCATCCTCAGGACAAATTGCAACCTGTACGGAACAGGAGGTTAAAGGTGCTGATTCTCCAAGGAGGGAGATTGCTAGTAAAGCGGCTGGAATGGCGAACCGGAGCACAAGGAGATGAGAAATGAGGTGCGTTTTAGAAACCTTTCCCGATCACACGGTGTACCATCTTCTGGGTTTCTCATGCATGTTTTCGATGTAGGAAGATGCCCTTGAACCTGGAGATTTGGGACCCATGGGATGGGTACCACGCCGTATTACTTTACAGGGTCTGCATTAGCTCACCTAACCTCACCAAACCTTTCAGCCCCAAGAGTGTCCACCCTTATGTCTCAATCAGCTGTGGGTCTAGATATGGTCAATCCAGGTGGCATCGCAGCCCCTGAACGAATTTTGTAAGAATTTCTCTCTCTTTCACGGTCTTTGGTTCATGGGTTTTTAAAAGTAATTGATTTTTAGAATGGGGTTTAGCTGCTTTGCACTGCTGTGTTTATGCCGCTTTACACCCACTTGACTCACTTACAGAGAGATAGCAATACATAGGTTTTAAGATTCTTACTAGTCAAATATATTCTTGGGCGGTGAATAGGGGGTGTTGAGTCCAGTAAACTGAGCAAGGAGTAGGTCTTGTCTATTACATATTGGGTTTATGGAACGGTATCTGAGCTAATTTGAAACCCTTGTTTTATGCATCACCCCACCTCACCTTTCCCGTTAAGCAGCCATAGTGTGTTTTCTAAACGTGCGACTCTGTTCTGTTTTGTAATTCAGTTCAAGGGTAGCGGTTTTTACATTCCCTCTATAAGTGATATCTTATGATAAGTGTCTTTTTCTGTGTGACTTATTTCACTTAGAATCGTCGTACCTAAATCCACTCATCATGCTGCTCCTAGCCTTATGACGTTGATTTCATGGCTGAGTGATATTCCATTGTACATAAGGACCACAACTTCTTTATCCATTCTTCTCTTTCTTGGGATGTTTCAGGTGTAACGAAGTGGAGGTTCTTGTCAACAGAGCAGCCCTAAACTTTGGGGTGCCTGTGTCTTGCTGATTTTTAGTTTTCCCAATTTATACGCCCATGAGTGGAAGTCCCCTATGCTCTCTAAGCTGAGTTTTTTAGATGTTTCAGGACACACCGTACACTTCTCCAGAGTGGCTGTTGGCCATTTACAGCCCGCCCATCAGCGTAGCAAGGCTCCCATTTCTCCATGGCCTGTCCTGCATTTCTGGTTTTGACCCTTTATTCAGCATGGCCCTTTTGACCGATGGGAAGCGAGACTTCTTTGTAGCGCTGATTTGCCTTTCCAGGTTGCTTGGTTGGCCAAAAAGGGCGTATGCGTTTTTTCCTGAATATATTCAGGAAAAAACGCATACGCCCTTTTTGGCCAAGGGCATCATTGTCGAGGTTTTGCCGCTTTTCCTGTGCTTTAAAGGCGATTCGAATCTACCTCCTGAAATCTGTTTCCTGCAATTCTTCCTTGCTTTCAAATCCTCTTCGTTGCCTTCCCTGAATATATTTGTGGACGAGAGTTATCATTTCTAACTCTGCAGGTTTGTGAATTGCAGTGCCCCTGAGCTCCATTTCTCAACTCGCTTTCTTGGGAGCTGGCCGCAAAAGCGCAGGATTGCTTCAGGCCCTATTCTGGCTCCGGGCGGCAGGCTGAGCCTGTGGTTAATTCTTCTTCCTCATGGGAAAATAGATTGACCTGTCCCTGTCCCAACAACTAGAGCTAGTCTCTCATTGGTTCCTCCTCTTCCCGTTCATCCTCAGGACAAATTGCAACCTGTACGGAACAGGAGGTTAAAGGTGCTGATTCTCCAAGGAGGGAGATTGCTAGTAAAGCGGCTGGAATGGCAAACCGGAGCACAGGGAGATGAGAAATGAGGTGCGTTTTAAAACATTTCCCGATCACACGGTGTACCATCTTCTGGGTTTCTCATACATGTTTTCGATGTAGGAAGATGCCCTTGAACCTGGAGATTTGGGACCCATGGGATGGGTACCACGCCGTATTACTTTAAAGGGTCTGCGTTAGCTCACCCAACCTCACTAAACCTCTCGGCCCCAAGAGTGTCCACCCTTATGTCTCAGTCAGCTGTGGGTCTAGATATGGTCAATCCAGGTGGCATCGCAGCCCCTGAACGAATTTTGTAAGAATTTCTCTCTCTTTCACTGTCTTTGTTTCACGGGTTTTTAAAAGTAATTGATTTTTAGAATGGGGTTTAGCTGCTTTGCACTGCTGTGTTTATGCCGCTTTACACCCACTTGACTCACTTACAGAGAGATAGCAATACATAGGTTTTAAGATTCTTACTAGTCAAATATATTCTTGGGCGGTGAATAGGGGGTGTTGAGTCCAGTAAACTGAGCAAGGAGTAGGTCTTGTCTATTACATATTGGGTTTATGGAACGGTATCTGAGCTAATTTGAAACCCTTGTTTTATGCATCACCCCACCTCACCTTTCCCGTTAAGCAGCCATAGTGTGTTTTCTAAACGTGCGACTCTGTTCTGTTTTGTAATTCAGTTCAAGGGTAGCGGTTTTTACATTCCCTCTATAAGTGATATCTTATGATAAGTGTCTTTTTCTGTGTGACTTATTTCACTTAGAATCGTCGTACCTAAATCCACTCATCATGCTGCTCCTAGCCTTATGACGTTGATTTCATGGCTGAGTGATATTCCAATGTACATAAGGACCATAACTTCTTTATCCATTCTTCTCTTTCCTGGGATGTTTCAGGTGTAACGAAGTGGAGGTTCTTGTCAACAGAGCAGCCCTAAACTTTGGGGTGCCTGTGTCTTGCTGATTTTTAGTTTTCCCAATTTATACGCCCATGAGTGGAAGTGCCCTATGCTCTCTAAGCTGAGTTTTTTAGATGTTTCAGGACACACCGTACACTTCTCCAGAGTGGCTGTTGGCCATTTACAGCCCGCCCATCAGCGTAGCAAGGCTCCCATTTCTCCATGGCCTGTCCTGCATTTCTGGTTTTGACACTTTATTCAGCATGGCCCTTTTGACCGATGGGAAGCGAGACTTCTTTGTAGCGCTGATTTGCCTTTCCAGGTTGCTTGGTTGGCCAAAAAGGGCGTATGCGTTTTTTCCTGAATATATTCAGGAAAAAACGCATACGCCCTTTTTGGCCAAGGGCATCATTGTTGAGGTTTTGCCGCTTTTCCTGTGCTTTAAAGGCGATTCGAATCTACCTCCTGAAATCTGTTTCCTGCAATTCTGCCTTGCTTTCAAATTCTCTTCGTTGCCTTCCCTCAATATATTTGTGGACGAGAGTTATCATTTCTAACTGTGCAGGTCTGTGAATTGCAGTGCCCCTGAGCTCCATTTCTCAACTCGCTTTCTTGGGAGCTGGCCGCAAAAGCGCAGGATTGCTTCAGGCCCTCTTCTGGCTCCGGGCGGCAGGCTGAGCCTGTGGTTAATTCTTCTTCCTGATGGGAAAATAGAGTGACCTGTGCCTGTCCCAACACCTAGAGCTAGTCTCTCATTGGTTCCCCCTCTTCCCGTTCATCCTCAGGACAAATTGCAACCTGTACGGAACAGGAGGTTAAAGGTGCTGATTCTCCAAGGAGGGAGATTGCTAGTAAAGCGGCTGGAATGGCGAACCGGAGCACAAGGAGATGAGAAATGAGGTGCGTTTTAGAAACCTTTCCCGATCACACGGTGTACCATCTTCTGGGTTTCTCATGCATGTTTTCGATGTAGGAAGATGCCCTTGAACCTGGAGATTTGGGACCCATGGGATGGGTACCACGCCGTATTACTTTACAGGGTCTGCGTTAGCTCACCCAACCTCACCAAAACTCTCAGCCCCAAGAGTGTCCACCCTTATGTCTCAATCAGCTGTGGGTCTAGATATGGTCAATCCAGGTCGCATCGCAGCCCCTGAACGAATTTTGTAAGAATTTCTCTCTCTTTCACTGTCTTTGGTTCACGGGTTTTTAAAAGTAATTGATTTTTAGAATGGGGTTTAGCTGCTTTGCACTGCTGTGTTTATGCCGCTTTACACCCACTTGACTCACTTACAGAGAGATAGCAATACATAGGTTTTAAGATTCTTACTAGTCAAATATATTCTTGGGCGGTGAATAGGGGGTGTTGAGTCCAGTAAACTGAGCAAGGAGTAGGTCTTGTCTATTACATATTGGGTTTATGGAACGGTATCTGAGCTAATTTGAAACCCTTGTTTTATGCATCACCCCACCTCACCTTTCCCGTTAAGCAGCCATAGTGTGTTTTCTAAACGTGCGACTCTGTTCTGTTTTGTAATTCAGTTCAAGGGTAGCGGTTTTTACATTCCCTCTATAAGTGATATCTTATGGTAAGTGTCTTTTTCTGTGTGACTTATTTCACTTAGAATCGTCGTACCTAAATCCACTCATCATGCTGCTCCTAGCCTTATGACGTTGATTTCATGGCTGAGTGATATTCCATTGTACATAAGGACCACAACTTCTTTATCCATTCTTCTCTTTCCTGGGATGTTTCAGGTGTAACGAAGTGGAGGTTCTTGTCAACAGAGCAGCCCTAAACTTTGGGGTGCCTGTGTCTTGCTGATTTTTAGTTTTCCCAATTTATACGCCCATGAGTGGAAGTGCCCTATGCTCTCTAAGCTGAGTTTTTTAGATGTTTCAGGACACACCGTACACTTCTCCAGAGTGGCTGTTGGCCATTTACAGCCCGCCCATCAGCGTAGCAAGGCTCCCATTTCTCCATGGCCTGTCCTGCATTTCTGGTTTTGACCCTTTATTCAGCATGGCCCTTTTGACCGATGGGAAGCGCGACTTCTTTGTAGCGCTGATTTGCCTTTCCAGGTTGCTTGGTTGGCCAAAAAGGGCGTATGCGTTTTTTCCTGAATATATTCAGGAAAAAACGCATATGCCCTTTTTAGCCAAGGGCATCATTGTCGAGGTTTTGCCGCTTTTCCTGTGCTTTAAAGGCGATTCGAATCTACCTCCTGAAATCTGTTTCCTGCAATTCTGCCTTGCTTTCAAATTCTCTTCGTTGCCTTCCCTCAATATATTTGTGGACGAGAGTTATCATTTCTAACTGTGCAGGTCTGTGAATTGCAGTGCCCCTGAGCTCCATTTCTCAACTCACTTTCTTGGGAGCTGGCCGCAAAAGAGCAGGATTGCTTCAGGCCCTATTCTGGCTCCGGGCGGCAGGCTGAGCCTGTGGTTAATTCTTCTTCCTGATGGGAAAATAGAGTGACCTGTGCCTGTCCCAACACCTAGAGCTAGTCTCTCATTGGTTCCCCCTCTTCCCGTTCATCCTCAGGACAAATTGCAACCTGTACGGAACAGGAGGTTAAAGGTGCTGATTCTCCAAGGAGGGAGATTGCTAGTAAAGCGGCTGGAATGGCGAACCGGAGCACAAGGAGATGAGAAATGAGGTGCGTTTTAGAAACCTTTCCCAATCAGACGGTGTACCATCTTCTGGGTTTCTCATGCATGTTTTCGATGTAGGAAGATGCCCTTGAACCTGGAGATTTGGGACCCATGGGATGGGTACCACGCCGTATTACTTTACAGGGTCTGCATTAGCTCACCCAACCTCACCAAACCTTTCAGCCCCAAGAGTGTCCACCCTTATGTCTCAATCAGCTGTGGGTCTAGATATGGTCAATCCAGGTGGCATCGCAGCCCCTGAACGAATTTTGTAAGAATTTCTCTCTCTTTCACTGTCTTTGGTTCATGGGTTTTTAAAAGTAATTGATTTTTAGAATGGGGTTTAGCTGCTTTGCACTGCTGTGTTTATGCCGCTTTACACCCACTTGACTCACTTACAGAGAGATAGCAATACATAGGTTTTAAGATTCTTACTAGTCAAATATATTCTTGGGCGGTGAATAGGGGGTGTTGAGTCCAGTAAACTGAGCAAGGAGTAGGTCTTGTCTATTACATATTGGGTTTATGGAACGGTATCTGAGCTAATTTGAAACCCTTGTTTTATGCATCACCCCACCTCACCTTTCCCGTTAAGCAGCCATAGTGTGTTTTCTAAACGTGCGACTCTGTTCTGTTTTGTAATTCAGTTCAAGGGTAGCGGTTTTTACATTCCCTCTATAAGTGATATCTTATGATAAGTGTCTTTTTCTGTGTGACTTATTTCACTTAGAATCGTCGTACCTAAATCCACTCATCATGCTGCTCCTAGCCTTATGACGTTGATTTCATGGCTGAGTGATATTCCATTGTACATAAGGACCACAACTTCTTTATCCATTCTTCTCTTTCTTGGGATGTTTCAGGTGTAACGAAGTGGAGGTTCTTGTCAACAGAGCAGCCCTAAACTTTGGGGTGCCTGTGTCTTGCTGATTTTTAGTTTTCCCAATTTATACGCCCATGAGTGGAAGTCCCCTATGCTCTCTAAGCTGAGTTTTTTAGATTTTTCAGGACACACCGTACACTTCTCCAGAGTGGCTGTTGGCCATTTACAGCCCGCCCATCAGCGTAGCAAGGCTCCCATTTCTCCATGGCCTGTCCTGCATTTCTGGTTTTGACACTTTATTCAGCATGGCCCTTTTGACCGATGGGAAGCGAGACTTCTTTGTAGCGCTGATTTGCCTTTCCAGGTTGCTTGGTTGGCCAAAAAGGGCGTATGCGTTTTTTCCTGAATATATTCAGGAAAAAACGCATACGCCCTTTTTGGCCAAGGGCATCATAGTCGAGGTTTTGCCGCTTTTCCTGTGCTTTAAAGGCGATTCGAATCTACCTCCTGAAATCTGTTTCCTGCAATTCTGCCTTGCTTTCAAATTCTCTTCGTTGCCTTCCCTCAATATATTTGTGGACGAGAGTTATCATTTCTAACTGTGCAGGTCTGTGAATTGCAGTGCCCCTGAGCTCCATTTCTCAACTCGCTTTCTTGGGAGCTGGCCGCAAAAGCGCAGGATTGCTTCAGGCCCTCTTCTGGCTCCGGGCGGCAGGCTGAGCCTGTGGTTAATTCTTCTTCCTGATGGGAAAATAGAGTGACCTGTGCCTGTCCCAACACCTAGAGCTAGTCTCTCATTGGTTCCCCCTCTTCCCGTTCATCCTCAGGACAAATTGCAACCTGTACGGATCAGGAGGTTAAAGGTGTTGATTCTCCAAGGAGGGAGATTGCTAGTAAAGCGGCTGGAATGGCGAACCGGAGCACAAGGAGATGAGAAATGAGGTGCGTTTTAGAAACCTTTCCCGATCACACGGTGTACCATCTTCTGGGTTTCTCATGCATGTTTTCGATGTAGGAAGATGCCCTTGAACCTGGAGATTTGGGACCCATGGGATGGGTACCACGCCGTATTACTTTACAGGGTCTGCGTTAGCTCACCCAACCTCACCAAAACTCTCAGCCCCAAGAGTGTCCACCCTTATGTCTCAGTCAGCTGTGGGTCTAGATATGGTCAATCCAGGTGGCATCGCAGCCCCTGAACGAATTTTGTAAGAATTTCTCTCTCTTTCACTTTTTTTGTTTCACGGGTCTTTAAAAGTAATTGATTTTTATAATGGGGTTTAGCTGCTTTGCACTGCTGTGTTTATGCCGCTTTACACCCACTTACAGAGAGATAGCAATACATAAGTTTTAAGATTCTTACTAGTCAAATATATTCTTGGGCGGTGAATAGGGGGTGTTGAGTCCAGTAAACTGAGCAAGGAGTAGGTCTTGTCTATTACATATTGGGTTTATGGAACGGTATCTGAGCTAATTTGAAACCCTTGTTTTATGCATCACCCCACCTCACCTTTCCCGTTAAGCAGCCATAGTGTGTTTTCTAAACGTGCGACTCTGTTCTGTTTTGTAATTCAGTTCAAGGGTAGCGGTTTTTACATTCCCTCTATAAGTGATATCTTATGATAAGTGTCTTTTTCTGTGTGACTTATTTCACTTAGAATCGTCGTACCTAAATCCACTCATCATGCTGCTCCTAGCCTTATGACGTTGATTTCATGGCTGAGTGATATTCCATTGTACATAAGGACCACAACTTCTTTATCCATTCTTCTCTTTCCTGGGATATTTCAGGTGGAACGAAGTGGAGTTTCTTGTCAACAGAGCAGCCCTAAACTTTGGGGTGCCTGTGTCTTGCTGATTTTTAGTTTTCCCAATTTATACGCCCATGAGTGGAAGTGCCCTTTGCTCTCTAAGCTGAGTTTTTTAGATGTTTCAGGACACACCGTACACTTCTCCAGAGTGGCTGTTGGCCATTTACAGCCCGCCCATCAGTGTAGCAAGGCTCCCATTTCTCCATGGCCTGTCCTGCATTTCTGGTTTTGACCCTTTATTCAGCATGGCCCTTTTGACCGATGGGAAGCGAGACTTCTTTGTAGCGCTGATTTGCCTTTCCAGGTTGCTTGGTTGGCCAAAAAGGGCGTATGCGTTTTTTCCTGAATATATTCAGGAAAAAACGCATACGCCCTTTTTGGCCAAGGGCATCATTGTCGAGGTTTTGCCGCTTTTCCTGTGCTTTAAAGGCGATTCGAATCTACCTCCTGAAATCTGTTTCCTGCAATTCTTCCTTGCTTTCAAATCCTCTTCGTTGCCTTCCCTGAATATATTTGTGGACGAGAGTTATCATTTCTAACTCTGCAGGTTTGTGAATTGCAGTGCCCCTGAGGTCCATTTTTCAACTCGCTTTCTTGGGAGCTGGCTGCAAAAGCGCAGGATTGCTTCAGGCCCTATTCTGGCTCCGGGCGGCAGGCTGATCCTGTGCTTGGTTCTTCTTCCTGATAGGAAAATAGAGTGACCTGTGCCTGTCCCAACACCTAGAGCTAGTCTCTCATTGGTTCCCCCTCTTCCTGTTCATCCTCAGGACAAATTGCAACCTGTACGGAACAGGAGGTTAAAGGTGCTGATTCTCCAAGGAGGGAGATTGCTAGTAAAGCGGCTGGAATGGCGAACCGGAGCACAAGGAGATGAGAAATGAGGTGCGTTTTAGAAACCTTTCCCGATCACACGGTGTACCATCTTCTGGGTTTCTCATGCATGTTTTCGATGAAGGAAGATGCCCTTGAACCTGGAGATTTGGGACCCATGGGATGGGTACCACGCCGTATTACTTTACAGGGTCTGCGTTAGCTCACCCAACCTCACCAAACCTCTCAGCCCCAAGAGTGTCCACCCTCATGTCTCAATCAGCTGTGGGTCTAGATATGGTCAATCCAGGTGGCATCGCAGCCCCTGAACGAATTTTGTAAGAATTTCTCTCTCTTTCACTGTCTTTGGTTCATGGGTTTTTAAAAGTAATTGATTTTTAGAATGGGGTTTAGCTGCTTTGCACTGCTGTGTTTATGCCGCTTTACACCCACTTGACTCACTTACAGAGAGATAGCAATACATAGGTTTTAAGATTCTTACTAGTCAAATATATTCTTGGGCGGTGAATAGGGGGTGTTGAGTCCAGTAAACTGAGCAAGGAGTAGGTCTTGTCTATTACATATTGGGTTTATGGAACGGTATCTGAGCTAATTTGAAACCCTTGTTTTATGCATCACCCCACCTCACCTTTCCCGTTAAGCAGCCATAGTGTGTTTTCTAAACGTGCGACTCTGTTCTGTTTTGTAATTCAGTTCAAGGGTAGCGGTTTTTACATTCCCTCTATAAGTGATATCTTATGATAAGTGTCTTTTTCTGTGTGACTTATTTCACTTAGAATCGTCGTACCTAAATCCACTCATCATGCTGCTCCTAGCCTTATGACGTTGATTTCATGGCTGAGTGATATTCCAATGTACATAAGGACCATAACTTCTTTATCCATTCTTCTCTTTCCTGGGATGTTTCAGGTGTAACGAAGTGGAGGTTCTTGTCAACAGAGCAGCCCTAAACTTTGGGGTGCCTGTGTCTTGCTGATTTTTAGTTTTCCCAATTTATACGCCCATGAGTGGAAGTGCCCTATGCTCTCTAAGCTGAGTTTTTTCGATGTTTCAGGACACACCGTACACTTCTCCAGAGTGGCTGTTGGCCATTTACAGCCCGCCCATCAGCGTAGCAAGGCTCCCATTTCTCCATGGCCTGTCCTGCATTTCTGGTTTTGACACTTTATTCAGCATGGCCCTTTTGACCGATGGGAAGCGAGACTTCTTTATAGCGCTGATTTGCCTTTCCAGGTTGCTTGGTTGGCCAAAAAGGGCGTATGCGTTTTTTCCTGAATATATTCAGGAAAAAACGCATACGCCCTTTTTGGCCAAGGGCATCATTGTCGAGGTTTTGCCGCTTTTCCTGTGCTTTAAAGGCGATTCGAATCTACCTCCTGAAATCTGTTTCCTGCAATTCTGCCTTGCTTTCAAATTCTCTTCGTTGCCTTCCCTCAATATATTTGTGGACGAGAGTTATCATTTCTAACTGTGCAGGTCTGTGAATTGCAGTGCCCCTGAGCTCCATTTCTCAACTCGCTTTCTTGGGAGCTGGCCGCAAAAGCGCAGGATTGCTTCAGGCCCTCTTCTGGCTCCGGGCGGAAGGCTGAGCCTGTGGTTAATTCTTCTTCCTGCTGGGAAAATAGAGTGACCTGTGCCTGTCCCAACACCTAGAGCTAGTCTCTCATTGGTTCCCCCTCTTCCCGTTCATCCTCAGGACAAATTGCAACCTGTACGGAACAGGAGGTTAAAGGTGCTGATTCTCCAAGGAGGGAGATTGCTAGTAAAGCGGCTGGAATGGCGAACCGGAGCACAAGGAGATGAGAAATGAGGTGCGTTTTAGAAACCTTTCCCGATCACACGGTGTACCATCTTCTGGGTTTCTCATGCATGTTTTCGATGTAGGAAGATGCCCTTGAACCTGGAGATTTGGGACCCATGGGATGGGTACCACGCCGTATTACTTTACAGGGTCTGCTTTAGCTCACCCAACCTCACCAAACCTCTCAGCCCCAAGAGTGTCCACCCTTATGTCTCAATCAGCTGTGGGTCTAGATATGGTCAATCCAGGTGGCATCGCAGCCCCTGAACGAATTTTGTAAGAATTTCTCTCTCTTTCACTGTCTTTGGTTCACGGGTTTTTAAAAGTAATTGATTTTTAGAATGGGGTTTAGCTGCTTTGCACTGCTGTGTTTATGCCGCTTTACACCCACTTGACTCACTTACAGAGAGATAGCAATACATAGGTTTTAAGATTCTTACTAGTCAAATATATTCTTGGGCGGTGAATAGGGGGTGTTGAGTCCAGTAAACTGAGCAAGGAGTAGGTCTTGTCTATTACATATTGGGTTTATGGAACGGTATCTGAGCTAATTTGAAACCCTTGTTTTATGCATCACCCCACCTCACCTTTCCCGTTAAGCAGCCATAGTGTGTTTTCTAAACGTGCGACTCTGTTCTCTTTTGTAATTCAGTTCAAGGGTAGCGGTTTTTACATTCCCTCTATAAGTGATATCTTATGGTAAGTGTCTTTTTCTGTGTGACTTATTTCACTTAGAATCGTCGTACCTAAATCCACTCTTCATGCTGCTCCTAGCCTTATGACGTTGATTTCATGGCTGAGTGATATTCCATTGTACATAAGGACCACAACTTCTTTATCCATTCTTCTCTTTCCTGGGATGTTTCAGGTGTAACGAAGTGGAGGTTCTTGTCAACAGAGCAGCCCTAAACTTTGGGGTGCCTGTGTCTTGCTGATTTTTAGTTTTCCCAATTTATACGCCCATGAGTGGAAGTGCCCTATGCTCTCTAAGCTGAGTTTTTTAGATGTTTCAGGACACACCGTACACTTCTCCAGAGTGGCTGTTGGCCATTTACAGCCCGCCCATCAGCGTAGCAAGGCTCCCATTTCTCCATGGCCTGTCCTGCATTTCTGGTTTTGACCCTTTATTCAGCATGGCCCTTTTGACCGATGGGAAGCAAGACTTCTTTGTAGCGCTGATTTGCCTTTCCAGGTTGCTTGGTTGGCCAAAAAGGGCGTATGCGTTTTTTCCTGAATATATTCAGGAAAAAACGCATACGCCCTTTTTGGCCAAGGGCATCATTGTCGAGGTTTTGCCGCTTTTCCTGTGCTTTAAAGGCGATTCGAATCTACCTCCTGAAATCTGTTTCCTGCAATTCTGCCTTGCTTTCAAATTCTCTTCGTTGCCTTCCCTCAATATATTTGTGGACGAGAGTTATCATTTCTAACTGTGCAGGTCTGTGAATTGCAGTGCCCCTGAGCTCCATTTCTCAACTCGCTTTCTTGAGAGCTGGCCGCATAAGCGCAGGATTGCTTCAGGCCCTCTTCTGGCTCCGGGCGGCAGGCTGAGCCTGTGGTTAATTCTTCTTCCTGATGGGAAAATAGAGTGACCTGTGCCTGTCCCAACACCTAGAGCTAGTCTCTCATTGGTTCCCCCTCTTCCCGTTCATCCTCAGGACAAATTGCAACCTGTACGGAACAGGAGGTTAAAGGTGCTGATTCTCCAAGGAGGGAGATTGCTAGTAAAGCGGCTGGAATGGCGAACCGGAGCACAAGGAGATGAGAAATGAGGTGCGTTTTAGAAACCTTTCCCGATCACACGGTGTACCATCTTCTGGGTTTCTCATGCATGTTTTCGATGTAGGAAGATGCCCTTGAACCTGGAGATTTGGGACCCATGGGATGGGTACCACGCCGTATTACTTTACAGGGTCTGCATTAGCTCACCTAACCTCACCAAACCTTTCAGCCCCAAGAGTGTCCACCCTTATGTCTCAATCAGCTGTGGGTCTAGATATGGTCAATCCAGGTGGCATCGCAGCCCCTGAACGAATTTTGTAAGAATTTCTCTCTCTTTCACGGTCTTTGGTTCATGGGTTTTTAAAAGTAATTGATTTTTAGAATGGGGTTTAGCTGCTTTGCACTGCTGTGTTTATGCCGCTTTACACCCACTTGACTCACTTACAGAGAGATAGCAATACATAGGTTTTAAGATTCTTACTAGTCAAATATATTCTTGGGCGGTGAATAGGGGGTGTTGAGTCCAGTAAACTGAGCAAGGAGTAGGTCTTGTCTATTACATATTGGGTTTATGGAACGGTATCTGAGCTAATTTGAAACCCTTGTTTTATGCATCACCCCACCTCACCTTTCCCGTTAAGCAGCCATAGTGTGTTTTCTAAACGTGCGACTCTGTTCTGTTTTGTAATTCAGTTCAAGGGTAGCGGTTTTTACATTCCCTCTATAAGTGATATCTTATGATAAGTGTCTTTTTCTGTGTGACTTATTTCACTTAGAATCGTCGTACCTAAATCCACTCATCATGCTGCTCCTAGCCTTATGACGTTGATTTCATGGCTGAGTGATATTCCAATGTACATAAGGACCATAACTTCTTTATCCATTCTTCTCTTTCCTGGGATGTTTCAGGTGTAACGAAGTGGAGGTTCTTGTCAACAGAGCAGCCCTAAACTTTGGGGTGCCTGTGTCTTGCTGATTTTTAGTTTTCCCAATTTATACGCCCATGAGTGGAAGTGCCCTATGCTCTCTAAGCTGAGTTTTTTAGATGTTTCAGGACACACCGTACACTTCTCCAGAGTGGCTGTTGGCCATTTACAGCCCGCCCATCAGCGTAGCAAGGCTCCCATTTCTCCATGGCCTGTCCTGCATTTCTGGTTTTGACCCTTTATTCAGCATGGCCCTTTTGACCGATGGGAAGCGCGACTTCTTTGTAGCGCTGATTTGCCTTTCCAGGTTGCTTGGTTGGCCAAAAAGGGCGTATGCGTTTTTTCCTGAATATATTCAGGAAAAAACGCATATGCCCTTTTTAGCCAAGGGCATCATTGTCGAGGTTTTGCCGCTTTTCCTGTGCTTTAAAGGCGATTCGAATCTACCTCCTGAAATCTGTTTCCTGCAATTCTGCCTTGCTTTCAAATTCTCTTCGTTGCCTTCCCTCAATATATTTGTGGACGAGAGTTATCATTTCTAACTGTGCAGGTCTGTGAATTGCAGTGCCCCTGAGCTCCATTTCTCAACTCACTTTCTTGGGAGCTGGCCGCAAAAGCGCAGGATTGCTTCAGGCCCTATTCTGGCTCCGGGCGGCAGGCTGAGCCTGTGGTTAATTCTTCTTCCTGATGGGAAAATAGAGTGACCTGTGCCTGTCCCAACACCTAGAGCTAGTCTCTCATTGGTTCCCCCTCTTCCCGTTTATCCTCAGGACAAATTGCAACCTGTACGGAACAGGAGGTTAAAGGTGCTGATTCTCCAAGGAGGGAGATTGCTAGTAAAGCGGCTGGAATGGCGAACCGGAGCACAAGGAGATGAGAAATGAGGTGCGTTTTAGAAACCTTTCCCAATCAGACGGTGTACCATCTTCTGGGTTTCTCATGCATGTTTTCGATGTAGGAAGATGCCCTTGAACCTGGAGATTTGGGACCCATGGGATGGGTACCACGCTGTATTACTTTACAGGGTCTGCATTAGCTCACCCAACCTCACCAAACCTTTCAGCCCCAAGAGTGTCCACCCTTATGTCTCAATCAGCTGTGGGTCTAGATATGGTCAATCCAGGTGGCATCGCAGCCCCTGAACGAATTTTGTAAGAATTTCTCTCTCTTTCACTGTCTTTGGTTCATGGGTTTTTAAAAGTAATTGATTTTTAGAATGGGGTTTAGCTGCTTTGCACTGCTGTGTTTATGCCGCTTTACACCCACTTGACTCACTTACAGAGAGATAGCAATACATAGGTTTTAAGATTCTTACTAGTCAAATATATTCTTGGGCGGTGAATAGGGGGTGTTGAGTCCAGTAAACTGAGCAAGGAGTAGGTCTTGTCTATTACATATTGGGTTTATGGAACGGTATCTGAGCTAATTTGAAACCCTTGTTTTATGCATCACCCCACCTCACCTTTCCCGTTAAGCAGCCATAGTGTGTTTTCTAAACGTGCGACTCTGTTCTGTTTTGTAATTCAGTTCAAGGGTAGCGGTTTTTACATTCCCTCTATAAGGGATATCTTATGATAAGTGTCTTTTTCTGTGTGACTTATTTCACTTAGAATCGTCGTACCTAAATCCACTCATCATGCTGCTCCTAGCCTTATGACGTTGATTTCATGGCTGAGTGATATTCCATTCTACATAAGGACCACAACTTCTTTATCCATTCTTCTCTTTCTTGGGATGTTTCAGGTGTAACGAAGTGGAGGTTCTTGTCAACAGAGCAGCCCTAAACTTTGGGGTGCCTGTGTCTTGCTGATTTTTAGTTTTCCCAATTTATACGCCCATGAGTGGAAGTCCCCTATGCTCTCTAAGCTGAGTTTTTTAGATTTTTCAGGACACACCGTACACTTCTCCAGAGTGGCTGTTGGCCATTTACAGCCCGCCCATCAGCGTAGCAAGGCTCCCATTTCTCCATGGCCTGTCCTGCATTTCTGGTTTTGACACTTTATTCAGCATGGCCCTTTTGACCGATGGGAAGCGAGACTTCTTTGTAGCGCTGATTTGCCTTTCCAGGTTGCTTGGTTGGCCAAAAAGGGCGTATGCGTTTTTTCCTGAATATATTCAGGAAAAAACGCATACGCCCTTTTTGGCCAAGGGCATCATAGTCGAGGTTTTGCCGCTTTTCCTGTGCTTTAAAGGCGATTCGAATCTACCTCCTGAAATCTGTTTCCTGCAATTCTGCCTTGCTTTCAAATCCTCTTCGTTGCCTTCCCTCAATATATTTGTGGACGAGAGTTATCATTTCTAACTGTGCAGGTCTGTGAATTGCAGTGCCCCTGAGCTCCATTTCTCAACTCGCTTTCTTGGGAGCTGGCCGCAAAAGCGCAGGATTGCTTCAGGCCCTCTTCTGGCTCCGGGCGGCAGGCTGAGCCTGTGGTTAATTCTTCTTCCTGATGGGAAAATAGAGTGACCTGTGCCTGTCCCAACACCTAGAGCTAGTCTCTCATTGGTTCCCCCTCTTCCCGTTCATCCTCAGGACAAATTGCAACCTGTACGGATCAGGAGGTTAAAGGTGTTGATTCTCCAAGGAGGGAGATTGCTAGTAAAGCGGCTGGAATGGCGAACCGGAGCACAAGGAGATGAGAAATGAGGTGCGTTTTAGAAACCTTTCCCGATCACACGGTGTACCATCTTCTGGGTTTCTCATGCATGTTTTCGATGTAGGAAGATGCCCTTGAACCTGGAGATTTGGGACCCATGGGATGGGTACCACGCCGTATTACTTTACAGGGTCTGCGTTAGCTCACCCAACCTCACCAAAACTCTCAGCCCCAAGAGTGTCCACCCTTATGTCTCAGTCAGCTGTGGGTCTAGATATGGTCAATCCAGGTGGCATCGCAGCCCCTGAACGAATTTTGTAAGAATTTCTCTCTCTTTCACTTTTTTTGTTTCACGGGTCTTTAAAAGTAATTGATTTTTATAATGGGGTTTAGCTGCTTTGCACTGCTGTGTTTATGCCGCTTTACACCCACTTACAGAGAGATAGCAATACATAGGTTTTAAGATTCTTACTAGTCAAATATATTCTTGGGCGGTGAATAGGGGGTGTTGAGTCCAGTAAACTGAGCAAGGAGTAGGTCTTGTCTATTACATATTGGGTTTATGGAACGGTATCTGAGCTAATTTGAAACCCTTGTTTTATGCATCACCCCACCTCACCTTTCCCGTTAAGCAGCCATAGTGTGTTTTCTAAACGTGCGACTCTGTTCTGTTTTGTAATTCAGTTCAAGGGTAGCGGTTTTTACATTCCCTCTATAAGTGATATCTTATGATAAGTGTCTTTTTCTGTGTGACTTATTTCACTTAGAATCGTCGTACCTAAATCCACTCATCATGCTGCTCCTAGCCTTATGACGTTGATTTCATGGCTGAGTGATATTCCATTGTACATAAGGACCACAACTTCTTTATCCATTCTTCTCTTTCCTGGGATATTTCAGGTGGAACGAAGTGGAGTTTCTTGTCAACAGAGCAGCCCTAAACTTTGGGGTGCCTGTGTCTTGCTGATTTTTAGTTTTCCCAATTTATACGCCCATGAGTGGAAGTGCCCTTTGCTCTCTAAGCTGAGTTTTTTAGATGTTTCAGGACACACCGTACACTTCTCCAGAGTGGCTGTTGGCCATTTACAGCCCGCCCATCAGTGTAGCAAGGCTCCCATTTCTCCATGGCCTGTCCTGCATTTCTGGTTTTGACCCTTTATTCAGCATGGCCCTTTTGACCGATGGGAAGCGAGACTTCTTTGTAGCGCTGATTTGCCTTTCCAGGTTGCTTGGTTGGCCAAAAAGGGCGTATGCGTTTTTTCCTGAATATATTCAGGAAAAAACGCATACGCCCTTTTTGGCCAAGGGCATCATTGTCGAGGTTTTGCCGCTTTTCCTGTGCTTTAAAGGCGATTCGAATCTACCTCCTGAAATCTGTTTCCTGCAATTCTTCCTTGCTTTCAAATCCTCTTCGTTGCCTTCCCTGAATATATTTGTGGACGAGAGTTATCATTTCTAACTCTGCAGGTTTGTGAATTGCAGTGCCCCTGAGGTCCATTTTTCAACTCGCTTTCTTGGGAGCTGGCTGCAAAAGCGCAGGATTGCTTCAGGCCCTATTCTGGCTCCGGGCGGCAGGCTGATCCTGTGCTTGGTTCTTCTTCCTGATAGGAAAATAGAGTGACCTGTGCCTGTCCCAACACCTAGAGCTAGTCTCTCATTGGTTCCCCCTCTTCCTGTTCATCCTCAGGACAAATTGCAACCTGTACGGAACAGGAGGTTAAAGGTGCTGATTCTCCAAGGAGGGAGATTGCTAGTAAAGCGGCTGGAATGGCGAACCGGAGCACAAGGAGATGAGAAATGAGGTGCGTTTTAGAAACCTTTCCCGATCACACGGTGTACCATCTTCTGGGTTTCTCATGCATATTTTCGATGTAGGAAGATGCCCTTGAACCTGGAGATTTGGGACCCATGGGATGGGTACCACGCCGTATTACTTTACAGGGTCTGCGTTAGCTCACCCAACCTCACCAAACCTCTCAGCCCCAAGAGTGTCCACCCTTATGTCTCAGTCAGCTGTGGGTCTAGATACGGTCAATCCAGGTGGCATCGCAGCCCCTGAACGAATTTTGTAAGAATTTCTCTCTCTTTCACTGTCTTTGTTTCACGGGTTTTAAAAGTAATTGATTTTTAGAATGGGGTTTAGCTGCTTTGCACTGCTGTGTTTATGCCGCTTTACACCCACTTGACTCACTTACAGAGAGATAGCAATACATAGGTTTTAAGATTCTTACTAGTCAAATATATTCTTGGGCAGTGAATAGGGGGTGTTGAGTCCAGTTCACTGAGCAAGGTGTAGGTCTTGTCTATTACATATTGGGTTTATGGAACGGTATCTGAGCTAATTTGAAACCCTTGTTTTATGCATCACCCCACCTCACCTTTCCCGTTAAGCAGCCATAGTGTGTTTTCTAAACGTGCGACTCTGTTCTGTTTTGTAATTCAGTTCAAGGGTAGCGGTTTTTACATTCCCTCTATAAGTGATATCTTATGATAAGTGTCTTTTTCTGTGTGACTTATTTCACTTAGAATCGTCGTACCTAAATCCACTCATCATGCTGCTCCTAGCCTTATGACGTTGATTTCATGGCTGAGTGATATTCCATTGTACATAAGGACCACAACTTCTTTATCCATTCTTCTCTTTCCTGGGATATTTCAGGTGGAACGAAGTGGAGGTTCTTGTCAACACAGCAGCCCTAAACTTTGGGGTGCCTGTGTCTTGCTGATTTTTAGTTTTCCCAATTTATACGCCCATGAGTGGAAGTGCCCTTTGCTCTCTAAGCTGAGTTTTTTAGATGTTTCAGGACACACCGTACACTTCTCCAGAGTGGCTGTTGGCCATTTACAGCCCGGCCATCAGCGTAGCAAGGCTCCCATTTCTCCATGGCCTGTCCTGCATTTCTGGTTTTGACACTTTATTCAGCATGGCCCTTTTGACCGATGGGAAGCGAGACTTCTTTGTAGCGCTGATTTGCCTTTCCAGGTTGCTTGGTTGGCCAAAAAGGGCGTATGCGTTTTTTCCTGAATATATTCAGGAAAAAACGCATACGCCCTTTTTGGCCAAGGGCATCATTGTCGAGGTTTTGCCGCTTTTCCTGTGCTTTAAAGGCGATTCGAATCTACCTCCTGAAATCTGTTTCCTGCAATTCTACCTTGCTTTCAAATTCTCTTCGTTGCCTTCCCTCAATATATTTGTGGACGAGAGTTATCATTTCTAACTGTGCAGGTCTGTGAATTGCAGTGCCCCTGAGCTCCATTTCTCAACTCGCTTTCTTGGGAGCTGGCCGCAAAAGCGCAGGATTGCTTCAGGCCCTCTTCTGGCTCCGGGCGGCAGGCTTAGCCTGTGGTTAATTCTTCTTCCTGATGGGAAAATAGAGTGACCTGTGCCTGTCCCAACACCTAGAGCTAGTCTCTCATTGGTTCCCCCTCTTCCCGTTCATCCTCAGGACAAATTGCAACCTGTACGGAACAGGAGGTTAAAGGTGCTGATTCTCCAAGGAGGGAGATTGCTAGTAAAGCGGCTGGAATGGCGAACCGGAGCACAAGGAGATGAGAAATGAGGTGCGTTTTAGAAACCTTTCCCGATCACACAGTGTACCATCTTCTGGGTTTCTCATGCATGTTTTCGATGTAGGAAGATGCCCTTGAACCTGGAGATTTGGGACCCATGGGATGGGTACCACGCCGTATTACTTTACAGGGTCTGCGTTAGCTCACCCAACCTCACCAAACCTCTCAGCCCCAAGAGTGTCCACTCTCATGTCTCAATCAGCTGTGGGTCTAGATATGGTCAATCCAGGTGGCATCGCAGCCCCTGAACGAATTTTGTAAGAATTTCTCTCTCTTTCACTGTCTTTGTTTCACGGGTTTTTAAAAGTAATTGATTTTTAGAATGGGGTTTAGCTGCTTTGCACTGCTGTGTTTATGCCGCTTTACACCCACTTGACTCACTTACAGAGAGATAGCAATACATAGGTTTTAAGATTCTTACTAGTCAGATATATTCTTGGGCGGTGAATAGGGGGTGTTGAGTCCAGTTCACTGAGCAAGGAGTAGGTCTTGTGTATTACATATTGGGTTTATGGAACGGTATCTGAGCTAATTTGAAACCCTTGTTTTATGCATCACCCCACCTCACCTTTCCCGTTAAGCAGCCATAGTGTGTTTTCTAAACGTGTGACTCTGTTCTGTTTTGTAATTCAGTTCAAGGGTAGCGGTTTTTACATTCCCTCTATAAGTGATATCTTATGGTAAGTGTCTTTTTCTGTGTGACTTATTTCACTTAGAATCGTCGTACCTAAATCCACTCATCATGCTGCTCCTAGCCTTATGACGTTGATTTCATGGCTGAGTGATATTCCATTGTACATAAGGACCACAACTTCTTTATCCATTCTTCTCTTTCCTGGGATGTTTCAGGTGTAACGAAGTGGAGGTTCTTGTCAGCAGAGCAGCCCTAAACTTTGGGGTGCCTGTGGCTTGCTGATTTTTAGTTTTCCCAATTTATTCGCCCATGAGTGGAAGTGCCCTATGCTCTCTAAGCTGAGTTTTTTAGATGTTTCAGGACACACCGTACACTTCTCCAGAGTGGCTGTTGGCAATTTACAGCCCGCCCATCAGCGTAGCAAGGCTCCCATTTCTCCATGGCCTGTCCTGCATTTCTGGTTTTGACACTTTATTCAGCATGGCCCTTTTGACCGATGGGAAGCGAGACTTCTTTGTAGCGCTGATTTGCCTTTCCAGGTTGCTTGGTTGGCCAAAAAGGGCGTATGCGTTTTTTCCTGAATATATTCAGGAAAAAACGCATACGCCCTTTTTGGCCAAGGGCATCATAGTCGAGGTTTTGCCGCTTTTCCTGTGCTTTAAAGGCGATTCGAATCTACCTCCTGAAATCGGTTTCCTGCAATTCTGCCTTGCTTTCAAATTCTCTTCGTTGCCTTCCCTCAATATATTTGTGGACGAGAGTTATCATTTCTAACTGTGCAGGTCTGTGAATTGCAGTGCCCTTGAGCTCCATTTCTCAACTCGCTTTCTTGGGAGCTGGCCCCAAAAGCGCAGGATTTCTTCAGGCCCTATTCTGGCTCCGGGCGGCAGGCTGAGCCTGTGGTTAATTTTTCTTCCTGATGGGAAAATAGAGTGACGTGTGCCTGTCCCAACACCTAGAGCTAGTCTCTCATTGGTTCCCCCTCTTCCCGTTCATCCTCAGGACAAATTGCAACGTGTACGGAACAGGAGGTTAAAGGTGCTGATTCTCCAAGGAGGGAGATTGCTAGTAAAGCGGCTGGAATGGCGAACCGGAGCACAAGGAGATGAGAAATGAGGTGCGTTTTAGAAACCTTTCCCGGTCACACGGTGTACCGTCTTCTGGGTTTCTCATGCATGTTTTCGATGTAGGAAGATGCCCTTGAACCTGGAGATTTGGGACCCATGGCATGGGTACCACGCCGTACTACTTTAAAGGGTCTGCGTTAGCTCACCCAACCTCACCAAAACTCTCAGCCCCAAGAGTGTCCACCCTTATGGCTCAGTCAGGTGTGTGTCTAGATATGGTCAATCCAGGTGGCATCGCAGCCCCTGAACGAATTTTGTAAGAATTTCTCTCTCTTTCACTGTCTTTGTTTCACGGGTTTTTAAAAGTAATTGATTTTTATAATGGGGTTTAGCTGCTTTGCACTGCTGTGTTTATGCCGCTTTACACCCACTTACAGAGAGATAGCAATACATAGGTTTTAAGATTCTTACTAGTCAAATATATTCTTGGGCGGTGAATAGGGGGTGTTGAGTCCAGTAAACTGAGCAAGGAGTAGGTCTTGTCTATTACATATTGGGTTTATGGAACGGTATCTGAGCTAATTTGAAACCCTTGTTTTATGCATCACCCCACCTCACCTTTCCCGTTAAGCAGCCATAGTGTGTTTTCTAAACGTGCGACTCTGTTCTGTTTTGTAATTCAGTTCAAGGGTAGCGGTTTTTACATTCCCTCTATAAGTGATATCTTATGATAAGTGTCTTTTTCTGTGTGACTTATTTCACCTAGAATCGTCGTACCTAAATCCACTCATCATGCTGCTCCTAGCCTTAGGACGTTGATTTCATGGCTGAGTGATATTCCATTGTACATAAGGACCACAACTTCTTTATCCATTCTTCTCTTTCCTGGGATGTTTCAGGTGTAACGAAGTGGAGGTTCTTGTCAACAGAGCAGCCCTAAACTTTGGGGTGCCTGTGTCTTGCTGATTTTTCGTTTTCCCAATTGATACGCCCATGAGTGGAAGTGCCCTATGCTCTGTAAGCTGAGTTTTTTAGATGTTTCAGGACACACCGTACACTTCTCCAGAGTGGCTGTTGGCAATTTACAGCCCGCCCATCAGCGTAGCAAGGCTCCCATTTCTCCATGGCCTGTCCTGCATTTCTGGTTTTGACACTTTATTCAGCATGGCCCTTTTGACCGATGGGAAGCGAGACTTCTTTGTAGCGCTGATTTGCCTTTCCAGGTTGCTTGGTGGGCCAAAAAGGGCGTATGCGTTTTTTCCTGAATATATTCAGGAAAAAACGCATACGCCCTTTTTGGCCAAGGGCATCATTGTCGAGGTTTTGCTGCTTTTCCTGTGCTTTAAAGGCGATTCGAATCTACCTCCTGAAATCTGTTTCCTGCAATTCTGCCTTGCTTTCAAATCCTCTTCGTTGCCTTCCCTCAATATATTTGTGGACGAGAGTTATCATTTCTAACTGTGCAGGTCTGTGAATTGCAGTGCCCCTGAGCTCCATTTCTCAACTCGCTTTCTTGGGAGCTGGCCGCAAAAGCGCAGTATTGCTTCAGGCCCTATTCTGGCTCCGGGCGGCAGGCTGAGCCTGTGGTTAATTCTTCTTCCTGATGGGAAAATAGAGTGACCTGTGCCTGTCCCAACACCTAGAGCTAGTCTCTCATTGGTTCCCCCTCTTCCTGTTCATCCTCAGGACAGATTGCAACCTGTAAGGAACAGGAGGTTAAAGGTGCTGATTCTCCAAGGAGGGAGATTGCTAGTAAAGTGGCTGGAATGGCGAACCGGAGCACAAGGAGATGAGAAATGAGGTGCGTTTTAGAAACCTTTCCCGATCACACGGTGTACCATCTTCTGGGTTTCTCATGCATGTTTTCGATGTAGGAAGATGCCCTTGAACCTGGAGATTTGGGACCCATGGGATGGGACCACGCTGTATTATTTTACAGGGTCTGCGTTAGCTCACCCAACCTCACCAAACCTCTCAGCCCCAAGAGTGTCCACCCTTATGGCTCAGTCAGCTGTGGGTCTAGATATGGTCAATCCAGGTGGCATCGCAGCCCCTGAACGAATTTTGTAAGAATTTCTCTTTCACTGTCTTTGTTTCACGGGTTTTTAAAAGTAATTGATTTTTATAATGGGGTTTAGCTGCTTTGCACTGCTGTGTTTATGCCGCTTTACACCCACTTGACTCACTTACAGAGAGATAGCAATACATAGGTTTTAAGATTCTTACTAGTCAGATATATTCTTGGGCGGTGAATAGGGGGTGTTGAGTCCAGTTCACTGAGCAAGGAGTAGGTCTTGTGTATTACATATTGGGTTTATGGAACGGTATCTGAGCTAATTTGAAACCCTTGTTTTATGCATCACCCCACCTCACCTTTCCCGTTAAGCAGCCATAGTGTGTTTTCTAAACGTGTGACTCTGTTCTGTTTTGTAATTCAGTTCAAGGGTAGCGGTTTTTACATTCCCTCTATAAGTGATATCTTATGATAGGTGTCTTTTTCTGTGTGACTTATTTCACTTAGAATCGTCGTACCTAAATCCACTCATCATGCTGCTCCTAGCCTTAGGACGTTGATTTCATGGCTGAGTGATATTCCATTGTACATAAGGACCACAACTTCTTTATCCATTCTTCTCTTTCCTGGGATGTTTCAGGTGTAACGAAGTGGAGGTTCTTGTCAACAGAGCAGCCCTAAACTTTGGGGTGCCTGTGTCTTGCTGATTTTTAGTTTTCCCAATTTATACGCCCATGAGTGGAAGTGCCCTATGCTCTGTAAGCTGAGTTTTTTAGATGTTTCAGGACACACCGTACACTTCTCCAGAGTGGCTGTTGGCAATTTACAGCCCGCCCATCAGCGTAGCAAGGCTCCCATTTCTCCATGGCCTGTCCTGCATTTCTGGTTTTGACACTTTATTCAGCATGGCCCTTTTGACCGATGGGAAGCGAGACTTCTTTGTAGCGCTGATTTGCCTTTCCAGGTTGCTTGGTTGGCCAAAAAGGGCGTATGCGTTTTTTCCTGAATATATTCAGGAAAAAACGCATACGCCCTTTTTGGCCAAGGGCATCATAGTCGAGGTTTTGCCGCTTTTCCTGTGCTTTAAAGGCGATTCGAATCTACCTCCTGAAATCGGTTTCCTGCAATTCTGCCTTGCTTTCAAATTCTCTTCGTTGCCTTCCCTCAATATATTTGTGGACGAGAGTTATCATTTCTAACTGTGCAGGTCTGTGAATTGCAGTGCCCTTGAGCTCCATTTCTCAACTCGCTTTCTTGGGAGCTGGCCGCAAAAGCGCAGGATTTCTTCAGGCCCTATTCTGGCTCCGGGCGGCAGGCTGAGCCTGTGGTTAATTTTTCTTCCTGATGGGAAAATAGAGTGACGTGTGCCTGTCCCAACACCTAGAGCTAGTCTCTCATTGGTTCCCCCTCTTCCCGTTCATCCTCAGGACAAATTGCAACGTGTACGGAACAGGAGGTTAAAGGTGCTGATTCTCCAAGGAGGGAGATTGCTAGTAAAGCGGCTGGAATGGCGAACCGGAGCACAAGGAGATGAGAAATGAGGTGCGTTTTAGAAACCTTTCCCGGTCACACGGTGTACCGTCTTCTGGGTTTCTCATGCATGTTTTCGATGTAGGAAGATGCCCTTGAACCTGGAGATTTGGGACCCATGGCATGGGTACCACGCCGTACTACTTTAAAGGGTCTGCGTTAGCTCACCCAACCTCACCAAAACTCTCAGCCCCAAGAGTGTCCACCCTTATGGCTCAGTCAGGTGTGTGTCTAGATATGGTCAATCCAGGTGGCATCGCAGCCCCTGAACGAATTTTGTAAGAATTTCTCTTTCACTGTCTTTGTTTCACGGGTTTTTAAAAGTAATTGATTTTTATAATGGGGTTTAGCTGCTTTGCACTGCTGTGTTTATGCCGCTTTACACCCACTTGACTCACTTACAGAGAGATAGCAATACATAGGTTTTAAGATTCTTACTAGTCAGATATATTCTTGGGCGGTGAATAGGGGGTGTTGAGTCCAGTTCACTGAGCAAGGAGTAGGTCTTGTCTATTACATATTGGGTTTATGGAACGGTATCTGAGCTAATTTGAAACCCTTGTTTTATGCATCACCCCACCTCACCTTTCCCGTTAAGCAGCCATAGTGTGTTTTCTAAACGTGTGACTCTGTTCTGTTTTGTAATTCAGTTCAAGGGTAGCGGTTTTTACATTCCCTCTATAAGTGATATCTTATGATAAGTGTCTTTTTCTGTGTGACTTATTTCACCTAGAATCGTCGTACCTAAATCCACTCATCATGCTGCTCCTAGCCTTAGGACGTTGATTTCATGGCTGAGTGATATTCCATTGTACATAAGGACCACAACTTCTTTATCCATTCTTCTCTTTCCTGGGATGTTTAAGGTGTAACGAAGTGGAGGTTCTTGTCAACAGAGCAGCCCTAAACTTTGGGGTGCCTGTGTCTTGCTGATTTTTAGTTTTCCCAATTGATACGCCCATGAGTGGAAGTGCCCTATGCTCTGTAAGCTGAGTTTTTTAGATGTTTCAGGACACACCGTACACTTCTCCAGAGTGGCTGTTGGCAATTTACAGCCCGCCCATCAGCGTAGCAAGGCTCCCATTTCTCCATGGCCTGTCCTGCATTTCTGGTTTTGACACTTTATTCAGCATGGCCCTTTTGACCGATGGGAAGCGAGACTTCTTTGTAGCGCTGATTTGCCTTTCCAGGTTGCTTGGTGGGCCAAAAAGGGCGTATGCGTTTTTTCCTGAATATATTCAGGAAAAAACGCATACGCCCTTTTTGGCCAAGGGCATCATTGTCGAGGTTTTGCTGCTTTTCCTGTGCTTTAAAGGCGATTCGAATCTACCTCCTGAAATCTGTTTCCTGCAATTCTGCCTTGCTTTCAAATCCTCTTCGTTGCCTTCCCTCAATATATTTGTGGACGAGAGTTATCATTTCTAACTGTGCAGGTCTGTGAATTGCAGTGCCCCTGAGCTCCATTTCTCAACTCGCTTTCTTGGGAGCTGGCCGCAAAAGCGCAGGATTGCTTCAGGCCCTATTCTGGCTCCGGGCGGCAGGCTGAGCCTGTGGTTAATTCTTCTTCCTGATGGGAAAATAGAGTGACCTGTGCCTGTCCCAACACCTAGAGCTAGTCTCTCATTGGTTCCCCCTCTTCCCGTTCATCCTCAGGACAGATTGCAACCTGTAAGGAACAGGAGGTTAAAGGTGCTGATTCTCCAAGGAGGGAGATTGCTAGTAAAGTGGCTGGAATGGCGAACCGGAGCACAAGGAGATGAGAAATGAGTTGCGTTTTAGAAACCTTTCCCGATCACACGGTGTACCATCTTCTGGGTTTCTCATGCATGTTTTCGATGTAGGAAGATGCCCTTGAACCTGGAGATTTGGGACCCATGGGATGGGTACCACGCTGTATTATTTTACAGGGTCTGCGTTAGCTCACCCAACCTCACCAAACCTCTCAGCCCCAAGAGTGTCCACCCTTATGGCTCAGTCAGCTGTGGGTCTAGATATGGTCAATCCAGGTGGCATCGCAGCCCCTGAACGAATTTTGTAAGAATTTCTCTTTCACTGTCTTTGATTCACGGGTTTTTAAAAGTAATTGATTTTTATAATGGGGTTTAGCTGCTTTGCACTGCTGTGTTTATGCCGCTTTACACCCACTTGACTCACTTACAGAGAGATAGCAATACATAGGTTTTAAGATTCTTACTAGTCAGATATATTCTTGGGCGGTGAATAGGGGGTGTTGAGTCCAGTTCACTGAGCAAGGAGTAGGTCTTGTGTATTACATATTGGGTTTATGGAACGGTATCTGAGCTAATTTGAAACCCTTGTTTTATGCATCACCCCACCTCACCTTTCCCGTTAAGCAGCCATAGTGTGTTTTCTAAACGTGTGACTCTGTTCTGTTTTGTAATTCAGTTCAAGGGTAGCGGTTTTTACATTCCCTCTATAAGTGATATCTTATGATAGGTGTCTTTTTCTGTGTGACTTATTTCACTTAGAATCGTCGTACCTAAATCCACTCATCATGCTGCTCCTAGCCTTAGGACGTTGATTTCATGGCTGAGTGATATTCCATTGTACATAAGGACCACAACTTCTTTATCCATTCTTCTCTTTCCTGGGATGTTTCAGGTGTAACGAAGTGGAGGTTCTTGTCAACAGAGCAGCCCTAAACTTTGGGGTGCCTGTGTCTTGCTGATTTTTAGTTTTCCCAATTTATACGCCCATGAGTGGAAGTGCCCTATGCTCTGTAAGCTGAGTTTTTTAGATGTTTCAGGACACACCGTACACTTCTCCAGAGTGGCTGTTGGCAATTTACAGCCCGCCCATCAGCGTAGCAAGGCTCCCATTTCTCCATGGCCTGTCCTGCATTTCTGGTTTTGACACTTTATTCAGCATGGCCCTTTTGACCGATGGGAAGTGAGACTTCTTTGTAGCGCTGATTTGCCTTTCCAGGTTGCTTGGTTGGCCAAAAAGGGCGTATGCGTTTTTTCCTGAATATATTCAGGAAAAAACGCATACGCCCTTTTTGGCCAAGGGCATCATTGTCGAGGTTTTGCCGCTTTTCCTGTGCTTTAAATGCAATTCGAATCTACCTCCTGAAATCTGTTTCCTGCAATTCTGCCTTGCTTTCAAATCCTCTTCGTTGCCTTCCCTCAATATATTTGTGGACGAGAGTTATCATTTCTAACTGTGCAGGTCTGTGAATTGCAGTGCCCCTGAGCTCCATTTCTCAACTCGCTTTCTTGGGAGCTGGCCGCAAAAGCGCAGGATTGCTTCAGGCCCTATTCTGGCTCCGGGCGGCAGGCTGAGCCTGTGGTTAATTTTTCTTCCTGATGGGAAAATAGAGTGACGTGTGCCTGTCCCAACACCTAGAGCTAGTCTCTCATTGGTTCCCCCTCTTCCTGTTCATCCTCAGGACAGATTGCAACCTGTAAGGAACAGGAGGTTAAAGGTGCTGATTCTCCAAGGAGGGAGATTGCTAGTAAAGTGGCTGGAATGGCGAACCAGAGCACAAGGAGATGAGAAATGAGGTGCGTTTTAGAAACCTTTCCCGATCACACGGTGTACCATCTTCTGGGTTTCTCATGCATGTTTTCGATGTAGGAAGATGCCCTTGAACCTGGAGATTTGGGACCCATGGGATGGGTACCACGCTGTATTATTTTACAGGGTCTGCGTTAGCTCACCCAACCTCACCAAACCTCTCAGCCCCAAGAGTGTCCACCCTTATGGCTCAGTCAGCTGTGGGTCTAGATATGGTCAATCCAGGTGGCATCGCAGCCCCTGAACGAATTTTGTAAGAATTTCTCTTTCACTGTCTTTGATTCACGGGTTTTTAAAAGTAATTGATTTTTATAATGGGGTTTAGCTGCTTTGCACTGCTGTGTTTATGCCGCTTTACACCCACTTGACTCACTTACAGAGAGATAGCAATACATAGGTTTTAAGATTCTTACTAGTCAGATATATTCTTGGGCGGTGAATAGGGGGTGTTGAGTCCAGTTCACTGAGCAAGGAGTAGGTCTTGTGTATTACATATTGGGTTTATGGAACGGTATCTGAGCTAATTTGAAACCCTTGTTTTATGCATCACCCCACCTCACCTTTCCCGTTAAGCAGCCATAGTGTGTTTTCTAAACGTGTGACTCTGTTCTGTTTTGTAATTCAGTTCAAGGGTAGCGGTTTTTACATTCCCTCTATAAGTGATATCTTATGATAGGTGTCTTTTTCTGTGTGACTTATTTCACTTAGAATCGTCGTACCTAAATCCACTCATCATGCTGCTCCTAGCCTTAGGACGTTGATTTCATGGCTGAGTGATATTCCATTGTACATAAGGACCACAACTTCTTTATCCATTCTTCTCTTTCCTGGGATGTTTCAGGTGTAACGAAGTGGAGGTTCTTGTCAACAGAGCAGCCCTAAACTTTGGGGTGCCTGTGTCTTGCTGATTTTTAGTTTTCCCAATTTATACGCCCATGAGTGGAAGTGCCCTATGCTCTGTAAGCTGAGTTTTTTAGATGTTTCAGGACACACCGTACACTTCTCCAGAGTGGCTGTTGGCAATTTACAGCCCGCCCATCAGCGTAGCAAGGCTCCCATTTCTCCATGGCCTGTCCTGCATTTCTGGTTTTGACACTTTATTCAGCATGGCCCTTTTGACCGATGGGAAGTGAGACTTCTTTGTAGCGCTGATTTGCCTTTCCAGGTTGCTTGGTTGGCCAAAAAGGGCGTATGCGTTTTTTCCTGAATATATTCAGGAAAAAACGCATACGCCCTTTTTGGCCAAGGGCATCATTGTCGAGGTTTTGCCGCTTTTCCTGTGCTTTAAATGCAATTCGAATCTACCTCCTGAAATCTGTTTCCTGCAATTCTGCCTTGCTTTCAAATCCTCTTCGTTGCCTTCCCTCAATATATTTGTGGACGAGAGTTATCATTTCTAACTGTGCAGGTCTGTGAATTGCAGTGCCCCTGAGCTCCATTTCTCAACTCGCTTTCTTGGGAGCTGGCCGCAAAAGCGCAGGATTGCTTCAGGCCCTATTCTGGCTCCGGGCGGCAGGCTGAGCCTGTGGTTAATTTTTCTTCCTGATGGGAAAATAGAGTGACGTGTGCCTGTCCCAACACCTAGAGCTAGTCTCTCATTGGTTCCCCCTCTTCCTGTTCATCCTCAGGACAGATTGCAACCTGTAAGGAACAGGAGGTTAAAGGTGCTGATTCTCCAAGGAGGGAGATTGCTAGTAAAGTGGCTGGAATGGCGAACCAGAGCACAAGGAGATGAGAAATGAGGTGCGTTTTAGAAACCTTTCCCGATCACACGGTGTACCATCTTCTGGGTTTCTCATGCATGTTTTCGATGTAGGAAGATGCCCTTGAACCTGGAGATTTGGGACCAATGGGATGGGTACCACGCTGTATTATTTTACAGGGTCTGCGTTAGCTCACCCAACCTCACCAAACCTCTCAGCCCCAAGAGTGTCCACCCTTATGGCTCAGTCAGCTGTGGGTCTAGATATGGTCAATCCAGGTGGCATCGCAGCCCCTGAACGAATTTTGTAAGAATTTCTCTTTCACTGTCTTTGTTTCACGGGTTTTTAAAAGTAATTGATTTTTATAATGGGGTTTAGCTGCTTTGCACTGCTGTGTTTATGCCGCTTTACACCCACTTGACTCACTTACAGAGAGATAGCAATACATAGGTTTTAAGATTCTTACTAGTCAGATATATTCTTGGGCGGTGAATAGGGGGTGTTGAGTCCAGTTCACTGAGCAAGGAGTAGGTCTTGTGTATTACATATTGGGTTTATGGAACGGTATCTGAGCTAATTTGAAACCCTTGTTTTATGCATCACCCCACCTCACCTTTCCCGTTAAGCAGCCATAGTGTGTTTTCTAAACGTGCGACTCTGTTCTGTTTTGTAATTCAGTTCAAGGGTAGCGGTTTTTACATTCCCTCTATAAGTGATATCTTATGATAAGTGTCTTTTTCTGTGTGACTTATTTCACTTAGAATCGTCGTACCTAAATCCACTCATCATGCTGCTCCTAGCCTTAGGACGTTGATTTCATGGCTGAGTGATATTCCATTGTACATAAGGACCACAACTTCTTTATCCATTCTTCTCTTTCCTGGGATATTTCAGGTGTAACGAAGTGGAGGTTCTTGTCAACAGAGCAGCCCTAAACTTTGGGGTGCCTGTGTCTTGCTGATTTTTAGTTTTCCCAATTTATACGCCCATGAGTGGAAGTGCCCTATGCTCTGTAAGCTGAGTTTTTTAGATGTTTCAGGACACACCGTACACTTCTCCAGAGTGGCTGTTGGCCATTTACAGCCCGCCCATCAGCGTAGCAAGGCTCCCATTTCTCCATGGCCTGTCCTGCATTTCTGGTTTTGACACTTTATTCAGCATGGCCCTTTTGACCGATGGGAAGCGAGACTTCTTTGTAGCGCTGATTTGCCTTTCCAGGTTGCTTGGTTGGCCAAAAAGGGCGTATGCGTTTTTTCCTGAATATATTCAGGAAAAAACGCATACGCCCTTTTTGGCCAAGGGCATCATAGTCGAGGTTTTGCCGCTTTTCCTGTGCTTTAAAGGCGATTCGAATCTACCTCCTGAAATCGGTTTCCTGCAATTCTGCCTTGCTTTCAAATTCTCTTCGTTGCCTTCCCTCAATATATTTGTGGACGAGAGTTATCATTTCTAACTCTGCAGGTCTGTGAATTGCAGTGCCCCTGAGCTCCATTTCTCAACTCGCTTTCTTGGGAGCTGGCCGCAAAAGCGCAGGATTGCTTCAGGCCCTATTCTGGCTCCGGGCGGCAGGCTGAGCCTGTGGTTAATTTTTCTTCCTGATGGGAAAATAGAGTGACGTGTGCCTGTCCCAACACCTAGAGCTAGTCTCTCATTGGTTCCCCCTCTTCCCGTTCATCCTCAGGACAAATTGCAGCCTGTACGGAACAGGAGGTTAAAGGTGCTGATTCTCCAAGGAGGGAGATTGCTAGTAAAGCGGCTGGAATGGCGAACCGGAGCACAAGGAGATGAGAAATGAGGTGCGTTTTAGAAACCTTTCCCGATCACACGGTGTACCATCTTCTGGGTTTCTCATGCATGTTTTCGATGTAGGAAGATGCCCTTGAACCTGGAGATTTGGGACCCATGGCATGGGTACCACGCCGTACTACTTTAAAGGGTCTGTGTTAGCTCACCCAACCTCACCAAAACTCTCAGCCCCAAGAGTGTCCACCCTTATGGCTCAGTCAGCTGTGGGTCTAGATATGGTCAATCCAGGTGGCATCGCAGCCCCTGAACGAATTTTGTAAGAATTTCTCTTTCACTGTCTTTGTTTCACGGGTCTTTAAAAGTAATTGATTTTTATAATGGGGTTTAGCTGCTTTGCACTGCTGTGTTTATGCCGCTTTACACCCACTTGACTCACTTACAGAGAGATAGCAATACATAGGTTTTAAGATTCTTACTAGTCAGATATATTCTTGGGCGGTGAATAGGGGGTGTTGAGTCCAGTTCACTGAGCAAGGAGTAGGTCTTGTGTATTACATATTGGGTTTATGGAACGGTATCTGAGCTAATTTGAAACCCTTGTTTTATGCATCACCCCACCTCACCTTTCCCGTTAAGCAGCCATAGTGTGTTTTCTAAACGTGTGACTCTGTTCTGTTTTGTAATTCAGTTCAAGGGTAGCGGTTTTTACATTCCCTCTATAAGTGATATCTTATGATAGGTGTCTTTTTCTGTGTGACTTATTTCACTTAGAATCGTCGTACCTAAATCCACTCATCATGCTGCTCCTAGCCTTAGGACGTTGATTTCATGGCTGAGTGATATTCCATTGTACATAAGGACCACAACTTCTTTATCCATTCTTCTCTTTCCTGGGATATTTCAGGTGTAATGAAGTGGAGGTTCTTGTCAACAGAGCAGCCCTAAACTTTGGGGTGCCTGTGTCTTGCTGATTTTTAGTTTTCCCAATTTATACGCCCATGAGTGGAAGTGCCCTATGCTCTCTAAGCTGAGTTTTTTAGATGTTTCAGGACACACCGTACACTTCTCCAGAGTGGCTGTTGGCAATTTACAGCCCGCCCATCAGCGTAGCAAGGCTCCCATTTCTCCATGGCCTGTCCTGCATTTCTGGTTTTGACACTTTTTTCAGCATGGCCCTTTTGACCGATGGGAAGCGAGACTTCTTTGTAGCGCTGATTTGCCTTTCCAGGTTGCTTGGTTGGCCAAAAAGGGCGTATGCGTTTTTTCCTGAATATATTCAGGAAAAAACGCATACGCCCTTTTTGGCCAAGGGCATCATAGTCGAGGTTTTGCCGCTTTTCCTGTGCTTTAAAGGCGATTCGAATCTACCTCCTGAAATCTGTTTCCTGCAATTCTGCCTTGCTTTCAAATCCTCTTCGTTGCCTTCCCTCAATATATTTGTGGACGAGAGTTATCATTTCTAACTGTGCAGGTCTGTGAATTGCAGTGCCCCTGAGCTCCACTTCTCAACTCGCTTTCTTGGGAGCTGGCCGCAAAAGCGCAGGATTGCTTCAGGCCCTATTCTGGCTCCGGGCGGCAGGCTGAGCCTGTGGTTAATTTTTCTTCCTGATGGGAAAATAGAGTGACGTGTGCCTGTCCCAACACCTAGAGCTAGTCTCTCATTGGTTCCCCCTCTTCCCGTTCATCCTCAGGACAAATTGCAGCCTGTACGGAACAGGAGGTTAAAGGTGCTGATTCTCCAAGGAGGGAGATTGCTAGTAAAGCGGCTGGAATGGCGAACCGGAGCACAAGGAGATGAGAAATGAGGTGCGTTTTAGAAACCTTTCCCGATCACACGGTGTACCATCTTCTGGGTTTCTCATGCATGTTTTCGATGTAGGAAGATGCCCTTGAACCTGGAGATTTGGGACCCATGGCATGGGTACCACGCCGTACTACTTTAAAGGGTCTGTGTTAGCTCACCCAACCTCACCAAAACTCTCAGCCCCAAGAGTGTCCACCCTTATGGCTCAGTCAGCTGTGGGTCTAGATATGGTCAATCCAGGTGGCATCGCAGCCCCTGAACGAATTTTGTAAGAATTTCTCTTTCACTGTCTTTGTTTCACGGGTCTTTAAAAGTAATTGATTTTTATAATGGGGTTTAGCTGCTTTGCACTGCTGTGTTTATGCCGCTTTACACCCACTTGACTCACTTACAGAGAGATAGCAATACATAGGTCTTAAGATTCTTACTAGTCAGATATATTCTTGGGCGGTGAATAGGGGGTGTTGAGTCCAGTTCACTGAGCAAGGAGTAGGTCTTGTGTATTACATATTGGGTTTATGGAACGGTATCTGAGCTAATTTGAAACCCTTGTTTTATGCATCACCCCACCTCACCTTTCCCGTTAAGCAGCCATAGTGTGTTTTCTAAACGTGTGACTCTGTTCTGTTTTGTAATTCAGTTCAAGGGTAGCGGTTTTTACATTCCCTCTATAAGTGATATCTTATGATAGGTGTCTTTTTCTGTGTGACTTATTTCACTTAGAATCGTCGTACCTAAATCCACTCATCATGCTGCTCCTAGCCTTAGGACGTTGATTTCATGGCTGAGTGATATTCCATTGTACATAAGGACCACAACTTCTTTATCCATTCTTCTCTTTCCTGGGATATTTCAGGTGTAATGAAGTGGAGGTTCTTGTCAACAGAGCAGCCCTAAACTTTGGGGTGCCTGTGTCTTGCTGATTTTTAGTTTTCCCAATTTATACGCCCATGAGTGGAAGTGCCCTATGCTCTCTAAGCTGAGTTTTTTAGATGTTTCAGGACACACCGTACACTTCTCCAGAGTGGCTGTTGGCAATTTACAGCCCGCCCATCAGCGTAGCAAGGCTCCCATTTCTCCATGGCCTGTCCTGCATTTCTGGTTTTGACACTTTTTTCAGCATGGCCCTTTTGACCGATGGGAAGCGAGACTTCTTTGTAGCGCTGATTTGCCTTTCCAGGTTGCTTGGTTGGCCAAAAAGGGCGTATGCGTTTTTTCCTGAATATATTCAGGAAAAAACGCATACGTCCTTTTTGGCCAAGGGCATCATAGTCGAGGTTTTGCCGCTTTTCCTGTGCTTTAAAGGCGATTCGAATCTACCTCCTGAAATCGGTTTCCTGCAATTCTGCCTTGCTTTCAAATTCTCTTCGTTGCCTTCCCTCAATATATTTGTGGACGAGAGTTATCATTTCTAACTGTGCAGGTCTGTGAATTGCAGTGCCCCTGAGCTCCATTTCTCAACTCGCTTTCTTGGGAGCTGGCCGCAAAAGCGCAGGATTGCTTCAGGCCCTATTCTGGCTCCAGGCGGCAGGCTGAGCCTGTGGTTAATTTTTCTTCCTGATGGGAAAATAGAGTGCGTGTGCCTGTCCCAACACCTAGAGCTAGTCTCTCATTGGTTCCCCCTCTTCCCGTTCATCCTCAGGACAAATTGCAACCTGTACGGAACAGGAGGTTAAAGGTGCTGATTCTCCAAGGAGGGAGATTGCTAGTAAAGCGGCTGGAATGGCGAACCGGAGCACAAGGAGATGAGAAATGAGGTGCGTTTTAGAAACCTTTCCCGATCACACGGTGTACCATCTTCTGGGTTTCTCATGCATGTTTTCGATGTAGGAAGATGCCCTTGAACCTGGAGATTTGGGACCTATGGGATGGGTACCACGCTGTATTATTTTACAGGGTCTGCGTTAGCTCACCCAACCTCACCAAACCTCTCAGCCCCAAGAGTGTCCACCCTTATGGCTCAGTCGGCTGTGGGTCTAGATATGGTCAATCCAGGTGGCATCGCAGCCCCTGAACGAATTTTGTAAGAATTTCTCTTTCACTGTCTTTGTTTCACGGGTTTCTAAAAGTAATTGATTTTTATAATGGGGTTTAGCTGCTTTGCACTGCTGTGTTTATGCCGCTTTACACCCACTTGACTCACTTACAGAGAGATAGCAATACATAGGTTTTAAGATTCTTACTAGTCAGATATATTCTTGGGCGGTGACTAGGGGGTGTTGAGTCCAGTTCACTGAGCAAGGAGTAGGTCTTGTCTATTACATATTGGGTTTATGGAACGGTATCTGAGCTAATTTGAAACCCTTGTTTTATGCATCACCCCACCTCACCTTTCCCGTTAAGCAGCCATAGTGTGTTTTCTAAACGTGCGACTCTGTTCTGTTTTGTAATTCAGTTCAAGGGTAGCCATTTTTACATTCCCTCTATAAGTGATATCTTATGATAAGTGTCTTTTTCTGTGTGACTTATTTCACTTAGAATCGTTGTACCTAAATCCACTCATCATGCTGCTCCTAGCCTTAGGACGTTGATTTCTTGGCTGAGTGATATTCCATTGTACATAAGGACCACAACTTCTTTATCCATTCTTCTCTTTCCTGGGATGTTTCAGGTGTAACGAAGTGGAGGTTCTTGTCAACAGAGCAGCCCTAAACTTTGGGGTGCCTGTGTCTTGCTGATTTTTAGTTTTCCCAATTTATACGCCCATGAGTGGAAGTGCCCTATGCTCTGTAAGCTGAGTTTTTTAGATGTTTCAGGACACACCGTACACTTCTCCAGAGTGGCTGTTGGCCATTTACAGCCCGCCCATCAGCGTAGCAAGGCTCCCATTTCTCCATGGCCTGTCCTGCATTTCTGGTTTTGACACTTTATTCAGAATGGCCCTTTTGACCGATGGGAAGCGAGACTTCTTTGTAGCGCTGATTTGCCTTTGCAGGTTGCTTGGTTGGCCAAAAAGGGCGTATGCGTTTTTTCCTGAATATATTCAGGAAAAAACGAATACGCCCTTTTTGGCCAAGGGCATCATTGTCGAGGTTTTGCCGCTTTTCCTGTGCTTTAAAGGCGATTCGAATCTACCTCCTGAAATCTGTTTCCTGCAATTCTGCCTTGCTTTCAAATCCTCTTCGTTGCCTTCCCTCAATATATTTGTGGACGAGAGTTATCATTTCTAACTGTGCAGGTCTGTGAATTGCAGTGCCCCTGAGCTCCACTTCTCAACTCGCTTTCTTGGGAGCTGGCCGCAAAAGCGCAGGATTGCTTCAGGCCCTATTCTGGCTCCGGGCGGCAGGCTGAGCCTGTGGTTAATTCTTCTTCCTGATGGGAAAATAGAGTGACGTGTGCCTGTCCCAACACCTAGAGCTAGTCTCTCATTGGTTCCCCCTCTTCCCGTTCATCCTCAGGACAGATTGCAACCTGTAAGGAACAGGAGGTTAAAGGTGCTGATTCTCCAAGGAGGGAGATTGCTAGTAAAGTGGCTGGAATGGCGAACCGGAGCACAAGGAGATGAGAAATGAGGTGCGTTTTAGAAACCTTTCCCTATCACACGGTGTACCATCTTTTGGGTTTCTCATGCATGTTTTCGATGTAGGAAGATGCCCTTGAACCTGGAGATTTGGGACCCATGGGATGGGTACCACGCTGTATTATTTTACAGGGTCTGCGTTAGCTCACCCAACCTCACCAAACCTCTCAGCCCCAAGAGTGTCCACCCTTATGGCTCAGTCAGCTGTGGGTCTAGATATGGTCAATCCAGGTGGCATCGCAGCCCCTGAACGAATTTTGTAAGAATTTCTCTTTCACTGTCTTTGTTTCACGGGTTTTTAAAAGTAATTGATTTTTATAATGGGGTTTAGCTGCTTTGCACTGCTGTGTTTATGCCGCTTTACACCCACTTGACTCACTTACAGAGAGATAGCAATACATAGGTTTTAAGATTCTTAATAGTCAAATATATTCTTGGGCGGTGACTAGGGGGTGTTGAGTCCAGTTCACTGAGCAAGGAGTAGGTCTTGTCTATTACATATTGGGTTTATGGAACGGTATCTGAGCTAATTTGAAACCCTTGTTTTATGCATCACCCCACCTCACCTTTCCCGTTAAGCAGCCATAGTGTGTTTTCTAAACGTGCGACTCTGTTCTGTTTTGTAATTCAGTTCAAGGGTAGCCGTTTTTACATTCCCTCTATAAGTGATATCTTATGATAAGTGTCTTTTTCTGTGTGACTTATTTCACTTAGAATCGTCGTACCTAAATCCACTCATCATGCTGCTCCTAGCCTTAGGACGTTGATTTCTTGGCTGAGTGATATTCCATTGTACATAAGGACCACAACTTCTTTATCCATTCTTCTCTTTCCTGGGATGTTTCAGGTGTAACGAAGTGGAGGTTCTTGTCAACAGAGCAGCCCTAAACTTTGGGGTGCCTGTGTCTTGCTGATTTTTAGTTTTCCCAATTTATACGCCCATGAGTGGAAGTGCCCTATGCTCTGTAAGCTGAGTTTTTTAGATGTTTCAGGACACACCGTACACTTCTCCAGAGTGGCTGTTGGCCATTTACAGCCCGCCCATCAGCGTAGCAAGGCTCCCATTTCTCCATGGCCTGTCCTGCATTTCTGGTTTTGACACTTTATTCAGCATGGCCCTTTTGACCGATGGGAAGCGAGACTTCTTTGTAGCGCTGATTTGCCTTTGCAGGTTGCTTGGTTGGCCAAAAAGGGCGTATGCGTTTTTTCCTGAATATATTCAGGAAAAAACGCATACGCCCTTTTTGGCCAAGGGCATCATTGTCGAGGTTTTGCCGCTTTTCCTGTGCTTTAAAGGCGATTCGAATCTACCTCCTGAAATCGGTTTCCTGCAATTCTGCCTTGCTTTCAAATCCTCTTCGTTGCCTTCCCTCAATATATTTGTGGACGAGAGTTATCATTTCTAACTGTGCAGGTCTGTGAATTGCAGTGCCCCTGAGCTCCACTTCTCAACTCGCTTTCTTGGGAGCTGGCCGCAAAAGCGCAGGATTGCTTCAGGCCCTATTCTGGCTCCGGGCGGCAGGCTGAGCCTGTGGTTAATTCTTCTTCCTGATGGGAAAATAGAGTGACGTGTGCCTGTCCCAACACCTAGAGCTAGTCTCTCATTGGTTCCCCCTCTTCCCGTTCATCCTCAGGACAGATTGCAACCTGTAAGGAACAGGAGGTTAAAGGTGCTGATTCTCCAAGGAGGGAGATTGCTAGTAAAGTGGCTGGAATGGCGAACCGGAGCACAAGGAGATGAGAAATGAGGTGCGTTTTAGAAACCTTTCCCTATCACACGGTGTACCATCTTTTGGGTTTCTCATGCATGTTTTCGATGTAGGAAGATGCCCTTGAACCTGGAGATTTGGGACCCATGGGATGGGTACCACGCTGTATTATTTTACAGGGTCTGCGTTAGCTCACCCAACCTCACCAAACCTCTCAGCCCCAAGAGTGTCCACCCTTATGGCTCAGTCAGCTGTGGGTCTAGATATGGTCAATCCAGGTGGCATCGCAGCCCCTGAACGAATTTTGTAAGAATTTCTCTTTCACTGTCTTTGTTTCACGGGTTTTTAAAAGTAATTGATTTTTATAATGGGGTTTAGCTGCTTTGCACTGCTGTGTTTATGCCGCTTTACACCCACTTGACTCACTTACAGAGAGATAGCAATACATAGGTTTTAAGATTCTTACTAGTCAAATATGTTCTTGGGCGGTGACTAGGGGGTGTTGAGTCCAGTTCACTGAGCAAGGAGTAGGTCTTGTCTATTACATATTGGGTTTATGGAACGGTATCTGAGCTAATTTGAAACCCTTGTTTTATGCATCAACCCACCTCACCTTTCCCGTTAAGCAGCCATAGTGTGTTTTCTAAACGTGCGACTCTGTTCTGTTTTGTAATTCAGTTCAAGGGTAGCGGTTTTTACATTCCCTCTATAAGTGATATCTTATGATAAGTGTCTTTTTCTGTGTGACTTATTTCACTTAGAATCGTTGTACCTAAATCCACTCATCATGCTGCTCCTAGCCTTAGGACGTTGATTTAATGGCTGAGTGATATTCCATTGTACATAAGGACCACAACTTCTTTATCCATTCTTCTCTTTCCTGGGATGTTTCAGGTGTAACGAAGTGGAGGTTCTTGTCAACAGAGCAGCCCTAAACTTTGGGGTGCCTGTGTCTTGCTGATTTTTAGTTTTCCCAATTTATACGCCCATGAGTGGAAGTGCCCTATGCTCTGTAAGCTGAGTTTTTTAGATGTTTCAGGACACACCGTACACTTCTCCAGAGTGGCTGTTGGCAATTTACAGCCCGCCCATCAGCGTAGCAAGGCTCCCATTTCTCCATGGCCTGTCCTGCATTTCTGGTTTTGACACTTTATTCAGCATGGCCCTTTTGACCGATGGGAAGCGAGACTTCTTTGTAGCGCTGATTTGCCTTTCCAGGTTGCTTGGTTGGCCAAAAAGGGCGTATGCGTTTTTTCCTGAATATATTCAGGAAAAAACGCATACGCCCTTTTTGGCCAAGGGCATCAATGTCGAGGTTTTGCCGCTTTTCCTGTGCTTTAAAGGCGATTCGAATCTACCTCCTGAAATCTGTTTCCTGCAATTCTGCCTTGCTTTCAAATCCTCTTCGTTGCCTTCCCTCAATATATTTGTGGACGAGAGTTATCATTTCTAACTGTGCAGGTCTGTGAATTGCAGTGCCCCTGAGCTCCATTTCTCAACTCGCTTTCTTGGGAGCTGGCCGCAAAAGCGCAGGATTGCTTCAGGCCCTATTCTGGCTCCGGGCGGCAGGCTGAGCCTGTGGTTAATTCTTCTTCCTGATGGGAAAATAGAGTGACGTGTGCCTGTCCCAACACCTAGAGCTAGTCTCTCATTGGTTCCCCCTCTTCCCGTTCATCCTCAGGACAGATTGCAACCTGTAAGGAACAGGAGGTTAAAGGTGCTGATTCTCCAAGGAGGGAGATTGCTAGTAAAGTGGCTGGAATGGCGAACCGGAGCACAAGGAGATGAGAAATGAGGTGCGTTTTAGAAACCTTTCCCTATCACACGGTGTACCATCTTTTGGGTTTCTCATGCATGTTTTCGATGTAGGAAGATGCCCTTGAACCTGGAGATTTGGGACCTATGGGATGGGTACCACGCTGTATTATTTTACAGGGTCTGCGTTAGCTCACCCAACCTCACCAAACCTCTCAGCCCCAAGAGTGTCCACCCTTATGGCTCAGTCAGCTGTGGGTCTAGATATGGTCAATCCAGGTGGCATCGCAGCCCCTGAACGAATTTTGTAAGAATTTCTCTTTCACTGTCTTTGTTTCACGGGTTTCTAAAAGTAATTGATTTTTATAATGGGGTTTAGCTGCTTTGCACTGCTGTGTTTATGCCGCTTTACACCCACTTGACTCACTTACAGAGAGATAGCAATACATAGGTTTTAAGATTCTTACTAGTCAAATATATTCTTGGGCGGTGACTAGGGGGTGTTGAGTCCAGTTCACTGAGCAAGGAGTAGGTCTTGTCTATTACATATTGGGTTTATGGAACGGTATCTGAGCTAATTTGAAACCCTTGTTTTATGCATCACCCCACCTCACCTTTCCCGTTAAGCAGCCATAGTGTGTTTTCTAAACGTGCGACTCTGTTCTGTTTTGTAATTCAGTTCAAGGGTAGCCGTTTTTACATTCCCTCTATAAGTGATATCTTATGATAAGTGTCTTTTTCTGTGTGACTTATTTCACTTAGAATCGTCGTACCTAAATCCACTCATCATGCTGCTCCTAGCCTTAGGACGTTGATTTCTTGGCTGAGTGATATTCCATTGTACATAAGGACCACAACTTCTTTATCCATTCTTCTCTTTCCTGGGATGTTTCAGGTGTAACGAAGTGGAGGTTCTTGTCAACAGAGCAGCCCTAAACTTTGGGGTGCCTGTGTCTTGCTGATTTTTAGTTTTCCCAATTTATACGCCCATGAGTGGAAGTGCCCTATGCTCTGTAAGCTGAGTTTTTTAGATGTTTCAGGACACACCGTACACTTCTCCAGAGTGGCTGTTGGCCATTTACAGCCCGCCCATCAGCGTAGCAAGGCTCCCATTTCTCCATGGCCTGTCCTGCATTTCTGGTTTTGACACTTTATTCAGCATGGCCCTTTTGACCGATGGGAAGCGAGACTTCTTTGTAGCGCTGATTTGCCTTTCCAGGTTGCTTGGTTGGCCAAAAAGGGCGTATGCGTTTTTTTCTGAATATATTCAGGAAAAAACGAATACGCCCTTTTTGGCCAAGGGCATCATTGTCGAGGTTTTGCCGCTTTTCCTGTGCTTTAAAGGCGATTCGAATCTACCTCCTGAAATCTGTTTCCTGCAATTCTGCCTTGCTTTCAAATCCTCTTCGTTGCCTTCCCTCAATATATTTGTGGACGAGAGTTATCATTTCTAACTGTGCAGGTCTGTGAATTGCAGTGCCCCTGAGCTCCATTTCTCAACTCGCTTTCTTGGGAGCTGGCCGCAAAAGCGCAGGATTGCTTCAGGCCCTATTCTGGCTCCGGGCGGCAGGCTGAGCCTGTGGTTAATTCTTCTTCCTGATGGGAAAATAGAGTGACGTGTGCCTGTCCCAACACCTAGAGCTAGTCTCTCATTGGTTCCCCCTCTTCCCGTTCATCCTCAGGACAGATTGCAACCTGTAAGGAACAGGAGGTTAAAGGTGCTGATTCTCCAAGGAGGGAGATTGCTAGTAAAGTGGCTGGAATGGCGAACCGGAGCACAAGGAGATGAGAAATGAGGTGCGTTTTAGAAACCTTTCCCTATCACACGGTGTACCATCTTTTGGGTTTCTCATGCATGTTTTCGATGTAGGAAGATGCCCTTGAACCTGGAGATTTGGGACCCATGGGATGGGTACCACGCTGTATTATTTTACAGGGTCTGCGTTAGCTCACCCAACCTCACCAAACCTCTCAGCCCCAAGAGTGTCCACCCTTATGGCTCAGTCAGCTGTGGGTCTAGATATGGTCAATCCAGGTGGCATCGCAGCCCCTGAACGAATTTTGTAAGAATTTCTCTTTCACTGTCTTTGTTTCACGGGTTTTTAAAAGTAATTGATTTTTATAATGGGGTTTAGCTGCTTTGCACTGCTGTGTTTATGCCGCTTTACACCCACTTGACTCACTTACAGAGAGATAGCAATACATAGGTTTTAAGATTCTTACTAGTCAAATATGTTCTTGGGCGGTGAATAGGGGGTGTTGAGTCCAGTTCACTGAGCAAGGAGTAGGTCTTGTCTATTACATATTGGGTTTATGGAACGGTATCTGAGCTAATTTGAAACCCTTGTTTTATGCATCAACCCACCTCACCTTTCCCGTTAAGCAGCCATAGTGTGTTTTCTAAACGTGCGACTCTGTTCTGTTTTGTAATTCAGTTCAAGGGTAGCGGTTTTTACATTCCCTCTATAAGTGATATCTTATGATAAGTGTCTTTTTCTGTGTGACTTATTTCACTTAGAATCGTTGTACCTAAATCCACTCATCATGCTGCTCCTAGCCTTAGGACGTTGATTTCATGGCTGAGTGATATTCCATTGTACATAAGGACCACAACTTCTTTATCCATTCTTCTCTTTCCTGGGATGTTTCAGGTGTAACGAAGTGGAGGTTCTTGTCAACAGAGCAGCCCTAAACTTTGGGGTGCCTGTGTCTTGCTGATTTTTAGTTTTCCCAATTTATACGCCCATGAGTGGAAGTGCCCTATGCTCTCTAAGCTGAGTTTTTTAGATGTTTCAGGACACACCGTACACTTCTCCAGAGTGGCTGTTGGCCATTTACAGCCCGCCCATCAGCGTAGCAAGGCTCCCATTTCTCCATGGCCTGTCCTGCATTTCTGGTTTTGACACTTTATTCAGCATGGCCCTTTTGACCGATGGGAAGCGAGACTTCTTTGTAGCGCTGATTTGCCTTTCCAGGTTGCTTGGTTGGCCAAAAAGGGCGTATGCGTTTTTTCCTGAATATATTCAGGAAAAAACGCATACGCCCTTTTTGGCCAAGGGCATCATTGTCGAGGTTTTGCCGCTTTTCCTGTGCTTTAAAGGCGATTCGAATCTACCTCCTGAATTCGGTTTCCTGCAATTCTGCCTTGCTTTCAAATCCTCTTCGTTGCCTTCCCTCAATATATTTGTGGACGAGAGTTATCATTTCTAACTGTGCAGGTCTGTGAATTGCAGTGCCCCTGAGCTCCATTTCTCAACTCGCTTTCTTGGGAGCTGGCCGCAAAAGCGCAGGATTGCTTCAGGCCCTATTCTGGCTCCGGGCGGCAGGCTGAGCCTGTGGTTAATTTTTCTTCCTGATGGGAAAATAGAGTGACGTGTGCCTGTCCCAACACCTAGAGCTAGTCTCTCATTGGTTCCCCCTCTTCCCGTTCATCCTCAGGACAGATTGCAACCTGTAAGGAACAGGAGGTTAAAGGTGCTGATTCTCCAAGGAGGGAGATTGCTAGTAAAGTGGCTGGAATGGCGAACCGGAGCACAAGGAGATGAGAAATGAGGTGCGTTTTAGAAACCTTTCCCTATCACACGGTGTACCATCTTTTGGGTTTCTCATGCATGTTTTCGATGTAGGAAGATGCCCTTGAACCTGGAGATTTGGGACCCATGGGATGGGTACCACGCTGTATTATTTTACAGGGTCTGCGTTAGCTCACCCAACCTCACCAAACCTCTCAGCCCCAAGCGTGTCCACCCTTATGGCTCAGTCAGCTGTGGGTCTAGATATGGTCAATCCAGGTGGCATCGCAGCCCCTGAACGAATTTTGTAAGAATTTCTCTTTCACTGTCTTTGTTTCACGGGTTTTTAAAAGTAATTGATTTTTATAATGGGGTTTAGCTGCTTTGCACTGCTGTGTTTATGCCGCTTTACACCCACTTGACTCACTTACAGAGAGATAGCAATACATAGGTTTTAAGATTCTTACTAGTCAGATATATTCTTGGGCGGTGAATAGGGGGTGTTGAGTCCAGTTCACTGAGCAAGGAGTAGGTCTTGTCTATTACATATTGGGTTTATGGAATGGTATCTGAGCTAATTTGAAACCCTTGTTTTATGCATCACCCCACCTCACCTTTCCCGTTAAGCAGCCATAGTGTGTTTTCTAAACGTGTGACTCTGTTCTGTTTTGTAATTCAGTTCAAGGGTAGCGGTTTTTACATTCCCTCTATAAGTGATATCTTATGATAAGTGTCTTTTTCTGTGTGACTTATTTCACTTAGAATCGTCGTACCTAAATCCACTCATCATGCTGCTCCTAGCCTTAGGACGTTGATTTCATGGCTGAGTGATATTCCATTGTACATAAGGACCACAACTTCTTTATCCATTCTTCTCTTTCCTGGGATGTTTCAGGTGTAACGAAGTGGAGGTTCTTGTCAACAGAGCAGCCCTAAACTTTGGGGTGCCTGTGTCTTGCTGATTTTTAGTTTTCCCAATTTATACGCCCATGAGTGGAAGTGCCCTATGCTCTCTAAGCTGAGTTTTTTAGATGTTTCAGGACACACCATACACTTCTCCAGAGTGGCTGTTGGCAATTTACAGCCCGCCCATCAGCGTAGCAAGGCTCCCATTTCTCCATGGCCTGTCCTGCATTTCTGGTTTTGACACTTTATTCAGCATGGCCCTTTTGACCGATGGGAAGCGAGACTTCTTTGTAGCGCTGATTTGCCTTTGCAGGTTGCTTGGTTGGCCAAAAAGGGCGTATGCGTTTTTTCCTGAATATATTCAGGAAAAAACGCATACGCCCTTTTTGGCCAAGGGCATCATTGTCGAGGTTTTGCCGCTTTTCCTGTGCTTTAAAGGCGATTCGAATCTACCTCCTGAAATCTGTTTCCTGCAATTCTGCCTTGCTTTCAAATCCTCTTCGTTGCCTTCCCTCAATATATTTGTGGACGAGAGTTATCATTTCTAACTGTGCAGGTCTGTGAATTGCAGTGCCCCTGAGCTCCATTTCTCAACTCGCTTTCTTGGGAGCTGGCCGCAAAAGCGCAGGATTGCTTCAGGCCCTATTCTGGCTCCGGGCGGCAGGCTGAGCCTGTGGTTAATTCTTCTTCCTGATGGGAAAATAGAGTGACCTGTGCCTGTCCCAACACCTAGAGCTAGTCTCTCATTGGTTCCCCCTCTTCCCGTTCATCCTCAGGACAGATTGCAACCTGTAAGGAACAGGAGGTTAAAGGTGCTGATTCTCCAAGGAGGGAGATTCCTAGTAAAGTGGCTGGAATGGCGAACCGGAGCACAAGGAGATGAGAAATGAGTTGCGTTTTAGAAACCTTTCCCGATCACACGGTGTACCATCTTCTGGGTTTCTCATGCATGTTTTCGATGTAGGAAGATGCCCTTGAACCTGGAGATTTGGGACCCATGGGATGGGTACCACGCTGTATTATTTTACAGGGTCTGCGTTAGCTCACCCAACCTCACCAAACCTCTCAGCCCCAAGAGTGTCCACCCTTATGGCTCAGTCAGCTGTGGGTCTAGATATGGTCAATCCAGGTGGCATCGCAGCCCCTGAACGAATTTTGTAAGAATTTCTCTTTCACTGTCTTTGATTCATGGGTTTTTAAAAGTAATTGATTTTTATAATGGGGTTTAGCTGCTTTGCACTGCTGTGTTTATGCCGCTTTACACCCACTTGACTCACTTACAGAGAGATAGCAATACATAGGTTTTAAGATTCTTACTAGTCAGATATATTCTTGGGCGGTGAATAGGGGGTGTTGAGTCCAGTTCACTGAGCAAGGAGTAGGTCTTGTGTATTACATATTGGGTTTATGGAACGGTATCTGAGCTAATTTGAAACCCTTGTTTTATGCATCACCCCACCTCACCTTTCCCGTTAAGCAGCCATAGTGTGTTTTCTAAACGTGTGACTCTGTTCTGTTTTGTAATTCAGTTCAAGGGTAGCGGTTTTTACATTCCCTCTATAAGTGATATCTTATGATAAGTGTCTTTTTCTGTGTGACTTATTTCACTTAGAATCGTCGTACCTAAATCCACTCATCATGCTGCTCCTAGCCTTAGGACGTTGATTTCATGGCTGAGTGATATTCCATTGTACATAAGGACCACAACTTCTTTATCCATTCTTCTCTTTCCTGGGATGTTTAAGGTGTAACGAAGTGGAGGTTCTTGTCAACAGAGCAGCCCTAAACTTTGGGGTGCCTGTGTCTTGCTGATTTTTCGTTTTCCCAATTTATACGCCCATGAGTGGAAGTGCCCTATGCTCTGTAAGCTGAGTTTTTTAGATGTTTCAGGACACACCGTACACTTCTCCAGAGTGGCTGTTGGCAATTTACAGCCCGCCCATCAGCGTAGCAAGGCTCCCATTTCTCCATGGCCTGTCCTGCATTTCTGGTTTTGACACTTTATTCAGCATGGCCCTTTTGACCGATGGGAAGCGAGACTTCTTTGTAGCGCTGATTTGCCTTTCCAGGTTGCTTGGTTGGCCAAAAAGGGCGTATGCGTTTTTTCCTGAATATATTCAGGAAAAAACGCATACGCCCTTTTTGGCCAAGGGCATCATAGTCGAGGTATTGCCGCTTTTCCTGTGCTTTAAAGGCGATTCGAATCTACCTCCTGAAATCGGTTTCCTGCAATTCTGCCTTGCTTTCAAATTCTCTTCGTTGCCTTCCCTCAATATATTTGTGGACGAGAGTTATCATTTCTAACTGTGCAGGTTTGTGAATTGCAGTGCCCCTGAGCTCCATTTCTCAACTCGCTTTCTTGGGAGCTGGCCGCAAAAGCGCAGGATTGCTTCAGGCCCTATTCTGGCTCCGGGCGGCAGGCTGAGCCTGTGGTTAATTTTTCTTCCTGATGGGAAAATAGAGTGACGTGTGCCTGTCCCAACACCTAGAGCTAGTCTCTCATTGGTTCCCCCTCTTCCCGTTCATCCTCAGGACAAATTGCAACCTATACGGAACAGGAGGTTAAAGGTGCTGATTCTCCAAGGAGGGAGATTGCTAGTAAAGCGGCTGGAATGGCAAACCGGAGCACAAGGAGATGAGAAATGAGGTGCGTTTTAGAAACCTTTCCCGATCACACGGTGTACCATCTTCTGGGTTTCTCATGCATGTTTTCGATGTAGGAAGATGCCCTTGAACCTGGAGATTTGGGACCCATGGCATGGGTACCACGCCGTACTACTTTAAAGGGTCTGCGTTAGCTCACCCAACCTCACCAAAACTCTCAGCCCCAAGAGTGTCCACCCTTATGGCTCAGTCAGCTGTGGGTCTAGATATGGTCAATCCAGGTGGCATCGCAGCCCCTGAACGAATTTTGTAAGAATTTCTCTTTCACTGTCTTTGTTTCACGGGTTTTTAAAAGTAATTGATTTTTATAATGGGGTTTAGCTGCTTTGCACTGCTGTGTTTATGCCGCTTTACACCCACTTGACTCACTTACAGAGAGATAGCAATACATAGGTTTTAAGATTCTTACTAGTCAGATATATTCTTGGGCGGTGAATAGGGGGTGTTGAGTCCAGTTCACTGAGCAAGGAGTAGGTCTTGTGTATTACATATTGGGTTTATGGAACGGTATCTGAGCTAATTTGAAACCCTTGTTTTATGCATCACCCCACCTCACCTTTCCCGTTAAGCAGCCATAGTGTGTTTTCTAAACGTGTGACTCTGTTCTGTTTTGTAATTCAGTTCAAGGGTAGCGGTTTTTACATTCCCTCTATAAGTGATATCTTATGATAAGTGTCTTTTTCTGTGTGACTTATTTCACTTAGAATCGTCGTACCTAAATCCACTCATCATGCTGCTCCTAGCCTTAGGACGTTGATTTCATGGCTGAGTGATATTCCATTGTACATAAGGACCACAACTTCTTTATCCATTCTTCTCTTTCCTGGGATGTTTCAGGTGTAACGAAGTGGAGGTTCTTGTCAACAGAGCAGCCCTAAACTTTGGGGTGCCTGTGTCTTGCTGATTTTTCGTTTTCCCAATTTATACGCCCATGAGTGGAAGTGCCCTATGCTCTGTAAGCTGAGTTTTTTAGATGTTTCAGGACACACCGTACACTTCTCCAGAGTGGCTGTTGGCAATTTACAGCCCGCCCATCAGCGTAGCAAGGCTCCCATTTCTCCATGCCCTGTCCTGCATTTCTGGTTTTGACACTTTTTTCAGCATGGCCCTTTTGACCGATGGGAAGCGAGACTTCTTTGTAGCGCTGATTTGCCTTTCCAGGTTGCTTGGTTGGCCAAAAAGGGCGTATGCGTTTTTTCCTGAATATATTCAGGAAAAAACGCATACGCCCTTTTTGGCCAAGGGCATCATAGTCGAGGTTTTGCCGCTTTTCCTGTGCTTTAAAGGCGATTCGAATCTACCTCCTGAAATCGGTTTCCTGCAATTCTGCCTTGCTTTCAAATTCTCTTCGTTGCCTTCCCTCAATATATTTGTGGACGAGAGTTATCATTTCTAACTGTGCAGGTCTGTGAATTGCAGTGCCCCTGAGCTCCATTTCTCAACTCGCTTTCTTGGGAGCTGGCCGCAAAAGCGCAGGATTGCTTCAGGCCCTATTCTGGCTCCGGGCGGCAGGCTGAGCCTGTGGTTAATTTTTCTTCCTGATGGGAAAATAGAGTGACGTGTGCCTGTCCCAACACCTAGAGCTAGTCTCTCATTGGTTCCCCCTCTTCCCGTTCATCCTCAGTACAAATTGCAACCTGTACGGAACAGGAGGTTAAAGGTGCTGATTCTCCAAGGAGGGAGATTGCTAGTAAAGCGGCTGGAATGGCGAACCGGAGCACAAGGAGATGAGAAATGAGGTGCGTTTTAGAAACCTTTCCCGATCACACGGTGTACCATCTTCTGGGTTTCTCATGCATGTTTTCGATGTAGGAAGATGCCCTTGAACCTGGAGATTTGGGACCTATGGGATGGGTACCACGCTGTATTATTTTACAGGGTCTGCGTTAGCTCACCCAACCTCACCAAACCTCTCAGCCCCAAGAGTGTCCACCCTTATGGCTCAGTCAGCTGTGGGTCTAGATATGGTCAATCCAGGTGGCATCGCAGCCCCTGAACGAATTTTGTAAGAATTTCTCTTTCACTGTCTTTGTTTCACGGGTTTCTAAAAGTAATTGATTTTTATAATGGGGTTTAGCTGCTTTGCACTGCTGTGTTTATGCCGCTTTACACCCACTTGACTCACTTACAGAGAGATAGCAATACATAGGTTTTAAGATTCTTACTAGTCAAATATATTCTTGGGCGGTGACTAGGGGGTGTTGAGTCCAGTTCACTGAGCAAGGAGTAGGTCTTGTGTATTACATATTGGGTTTATGGAACGGTATCTGAGCTAATTTGAAACCCTTGTTTTATGCATCACCCCACCTCACCTTTCCCGTTAAGCAGCCATAGTGTGTTTTCTAAACGTGCGACTCTGTTCTGTTTTGTAATTCAGTTCAAGGGTAGCCGTTTTTACATTCCCTCTATAAGTGATATCTTATGATAAGTGTCTTTTTCTGTGTGACTTATTTCACTTAGAATCGTTGTACCTAAATCCACTCATCATGCTGCTCCTAGCCTTAGGACGTTGATTTCTTGGCTGAGTGATATTCCATTGTACATAAGGACCACAACTTCTTTATCCATTCTTCTCTTTCCTGGGATGTTTCAGGTGTAACGAAGTGGAGGTTCTTGTCAACAGAGCAGCCCTAAACTTTGGGGTGCCTGTGTCTTGCTGATTTTTAGTTTTCCCAATTTATACGCCCATGAGTGGAAGTGCCCTATGCTCTGTAAGCTGAGTTTTTTAGATGTTTCAGGACACACCGTACACTTCTCCAGAGTGGCTGTTGGCCATTTACAGCCCGCCCATCAGCGTAGCAAGGCTCCCATTTCTCCATGGCCTGTCCTGCATTTCTGGTTTTGACACTTTATTCAGCATGGCCCTTTTGACCGATGGGAAGCGAGACTTCTTTGTAGCGCTGATTTGCCTTTCCAGGTTGCTTGGTTGGCCAAAAAGGGCGTATGCGTTTTTTCCTGAATATATTCAGGAAAAAACGCATACGCCCTTTTTGGCCAAGGGCATCATTGTCGAGGTTTTGCCGCTTTTCCTGTGCTTTAAAGGCGATTCGAATCTACCTCCTGAAATCGGTTTCCTGCAATTCTGCCTTGCTTTCAAATCCTCTTCGTTGCCTTCCCTCAATATATTTGTGGACGAGAGTTATCATTTCTAACTGTGCAGGTCTGTGAATTGCAGTGCCCCTGAGCTCCACTTCTCAACTCGCTTTCTTGGGAGCTGGCCGCAAAAGCGCAGGATTGCTTCAGGCCCTATTCTGGCTCCGGGCGGCAGGCTGAGCCTGTGGTTAATTCTTCTTCCTGATGGGAAAATAGAGTGACGTGTGCCTGTCCCAACACCTAGAGCTAGTCTCTCATTGGTTCCCCCTCTTCCCGTTCATCCTCAGGACAGATTGCAACCTGTAAGGAACAGGAGGTTAAAGGTGCTGATTCTCCAAGGAGGGAGATTGCTAGTAAAGTGGCTGGAATGGCGAACCGGAGCACAAGGAGATGAGAAATGAGGTGCGTTTTAGAAACCTTTCCCTATCACACGGTGTACCATCTTTTGGGTTTCTCATGCATGTTTTCGATGTAGGAAGATGCCCTTGAACCTGGAGATTTGGGACCCATGGGATGGGTACCACGCTGTATTATTTTACAGGGTCTGCGTTAGCTCACCCAACCTCACCAAACCTCTCAGCCCCAAGAGTGTCCACCCTTATGGCTCAGTCAGCTGTGGGTCTAGATATGGTCAATCCAGGTGGCATCGCAGCCCCTGAACGAATTTTGTAAGAATTTCTCTTTCACTGTCTTTGTTTCACGGGTTTTTAAAAGTAATTGATTTTTATAATGGGGTTTAGCTGCTTTGCACTGCTGTGTTTATGCCGCTTTACACCCACTTGACTCACTTACAGAGAGATAGCAATACATAGGTTTTAAGATTCTTACTAGTCAAATATGTTCTTGGGCGGTGAATAGGGGGTGTTGAGTCCAGTTCACTGAGCAAGGAGTAGGTCTTGTCTATTACATATTGGGTTTATGGAACGGTATCTGAGCTAATTTGAAACCCTTGTTTTATGCATCAACCCACCTCACCTTTCCCGTTAAGCAGACATAGTGTGTTTTCTAAACGTGCGACTCTGTTCTGTTTTGTAATTCAGTTCAAGGGTAGCGGTTTTTACATTCCCTCTATAAGTGATATCTTATGATAAGTGTCTTTTTCTGTGTGACTTATTTCACTTAGAATCGTTGTACCTAAATCCACTCATCATGCTGCTCCTAGCCTTAGGACGTTGATTTCATGGCTGAGTGATATTCCATTGTACATAAGGACCACAACTTCTTTATCCATTCTTCTCTTTCCTGGGATGTTTCAGGTGTAACGAAGTGGAGGTTCTTGTCAACAGAGCAGCCCTAAACTTTGGGGTGCCTGTGTCTTGCTGATTTTTCGTTTTCCCAATTTATACGCCCATGAGTGGAAGTGCCCTATGCTCTGTAAGCTGAGTTTTTTAGATGTTTCAGGACACACCATACACTTCTCCAGAGTGGCTGTTGGCAATTTACAGCCCGCCCATCAGCGTAGCAAGGCTCCCATTTCTCCATGGCCTGTCCTGCATTTCTGGTTTTGACACTTTATTCAGCATGGCCCTTTTGACCGATGGGAAGTGAGACTTCTTTGTAGCGCTGATTTGCCTTTCCAGGTTGCTTGGTTGGCCAAAAAGGGCGTATGCGTTTTTTCCTGAATATATTCAGGAAAAAACGCATACGCCCTTTTTGGCCAAGGGCATCATTGTCGAGGTTTTGCCGCTTTTCCTGTGCTTTAAATGCAATTTGAATCTACCTCCTGAAATCTGTTTCCTGCAATTCTGCCTTGCTTTCAAATCCTCTTCGTTGCCTTCCCTCAATATATTTGTGGACGAGAGTTATCATTTCTAACTGTGCAGGTCTGTGAATTGCAGTGCCCCTGAGCTCCATTTCTCAACTCGCTTTCTTGGGAGCTGGCCGCAAAAGCGCAGGATTGCTTCAGGCCCTATTCTGGCTCCGGGCGGCAGGCTGAGCCTGTGGTTAATTTTTCTTCCTGATGGGAAAATAGAGTGACGTGTGCCTGTCCCAACACCTAGAGCTAGTCTCTCATTGGTTCCCCCTCTTCCCGTTCATCCTCAGGACAAATTGCAACCTATACGGAACAGGAGGTTAAAGGTGCTGATTCTCCAAGGAGGGAGATTGCTAGTAAAGCGGCTGGAATGGCAAACCGGAGCACAAGGAGATGAGAAATGAGGTGCGTTTTAGAAACCTTTCCCGATCACACGGTGTACCATCTTCTGGGTTTCTCATGCATGTTTTCGATGTAGGAAGATGCCCTTGAACCTGGAGATTTGGGACCCATGGCATGGGTACCACGCCGTACTACTTTAAAGGGTCTGCGTTAGCTCACCCAACCTCACCAAAACTCTCAGCCCCAAGAGTGTCCACCCTTATGGCTCAGTCAGCTGTGGGTCTAGATATGGTCAATCCAGGTGGCATCGCAGCCCCTGAACGAATTTTGTAAGAATTTCTCTTTCACTGTCTTTGTTTCACGGGTTTTTAAAAGTAATTGATTTTTATAATGGGGTTTAGCTGCTTTGCACTGCTGTGTTTATGCCGCTTTACACCCACTTGACTCACTTACAGAGAGATAGCAATACATAGGTTTTAAGATTCTTACTAGTCAGATATATTCTTGGGCGGTGAATAGGGGGTGTTGAGTCCAGTTCACTGAGCAAGGAGTAGGTCTTGTGTATTACATATTGGGTTTATGGAACGGTATCTGAGCTAATTTGAAACCCTTGTTTTATGCATCACCCCACCTCACCTTTCCCGTTAAGCAGCCATAGTGTGTTTTCTAAACGTGTGACTCTGTTCTGTTTTGTAATTCAGTTCAAGGGTAGCGGTTTTTACATTCCCTCTATAAGTGATATCTTATGATAAGTGTCTTTTTCTGTGTGACTTATTTCACTTAGAATCGTCGTACCTAAATCCACTCATCATGCTGCTCCTAGCCTTAGGACGTTGATTTCATGGCTGAGTGATATTCCATTGTACATAAGGACCACAACTTCTTTATCCATTCTTCTCTTTCCTGGGATGTTTCAGGTGTAACGAAGTGGAGGTTCTTGTCAACAGAGCAGCCCTAAACTTTGGGGTGCCTGTGTCTTGCTGATTTTTCGTTTTCCCAATTTATACGCCCATGAGTGGAAGTGCCCTATGCTCTGTAAGCTGAGTTTTTTAGATGTTTCAGGACACACCGTACACTTCTCCAGAGTGGCTGTTGGCAATTTACAGCCCGCCCATCAGCGTAGCAAGGCTCCCATTTCTCCATGGCCTGTCCTGCATTTCTGGTTTTGACACTTTATTCAGCATGGCCCTTTTGACCGATGGGAAGCGAGACTTCTTTGTAGCGCTGATTTGCCTTTCCAGGTTGCTTGGTTGGCCAAAAAGGGCGTATGCGTTTTTTCCTGAATATATTCAGGAAAAAACGCATACGCCCTTTTTGGCCAAGGGCATCATAGTCGAGGTTTTGCCGCTTTTCCTGTGCTTTAAAGGCGATTCGAATCTACCTCCTGAAATCTGTTTCCTGCAATTCTGCCTTGCTTTCAAATTCTCTTCGTTGCCTTCCCTCAATATATTTGTGGACGAGAGTTATCATTTCTAACTGTGCAGGTTTGTGAATTGCAGTGCCCCTGAGCTCCATTTCTCAACTCGCTTTCTTGGGAGCTGGCCGCAAAAGCGCAGGATTGCTTCAGGCCCTATTCTGGCTCCGGGCGGCAGGCTGAGCCTGTGGTTAATTTTTCTTCCTGATGGGAAAATAGAGTGACGTGTGCCTGTCCCAACACCTAGAGCTAGTCTCTCATTGGTTCCCCCTCTTCCCGTTCATCCTCAGGACAAATTGCAACCTATACGGAACAGGAGGTTAAAGGTGCTGATTCTCCAAGGAGGGAGATTGCTAGTAAAGCGGCTGGAATGGCAAACCGGAGCACAAGGAGATGAGAAATGAGGTGCGTTTTAGAAACCTTTCCCGATCACACGGTGTACCATCTTCTGGGTTTCTCATGCATGTTTTCGATGTAGGAAGATGCCCTTGAACCTGGAGATTTGGGACCCATGGCATGGGTACCACGCCGTACTACTTTAAAGGGTCTGCGTTAGCTCACCCAACCTCACCAAAACTCTCAGCCCCAAGAGTGTCCACCCTTATGGCTCAGTCAGGTGTGTGTCTAGATATGGTCAATCCAGGTGGCATCGCAGCCCCTGAACGAATTTTGTAAGAATTTCTCTTTCACTGTCTTTGTTTCACGGGTTTTTAAAAGTAATTGATTTTTATAATGGGGTTTAGCTGCTTTGCACTGCTGTGTTTATGCCGCTTTACACCCACTTGACTCACTTACAGAGAGATAGCAATACATAGGTTTTAAGATTCTTACTAGTCAGATATATTCTTGGGCGGTGAATAGGGGGTGTTGAGTCCAGTTCACTGAGCAAGGAGTAGGTCTTGTGTATTACATATTGGGTTTATGGAACGGTATCTGAGCTAATTTGAAACCCTTGTTTTATGCATCACCCCACCTCACCTTTCCCGTTAAGCAGCCATAGTGTGTTTTCTAAACGTGTGACTCTGTTCTGTTTTGTAATTCAGTTCAAGGGTAGCGGTTTTTACATTCCCTCTATAAGTGATATCTTATGATAAGTGTCTTTTTCTGTGTGACTTATTTCACTTAGAATCGTCGTACCTAAATCCACTCATCATGCTGCTCCTAGCCTTAGGACGTTGATTTCATGGCTGAGTGATATTCCATTGTACATAAGGACCACAACTTCTTTATCCATTCTTCTCTTTCCTGGGATGTTTCAGGTGTAACGAAGTGGAGGTTCTTGTCAACAGAGCAGCCCTAAACTTTGGGGTGCCTGTGTCTTGCTGATTTTTCGTTTTCCCAATTTATACGCCCATGAGTGGAAGTGCCCTATGCTCTGTAAGCTGAGTTTTTTAGATGTTTCAGGACACACCATACACTTCTCCAGAGTGGCTGTTGGCAATTTACAGCCCGCCCATCAGCGTAGCAAGGCTCCCATTTCTCCATGGCCTGTCCTGCATTTCTGGTTTTGACACTTTATTCAGCATGGCCCTTTTGACCGATGGGAAGTGAGACTTCTTTGTAGCGCTGATTTGCCTTTCCAGGTTGCTTGGTTGGCCAAAAAGGGCGTATGCGTTTTTTCCTGAATATATTCAGGAAAAAACGCATACGCCCTTTTTGGCCAAGGGCATCATTGTCGAGGTTTTGCCGCTTTTCCTGTGCTTTAAATGCAATTTGAATCTACCTCCTGAAATCTGTTTCCTGCAATTCTGCCTTGCTTTCAAATCCTCTTCGTTGCCTTCCCTCAATATATTTGTGGACGAGAGTTATCATTTCTAACTGTGCAGGTCTGTGAATTGCAGTGCCCCTGAGCTCCATTTCTCAACTCGCTTTCTTGGGAGCTGGCCGCAAAAGCGCAGGATTGCTTCAGGCCCTATTCTGGCTCCGGGCGGCAGGCTGAGCCTGTGGTTAATTTTTCTTCCTGATGGGAAAATAGAGTGACGTGTGCCTGTCCCAACACCTAGAGCTAGTCTCTCATTGGTTCCCCCTCTTCCTGTTCATCCTCAGGACAGATTGCAACCTGTAAGGAACAGGAGGTTAAAGGTGCTGATTCTCCAAGGAGGGAGATTGCTAGTAAAGTGGCTGGAATGGCGAACCGGAGCACAAGGAGATGAGAAATGAGGTGCGTTTTAGAAACCTTTCCCGATCACACGGTGTACCATCTTCTGGGTTTCTCATGCATGTTTTCGATGTAGGAAGATGCCCTTGAACCTGGAGATTTGGGACCCATGGGATGGGTACCACGCTGTATTATTTTACAGGGTCTGCGTTAGCTCACCCAACCTCACCAAACCTCTCAGCCCCAAGAGTGTCCACCCTTATGGCTCAGTCAGCTGTGGGTCTAGATATGGTCAATCCAGGTGGCATCGCAGCCCCTGAACGAATTTTGTAAGAATTTCTCTTTCACTGTCTTTGTTTCACGGGTTTTTAAAAGTAATTGATTTTTATAATGGGGTTTAGCTGCTTTGCACTGCTGTGTTTATGCCGCTTTACACCCACTTGACTCACTTACAGAGAGATAGCAATACATAGGTTTTAAGATTCTTACTAGTCAGATATATTCTTGGGCGGTGAATAGGGGGTGTTGAGTCCAGTTCACTGAGCAAGGAGTAGGTCTTGTGTATTACATATTGGGTTTATGGAACGGTATCTGAGCTAATTTGAAACCCTTGTTTTATGCATCACCCCACCTCACCTTTCCCGTTAAGCAGCCATAGTGTGTTTTCTAAACGTGTGACTCTGTTCTGTTTTGTAATTCAGTTCAAGGGTAGCGGTTTTTACATTCCCTCTATAAGTGATATCTTATGATAGGTGTCTTTTTCTGTGTGACTTATTTCACTTAGAATCGTCGTACCTAAATCCACTCATCATGCTGCTCCTAGCCTTAGGACGTTGATTTCATGGCTGAGTGATATTCCATTGTACATAAGGACCACAACTTCTTTATCCATTCTTCTCTTTCCTGGGATGTTTCAGGTGTAACGAAGTGGAGGTTCTTGTCAACAGAGCAGCCCTAAACTTTGGGGTGCCTGTGTCTTGCTGATTTTTAGTTTTCCCAATTTATACGCCCATGAGTGGAAGTGCCCTATGCTCTGTAAGCTGAGTTTTTTAGATGTTTCAGGACACACCGTACACTTCTCCAGAGTGGCTGTTGGCAATTTACAGCCCGCCCATCAGCGTAGCAAGGCTCCCATTTCTCCATGGCCTGTCCTGCATTTCTGGTTTTGACACTTTATTCAGCATGGCCCTTTTGACCGATGGGAAGCGAGACTTCTTTGTAGTGCTGATTTGCCTTTCCAGGTTGCTTGGTTGGCCAAAAAGGGCGTATGCGTTTTTTCCTGAATATATTCAGGAAAAAACGCATACGCCCTTTTTGGCCAAGGGCATCATAGTCGAGGTTTTGCCGCTTTTCCTGTGCTTTAAAGGCGATTCGAATCTACCTCCTGAAATCGGTTTCCTGCAATTCTGCCTTGCTTTCAAATTCTCTTCGTTGCCTTCCCTCAATATATTTGTGGACGAGAGTTATCATTTCTAACTGTGCAGGTCTGTGAATTGCAGTGCCCCTGAGCTCCATTTCTCAACTCGCTTTCTTGGGAGCTGGCCGCAAAAGCGCAGGATTGCTTCAGGCCCTATTCTGGCTCCGGGCGGCAGGCTGAGCCTGTGGTTAAATTTCTTCCTGATGGGAAAATAGAGTGACGTGTGCCTGTCCCAACACCTAGAGCTAGTCTCTCATTGGTTCCCCCTCTTCCCGTTCATCCTCAGGACAAATTGCAGCCTGTACGGAACAGGAGGTTAAAGGTGCTGATTCTCCAAGGAGGGAGATTGCTAGTAAAGCGGCTGGAATGGCGAACCGGAGCACAAGGAGATGAGAAATGAGGTGCGTTTTAGAAACCTTTCCCGATCACACGGTGTACCATCTTCTGGGTTTCTCATGCATGTTTTCGATGTAGGAAGATGCCCTTGAACCTGGAGATTTGGGACCCATGGCATGGGTACCACGCCGTACTACTTTAAAGGGTCTGTGTTAGCTCACCCAACCTCACCAAAACTCTCAGCCCCAAGAGTGTCCACCCTTATGGCTCAGTCAGCTGTGGGTCTAGATATGGTCAATCCAGGTGGCATCGCAGCCCCTGAACGAATTTTGTAAGAATTTCTCTTTCACTGTCTTTGTTTCACGGGTTTTTAAAAGTAATTGATTTTTATAATGGGATTTAGCTGCTTTGCACTGCTGTGTTTATGCCGCTTTACACCCACTTGACTCACTTACAGAGAGATAGCAATACATAGGTTTTAAGATTCTTACTAGTCAGATATATTCTTGGGCGGTGAATAGGGGGTGTTGAGTCCAGTTCACTGAGCAAGGAGTAGGTCTTGTGTATTACATATTGGGTTTATGGAACGGTATCTGAGCTAATTTGAAACCCTTGTTTTATGCATCACCCCACCTCACCTTTCCCGTTAAGCAGCCATAGTGTGTTTTCTAAACGTGCGACTCTGTTCTGTTTTGTAATTCAGTTCAAGGGTAGCGGTTTTTACATTCCCTCTATAAGTGATATCTTATGATAAGTGTCTTTTTCTGTGTGACTTATTTCACTTAGAATCGTCGTACCTAAATCCACTCATCATGCTGCTCCTAGCCTTAGGACGTTGATTTCATGGCTGAGTGATATTCCTTTGTACATAAGGACCACAACTTCTTTATCCATTCTTCTCTTTCCTGGGATATTTCAGGTGTAACGAAGTGGAGGTTCTTGTCAACAGAGCAGCCCTAAACTTTGGGGTGCCTGTGTCTTGCTGATTTTTAGTTTTCCCAATTTATACGCCCATGAGTGGAAGTGCCCTATGCTCTGTAAGCTGAGTTTTTTAGATGTTTCAGGACACACCGTACACTTCTCCAGAGTGGCTGTTGGCCATTTACAGCCCGCCCATCAGCGTAGCAAGGCTCCCATTTCTCCATGGCCTGTCCTGCATTTCTGGTTTTGACACTTTATTCAGCATGGCCCTTTTGATCGATGGGAAGCGAGACTTCTTTGTAGCGCTGATTTGCCTTTCCAGGTTGCTTGGTTGGCCAAAAAGGGCGTATGCGTTTTTTCCTGAATATATTCAGGAAAAAACGCATACGCCCTTTTTGGCCAAGGGCATCATAGTCGAGGTTTTGCTGCTTTTCCTGTGCTTTAAAGGCGATTCGAATCTACCTCCTGAAATCGGTTTCCTGCAATTCTGCCTTGCTTTCAAATTCTCTTCGTTGCCTTCCCTCAATATATTTGTGGACGAGAGTTATCATTTCTAACTCTGCAGGTCTGTGAATTGCAGTGCCCCTGAGCTCCATTTCTCAACTCGCTTTCTTGGGAGCTGGCCGCAAAAGCGCAGGATTGCTTCAGGCCCTATTCTGGCTCCGGGCGGCAGGCTGAGCCTGTGGTTAATTTTTCTTCCTGATGGGAAAATAGAGTGACGTGTGCCTGTCCCAACACCTAGAGCTAGTCTCTCATTGGTTCCCCCTCTTCCCGTTCATCCTCAGGACAAATTGCAGCCTGTACGGAACAGGAGGTTAAAGGTGCTGATTCTCCAAGGAGGGAGATTGCTAGTAAAGCGGCTGGAATGGCGAACCGGAGCACAAGGAGATGAGAAATGAGGTGCGTTTTAGAAACCTTTCCCGATCACACGGTGTACCATCTTCTGGGTTTCTCATGCATGTTTTCGATGTAGGAAGATGCCCTTGAACCTGGAGATTTGGGACCCATGGCATGGGTACCACGCCGTACTACTTTAAAGGGTCTGTGTTAGCTCACCCAACCTCACCAAAACTCTCAGCCCCAAGAGTGTCCACCCTTATGGCTCAGTCAGCTGTGGGTCTAGATATGGTCAATCCAGGTGGCATCGCAGCCCCTGAACGAATTTTGTAAGAATTTCTCTTTCACTGTCTTTGTTTCACGGGTTTTTAAAAGTAATTGATTTTTATAATGGGGTTTAGCTGCTTTGCACTGCTGTGTTTATGCCGCTTTACACCCACTTGACTCACTTACAGAGAGATAGCAATACATAGGTTTTAAGATTCTTACTAGTCAGATATATTCTTGGGCGGTGAATAGGGGTTGTTGAGTCCAGTTCACTGAGCAAGGAGTAGGTCTTGTGTATTACATATTGGGTTTATGGAACGGTATCTGAGCTAATTTGAAACCCTTGTTTTATGCATCACCCCACCTCACCTTTCCCGTTAAGCAGCCATAGTGTGTTTTCTAAACGTGCGACTCTGTTCTGTTTTGTAATTCAGTTCAAGGGTAGCGGTTTTTACATTCCCTCTATAAGTGATATCTTATGATAAGTGTCTTTTTCTGTGTGACTTATTTCACTTAGAATCGTCGTACCTAAATCCACTCATCATGCTGCTCCTAGCCTTAGGACGTTGATTTCATGGCTGAGTGATATTCCATTGAACATAAGGACTACAACTTCTTTATCCATTCTTCTCTTTCCTGGGATGTTTCAGGTGTAACGAAGTGGAGGTTCTTGTCAACAGAGCAGCCCTAAACTTTGGGGTGCCTGTGTCTTGCTGATTTTTAGTTTTCCCAATTTATACGCCCATGAGTGGAAGTGCCCTATGCTCTGTAAGCTGAGTTTTTTCGATGTTTCAGGACACACCGTACACTTCTCCAGAGTGGCTGTTGGCAATTTACAGCCCGCCCATCAGCGTAGCAAGGCTCCCATTTCTCCATGGCCTGTCCTGCATTTCTGGTTTTGACACTTTTTTCAGCATGGCCCTTTTGACCGATGGGAAGCGAGACTTCTTTGTAGCGCTGATTTGCCTTTCCAGGTTGCTTGGTTGGCCAAAAAGGGCGTATGCGTTTTTTCCTGAATATATTCAGGAAAAAACGCATACGCCCTTTTTGGCCAAGGGCATCATAGTCGAGGTTTTGCCGCTTTTCCTGTGCTTTAAAGGCGATTCGAATCTACCTCCTGAAATCGGTTTCCTGCAATTCTGCCTTGCTTTCAAATTCTCTTCGTTGCCTTCCCTCAATATATTTGTGGACGAGAGTTATCATTTCTAACTGTGCAGGTCTGTGAATTGCAGTGCCCCTGAGCTCCATTTCTCAACTCGCTTTCTTGGGAGCTGGCCGCAAAAGCGCAGGATTGCTTCAGGCCCTATTCTGGCTCCGGGCGGCAGGCTGAGCCTGTGGTTAATTTTTCTTCCTGATGGGAAAATAGAGTGACGTGTGCCTGTCCCAACACCTAGAGCTAGTCTCTCATTGGTTCCCCCTCTTCCCGTTCATCCTCAGTACAAATTGCAACCTGTACGGAACAGGAGGTTAAAGGTGCTGATTCTCCAAGGAGGGAGATTGCTAGTAAAGCGGCTGGAATAGCGAACCCGGGCACAAGGAGATGAGAAATGAGGTGCGTTTTAAAAACCTTTCCACATCACACGGTGTACCATCTTCTGGGTTTCTCATGCATGTTTTCGATGTAGGAAGATGCCCTTGAACCTGGAGATTTGGGACCTATGGGATGGGTACCACGCTGTATTATTTTACAGGGTCTGCGTTAGCTCACCCAACCTCACCAAACCTCTCAGCCCCAAGAGTGTCCACCCTTATGGCTCAGTCAGCTGTGGGTCTAGATATGGTCAATCCAGGTGGCATCGCAGCCCCTGAACGAATTTTGTAAGAATTTCTCTTTCACTGTCTTTGTTTCACGGGTTTCTAAAAGTAATTGATTTTTATAATGGGGTTTAGCTGCTTTGCACTGCTGTGTTTATGCCGCTTTACACCCACTTGACTCACTTACAGAGAGATAGCAATACATAGGTTTTAAGATTCTTACTAGTCAAATATATTCTTGGGCGGTGACTAGGGGGTGTTGAGTCCAGTTCACTGAGCAAGGAGTAGGTCTTGTGTATTACATATTGGGTTTATGGAACGGTATCTGAGCTAATTTGAAACCCTTGTTTTATGCATCACCCCACCTCACCTTTCCCGTTAAGCAGCCATAGTGTGTTTTCTAAACGTGCGACTCTGTTCTGTTTTGTAATTCAGTTCAAGGGTAGCCGTTTTTACATTCCCTCTATAAGTGATATCTTATGATAAGTGTCTTTTTCTGTGTGACTTATTTCACTTAGAATCGTTGTACCTAAATCCACTCATCATGCTGCTCCTAGCCTTAGGACGTTGATTTCTTGGCTGAGTGATATTCCATTGTACATAAGGACCACAACTTCTTTATCCATTCTTCTCTTTCCTGGGATGTTTCAGGTGTAACGAAGTGGAGGTTCTTGTCAACAGAGCAGCCCTAAACTTTGGGGTGCCTGTGTCTTGCTGATTTTTAGTTTTCCCAATTTATACGCCCATGAGTGGAAGTGCCCTATGCTCTGTAAGCTGAGTTTTTTAGATGTTTCAGGACACACCGTACACTTCTCCAGAGTGGCTGTTGGCCATTTACAGCCCGCCCATCAGCGTAGCAAGGCTCCCATTTCTCCATGGCCTGTCCTGCATTTCTGGTTTTGACACTTTATTCAGCATGGCCCTTTTGACCGATGGGAAGCGAGACTTCTTTGTAGCGCTGATTTGCCTTTCCAGGTTGCTTGGTTGGCCAAAAAGGGCGTATGCGTTTTTTCCTGAATATATTCAGGAAAAAACGCATACGCCCTTTTTGGCCAAGGGCATCATTGTCGAGGTTTTGCCGCTTTTCCTGTGCTTTAAAGGCGATTCGAATCTACCTCCTGAAATCGGTTTCCTGCAATTCTGCCTTGCTTTCAAATCCTCTTCGTTGCCTTCCCTCAATATATTTGTGGACGAGAGTTATCATTTCTAACTGTGCAGGTCTGTGAATTGCAGTGCCCCTGAGCTCCACTTCTCAACTCGCTTTCTTGGGAGCTGGCCGCAAAAGCGCAGGATTGCTTCAGGCCCTATTCTGGCTCCGGGCGGCAGGCTGAGCCTGTGGTTAATTCTTCTTCCTGATGGGAAAATAGAGTGACGTGTGCCTGTCCCAACACCTAGAGCTAGTCTCTCATTGGTTCCCCCTCTTCCCGTTCATCCTCAGGACAGATTGCAACCTGTAAGGAACAGGAGGTTAAAGGTGCTGATTCTCCAAGGAGGGAGATTGCTAGTAAAGTGGCTGGAATGGCGAACCGGAGCACAAGGAGATGAGAAATGAGGTGCGTTTTAGAAACCTTTCCCTATCACACGGTGTACCATCTTTTGGGTTTCTCATGCATGTTTTCGATGTAGGAAGATGCCCTTGAACCTGGAGATTTGGGACCCATGGGATGGGTACCACGCTGTATTATTTTACAGGGTCTGCGTTAGCTCACCCAACCTCACCAAACCTCTCAGCCCCAAGAGTGTCCACCCTTATGGCTCAGTCAGCTGTGGGTCTAGATATGGTCAATCCAGGTGGCATCGCAGCCCCTGAACGAATTTTGTAAGAATTTCTCTTTCACTGTCTTTGTTTCACGGGTTTTTAAAAGTAATTGATTTTTATAATGGGGTTTAGCTGCTTTGCACTGCTGTGTTTATGCCGCTTTACACCCACTTGACTCACTTACAGAGAGATAGCAATACATAGGTTTTAAGATTCTTACTAGTCAAATATGTTCTTGGGCGGTGAATAGGGGGTGTTGAGTCCAGTTCACTGAGCAAGGAGTAGGTCTTGTCTATTACATATTGGGTTTATGGAACGGTATCTGAGCTAATTTGAAACCCTTGTTTTATGCATCAACCCACCTCACCTTTCCCGTTAAGCAGACATAGTGTGTTTTCTAAACGTGCGACTCTGTTCTGTTTTGTAATTCAGTTCAAGGGTAGCGGTTTTTACATTCCCTCTATAAGTGATATCTTATGATAAGTGTCTTTTTCTGTGTGACTTATTTCACTTAGAATCGTTGTACCTAAATCCACTCATCATGCTGCTCCTAGCCTTAGGACGTTGATTTCATGGCTGAGTGATATTCCATTGTACATAAGGACCACAACTTCTTTATCCATTCTTCTCTTTCCTGGGATGTTTCAGGTGTAACGAAGTGGAGGTTCTTGTCAACAGAGCAGCCCTAAACTTTGGGGTGCCTGTGTCTTGCTGATTTTTAGTTTTCCCAATTTATACGCCCATGAGTGGAAGTGCCCTATGCTCTGTAAGCTGAGTTTTTTAGATGTTTCAGGACACACCGTACACTTCTCCAGAGTGGCTGTTGGCCATTTACAGCCCGCCCATCAGCGTAGCAAGGCTCCCATTTCTCCATGGCCTGTCCTGCATTTCTGGTTTTGACACTTTATTCAGCATGGCCCTTTTGACCGATGGGAAGCGAGACTTCTTTGTAGCGCTGATTTGCCTTTCCAGGTTGCTTGGTTGGCCAAAAAGGGCGTATGCGTTTTTTCCTGAATATATTCAGGAAAAAACGCATACGCCCTTTTTGGCCAAGGGCATCATTGTCGAGGTTTTGCCGCTTTTCCTGTGCTTTAAAGGCGATTCGAATCTACCTCCTGAAATCTGTTTCCTGCAATTCTGCCTTGCTTTCAAATCCTCTTCGTTGCCTTCCCTCAATATATTTGTGGACGAGAGTTATCATTTCTAACTCTGCAGGTCTGTGAATTGCAGTGCCCCTGAGCTCCATTTCTCAACTCGCTTTCTTGGGAGCTGGCCGCAAAAGCGCAGGATTGCTTCAGGCCCTATTCTGGCTCCGGGCGGCAGGCTGAGCCTGTGGTTAATTCTTCTTCCTGATGGGAAAATAGAGTGACCTGTGCCTGTCCCAACACCTAGAGCTAGTCTCTCATTGGTTCCCCCTCTTCCCGTTCATCCTCAGGACAGATTGCAACCTGTAAGGAACAGGAGGTTAAAGGTGCTGATTCTCCAAGGAGGGAGATTGCTAGTAAAGTGGCTGGAATGGCGAACAGGAGCACAAGGAGATGAGAAATGAGGTGCGTTTTAGAAACCTTTCCCTATCACACGGTGTACCATCTTTTGGGTTTCTCATGCATGTTTTCGATGTAGGAAGATGCCCTTGAACCTGGAGATTTGGGACCCATGGGATGGGTACCACGCTGTATTATTTTACAGGGTCTGCGTTAGCTCACCCAACCTCACCAAACCTCTCAGCCCCAAGAGTGTCCACCCTTATGGCTCAGTCAGCTGTGCGTCTAGATATGGTCAATCCAGGTGGCATCGCAGCCCCTGAACGAATTTTGTAAGAATTTCTCTTTCACTGTCTTTGTTTCACGGGTTTTTAAAAGTAATTGATTTTTATAATGGGGTTTAGCTGCTTTACACTGCTGTGTTTATGCCGCTTTACACCCACTTGACTCACTTACAGAGAGATAGCAATACATAGGTTTTAAGATTCTTACTAGTCAGATATATTCTTGGGCGGTGAATAGGGGGTGTTGAGTCCAGTTCACTGAGCAAGGAGTAGGTCTTGTCTATTACATATTGGGTTTATGGAATGGTATCTGAGCTAATTTGAAACCCTTGTTTTATGCATCACCCCACCTCACCTTTCCCGTTAAGCAGCCATAGTGTGTTTTCTAAACGTGCGACTCTGTTCTGTTTTGTAATTCAGTTCAAGGGTAGCGGTTTTTACATTCCCTCTATAAGTGATATCTTATGATAAGTGTCTTTTTCTGTGTGACTTATTTCACTTAGAATCGTCGTACCTAAATCCACTCATCATGCTGCTCGTAGCCTTAGGACGTTGATTTCATGGCTGAGTGATATTCCATTGTACATAAGGACCACAACTTCTTTATCCATTCTTCTCTTTCCTGGGATGTTTCAGGTGTAACGAAGTGGAGGTTCTTGTCAACAGAGCAGCCCTAAACTTTGGGGTGCCTGTGTCTTGCTGATTTTTAGTTTTCCCAATTTATACGCCCATGAGTGGAAGTGCCCTATGCTCTGTAAGCTGAGTTTTTTAGATGTTTCAGGACACACCGTACACTTCTCCAGAGTGGCTGTTGGCCATTTACAGCCCGCCCATCAGCGTAGCAAGGCTCCCATTTCTCCATGGCCTGTCCTGCATTTCTGGTTTTGACACTTTATTCAGCATGGCCCTTTTGACCGATGGGAAGCGAGACTTCTTTGTAGCGCTGATTTGCCTTTCCAGGTTGCTTGGTTGGCCAAAAAGGGCGTATGCGTTTTTTCCTGAATATATTCAGGAAAAAACGCATACGCCCTTTTTGGCCAAGGGCATCATAGTCGAGGTTTTGCTGCTTTTCCTGTGCTTTAAAGGCGATTCGAATCTACCTCCTGAAATCGGTTTCCTGCAATTCTGCCTTGCTTTCAAATTCTCTTCGTTGCCTTCCCTCAATATATTTGTGGACGAGAGTTATCATTTCTAACTCTGCAGGTCTGTGAATTGCAGTGCCCCTGAGCTCCATTTCTCAACTCGCTTTCTTGGGAGCTGGCCGCAAAAGCGCAGGATTGCTTCAGGCCCTATTCTGGCTCCGGGCGCCAGGCTGAGCCTGTGGTTAATTTTTCTTCCTGATGGGAAAATAGAGTGACGTGTGCCTGTCCCAACACCTAGAGCTAGTCTCTCATTGGTTCCCCCTCTTCCCGTTCATCCTCAGGACAAATTGCAGCCTGTACGGAACAGGAGGTTAAAGGTGCTGATTCTCCAAGGAGGGAGATTGCTAGTAAAGCGGCTGGAATGGCGAACCGGAGCACAAGGAGATGAGAAATGAGGTGCGTTTTAGAAACCTTTCCCGATCACACGGTGTACCATCTTCTGGGTTTCTCATGCATGTTTTCGATGTAGGAAGATGCCCTTGAACCTGGAGATTTGGGACCCATGGCATGGGTACCACGCCGTACTACTTTAAAGGGTCTGTGTTAGCTCACCCAACCTCACCAAAACTCTCAGCCCCAAGAGTGTCCACCCTTATGGCTCAGTCAGCTGTGGGTCTAGATATGGTCAATCCAGGTGGCATCGCAGCCCCTGAACGAATTTTGTAAGAATTTCTCTTTCACTGTCTTTGTTTCACGGGTTTTTAAAAGTAATTGATTTTTATAATGGGGTTTAGCTGCTTTGCACTGCTGTGTTTATGCCGCTTTACACCCACTTGACTCACTTACAGAGAGATAGCAATACATAGGTTTTAAGATTCTTACTAGTCAAATATGTTCTTGGGCGGTGAATAGGGGGTGTTGAGTCCAGTTCACTGAGCAAGGAGTAGGTCTTGTCTATTACATATTGGGTTTATGGAACGGTATCTGAGCTAATTTGAAACCCTTGTTTTATGCATCAACCCACCTCACCTTTCCCGTTAAGCAGCCATAGTGTGTTTTCTAAACGTGCGACTCTGTTCTGTTTTGTAATTCAGTTCAAGGGTAGCGGTTTTTACATTCCCTCTATAAGTGATATCTTATGATAAGTGTCTTTTTCTGTGTGACTTATTTCACTTAGAATCGTTGTACCTAAATCCACTCATCATGCTGCTCCTAGCCTTAGGACGTTGATTTCATGGCTGAGTGATATTCCATTGTACATAAGGACCACAACTTCTTTATCCATTCTTCTCTTTCCTGGGATGTTTCAGGTGTAACGAAGTGGAGGTTCTTGTCAACAGAGCAGCCCTAAACTTTGGGGTGCCTGTGTCTTGCTGATTTTTAGTTTTCCCAATTTATACGCCCATGAGTGGAAGTGCCCTATGCTCTGTAAGCTGAGTTTTTTAGATGTTTCAGGACACACCGTACACTTCTCCAGAGTGGCTGTTGGCCATTTACAGCCCGCCCATCAGCGTAGCAAGGCTCCCATTTCTCCATGGCCTGTCCTGCATTTCTGGTTTTGACACTTTATTCAGCATGGCCCTTTTGACCGATGGGAAGCGAGACTTCTTTGTAGCACTGATTTGCCTTTCCAGGTTGCTTGGTTGGCCAAAAAGGGCGTATGCGTTTTTTCCTGAATATATTCAGGAAAAAACGCATACGCCCTTTTTGGCCAAGGGCATCATTGTCGAGGTTTTGCCGCTTTTCCTGTGCTTTAAAGGCGATTCGAATCTACCTCCTGAAATCTGTTTCCTGCAATTCTGCCTTGCTTTCAAATCCTCTTCGTTGCCTTCCCTCAATATATTTGTGGACGAGAGTTATCATTTCTAACTCTGCAGGTCTGTGAATTGCAGTGCCCCTGAGCTCCATTTCTCAACTCGCTTTCTTGGGAGCTGGCCGCAAAAGCGCAGGATTGCTTCAGGCCCTATTCTGGCTCCGGGCGGCAGGCTGAGCCTGTGGTTAATTCTTCTTCCTGATGGGAAAATAGAGTGACCTGTGCCTGTCCCAACACCTAGAGCTAGTCTCTCATTGGTTCCCCCTCTTCCCGTTCATCCTCAGGACAGATTGCAACCTGTAAGGAACAGGAGGTTAAAGGTGCTGATTCTCCAAGGAGGGAGATTGCTAGTAAAGTGGCTGGAATGGCGAACAGGAGCACAAGGAGATGAGAAATGAGGTGCGTTTTAGAAACCTTTCCCTATCACACGGTGTACCATCTTTTGGGTTTCTCATGCATGTTTTCGATGTAGGAAGATGCCCTTGAACCTGGAGATTTGGGACCCATGGGATGGGTACCACGCTGTATTATTTTACAGGGTCTGCGTTAGCTCACCCAACCTCACCAAACCTCTCAGCCCCAAGAGTGTCCACCCTTATGGCTCAGTCAGCTGTGCGTCTAGATATGGTCAATCCAGGTGGCATCGCAGCCCCTGAACGAATTTTGTAAGAATTTCTCTTTCACTGTCTTTGTTTCACGGGTTTTTAAAAGTAATTGATTTTTATAATGGGGTTTAGCTGCTTTACACTGCTGTGTTTATGCCGCTTTACACCCACTTGACTCACTTACAGAGAGATAGCAATACATAGGTTTTAAGATTCTTACTAGTCAGATATATTCTTGGGCGGTGAATAGGGGGTGTTGAGTCCAGTTCACTGAGCAAGGAGTAGGTCTTGTCTATTACATATTGGGTTTATGGAATGGTATCTGAGCTAATTTGAAACCCTTGTTTTATGCATCACCCCACCTCACCTTTCCCGTTAAGCAGCCATAGTGTGTTTTCTAAACGTGCGACTCTGTTCTGTTTTGTAATTCAGTTCAAGGGTAGCGGTTTTTACATTCCCTCTATAAGTGATATCTTATGATAAGTGTCTTTTTCTGTGTGACTTATTTCACTTAGAATCGTCGTACCTAAATCCACTCATCATGCTGCTCGTAGCCTTAGGACGTTGATTTCATGGCTGAGTGATATTCCATTGTACATAAGGACCACAACTTCTTTATCCATTCTTCTCTTTCCTGGGATGTTTCAGGTGTAACGAAGTGGAGGTTCTTGTCAACAGAGCAGCCCTAAACTTTGGGGTGCCTGTGTCTTGCTGATTTTTAGTTTTCCCAATTTATACGCCCATGAGTGGAAGTGCCCTATGCTCTGTAAGCTGAGTTTTTTAGATGTTTCAGGACACACCGTACACTTCTCCAGAGTGGCTGTTGGCCATTTACAGCCCGCCCATCAGCGTAGCAAGGCTCCCATTTCTCCATGGCCTGTCCTGCATTTCTGGTTTTGACACTTTATTCAGCATGGCCCTTTTGACCGATGGGAAGCGAGACTTCTTTGTAGCGCTGATTTGCCTTTCCAGGTTGCTTGGTTGGCCAAAAAGGGCGTATGCGTTTTTTCCTGAATATATTCAGGAAAAAACGCATACGCCCTTTTTGGCCAAGGGCATCATAGTCGAGGTTTTGCTGCTTTTCCTGTGCTTTAAAGGCGATTCGAATCTACCTCCTGAAATCGGTTTCCTGCAATTCTGCCTTGCTTTCAAATTCTCTTCGTTGCCTTCCCTCAATATATTTGTGGACGAGAGTTATCATTTCTAACTGTGCAGGTCTGTGAATTGCAGTGCCCCTGAGCTCCATTTCTCAACTCGCTTTCTTGGGAGCTGGCCGCAAAAGCGCAGGATTGCTTCAGGCCCTATTCTGGCTCCGGGCGCCAGGCTGAGCCTGTGGTTAATTTTTCTTCCTGATGGGAAAATAGAGTGACGTGTGCCTGTCCCAACACCTAGAGCTAGTCTCTCATTGGTTCCCCCTCTTCCCGTTCATCCTCAGGACAAATTGCAGCCTGTACGGAACAGGAGGTTAAAGGTGCTGATTCTCCAAGGAGGGAGATTGCTAGTAAAGCGGCTGGAATGGCGAACCGGAGCACAAGGAGATGAGAAATGAGGTGCGTTTTAGAAACCTTTCCCGATCACACGGTGTACCATCTTCTGGGTTTCTCATGCATGTTTTCGATGTAGGAAGATGCCCTTGAACCTGGAGATTTGGGACCCATGGCATGGGTACCACGCCGTACTACTTTAAAGGGTCTGTGTTAGCTCACCCAACCTCACCAAAACTCTCAGCCCCAAGAGTGTCCACCCTTATGGCTCAGTCAGCTGTGGGTCTAGATATGGTCAATCCAGGTGGCATCGCAGCCCCTGAACGAATTTTGTAAGAATTTCTCTTTCACTGTCTTTGTTTCACGGGTTTTTAAAAGTAATTGATTTTTATAATGGGGTTTAGCTGCTTTGCACTGCTGTGTTTATGCCGCTTTACACCCACTTGACTCACTTACAGAGAGATAGCAATACATAGGTTTTAAGATTCTTACTAGTCAAATATGTTCTTGGGCGGTGAATAGGGGGTGTTGAGTCCAGTTCACTGAGCAAGGAGTAGGTCTTGTCTATTACATATTGGGTTTATGGAACGGTATCTGAGCTAATTTGAAACCCTTGTTTTATGCATCAACCCACCTCACCTTTCCCGTTAAGCAGCCATAGTGTGTTTTCTAAACGTGCGACTCTGTTCTGTTTTGTAATTCAGTTCAAGGGTAGCGGTTTTTACATTCCCTCTATAAGTGATATCTTATGATAAGTGTCTTTTTCTGTGTGACTTATTTCACTTAGAATCGTTGTACCTAAATCCACTCATCATGCTGCTCCTAGCCTTAGGACGTTGATTTCATGGCTGAGTGATATTCCATTGTACATAAGGACCACAACTTCTTTATCCATTCTTCTCTTTCCTGGGATGTTTCAGGTGTAACGAAGTGGAGGTTCTTGTCAACAGAGCAGCCCTAAACTTTGGGGTGCCTGTGTCTTGCTGATTTTTAGTTTTCCCAATTTATACGCCCATGAGTGGAAGTGCCCTATGCTCTGTAAGCTGAGTTTTTTAGATGTTTCAGGACACACCGTACACTTCTCCAGAGTGGCTGTTGGCCATTTACAGCCCGCCCATCAGCGTAGCAAGGCTCCCATTTCTCCATGGCCTGTCCTGCATTTCTGGTTTTGACACTTTATTCAGCATGGCCCTTTTGACCGATGGGAAGCGAGACTTCTTTGTAGCACTGATTTGCCTTTCCAGGTTGCTTGGTTGGCCAAAAAGGGCGTATGCGTTTTTTCCTGAATATATTCAGGAAAAAACGCATACGCCCTTTTTGGCCAAGGGCATCATTGTCGAGGTTTTGCCGCTTTTCCTGTGCTTTAAAGGCGATTCGAATCTACCTCCTGAAATCTGTTTCCTGCAATTCTGCCTTGCTTTCAAATCCTCTTCGTTGCCTTCCCTCAATATATTTGTGGACGAGAGTTATCATTTCTAACTCTGCAGGTCTGTGAATTGCAGTGCCCCTGAGCTCCATTTCTCAACTCGCTTTCTTGGGAGCTGGCCGCAAAAGCGCAGGATTGCTTCAGGCCCTATTCTGGCTCCGGGCGGCAGGCTGAGCCTGTGGTTAATTCTTCTTCCTGATGGGAAAATAGAGTGACCTGTGCCTGTCCCAACACCTAGAGCTAGTCTCTCATTGGTTCCCCCTCTTCCCGTTCATCCTCAGGACAGATTGCAACCTGTAAGGAACAGGAGGTTAAAGGTGCTGATTCTCCAAGGAGGGAGATTGCTAGTAAAGTGGCTGGAATGGCGAACAGGAGCACAAGGAGATGAGAAATGAGGTGCGTTTTAGAAACCTTTCCCTATCACACGGTGTACCATCTTTTGGGTTTCTCATGCATGTTTTCGATGTAGGAAGATGCCCTTGAACCTGGAGATTTGGGACCCATGGGATGGGTACCACGCTGTATTATTTTACAGGGTCTGCGTTAGCTCACCCAACCTCACCAAACCTCTCAGCCCCAAGAGTGTCCACCCTTATGGCTCAGTCAGCTGTGCGTCTAGATATGGTCAATCCAGGTGGCATCGCAGCCCCTGAACGAATTTTGTAAGAATTTCTCTTTCACTGTCTTTGTTTCACGGGTTTTTAAAAGTAATTGATTTTTATAATGGGGTTTAGCTGCTTTACACTGCTGTGTTTATGCCGCTTTACACCCACTTGACTCACTTACAGAGAGATAGCAATACATAGGTTTTAAGATTCTTACTAGTCAGATATATTCTTGGGCGGTGAATAGGGGGTGTTGAGTCCAGTTCACTGAGCAAGGAGTAGGTCTTGTCTATTACATATTGGGTTTATGGAATGGTATCTGAGCTAATTTGAAACCCTTGTTTTATGCATCACCCCACCTCACCTTTCCCGTTAAGCAGCCATAGTGTGTTTTCTAAACGTGCGACTCTGTTCTGTTTTGTAATTCAGTTCAAGGGTAGCGGTTTTTACATTCCCTCTATAAGTGATATCTTATGATAAGTGTCTTTTTCTGTGTGACTTATTTCACTTAGAATCGTCGTACCTAAATCCACTCATCATGCTGCTCGTAGCCTTAGGACGTTGATTTCATGGCTGAGTGATATTCCATTGTACATAAGGACCACAACTTCTTTATCCATTCTTCTCTTTCCTGGGATGTTTCAGGTGTAACGAAGTGGAGGTTCTTGTCAACAGAGCAGCCCTAAACTTTGGGGTGCCTGTGTCTTGCTGATTTTTAGTTTTCCCAATTTATACGCCCATGAGTGGAAGTGCCCTATGCTCTGTAAGCTGAGTTTTTTAGATGTTTCAGGACACACCGTACACTTCTCCAGAGTGGCTGTTGGCCATTTACAGCCCGCCCATCAGCGTAGCAAGGCTCCCATTTCTCCATGGCCTGTCCTGCATTTCTGGTTTTGACACTTTATTCAGCATGGCCCTTTTGACCGATGGGAAGCGAGACTTCTTTGTAGCGCTGATTTGCCTTTCCAGGTTGCTTGGTTGGCCAAAAAGGGCGTATGCGTTTTTTCCTGAATATATTCAGGAAAAAACGCATACGCCCTTTTTGGCCAAGGGCATCATAGTCGAGGTTTTGCTGCTTTTCCTGTGCTTTAAAGGCGATTCGAATCTACCTCCTGAAATCGGTTTCCTGCAATTCTGCCTTGCTTTCAAATTCTCTTCGTTGCCTTCCCTCAATATATTTGTGGACGAGAGTTATCATTTCTAACTGTGCAGGTCTGTGAATTGCAGTGCCCCTGAGCTCCATTTCTCAACTCGCTTTCTTGGGAGCTGGCCGCAAAAGCGCAGGATTGCTTCAGGCCCTATTCTGGCTCCGGGCGCCAGGCTGAGCCTGTGGTTAATTTTTCTTCCTGATGGGAAAATAGAGTGACGTGTGCCTGTCCCAACACCTAGAGCTAGTCTCTCATTGGTTCCCCCTCTTCCCGTTCATCCTCAGGACAAATTGCAGCCTGTACGGAACAGGAGGTTAAAGGTGCTGATTCTCCAAGGAGGGAGATTGCTAGTAAAGCGGCTGGAATGGCGAACCGGAGCACAAGGAGATGAGAAATGAGGTGCGTTTTAGAAACCTTTCCCGATCACACGGTGTACCATCTTCTGGGTTTCTCATGCATGTTTTCGATGTAGGAAGATGCCCTTGAACCTGGAGATTTGGGACCCATGGCATGGGTACCACGCCGTACTACTTTAAAGGGTCTGTGTTAGCTCACCCAACCTCACCAAAACTCTCAGCCCCAAGAGTGTCCACCCTTATGGCTCAGTCAGCTGTGGGTCTAGATATGGTCAATCCAGGTGGCATCGCAGCCCCTGAACGAATTTTGTAAGAATTTCTCTTTCACTGTCTTTGTTTCACGGGTTTTTAAAAGTAATTGATTTTTATAATGGGGTTTAGCTGCTTTGCACTGCTGTGTTTATGCCGCTTTACACCCACTTGACTCACTTACAGAGAGATATCAATACATAGGTTTTAAGATTCTTACTAGTCAGATATATTCTTGGGCGGTGAATAGGGGGTGTTGAGTCCAGTTCACTGAGCAAGGAGTAGGTCTTGTGTATTACATATTGGGTTTATGGAACGGTATCTGAGCTAATTTGAAACCCTTGTTTTATGCATCACCCCACCTCACCTTTCCCGTTAAGCAGCCATAGTGTGTTTTCTAAACGTGCGACTCTGTTCTGTTTTGTAATTCAGTTCAAGGGTAGCGGTTTTTACATTCCCTCTATAAGTGATATCTTATGATAAGTGTCTTTTTCTGTGTGACTTATTTCACTTAGAATCGTCGTACCTAAATCCACTCATCATGCTGCTCCTAGCCTTAGGACGTTGATTTCATGGCTGAGTGATATTCCATTGAACATAAGGACTACAACTTCTTTATCCATTCTTCTCTTTCCTGGGATGTTTCAGGTGTAACGAAGTGGAGGTTCTTGTCAACAGAGCAGCCCTAAACTTTGGGGTGCCTGTGTCTTGCTGATTTTTAGTTTTCCCAATTTATACGCCCATGAGTGGAAGTGCCCTATGCTCTGTAAGCTGAGTTTTTTCGATGTTTCAGGACACACCGTACACTTCTCCAGAGTGGCTGTTGGCAATTTACAGCCCGCCCATCAGCGTAGCAAGGCTCCCATTTCTCCATGGCCTGTCCTGCATTTCTGGTTTTGACACTTTTTTCAGCATGGCCCTTTTGACCGATGGGAAGCGAGACTTCTTTGTAGCGCTGATTTGCCTTTCCAGGTTGCTTGGTTGGCCAAAAAGGGCGTATGCGTTTTTTCCTGAATATATTCAGGAAAAAACGCATACGCCCTTTTTGGCCAAGGGCATCATAGTCGAGGTTTTGCCGCTTTTCCTGTGCTTTAAAGGCGATTCGAATCTACCTCCTGAAATCGGTTTCCTGCAATTCTGCCTTGCTTTCAAATTCTCTTCGTTGCCTTCCCTCAATATATTTGTGGACGAGAGTTATCATTTCTAACTGTGCAGGTCTGTGAATTGCAGTGCCCCTGAGCTCCATTTCTCAACTCGCTTTCTTGGGAGCTGGCCGCAAAAGCGCAGGATTGCTTCAGGCCCTATTCTGGCTCCGGGCGGCAGGCTGAGCCTGTGGTTAATTTTTCTTCCTGATGGGAAAATAGAGTGACGTGTGCCTGTCCCAACACCTAGAGCTAGTCTCTCATTGGTTCCCCCTCTTCCCGTTCATCCTCAGTACAAATTGCAACCTGTACGGAACAGGAGGTTAAAGGTGCTGATTCTCCAAGGAGGGAGATTGCTAGTAAAGCGGCTGGAATGGCGAACCGGAGCACAAGGAGATGAGAAATGAGGTGCGTTTTAGAAACCTTTCCCGATCACACGGTGTACCATCTTCTGGGTTTCTCATGCATGTTTTCGATGTAGGAAGATGCCCTTGAACCTGGAGATTTGGGACCTATGGGATGGGTACCACGATGTATTATTTTACAGGGTCTGCGTTAGCTCACCCAACCTCACCAAACCTCTCAGCCCCAAGAGTGTCCACCCTTATGGCTCAGTCAGCTGTGGGTCTAGATATGGTCAATCCAGGTGGCATCGCAGCCCCTGAACGAATTTTGTAAGAATTTCTCTTTCACTGTCTTTGTTTCACGGGTTTCTAAAAGTAATTGATTTTTATAATGGGGTTTAGCTGCTTTGCACTGCTGTGTTTATGCCGCTTTACACCCACTTGACTCACTTACAGAGAGATAGCAATACATAGGTTTTAAGATTCTTACTAGTCAAATATATTCTTGGGCGGTGACTAGGGGGTGTTGAGTCCAGTTCACTGAGCAAGGAGTAGGTCTTGTGTATTACATATTGGGTTTATGGAACGGTATCTGAGCTAATTTGAAACCCTTGTTTTATGCATCACCCCACCTCACCTTTCCCGTTAAGCAGCCATAGTGTGTTTTCTAAACGTGCGACTCTGTTCTGTTTTGTAATTCAGTTCAAGGGTAGCCGTTTTTACATTCCCTCTATAAGTGATATCTTATGATAAGTGTCTTTTTCTGTGTGACTTATTTCACTTAGAATCGTTGTACCTAAATCCACTCATCATGCTGCTCCTAGCCTTAGGACGTTGATTTCTTGGCTGAGTGATATTCCATTGTACATAAGGACCACAACTTCTTTATCCATTCTTCTCTTTCCTGGGATGTTTCAGGTGTAACGAAGTGGAGGTTCTTGTCAACAGAGCAGCCCTAAACTTTGGGGTGCCTGTGTCTTGCTGATTTTTAGTTTTCCCAATTTATACGCCCATGAGTGGAAGTGCCCTATGCTCTGTAAGCTGAGTTTTTTAGATGTTTCAGGACACACCGTACACTTCTCCAGAGTGGCTGTTGGCCATTTACAGCCCGCCCATCAGCGTAGCAAGGCTCCCATTTCTCCATGGCCTGTCCTGCATTTCTGGTTTTGACACTTTATTCAGCATGGCCCTTTTGACCGATGGGAAGCGAGACTTCTTTGTAGCGCTGATTTGCCTTTCCAGGTTGCTTGGTTGGCCAAAAAGGGCGTATGCGTTTTTTCCTGAATATATTCAGGAAAAAACGCATACGCCCTTTTTGGCCAAGGGCATCATTGTCGAGGTTTTGCCGCTTTTCCTGTGCTTTAAAGGCGATTCGAATCTACCTCCTGAAATCGGTTTCCTGCAATTCTGCATTGCTTTCAAATCCTCTTCGTTGCCTTCCCTCAATATATTTGTGGACGAGAGTTATCATTTCTAACTGTGCAGGTCTGTGAATTGCAGTGCCCCTGAGCTCCACTTCTCAACTCGCTTTCTTGGGAGCTGGCCGCAAAAGCGCAGGATTGCTTCAGGCCCTATTCTGGCTCCGGGCGGCAGGCTGAGCCTGTGGTTAATTCTTCTTCCTGATGGGAAAATAGAGTGACCTGTGCCTGTCCCAACACCTAGAGCTAGTCTCTCATTGGTTCCCCCTCTTCCCGTTCATCCTCAGGACAGATTGCAACCTGTAAGGAACAGGAGGTTAAAGGTGCTGATTCTCCAAGGAGGGAGATTGCTAGTAAAGTGGCTGGAATGGCGAACCGGAGCACAAGGAGATGAGAAATGAGGTGCGTTTTAGAAACCTTTCCCTATCACACGGTGTACCATCTTTTGGGTTTCTCATGCATGTTTTCGATGTAGGAAGATGCCCTTGAACCTGGAGATTTGGGACCCATGGGATGGGTACCACGCTGTATTATTTTACAGGGTCTGCGTTAGCTCACCCAACCTCACCAAACCTCTCAGCCCCAAGAGTGTCCACCCTTATGGCTCAGTCAGCTGTGGGTCTAGATATGGTCAATCCAGGTGGCATCGCAGCCCCTGAACGAATTTTGTAAGAATTTCTCTTTCACTGTCTTTGTTTCACGGGTTTTTAAAAGTAATTGATTTTTATAATGGGGTTTAGCTGCTTTGCACTGCTGTGTTTATGCCGCTTTACACCCACTTGACTCACTTACAGAGAGATATCAATACATAGGTTTTAAGATTCTTACTAGTCAGATATATTCTTGGGCGGTGAATAGGGGGTGTTGAGTCCAGTTCACTGAGCAAGGAGTAGGTCTTGTGTATTACATATTGGGTTTATGGAACGGTATCTGAGCTAATTTGAAACCCTTGTTTTATGCATCACCCCACCTCACCTTTCCCGTTAAGCAGCCATAGTGTGTTTTCTAAACGTGCGACTCTGTTCTGTTTTGTAATTCAGTTCAAGGGTAGCGGTTTTTACATTCCCTCTATAAGTGATATCTTATGATAAGTGTCTTTTTCTGTGTGACTTATTTCACTTAGAATCGTCGTACCTAAATCCACTCATCATGCTGCTCCTAGCCTTAGGACGTTGATTTCATGGCTGAGTGATATTCCATTGAACATAAGGACTACAACTTCTTTATCCATTCTTCTCTTTCCTGGGATGTTTCAGGTGTAACGAAGTGGAGGTTCTTGTCAACAGAGCAGCCCTAAACTTTGGGGTGCCTGTGTCTTGCTGATTTTTAGTTTTCCCAATTTATACGCCCATGAGTGGAAGTGCCCTATGCTCTGTAAGCTGAGTTTTTTCGATGTTTCAGGACACACCGTACACTTCTCCAGAGTGGCTGTTGGCAATTTACAGCCCGCCCATCAGCGTAGCAAGGCTCCCATTTCTCCATGGCCTGTCCTGCATTTCTGGTTTTGACACTTTTTTCAGCATGGCCCTTTTGACCGATGGGAAGCGAGACTTCTTTGTAGCGCTGATTTGCCTTTCCAGGTTGCTTGGTTGGCCAAAAAGGGCGTATGCGTTTTTTCCTGAATATATTCAGGAAAAAACGCATACGCCCTTTTTGGCCAAGGGCATCATAGTCGAGGTTTTGCCGCTTTTCCTCTGCTTTAAAGGCGATTCGAATCTACCTCCTGAAATCGGTTTCCTGCAATTCTGCCTTGCTTTCAAATTCTCTTCGTTGCCTTCCCTCAATATATTTGTGGACGAGAGTTATCATTTCTAACTGTGCAGGTCTGTGAATTGCAGTGCCCCTGAGCTCCATTTCTCAACTCGCTTTCTTGGGAGCTGGCCGCAAAAGCGCAGGATTGCTTCAGGCCCTATTCTGGCTCCGGGCGGCAGGCTGAGCCTGTGGTTAATTTTTCTTCCTGATGGGAAAATAGAGTGACGTGTGCCTGTCCCAACACCTAGAGCTAGTCTCTCATTGGTTCCCCCTCTTCCCGTTCATCCTCAGTACAAATTGCAACCTGTACGGAACAGGAGGTTAAAGGTGCTGATTCTCCAAGGAGGGAGATTGCTAGTAAAGCGGCTGGAATGGCGAACCGGAGCACAAGGAGATGAGAAATGAGGTGCGTTTTAGAAACCTTTCCCGATCACACGGTGTACCATCTTCTGGGTTTCTCATGCATGTTTTCGATGTAGGAAGATGCCCTTGAACCTGGAGATTTGGGACCTATGGGATGGGTACCACGATGTATTATTTTACAGGGTCTGCGTTAGCTCACCCAACCTCACCAAACCTCTCAGCCCCAAGAGTGTCCACCCTTATGGCTCAGTCAGCTGTGGGTCTAGATATGGTCAATCCAGGTGGCATCGCAGCCCCTGAACGAATTTTGTAAGAATTTCTCTTTCACTGTCTTTGTTTCACGGGTTTCTAAAAGTAATTGATTTTTATAATGGGGTTTAGCTGCTTTGCACTGCTGTGTTTATGCCGCTTTACACCCACTTGACTCACTTACAGAGAGATAGCAATACATAGGTTTTAAGATTCTTACTAGTCAAATATATTCTTGGGCGGTGACTAGGGGGTGTTGAGTCCAGTTCACTGAGCAAGGAGTAGGTCTTGTGTATTACATATTGGGTTTATGGAACGGTATCTGAGCTAATTTGAAACCCTTGTTTTATGCATCACCCCACCTCACCTTTCCCGTTAAGCAGCCATAGTGTGTTTTCTAAACGTGCGACTCTGTTCTGTTTTGTAATTCAGTTCAAGGGTAGCCGTTTTTACATTCCCTCTATAAGTGATATCTTATGATAAGTGTCTTTTTCTGTGTGACTTATTTCACTTAGAATCGTTGTACCTAAATCCACTCATCATGCTGCTCCTAGCCTTAGGACGTTGATTTCTTGGCTGAGTGATATTCCATTGTACATAAGGACCACAACTTCTTTATCCATTCTTCTCTTTCCTGGGATGTTTCAGGTGTAACGAAGTGGAGGTTCTTGTCAACAGAGCAGCCCTAAACTTTGGGGTGCCTGTGTCTTGCTGATTTTTAGTTTTCCCAATTTATACGCCCATGAGTGGAAGTGCCCTATGCTCTGTAAGCTGAGTTTTTTAGATGTTTCAGGACACACCGTACACTTCTCCAGAGTGGCTGTTGGCCATTTACAGCCCGCCCATCAGCGTAGCAAGGCTCCCATTTCTCCATGGCCTGTCCTGCATTTCTGGTTTTGACACTTTATTCAGCATGGCCCTTTTGACCGATGGGAAGCGAGACTTCTTTGTAGCGCTGATTTGCCTTTCCAGGTTGCTTGGTTGGCCAAAAAGGGCGTATGCGTTTTTTCCTGAATATATTCAGGAAAAAACGCATACGCCCTTTTTGGCCAAGGGCATCATTGTCGAGGTTTTGCCGCTTTTCCTGTGCTTTAAAGGCGATTCGAATCTACCTCCTGAAATCGGTTTCCTGCAATTCTGCATTGCTTTCAAATCCTCTTCGTTGCCTTCCCTCAATATATTTGTGGACGAGAGTTATCATTTCTAACTGTGCAGGTCTGTGAATTGCAGTGCCCCTGAGCTCCACTTCTCAACTCGCTTTCTTGGGAGCTGGCCGCAAAAGCGCAGGATTGCTTCAGGCCCTATTCTGGCTCCGGGCGGCAGGCTGAGCCTGTGGTTAATTCTTCTTCCTGATGGGAAAATAGAGTGACCTGTGCCTGTCCCAACACCTAGAGCTAGTCTCTCATTGGTTCCCCCTCTTCCCGTTCATCCTCAGGACAGATTGCAACCTGTAAGGAACAGGAGGTTAAAGGTGCTGATTCTCCAAGGAGGGAGATTGCTAGTAAAGTGGCTGGAATGGCGAACCGGAGCACAAGGAGATGAGAAATGAGGTGCGTTTTAGAAACCTTTCCCTATCACACGGTGTACCATCTTTTGGGTTTCTCATGCATGTTTTCGATGTAGGAAGATGCCCTTGAACCTGGAGATTTGGGACCCATGGGATGGGTACCACGCTGTATTATTTTACAGGGTCTGCGTTAGCTCACCCAACCTCACCAAACCTCTCAGCCCCAAGAGTGTCCACCCTTATGGCTCAGTCAGCTGTGGGTCTAGATATGGTCAATCCAGGTGGCATCGCAGCCCCTGAACGAATTTTGTAAGAATTTCTCTTTCACTGTCTTTGTTTCACGGGTTTTTAAAAGTAATTGATTTTTATAATGGGGTTTAGCTGCTTTGCACTGCTGTGTTTATGCCGCTTTACACCCACTTGACTCACTTACAGAGAGATAGCAATACATAGGTTTTAGGATTCTTACTAGTCAAATATGTTCTTGGGCGGTGAATAGGGGGTGTTGAGTCCAGTTCACTGAGCAAGGAGTAGGTCTTGTCTATTACATATTGGGTTTATGGAACGGTATCTGAGCTAATTTGAAACCCTTGTTTTATGCATCAACCCACCTCACCTTTCCCGTTAAGCAGACATAGTGTGTTTTCTAAACGTGCGACTCTGTTCTGTTTTGTAATTCAGTTCAAGGGTAGCGGTTTTTACATTCCCTCTATAAGTGATATCTTATGATAAGTGTCTTTTTCTGTGTGACTTATTTCACTTAGAATCGTTGTACCTAAATCCACTCATCATGCTGCTCCTAGCCTTAGGACGTTGATTTCATGGCTGAGTGATATTCCATTGTACATAAGGACCACAACTTCTTTATCCATTCTTCTCTTTCCTGGGATGTTTCAGGTGTAACGAAGTGGAGGTTCTTGTCAACAGAGCAGCCCTAAACTTTGGGGTGCCTGTGTCTTGCTGATTTTTAGTTTTCCCAATTTATACGCCCATGAGTGGAAGTGCCCTATGCTCTGTAAGCTGAGTTTTTTAGATGTTTCAGGACACACCGTACACTTCTCCAGAGTGGCTGTTGGCCATTTACAGCCCGCCCATCAGCGTAGCAAGGCTCCCATTTCTCCATGGCCTGTCCTGCATTTCTGGTTTTGACACTTTATTCAGCATGGCCCTTTTGACCGATGGGAAGCGAGACTTCTTTGTAGCGCTGATTTGCCTTTCCAGGTTGCTTGGTTGGCCAAAAAGGGCGTATGCGTTTTTTCCTGAATATATTCAGGAAAAAACGCATACGCCCTTTTTGGCCAAGGGCATCATTGTCGAGGTTTTGCCGCTTTTCCTGTGCTTTAAAGGCGATTCGAATCTACCTCCTGAAATCTGTTTCCTGCAATTCTGCCTTGCTTTCAAATCCTCTTCGTTGCCTTCCCTCAATATATTTGTGGACGAGAGTTATCATTTCTAACTGTGCAGGTCTGTGAATTGCAGTGCCCCTGAGCTCCATTTCTCAACTCGCTTTCTTGGGAGCTGGCCGCAAAAGCGCAGGATTGCTTCAGGCCCTATTCTGGCTCCGGGCGGCAGGCTGAGCCTGTGGTTAATTCTTCTTCCTGATGGGAAAATAGAGTGACGTGTGCCTGTCCCAACACCTAGAGCTAGTCTCTCATTGGTTCCCCCTCTTCCCGTTCATCCTCAGGACAGATTGCAACCTGTAAGGAACAGGAGGTTAAAGGTGCTGATTCTCCAAGGAGGGAGATTGCTAGTAAAGTGGCTGGAATGGCGAACAGGAGCACAAGGAGATGAGAAATGAGGTGCGTTTTAGAAACCTTTCCCTATCACACGGTGTACCATCTTTTGGGTTTCTCATGCATGTTTTCGATGTAGGAAGATGCCCTTGAACCTGGAGATTTGGGACCCATGGGATGGGTACCACGCTGTATTATTTTACAGGGTCTGCGTTAGCTCACCCAACCTCACCAAACCTCTCAGCCCCAAGAGTGTCCACCCTTATGGCTCAGTCAGCTGTGGGTCTAGATATGGTCAATCCAGGTGGCATCGCAGCCCCTGAACGAATTTTGTAAGAATTTCTCTTTCACTGTCTTTGTTTCACGGGTTTTTAAAAGTAATTGATTTTTATAATGGGGTTTAGCTGCTTTGCACTGCTGTGTTTATGCCGCTTTACACCCACTTGACTCACTTACAGAGAGATATCAATACATAGGTTTTAAGATTCTTACTAGTCAGATATATTCTTGGGCGGTGAATAGGGGGTGTTGAGTCCAGTTCACTGAGCAAGGAGTAGGTCTTGTGTATTACATATTGGGTTTATGGAACGGTATCTGAGCTAATTTGAAACCCTTGTTTTATGCATCACCCCACCTCACCTTTCCCGTTAAGCAGCCATAGTGTGTTTTCTAAACGTGCGACTCTGTTCTGTTTTGTAATTCAGTTCAAGGGTAGCGGTTTTTACATTCCCTCTATAAGTGATATCTTATGATAAGTGTCTTTTTCTGTGTGACTTATTTCACTTAGAATCATCGTACCTAAATCCACTCATCATGCTGCTCCTAGCCTTAGGACGTTGATTTCATGGCTGAGTGATATTCCATTGAACATAAGGACTACAACTTCTTTATCCATTCTTCTCTTTCCTGGGATGTTTCAGGTGTAACGAAGTGGAGGTTCTTGTCAACAGAGCAGCCCTAAACTTTGGGGTGCCTGTGTCTTGCTGATTTTTAGTTTTCCCAATTTATACGCCCATGAGTGGAAGTGCCCTATGCTCTGTAAGCTGAGTTTTTTCGATGTTTCAGGACACACCGTACACTTCTCCAGAGTGGCTGTTGGCAATTTACAGCCCGCCCATCAGCGTAGCAAGGCTCCCATTTCTCCATGGCCTGTCCTGCATTTCTGGTTTTGACACTTTTTTCAGCATGGCCCTTTTGACCGATGGGAAGCGAGACTTCTTTGTAGCGCTGATTTGCCTTTCCAGGTTGCTTGGTTGGCCAAAAAGGGCGTATGCGTTTTTTCCTGAATATATTCAGGAAAAAACGCATACGCCCTTTTTGGCCAAGGGCATCATAGTCGAGGTTTTGCCGCTTTTCCTGTGCTTTAAAGGCGATTCGAATCTACCTCCTGAAATCGGTTTCCTGCAATTCTGCCTTGCTTTCAAATTCTCTTCGTTGCCTTCCCTCAATATATTTGTGGACGAGAGTTATCATTTCTAACTGTGCAGGTCTGTGAATTGCAGTGCCCCTGAGCTCCATTTCTCAACTCGCTTTCTTGGGAGCTGGCCGCAAAAGCGCAGGATTGCTTCAGGCCCTATTCTGGCTCCGGGCGGCAGGCTGAGCCTGTGGTTAATTTTTCTTCCTGATGGGAAAATAGAGTGACGTGTGCCTGTCCCAACACCTAGAGCTAGTCTCTCATTGGTTCCCCCTCTTCCCGTTCATCCTCAGTACAAATTGCAACCTGTACGGAACAGGAGGTTAAAGGTGCTGATTCTCCAAGGAGGGAGATTGCTAGTAAAGCGGCTGGAATGGCGAACCGGAGCACAAGGAGATGAGAAATGAGGTGCGTTTTAGAAACCTTTCCCGATCACACGGTGTACCATCTTCTGGGTTTCTCATGCATGTTTTCGATGTAGGAAGATGCCCTTGAACCTGGAGATTTGGGACCTATGGGATGGGTACCACGATGTATTATTTTACAGGGTCTGCGTTAGCTCACCCAACCTCACCAAACCTCTCAGCCCCAAGAGTGTCCACCCTTATGGCTCAGTCAGCTGTGGGTCTAGATATGGTCAATCCAGGTGGCATCGCAGCCCCTGAACGAATTTTGTAAGAATTTCTCTTTCACTGTCTTTGTTTCACGGGTTTCTAAAAGTAATTGATTTTTATAATGGGGTTTAGCTGCTTTGCACTGCTGTGTTTATGCCGCTTTACACCCACTTGACTCACTTACAGAGAGATAGCAATACATAGGTTTTAAGATTCTTACTAGTCAAATATATTCTTGGGCGGTGACTAGGGGGTGTTGAGTCCAGTTCACTGAGCAAGGAGTAGGTCTTGTGTATTACATATTGGGTTTATGGAACGGTATCTGAGCTAATTTGAAACCCTTGTTTTATGCATCACCCCACCTCACCTTTCCCGTTAAGCAGCCATAGTGTGTTTTCTAAACGTGCGACTCTGTTCTGTTTTGTAATTCAGTTCAAGGGTAGCCGTTTTTACATTCCCTCTATAAGTGATATCTTATGATAAGTGTCTTTTTCTGTGTGACTTATTTCACTTAGAATCGTTGTACCTAAATCCACTCATCATGCTGCTCCTAGCCTTAGGACGTTGATTTCTTGGCTGAGTGATATTCCATTGTACATAAGGACCACAACTTCTTTATCCATTCTTCTCTTTCCTGGGATGTTTCAGGTGTAACGAAGTGGAGGTTCTTGTCAACAGAGCAGCCCTAAACTTTGGGGTGCCTGTGTCTTGCTGATTTTTAGTTTTCCCAATTTATACGCCCATGAGTGGAAGTGCCCTATGCTCTGTAAGCTGAGTTTTTTAGATGTTTCAGGACACACCGTACACTTCTCCAGAGTGGCTGTTGGCCATTTACAGCCCGCCCATCAGCGTAGCAAGGCTCCCATTTCTCCATGGCCTGTCCTGCATTTCTGGTTTTGACACTTTATTCAGCATGGCCCTTTTGACCGATGGGAAGCGAGACTTCTTTGTAGCGCTGATTTGCCTTTCCAGGTTGCTTGGTTGGCCAAAAAGGGCGTATGCGTTTTTTCCTGAATATATTCAGGAAAAAACGCATACGCCCTTTTTGGCCAAGGGCATCATTGTCGAGGTTTTGCCGCTTTTCCTGTGCTTTAAAGGCGATTCGAATCTACCTCCTGAAATCGGTTTCCTGCAATTCTGCATTGCTTTCAAATCCTCTTCGTTGCCTTCCCTCAATATATTTGTGGACGAGAGTTATCATTTCTAACTGTGCAGGTCTGTGAATTGCAGTGCCCCTGAGCTCCACTTCTCAACTCGCTTTCTTGGGAGCTGGCCGCAAAAGCGCAGGATTGCTTCAGGCCCTATTCTGGCTCCGGGCGGCAGGCTGAGCCTGTGGTTAATTCTTCTTCCTGATGGGAAAATAGAGTGACCTGTGCCTGTCCCAACACCTAGAGCTAGTCTCTCATTGGTTCCCCCTCTTCCCGTTCATCCTCAGGACAGATTGCAACCTGTAAGGAACAGGAGGTTAAAGGTGCTGATTCTCCAAGGAGGGAGATTGCTAGTAAAGTGGCTGGAATGGCGAACCGGAGCACAAGGAGATGAGAAATGAGGTGCGTTTTAGAAACCTTTCCCTATCACACGGTGTACCATCTTCTGGGTTTCTCATGCATGTTTTCGATGTAGGAAGATGCCCTTGAACCTGGAGATTTGGGACCCATGGGATGGGTACCACGCTGTATTATTTTACAGGGTCTGCGTTAGCTCACCCAACCTCACCAAACCTCTCAGCCCCAAGAGTGTCCACCCTTATGGCTCAGTCAGCTGTGGGTCTAGATATGGTCAATCCAGGTGGCATCGCAGCCCCTGAACGAATTTTGTAAGAATTTCTCTTTCACTGTCTTTGTTTCACGGGTTTCTAAAAGTAATTGATTTTTATAATGGGGTTTAGCTGCTTTGCACTGCTGTGTTTATGCCGCTTTACACCCACTTGACTCACTTACAGAGAGATAGCAATACATAGGTTTTAAGATTCTTACTAGTCAAATATATTCTTGGGCGGTGACTAGGGGGTGTTGAGTCCAGTTCACTGAGCAAGGAGTAGGTCTTGTGTATTACATATTGGGTTTATGGAACGGTATCTGAGCTAATTTGAAACCCTTGTTTTATGCATCACCCCACCTCACCTTTCCCGTTAAGCAGCCATAGTGTGTTTTCTAAACGTGCGACTCTGTTCTGTTTTGTAATTCAGTTCAAGGGTAGCCGTTTTTACATTCCCTCTATAAGTGATATCTTATGATAAGTGTCTTTTTCTGTGTGACTTATTTCACTTAGAATCGTTGTACCTAAATCCACTCATCATGCTGCTCCTAGCCTTAGGACGTTGATTTCTTGGCTGAGTGATATTCCATTGTACATAAGGACCACAACTTCTTTATCCATTCTTCTCTTTCCTGGGATGTTTCAGGTGTAACGAAGTGGAGGTTCTTGTCAACAGAGCAGCCCTAAACTTTGGGGTGCCTGTGTCTTGCTGATTTTTAGTTTTCCCAATTTATACGCCCATGAGTGGAAGTGCCCTATGCTCTCTAAGCTGAGTTTTTTAGATGTTTCAGGACACACCGTACACTTCTCCAGAGTGGCTGTTGGCCATTTACAGCCCGCCCATCAGCGTAGCAAGGCTCCCATTTCTCCATGGCCTGTCCTGCATTTCTGGTTTTGACACTTTATTCAGCATGGCCCTTTTGACCGATGGGAAGCGAGACTTCTTTGTAGCGCTGATTTGCCTTTCCAGGTTGCTTGGTTGGCCAAAAAGGGCGTATGCGTTTTTTCCTGAATATATTCAGGAAAAAACGCATACGCCCTTTTTGGCCAAGGGCATCATTGTCGAGGTTTTGCCGCTTTTCCTGTGCTTTAAAGGCGATTCGAATCTACCTCCTGAAATCGGTTTCCTGCAATTCTGCATTGCTTTCAAATCCTCTTCGTTGCCTTCCCTCAATATATTTGTGGACGAGAGTTATCATTTCTAACTGTGCAGGTCTGTGAATTGCAGTGCCCCTGAGCTCCACTTCTCAACTCGCTTTCTTGGGAGCTGGCCGCAAAAGCGCAGGATTGCTTCAGGCCCTATTCTGGCTCCGGGCGGCAGGCTGAGCCTGTGGTTAATTCTTCTTCCTGATGGGAAAATAGAGTGACCTGTGCCTGTCCCAACACCTAGAGCTAGTCTCTCATTGGTTCCCCCTCTTCCCGTTCATCCTCAGGACAGATTGCAACCTGTAAGGAACAGGAGGTTAAAGGTGCTGATTCTCCAAGGAGGGAGATTGCTAGTAAAGTGGCTGGAATGGCGAACCGGAGCACAAGGAGATGAGAAATGAGGTGCGTTTTAGAAACCTTTCCCTATCACACGGTGTACCATCTTTTGGGTTTCTCATGCATGTTTTCGATGTAGGAAGATGCCCTTGAACCTGGAGATTTGGGACCCATGGGATGGGTACCACGCTGTATTATTTTACAGGGTCTGCGTTAGCTCACCCAACCTCACCAAACCTCTCAGCCCCAAGAGTGTCCACCCTTATGGCTCAGTCAGCTGTGGGTCTAGATATGGTCAATCCAGGTGGCATCGCAGCCCCTGAACGAATTTTGTAAGAATTTCTCTTTCACTGTCTTTGTTTCACGGGTTTTTAAAAGTAATTGATTTTTATAATGGGGTTTAGCTGCTTTGCACTGCTGTGTTTATGCCGCTTTACACCCACTTGACTCACTTACAGAGAGATAGCAATACATAGGTTTTAAGATTCTTACTAGTCAAATATGTTCTTGGGCGGTGAATAGGGGGTGTTGAGTCCAGTTCACTGAGCAAGGAGTAGGTCTTGTCTATTACATATTGGGTTTATGGAACGGTATCTGAGCTAATTTGAAACCCTTGTTTTATGCATCAACCCACCTCACCTTTCCCGTTAAGCAGACATAGTGTGTTTTCTAAACGTGCGACTCTGTTCTGTTTTGTAATTCAGTTCAAGGGTAGCGGTTTTTACATTCCCTCTATAAGTGATATCTTATGATAAGTGTCTTTTTCTGTGTGACTTATTTCACTTAGAATCGTTGTACCTAAATCCACTCATCATGCTGCTCCTAGCCTTAGGACGTTGATTTCATGGCTGAGTGATATTCCATTGTACATAAGGACCACAACTTCTTTATCCATTCTTCTCTTTCCTGGGATGTTTCAGGTGTAACGAAGTGGAGGTTCTTGTCAACAGAGCAGCCCTAAACTTTGGGGTGCCTGTGTCTTGCTGATTTTTAGTTTTCCCAATTTATACGCCCATGAGTGGAAGTGCCCTATGCTCTGTAAGCTGAGTTTTTTAGATGTTTCAGGACACACCGTACACTTCTCCAGAGTGGCTGTTGGCCATTTACAGCCCGCCCATCAGCGTAGCAAGGCTCCCATTTCTCCATGGCCTGTCCTGCATTTCTGGTTTTGACACTTTATTCAGCATGGCCCTTTTGACCGATGGGAAGCGAGACTTCTTTGTAGCGCTGATTTGCCTTTCCAGGTTGCTTGGTTGGCCAAAAAGGGCGTATGCGTTTTTTCCTGAATATATTCAGGAAAAAACGCATACGCCCTTTTTGGCCAAGGGCATCATTGTCGAGGTTTTGCCGCTTTTCCTGTGCTTTAAAGGCGATTCGAATCTACCTCCTGAAATCTGTTTCCTGCAATTCTGCCTTGCTTTCAAATCCTCTTCGTTGCCTTCCCTCAATATATTTGTGGACGAGAGTTATCATTTCTAACTGTGCAGGTCTGTGAATTGCAGTGCCCCTGAGCTCCATTTCTCAACTCGCTTTCTTGGGAGCTGGCCGCAAAAGCGCAGGATTGCTTCAGGCCCTATTCTGGCTCCGGGCGGCAGGCTGAGCCTGTGGTTAATTCTTCTTCCTGATGGGAAAATAGAGTGACGTGTGCCTGTCCCAACACCTAGAGCTAGTCTCTCATTGGTTCCCCCTCTTCCCGTTCATCCTCAGGACAGATTGCAACCTGTAAGGAACAGGAGGTTAAAGGTGCTGATTCTCCAAGGAGGGAGATTGCTAGTAAAGTGGCTGGAATGGCGAACAGGAGCACAAGGAGATGAGAAATGAGGTGCGTTTTAGAAACCTTTCCCTATCACACGGTGTACCATCTTTTGGGTTTCTCATGCATGTTTTCGATGTAGGAAGATGCCCTTGAACCTGGAGATTTGGGACCAATGGGATGGGTACCACGCTGTATTATTTTACAGGGTCTGCGTTAGCTCACCCAACCTCACCAAACCTCTCAGCCCCAAGAGTGTCCACCCTTATGGCTCAGTCAGCTGTGGGTCTAGATATGGTCAATCCAGGTGGCATCGCAGCCCCTGAACGAATTTTGTAAGAATTTCTCTTTCACTGTCTTTGTTTCACGGGTTTTTAAAAGTAATTGATTTTTATAATGGGGTTTAGCTGCTTTGCACTGCTGTGTTTATGCCGCTTTACACCCACTTGACTCACTTACAGAGAGATATCAATACATAGGTTTTAAGATTCTTACTAGTCAGATATATTCTTGGGCGGTGAATAGGGGGTGTTGAGTCCAGTTCACTGAGCAAGGAGTAGGTCTTGTGTATTACATATTGGGTTTATGGAACGGTATCTGAGCTAATTTGAAACCCTTGTTTTATGCATCACCCCACCTCACCTTTCCCGTTAAGCAGCCATAGTGTGTTTTCTAAACGTGCGACTCTGTTCTGTTTTGTAATTCAGTTCAAGGGTAGCGGTTTTTACATTCCCTCTATAAGTGATATCTTATGATAAGTGTCTTTTTCTGTGTGACTTATTTCACTTAGAATCGTCGTACCTAAATCCACTCATCATGCTGCTCCTAGCCTTAGGACGTTGATTTCATGGCTGAGTGATATTCCATTGAACATAAGGACTACAACTTCTTTATCCATTCTTCTCTTTCCTGGGATGTTTCAGGTGTAACGAAGTGGAGGTTCTTGTCAACAGAGCAGCCCTAAACTTTGGGGTGCCTGTGTCTTGCTGATTTTTAGTTTTCCCAATTTATACGCCCATGAGTGGAAGTGCCCTATGCTCTGTAAGCTGAGTTTTTTCGATGTTTCAGGACACACCGTACACTTCTCCAGAGTGGCTGTTGGCAATTTACAGCCCGCCCATCAGCGTAGCAAGGCTCCCATTTCTCCATGGCCTGTCCTGCATTTCTGGTTTTGACACTTTTTTCAGCATGGCCCTTTTGACCGATGGGAAGCGAGACTTCTTTGTAGCGCTGATTTGCCTTTCCAGGTTGCTTGGTTGGCCAAAAAGGGCGTATGCGTTTTTTCCTGAATATATTCAGGAAAAAACGCATACGCCCTTTTTGGCCAAGGGCATCATAGTCGAGGTTTTGCCGCTTTTCCTGTGCTTTAAAGGCGATTCGAATCTACCTCCTGAAATCGGTTTCCTGCAATTCTGCCTTGCTTTCAAATTCTCTTCGTTGCCTTCCCTCAATATATTTGTGGACGAGAGTTATCATTTCTAACTGTGCAGGTCTGTGAATTGCAGTGCCCCTGAGCTCCATTTCTCAACTCGCTTTCTTGGGAGCTGGCCGCAAAAGCGCAGGATTGCTTCAGGCCCTATTCTGGCTCCGGGCGGCAGGCTGAGCCTGTGGTTAATTTTTCTTCCTGATGGGAAAATAGAGTGACGTGTGCCTGTCCCAACACCTAGAGCTAGTCTCTCATTGGTTCCCCCTCTTCCCGTTCATCCTCAGTACAAATTGCAACCTGTACGGAACAGGAGGTTAAAGGTGCTGATTCTCCAAGGAGGGAGATTGCTAGTAAAGCGGCTGGAATGGCGAACCGGAGCACAAGGAGATGAGAAATGAGGTGCGTTTTAGAAACCTTTCCCGATCACACGGTGTACCATCTTCTGGGTTTCTCATGCATGTTTTCGATGTAGGAAGATGCCCTTGAACCTGGAGATTTGGGACCTATGGGATGGGTACCACGATGTATTATTTTACAGGGTCTGCGTTAGCTCACCCAACCTCACCAAACCTCTCAGCCCCAAGAGTGTCCACCCTTATGGCTCAGTCAGCTGTGGGTCTAGATATGGTCAATCCAGGTGGCATCGCAGCCCCTGAACGAATTTTGTAAGAATTTCTCTTTCACTGTCTTTGTTTCACGGGTTTCTAAAAGTAATTGATTTTTATAATGGGGTTTAGCTGCTTTGCACTGCTGTGTTTATGCCGCTTTACACCCACTTGACTCACTTACAGAGAGATAGCAATACATAGGTTTTAAGATTCTTACTAGTCAAATATATTCTTGGGCGGTGACTAGGGGGTGTTGAGTCCAGTTCACTGAGCAAGGAGTAGGTCTTGTGTATTACATATTGGGTTTATGGAACGGTATCTGAGCTAATTTGAAACCCTTGTTTTATGCATCACCCCACCTCACCTTTCCCGTTAAGCAGCCATAGTGTGTTTTCTAAACGTGCGACTCTGTTCTGTTTTGTAATTCAGTTCAAGGGTAGCCGTTTTTACATTCCCTCTATAAGTGATATCTTATGATAAGTGTCTTTTTCTGTGTGACTTATTTCACTTAGAATCGTTGTACCTAAATCCACTCATCATGCTGCTCCTAGCCTTAGGACGTTGATTTCTTGGCTGAGTGATATTCCATTGTACATAAGGACCACAACTTCTTTATCCATTCTTCTCTTTCCTGGGATGTTTCAGGTGTAACGAAGTGGAGGTTCTTGTCAACAGAGCAGCCCTAAACTTTGGGGTGCCTGTGTCTTGCTGATTTTTAGTTTTCCCAATTTATACGCCCATGAGTGGAAGTGCCCTATGCTCTGTAAGCTGAGTTTTTTAGATGTTTCAGGACACACCGTACACTTCTCCAGAGTGGCTGTTGGCCATTTACAGCCCGCCCATCAGCGTAGCAAGGCTCCCATTTCTCCATGGCCTGTCCTGCATTTCTGGTTTTGACACTTTATTCAGCATGGCCCTTTTGACCGATGGGAAGCGAGACTTCTTTGTAGCGCTGATTTGCCTTTCCAGGTTGCTTGGTTGGCCAAAAAGGGCGTATGCGTTTTTTCCTGAATATATTCAGGAAAAAACGCATACGCCCTTTTTGGCCAAGGGCATCATTGTCGAGGTTTTGCCGCTTTTCCTGTGCTTTAAAGGCGATTCGAATCTACCTCCTGAAATCGGTTTCCTGCAATTCTGCATTGCTTTCAAATCCTCTTCGTTGCCTTCCCTCAATATATTTGTGGACGAGAGTTATCATTTCTAACTGTGCAGGTCTGTGAATTGCAGTGCCCCTGAGCTCCACTTCTCAACTCGCTTTCTTGGGAGCTGGCCGCAAAAGCGCAGGATTGCTTCAGGCCCTATTCTGGCTCCGGGCGGCAGGCTGAGCCTGTGGTTAATTCTTCTTCCTGATGGGAAAATAGAGTGACCTGTGCCTGTCCCAACACCTAGAGCTAGTCTCTCATTGGTTCCCCCTCTTCCCGTTCATCCTCAGGACAGATTGCAACCTGTAAGGAACAGGAGGTTAAAGGTGCTGATTCTCCAAGGAGGGAGATTGCTAGTAAAGTGGCTGGAATGGCGAACCGGAGCACAAGGAGATGAGAAATGAGGTGCGTTTTAGAAACCTTTCCCTATCACACGGTGTACCATCTTCTGGGTTTCTCATGCATGTTTTCGATGTAGGAAGATGCCCTTGAACCTGGAGATTTGGGACCCATGGGATGGGTACCACGCTGTATTATTTTACAGGGTCTGCGTTAGCTCACCCAACCTCACCAAACCTCTCAGCCCCAAGAGTGTCCACCCTTATGGCTCAGTCAGCTGTGGGTCTAGATATGGTCAATCCAGGTGGCATCGCAGCCCCTGAACGAATTTTGTAAGAATTTCTCTTTCACTGTCTTTGTTTCACGGGTTTCTAAAAGTAATTGATTTTTATAATGGGGTTTAGCTGCTTTGCACTGCTGTGTTTATGCCGCTTTACACCCACTTGACTCACTTACAGAGAGATAGCAATACATAGGTTTTAAGATTCTTACTAGTCAAATATATTCTTGGGCGGTGACTAGGGGGTGTTGAGTCCAGTTCACTGAGCAAGGAGTAGGTCTTGTGTATTACATATTGGGTTTATGGAACGGTATCTGAGCTAATTTGAAACCCTTGTTTTATGCATCACCCCACCTCACCTTTCCCGTTAAGCAGCCATAGTGTGTTTTCTAAACGTGCGACTCTGTTCTGTTTTGTAATTCAGTTCAAGGGTAGCCGTTTTTACATTCCCTCTATAAGTGATATCTTATGATAAGTGTCTTTTTCTGTGTGACTTATTTCACTTAGAATCGTTGTACCTAAATCCACTCATCATGCTGCTCCTAGCCTTAGGACGTTGATTTCTTGGCTGAGTGATATTCCATTGTACATAAGGACCACAACTTCTTTATCCATTCTTCTCTTTCCTGGGATGTTTCAGGTGTAACGAAGTGGAGGTTCTTGTCAACAGAGCAGCCCTAAACTTTGGGGTGCCTGTGTCTTGCTGATTTTTAGTTTTCCCAATTTATACGCCCATGAGTGGAAGTGCCCTATGCTCTCTAAGCTGAGTTTTTTAGATGTTTCAGGACACACCGTACACTTCTCCAGAGTGGCTGTTGGCCATTTACAGCCCGCCCATCAGCGTAGCAAGGCTCCCATTTCTCCATGGCCTGTCCTGCATTTCTGGTTTTGACACTTTATTCAGCATGGCCCTTTTGACCGATGGGAAGCGAGACTTCTTTGTAGCGCTGATTTGCCTTTCCAGGTTGCTTGGTTGGCCAAAAAGGGCGTATGCGTTTTTTCCTGAATATATTCAGGAAAAAACGCATACGCCCTTTTTGGCCAAGGGCATCATTGTCGAGGTTTTGCCGCTTTTCCTGTGCTTTAAAGGCGATTCGAATCTACCTCCTGAAATCGGTTTCCTGCAATTCTGCATTGCTTTCAAATCCTCTTCGTTGCCTTCCCTCAATATATTTGTGGACGAGAGTTATCATTTCTAACTGTGCAGGTCTGTGAATTGCAGTGCCCCTGAGCTCCACTTCTCAACTCGCTTTCTTGGGAGCTGGCCGCAAAAGCGCAGGATTGCTTCAGGCCCTATTCTGGCTCCGGGCGGCAGGCTGAGCCTGTGGTTAATTCTTCTTCCTGATGGGAAAATAGAGTGACCTGTGCCTGTCCCAACACCTAGAGCTAGTCTCTCATTGGTTCCCCCTCTTCCCGTTCATCCTCAGGACAGATTGCAACCTGTAAGGAACAGGAGGTTAAAGGTGCTGATTCTCCAAGGAGGGAGATTGCTAGTAAAGTGGCTGGAATGGCGAACCGGAGCACAAGGAGATGAGAAATGAGGTGCGTTTTAGAAACCTTTCCCTATCACACGGTGTACCATCTTTTGGGTTTCTCATGCATGTTTTCGATGTAGGAAGATGCCCTTGAACCTGGAGATTTGGGACCCATGGGATGGGTACCACGCTGTATTATTTTACAGGGTCTGCGTTAGCTCACCCAACCTCACCAAACCTCTCAGCCCCAAGAGTGTCCACCCTTATGGCTCAGTCAGCTGTGGGTCTAGATATGGTCAATCCAGGTGGCATCGCAGCCCCTGAACGAATTTTGTAAGAATTTCTCTTTCACTGTCTTTGTTTCACGGGTTTTTAAAAGTAATTGATTTTTATAATGGGGTTTAGCTGCTTTGCACTGCTGTGTTTATGCCGCTTTACACCCACTTGACTCACTTACAGAGAGATAGCAATACATAGGTTTTAAGATTCTTACTAGTCAAATATGTTCTTGGGCGGTGAATAGGGGGTGTTGAGTCCAGTTCACTGAGCAAGGAGTAGGTCTTGTCTATTACATATTGGGTTTATGGAACGGTATCTGAGCTAATTTGAAACCCTTGTTTTATGCATCAACCCACCTCACCTTTCCCGTTAAGCAGACATAGTGTGTTTTCTAAACGTGCGACTCTGTTCTGTTTTGTAATTCAGTTCAAGGGTAGCGGTTTTTACATTCCCTCTATAAGTGATATCTTATGATAAGTGTCTTTTTCTGTGTGACTTATTTCACTTAGAATCGTTGTACCTAAATCCACTCATCATGCTGCTCCTAGCCTTAGGACGTTGATTTCATGGCTGAGTGATATTCCATTGTACATAAGGACCACAACTTCTTTATCCATTCTTCTCTTTCCTGGGATGTTTCAGGTGTAACGAAGTGGAGGTTCTTGTCAACAGAGCAGCCCTAAACTTTGGGGTGCCTGTGTCTTGCTGATTTTTAGTTTTCCCAATTTATACGCCCATGAGTGGAAGTGCCCTATGCTCTGTAAGCTGAGTTTTTTAGATGTTTCAGGACACACCGTACACTTCTCCAGAGTGGCTGTTGGCCATTTACAGCCCGCCCATCAGCGTAGCAAGGCTCCCATTTCTCCATGGCCTGTCCTGCATTTCTGGTTTTGACACTTTATTCAGCATGGCCCTTTTGACCGATGGGAAGCGAGACTTCTTTGTAGCGCTGATTTGCCTTTCCAGGTTGCTTGGTTGGCCAAAAAGGGCGTATGCGTTTTTTCCTGAATATATTCAGGAAAAAACGCATACGCCCTTTTTGGCCAAGGGCATCATTGTCGAGGTTTTGCCGCTTTTCCTGTGCTTTAAAGGCGATTCGAATCTACCTCCTGAAATCTGTTTCCTGCAATTCTGCCTTGCTTTCAAATCCTCTTCGTTGCCTTCCCTCAATATATTTGTGGACGAGAGTTATCATTTCTAACTGTGCAGGTCTGTGAATTGCAGTGCCCCTGAGCTCCATTTCTCAACTCGCTTTCTTGGGAGCTGGCCGCAAAAGCGCAGGATTGCTTCAGGCCCTATTCTGGCTCCGGGCGGCAGGCTGAGCCTGTGGTTAATTCTTCTTCCTGATGGGAAAATAGAGTGACGTGTGCCTGTCCCAACACCTAGAGCTAGTCTCTCATTGGTTCCCCCTCTTCCCGTTCATCCTCAGGACAGATTGCAACCTGTAAGGAACAGGAGGTTAAAGGTGCTGATTCTCCAAGGAGGGAGATTGCTAGTAAAGTGGCTGGAATGGCGAACAGGAGCACAAGGAGATGAGAAATGAGGTGCGTTTTAGAAACCTTTCCCTATCACACGGTGTACCATCTTTTGGGTTTCTCATGCATGTTTTCGATGTAGGAAGATGCCCTTGAACCTGGAGATTTGGGACCCATGGGATGGGTACCACGCTGTATTATTTTACAGGGTCTGCGTTAGCTCACCCAACCTCACCAAACCTCTCAGCCCCAAGAGTGTCCACCCTTATGGCTCAGTCAGCTGTGGGTCTAGATATGGTCAATCCAGGTGGCATCGCAGCCCCTGAACGAATTTTGTAAGAATTTCTCTTTCACTGTCTTTGTTTCACGGGTTTTTAAAAGTAATTGATTTTTATAATGGGGTTTAGCTGCTTTGCACTGCTGTGTTTATGCCGCTTTACACCCACTTGACTCACTTACAGAGAGATATCAATACATAGGTTTTAAGATTCTTACTAGTCAGATATATTCTTGGGCGGTGAATAGGGGGTGTTGAGTCCAGTTCACTGAGCAAGGAGTAGGTCTTGTGTATTACATATTGGGTTTATGGAACGGTATCTGAGCTAATTTGAAACCCTTGTTTTATGCATCACCCCACCTCACCTTTCCCGTTAAGCAGCCATAGTGTGTTTTCTAAACGTGCGACTCTGTTCTGTTTTGTAATTCAGTTCAAGGGTAGCGGTTTTTACATTCCCTCTATAAGTGATATCTTATGATAAGTGTCTTTTTCTGTGTGACTTATTTCACTTAGAATCGTCGTACCTAAATCCACTCATCATGCTGCTCCTAGCCTTAGGACGTTGATTTCATGGCTGAGTGATATTCCATTGAACATAAGGACTACAACTTCTTTATCCATTCTTCTCTTTCCTGGGATGTTTCAGGTGTAACGAAGTGGAGGTTCTTGTCAACAGAGCAGCCCTAAACTTTGGGGTGCCTGTGTCTTGCTGATTTTTAGTTTTCCCAATTTATACGCCCATGAGTGGAAGTGCCCTATGCTCTGTAAGCTGAGTTTTTTCGATGTTTCAGGACACACCGTACACTTCTCCAGAGTGGCTGTTGGCAATTTACAGCCCGCCCATCAGCGTAGCAAGGCTCCCATTTCTCCATGGCCTGTCCTGCATTTCTGGTTTTGACACTTTTTTCAGCATGGCCCTTTTGACCGATGGGAAGCGAGACTTCTTTGTAGCGCTGATTTGCCTTTCCAGGTTGCTTGGTTGGCCAAAAAGGGCGTATGCGTTTTTTCCTGAATATATTCAGGAAAAAACGCATACGCCCTTTTTGGCCAAGGGCATCATAGTCGAGGTTTTGCCGCTTTTCCTGTGCTTTAAAGGCGATTCGAATCTACCTCCTGAAATCGGTTTCCTGCAATTCTGCCTTGCTTTCAAATTCTCTTCGTTGCCTTCCCTCAATATATTTGTGGACGAGAGTTATCATTTCTAACTGTGCAGGTCTGTGAATTGCAGTGCCCCTGAGCTCCATTTCTCAACTCGCTTTCTTGGGAGCTGGCCGCAAAAGCGCAGGATTGCTTCAGGCCCTATTCTGGCTCCGGGCGGCAGGCTGAGCCTGTGGTTAATTTTTCTTCCTGATGGGAAAATAGAGTGACGTGTGCCTGTCCCAACACCTAGAGCTAGTCTCTCATTGGTTCCCCCTCTTCCCGTTCATCCTCAGTACAAATTGCAACCTGTACGGAACAGGAGGTTAAAGGTGCTGATTCTCCAAGGAGGGAGATTGCTAGTAAAGCGGCTGGAATGGCGAACCGGAGCACAAGGAGATGAGAAATGAGGTGCGTTTTAGAAACCTTTCCCGATCACACGGTGTACCATCTTCTGGGTTTCTCATGCATGTTTTCGATGTAGGAAGATGCCCTTGAACCTGGAGATTTGGGACCTATGGGATGGGTACCACGATGTATTATTTTACAGGGTCTGCGTTAGCTCACCCAACCTCACCAAACCTCTCAGCCCCAAGAGTGTCCACCCTTATGGCTCAGTCAGCTGTGGGTCTAGATATGGTCAATCCAGGTGGCATCGCAGCCCCTGAACGAATTTTGTAAGAATTTCTCTTTCACTGTCTTTGTTTCACGGGTTTCTAAAAGTAATTGATTTTTATAATGGGGTTTAGCTGCTTTGCACTGCTGTGTTTATGCCGCTTTACACCCACTTGACTCACTTACAGAGAGATAGCAATACATAGGTTTTAAGATTCTTACTAGTCAAATATATTCTTGGGCGGTGACTAGGGGGTGTTGAGTCCAGTTCACTGAGCAAGGAGTAGGTCTTGTGTATTACATATTGGGTTTATGGAACGGTATCTGAGCTAATTTGAAACCCTTGTTTTATGCATCACCCCACCTCACCTTTCCCGTTAAGCAGCCATAGTGTGTTTTCTAAACGTGCGACTCTGTTCTGTTTTGTAATTCAGTTCAAGGGTAGCCGTTTTTACATTCCCTCTATAAGTGATATCTTATGATAAGTGTCTTTTTCTGTGTGACTTATTTCACTTAGAATCGTTGTACCTAAATCCACTCATCATGCTGCTCCTAGCCTTAGGACGTTGATTTCTTGGCTGAGTGATATTCCATTGTACATAAGGACCACAACTTCTTTATCCATTCTTCTCTTTCCTGGGATGTTTCAGGTGTAACGAAGTGGAGGTTCTTGTCAACAGAGCAGCCCTAAACTTTGGGGTGCCTGTGTCTTGCTGATTTTTAGTTTTCCCAATTTATACGCCCATGAGTGGAAGTGCCCTATGCTCTGTAAGCTGAGTTTTTTAGATGTTTCAGGACACACCGTACACTTCTCCAGAGTGGCTGTTGGCCATTTACAGCCCGCCCATCAGCGTAGCAAGGCTCCCATTTCTCCATGGCCTGTCCTGCATTTCTGGTTTTGACACTTTATTCAGCATGGCCCTTTTGACCGATGGGAAGCGAGACTTCTTTGTAGCGCTGATTTGCCTTTCCAGGTTGCTTGGTTGGCCAAAAAGGGCGTATGCGTTTTTTCCTGAATATATTCAGGAAAAAACGCATACGCCCTTTTTGGCCAAGGGCATCATTGTCGAGGTTTTGCCGCTTTTCCTGTGCTTTAAAGGCGATTCGAATCTACCTCCTGAAATCGGTTTCCTGCAATTCTGCATTGCTTTCAAATCCTCTTCGTTGCCTTCCCTCAATATATTTGTGGACGAGAGTTATCATTTCTAACTGTGCAGGTCTGTGAATTGCAGTGCCCCTGAGCTCCACTTCTCAACTCGCTTTCTTGGGAGCTGGCCGCAAAAGCGCAGGATTGCTTCAGGCCCTATTCTGGCTCCGGGCGGCAGGCTGAGCCTGTGGTTAATTCTTCTTCCTGATGGGAAAATAGAGTGACCTGTGCCTGTCCCAACACCTAGAGCTAGTCTCTCATTGGTTCCCCCTCTTCCCGTTCATCCTCAGGACAGATTGCAACCTGTAAGGAACAGGAGGTTAAAGGTGCTGATTCTCCAAGGAGGGAGATTGCTAGTAAAGTGGCTGGAATGGCGAACCGGAGCACAAGGAGATGAGAAATGAGGTGCGTTTTAGAAACCTTTCCCTATCACACGGTGTACCATCTTCTGGGTTTCTCATGCATGTTTTCGATGTAGGAAGATGCCCTTGAACCTGGAGATTTGGGACCCATGGGATGGGTACCACGCTGTATTATTTTACAGGGTCTGCGTTAGCTCACCCAACCTCACCAAACCTCTCAGCCCCAAGAGTGTCCACCCTTATGGCTCAGTCAGCTGTGGGTCTAGATATGGTCAATCCAGGTGGCATCGCAGCCCCTGAACGAATTTTGTAAGAATTTCTCTTTCACTGTCTTTGTTTCACGGGTTTCTAAAAGTAATTGATTTTTATAATGGGGTTTAGCTGCTTTGCACTGCTGTGTTTATGCCGCTTTACACCCACTTGACTCACTTACAGAGAGATAGCAATACATAGGTTTTAAGATTCTTACTAGTCAAATATATTCTTGGGCGGTGACTAGGGGGTGTTGAGTCCAGTTCACTGAGCAAGGAGTAGGTCTTGTGTATTACATATTGGGTTTATGGAACGGTATCTGAGCTAATTTGAAACCCTTGTTTTATGCATCACCCCACCTCACCTTTCCCGTTAAGCAGCCATAGTGTGTTTTCTAAACGTGCGACTCTGTTCTGTTTTGTAATTCAGTTCAAGGGTAGCCGTTTTTACATTCCCTCTATAAGTGATATCTTATGATAAGTGTCTTTTTCTGTGTGACTTATTTCACTTAGAATCGTTGTACCTAAATCCACTCATCATGCTGCTCCTAGCCTTAGGACGTTGATTTCTTGGCTGAGTGATATTCCATTGTACATAAGGACCACAACTTCTTTATCCATTCTTCTCTTTCCTGGGATGTTTCAGGTGTAACGAAGTGGAGGTTCTTGTCAACAGAGCAGCCCTAAACTTTGGGGTGCCTGTGTCTTGCTGATTTTTAGTTTTCCCAATTTATACGCCCATGAGTGGAAGTGCCCTATGCTCTGTAAGCTGAGTTTTTTAGATGTTTCAGGACACACCGTACACTTCTCCAGAGTGGCTGTTGGCCATTTACAGCCCGCCCATCAGCGTAGCAAGGCTCCCATTTCTCCATGGCCTGTCCTGCATTTCTGGTTTTGACACTTTATTCAGCATGGCCCTTTTGACCGATGGGAAGCGAGACTTCTTTGTAGCGCTGATTTGCCTTTCCAGGTTGCTTGGTGGGCCAAAAAGGGCGTATGCGTTTTTTCCTGAATATATTCAGGAAAAAACGCATACGCCCTTTTTGGCCAAGGGCATCATTGTCGAGGTTTTGCCGCTTTTCCTGTGCTTTAAAGGCGATTCGAATCTACCTCCTGAAATCGGTTTCCTGCAATTCTGCATTGCTTTCAAATCCTCTTCGTTGCCTTCCCTCAATATATTTGTGGACGAGAGTTATCATTTCTAACTGTGCAGGTCTGTGAATTGCAGTGCCCCTGAGCTCCACTTCTCAACTCGCTTTCTTGGGAGCTGGCCGCAAAAGCGCAGGATTGCTTCAGGCCCTATTCTGGCTCCGGGCGGCAGGCTGAGCCTGTGGTTAATTCTTCTTCCTGATGGGAAAATAGAGTGACCTGTGCCTGTCCCAACACCTAGAGCTAGTCTCTCATTGGTTCCCCCTCTTCCCGTTCATCCTCAGGACAGATTGCAACCTGTAAGGAACAGGAGGTTAAAGGTGCTGATTCTCCAAGGAGGGAGATTGCTAGTAAAGTGGCTGGAATGGCGAACCGGAGCACAAGGAGATGAGAAATGAGGTGCGTTTTAGAAACCTTTCCCTATCACACGGTGTACCATCTTTTGGGTTTCTCATGCATGTTTTCGATGTAGGAAGATGCCCTTGAACCTGGAGATTTGGGACCCATGGGATGGGTACCACGCTGTATTATTTTACAGGGTCTGCGTTAGCTCACCCAACCTCACCAAACCTCTCAGCCCCAAGAGTGTCCACCCTTATGGCTCAGTCAGCTGTGGGTCTAGATATGGTCAATCCAGGTGGCATCGCAGCCCCTGAACGAATTTTGTAAGAATTTCTCTTTCACTGTCTTTGTTTCACGGGTTTTTAAAAGTAATTGATTTTTATAATGGGGTTTAGCTGCTTTGCACTGCTGTGTTTATGCCGCTTTACACCCACTTGACTCACTTACAGAGAGATAGCAATACATAGGTTTTAAGATTCTTACTAGTCAAATATGTTCTTGGGCGGTGAATAGGGGGTGTTGAGTCCAGTTCACTGAGCAAGGAGTAGGTCTTGTCTATTACATATTGGGTTTATGGAACGGTATCTGAGCTAATTTGAAACCCTTGTTTTATGCATCAACCCACCTCACCTTTCCCGTTAAGCAGACATAGTGTGTTTTCTAAACGTGCGACTCTGTTCTGTTTTGTAATTCAGTTCAAGGGTAGCGGTTTTTACATTCCCTCTATAAGTGATATCTTATGATAAGTGTCTTTTTCTGTGTGACTTATTTCACTTAGAATCGTTGTACCTAAATCCACTCATCATGCTGCTCCTAGCCTTAGGACGTTGATTTCATGGCTGAGTGATATTCCATTGTACATAAGGACCACAACTTCTTTATCCATTCTTCTCTTTCCTGGGATGTTTCAGGTGTAACGAAGTGGAGGTTCTTGTCAACAGAGCAGCCCTAAACTTTGGGGTGCCTGTGTCTTGCTGATTTTTAGTTTTCCCAATTTATACGCCCATGAGTGGAAGTGCCCTATGCTCTCTAAGCTGAGTTTTTTAGATGTTTCAGGACACACCGTACACTTCTCCAGAGTGGCTGTTGGCCATTTACAGCCCGCCCATCAGCGTAGCAAGGCTCCCATTTCTCCATGGCCTGTCCTGCATTTCTGGTTTTGACACTTTATTCAGCATGGCCCTTTTGACCGATGGGAAGCGAGACTTCTTTGTAGCGCTGATTTGCCTTTCCAGGTTGCTTGGTTGGCCAAAAAGGGCGTATGCGTTTTTTCCTGAATATATTCAGGAAAAAACGCATACGCCCTTTTTGGCCAAGGGCATCATTGTCGAGGTTTTGCCGCTTTTCCTGTGCTTTAAAGGCGATTCGAATCTACCTCCTGAAATCTGTTTCCTGCAATTCTGCCTTGCTTTCAAATCCTCTTCGTTGCCTTCCCTCAATATATTTGTGGACGAGAGTTATCATTTCTAACTGTGCAGGTCTGTGAATTGCAGTGCCCCTGAGCTCCATTTCTCAACTCGCTTTCTTGGGAGCTGGCCGCAAAAGCGCAGGATTGCTTCAGGCCCTATTCTGGCTCCGGGCGGCAGGCTGAGCCTGTGGTTAATTCTTCTTCCTGATGGGAAAATAGAGTGACGTGTGCCTGTCCCAACACCTAGAGCTAGTCTCTCATTGGTTCCCCCTCTTCCCGTTCATCCTCAGGACAGATTGCAACCTGTAAGGAACAGGAGGTTAAAGGTGCTGATTCTCCAAGGAGGGAGATTGCTAGTAAAGTGGCTGGAATGGCGAACAGGAGCACAAGGAGATGAGAAATGAGGTGCGTTTTAGAAACCTTTCCCTATCACACGGTGTACCATCTTTTGGGTTTCTCATGCATGTTTTCGATGTAGGAAGATGCCCTTGAACCTGGAGATTTGGGACCCATGGGATGGGTACCACGCTGTATTATTTTACAGGGTCTGCGTTAGCTCACCCAACCTCACCAAACCTCTCAGCCCCAAGAGTGTCCACCCTTATGGCTCAGTCAGCTGTGGGTCTAGATATGGTCAATCCAGGTGGCATCGCAGCCCCTGAACGAATTTTGTAAGAATTTCTCTTTCACTGTCTTTGTTTCACGGGTTTTTAAAAGTAATTGATTTTTATAATGGGGTTTAGCTGCTTTACACTGCTGTGTTTATGCCGCTTTACACCCACTTGACTCACTTACAGAGAGATAGCAATACATAGGTTTTAAGATTCTTACTAGTCAGATATATTCTTGGGCGGTGAATAGGGGGTGTTGAGTCCAGTTCACTGAGCAAGGAGTAGGTCTTGTCTATTACATATTGGGTTTATGGAATGGTATCTGAGCTAATTTGAAACCCTTGTTTTATGCATCACCCCACCTCACCTTTCCCGTTAAGCAGCCATAGTGTGTTTTCTAAACGTGCGACTCTGTTCTGTTTTGTAATTCAGTTCAAGGGTAGCGGTTTTTACATTCCCTCTATAAGTGATATCTTATGATAAGTGTCTTTTTCTGTGTGACTTATTTCACTTAGAATCGTCGTACCTAAATCCACTCATCATGCTGCTCGTAGCCTTAGGACGTTGATTTCATGGCTGAGTGATATTCCATTGTACATAAGGACCACAACTTCTTTATCCATTCTTCTCTTTCCTGGGATGTTTCAGGTGTAACGAAGTGGAGGTTCTTGTCAACAGAGCAGCCCTAAACTTTGGGGTGCCTGTGTCTTGCTGATTTTTAGTTTTCCCAATTTATACGCCCATGAGTGGAAGTGCCCTATGCTCTCTAAGCTGAGTTTTTTAGATGTTTCAGGACACACCATACACTTCTCCAGAGTGGCTGTTTGCAATTTACAGCCCGCCCATCAGCGTAGCAAGGCTCCCATTTCTCCATGGCCTGTCCTGCATTTCTGGTTTTGACACTTTATTCAGCATGGCCCTTTTGACCGATGGGAAGCGAGACTTCTTTGTAGCGCTGATTTGCCTTTGCAGGTTGCTTGGTTGGCCAAAAAGGGCGTATGCGTTTTTTCCTGAATATATTCAGGAAAAAACGCATACGCCCTTTTTGGCCAAGGGCATCATTGTCGAGGTTTTGCCGCTTTTCCTGTGCTTTAAAGGCGATTCGAATCTACCTCCTGAAATCTGTTTCCTGCAATTCTGCCTTGCTTTCAAATCCTCTTCGTTGCCTTCCCTCAATATATTTGTGGACGAGAGTTATCATTTCTAACTGTGCAGGTCTGTGAATTGCAGTGCCCCTGAGCTCCACTTCTCAACTCGCTTTCTTGGGAGCTGGCCGCAAAAGCGCAGGATTGCTTCAGGCCCTATTCTGGCTCCGGGCGGCAGGCTGAGCCTGTGGTTAATTCTTCTTCCTGATGGGAAAATAGAGTGACCTGTGCCTGTCCCAACACCTAGAGCTAGTCTCTCATTGGTTCCCCCTCTTCCGGTTCATCCTCAGGACAGATTGCAACCTGTAAGGAACAGGAGGTTAAAGGTGCTGATTCTCCAAGGAGGGAGATTGCTAGTAAAGTGGCTGGAATGGCGAACCGGAGCCCAAGGAGATGAGAAATGAGGTGCGTTTTAGAAACCTTTCCCTATCACACGGTGTATCATCTTCTGGGTTTCTCATGCATGTTTTCGATGTAGGAAGATGCCCTTGAACCTGGAGATTTGGGACCCATGGGATGGGTACCACGCTGTATTATTTTACAGGGTCTGCGTTAGCTCACCCAACCTCACCAAACCTCTCAGCCCCAAGAGTGTCCACCCTTATGGCTCAGTCAGCTGTGGGTCTAGATATGGTCAATCCAGGTGGCATCGCAGCCCCTGAACGAATTTTGTAAGAATTTCTCTTTCACTGTCTTTGTTTCACGGGTTTTTAAAAGTAATTGATTTTTATAATGGGGTTTAGCTGCTTTGCACTGCTGTGTTTATGCCGCTTTACACCCACTTGACTCACTTACAGAGAGATAGCAATACATAGGTTTTAAGATTCTTACTAGTCAGATATATTCTTGGGCGGTGAATAGGGGGTGTTGAGTCCAGTAAACTGAGCAAGGAGTAGGTCTTGTCTATTACATATTGGGTTTATGGAACGGTATCTGAGCTAATTTGAAACCCTTGTTTTATGCATCACCCCACCTCACCTTTCCCGTTAAGCAGCCATAGTGTGTTTTCTAAACGTGCGACTCTGTTCTGTTTTGTAATTCAGTTCAAGGGTAGCGGTTTTTACATTAGCCTCTATAAGTGATATCTTATGATAAGTGTCTTTTTCTGTGTGACTTATTTCACTTAGAATCGTTGTACCTATATCCAGTCATCATGCTGCTCCTAGCCTTATGACGTTGATTTCATGGCTGAGTGATATTCCATTGTACATAAGGACCACAACTTCTTTATCCATTCTTCTCTTTCCTTGGATGTTTCAGGTGTAATGAAGTGGAGGTTCTTGTCAACAGAGCAGCCCTAAACTTTGGGGTGCCTGTGTCTTGCTGATTTTTAGTTTTCCCAATTTATACGCCCATGAGTGGAACTGCCCTATGCTCTCTAAGCTGAGTTTTTTAGATGTTTCAGGACACACCGTACACTTCTCCAGAGTGGCTGTTGGCAATTTACAGTCCGCCCATCAGCGTAGCAAGGCTCCCATTTCTCCATGGCCTGTCCTGCATTTCTGGTTTTGACAATTTATTCAGCATGGCCCTTTTGACCGATGGGAAGCGAGACTTCTTTGTAGCGCTGATTTGCCTTTCCAGGTTGCTTGGTTGGCCAAAAAGGGCGTATGCGTTTTTTCCTGAATATATTCAGGAAAAAACGCATACGCCCTTTTTGGCCAAGGGCATCATTGTCGAGGTTTTGCCGCTTTTCCTGTGCTTTAAAGGCGATTCGAATCTACCTCCTGAAATCTGTTTCCTGCAATTCTGCCTTGCTTTCAAATCCTCTTCGTTGCCTTACCTCAATATATTTGTGGACGAGAGTTATCATTTCTAACTGTGCAGGTCTGTGAATTGCAGTGCTCCTGAGCTCCATTTCTCAACTCGCTTTCTTGGGAGCTGGCCGCAAAAGCGCAGGATTGCTTCAGGCCCTATTCTGGCTCCGGGCGGCAGGCTGAGCCTGTGGTTAATTCTTCTTCCTGATGGGAAAATAGAGTGACCTGTGCCTGTCCCAACACCTAGAGCTAGTCGCTCATTGGTTCCCCCTCTTCCCGTTCATCCTCAGGACAGATTGCAACCTGTAAGGAACAGGAGGTTAAAGGTGCTGATTCTCCAAGGAGGGAGATTGCTAGTAAAGTGGCTGGAATGGCGAACCGGAGCACAAGGAGATGAGAAATGAGGTGCGTTTTAGAAACCTTTCCCTATCACACGGTGTACCATCTTCTGGGTTTCTCATGCATGTTTTCGATGTAGGAAGATGCCCTTGAACCTGGAGATTTGGGACCCATGGGATGGGTACCACGCTGTATTATTTTACAGGGTCTGCGTTAGCTCACCCAACCTCACCAAACCTCTCAGCCCCAAGAGTGTCCACCCTTATGGCTCAGTCAGCTGTGGGTCTAGATATGGTCAATCCAGGTGGCATCGCAGCCCCTGAACGAATTTTGTAAGAATTTCTCTTTCACTGTCTTTGTTTCACGGGTTTTTAAAAGTAATTGATTTTTATAATGGGGTTTAGCTGCTTTGCACTGCTGTGTTTATGCCGCTTTACACCCACTTGACTCACTTACAGAGAGATAGCAATACATAGGTTTTAAGATTCTTACTAGTCAGATATATTCTTGGGCGGTGAATAGGGGGTGTTGAGTCCAGTTCACTGAGCAAGGAGTAGGTCTTGTCTATTACATATTGGGTTTATGGAACGGTATCTGAGCTAATTTGAAACCCTTGTTTTATGCATCACCCCACCTCACCTTTCCCGTTAAGCAGCCATAGTGTGTTTTCTAAACGTGTGACTCTGTTCTGTTTTGTAATTCAGTTCAAGGGTAGCGGTTTTTACATTCCCTCTATAAGTGATATCTTATGATAAGTGTCTTTTTCTGTGTGACTTATTTCACTTAGAATCGTCGTACCTAAATCCACTCATCATGCTGCTCCTAGCCTTAGGACGTTGATTTCATGGCTGAGTGATATTCCATTGTACATAAGGACCACAACTTCTTTATCCATTCTTCTCTTTCCTGGGATGTTTAAGGTGTAACGAAGTGGAGGTTCTTGTCAACAGAGCAGCCCTAAACTTTGGGGTGCCTGTGTCTTGCTGATTTTTAGTTTTCCCAATTTATACGCCCATGAGTGGAAGTGCCCTATGCTCTCTAAGCTGAGTTTTTTAGATGTTTCAGGACACACCGTACACTTCTCCAGAGTGGCTGTTGGCCATTTACAGCCCGCCCATCAGCGTAGCAAGGCTCCCATTTCTCCATGGCCTGTCCTGCATTTCTGGTTTTGACACTTTATTCAGCATGGCCCTTTTGACCGATGGGAAGCGAGACTTCTTTGTAGCGCTGATTTGCCTTTGCAGGTTGCTTGGTTGGCCAAAAAGGGCGTATGCGTTTTTTCCTGAATATATTCAGGAAAAAACGCATACGCCCTTTTTGGCCAAGGGCATCATTGTCGAGGTTTTGCCGCTTTTCCTGTGCTTTAAAGGCGATTCGAATCTACCTCCTGAAATCTGTTTCCTGCAATTCTGCCTTGCTTTCAAATCCTCTTCGTTGCCTTCCCTCAATATATTTGTGGACGAGAGTTATCATTTCTAACTGTGCAGGTCTGTGAATTGCAGTGCCCCTGAGCTCCATTTCTCAACTCGCTTTCTTGGGAGCTGGCCGCAAAAGCGCAGGATTGCTTCAGGCCCTATTCTGGCTCCGGGCGGCAGGCTGAGCCTGTGGTTAATTCTTCTTCCTGATGGGAAAATAGAGTGACCTGTGCCTGTCCCAACACCTAGAGCTAGTCTCTCATTGGTTCCCCCTCTTCCCGTTCATCCTCAGGACAGTTTGCAACCTGTAAGGAACAGGAGGTTAAAGGTGCTGATTCTCCAAGGAGGGAGATTGCTAGTAAAGTGGCTGGAATGGCGAACCGGAGCCCAAGGAGATGAGAAATGAGGTGCGTTTTAGAAACCTTTCCCTATCACACGGTGTACCATCTTCTGGGTTTCTCATGCATGTTTTCGATGTAGGAAGATGCCCTTGAACCTGGAGATTTGGGACCCATGGGATGGGTACCACGCTGTATTATTTTACAGGGTCTGCGTTAGCTCACCCAACCTCACCAAACCTCTCAGCCCCAAGAGTGTCCACCCTTATGGCTCAGTCAGCTGTGGGTCTAGATATGGTCAATCCAGGTGGCATCGCAGCCCCTGAACGAATTTTGTAAGAATTTCTCTTTCACTGTCTTTGTTTCACGGGTTTTTAAAAGTAATTGATTTTTATAATGGGGTTTAGCTGCTTTGCACTGCTGTGTTTATGCCGCTTTACACCCACTTGACTCACTTACAGAGAGATAGCAATACATAGGTTTTAAGATTCTTACTAGTCAGATATATTCTTGGGCGGTGAATAGGGGGTGTTGAGTCCAGTTCACTGAGCAAGGAGTAGGTCTTGTCTATTACATATTGGGTTTATGGAACGGTATCTGAGCTAATTTGAAACCCTTGTTTTATGCATCACCCCACCTCACCTTTCCCGTTAAGCAGCCATAGTGTGTTTTCTAAACGTGTGACTCTGTTCTGTTTTGTAATTCAGTTCAAGGGTAGCGGTTTTTACATTCCCTCTATAAGTGATATCTTATGATAAGTGTCTTTTTCTGTGTGACTTATTTCACTTAGAATCGTCGTACCTAAATCCACTCATCATGCTGCTCCTAGCCTTAGGACGTTGATTTCATGGCTGAGTGATATTCCATTGTACATAAGGACCACAACTTCTTTATCCATTCTTCTCTTTCCTGGGATGTTTAAGGTGTAACGAAGTGGAGGTTCTTGTCAACAGAGCAGCCCTAAACTTTGGGGTGCCTGTGTCTTGCTGATTTTTAGTTTTCCCAATTTATACGCCCATGAGTGGAAGTGCCCTATGCTCTCTAAGCTGAGTTTTTTAGATGTTTCAGGACACACCGTACACTTCTCCAGAGTGGCTGTTGGCCATTTACAGCCCGCCCATCAGCGTAGCAAGGCTCCCATTTCTCCATGGCCTGTCCTGCATTTCTGGTTTTGACACTTTATTCAGCATGGCCCTTTTGACCGATGGGAAGCGAGACTTCTTTGTAGCGCTGATTTGCCTTTGCAGGTTGCTTGGTTGGCCAAAAAGGGCGTATGCGTTTTTTCCTGAATATATTCAGGAAAAAACGCATACGCCCTTTTTGGCCAAGGGCATCATTGTCGAGGTTTTGCCGCTTTTCCTGTGCTTTAAAGGCGATTCGAATCTACCTCCTGAAATCTGTTTCCTGCAATTCTGCCTTGCTTTCAAATCCTCTTCGTTGCCTTCCCTCAATATATTTGTGGACGAGAGTTATCATTTCTAACTGTGCAGGTCTGTGAATTGCAGTGCCCCTGAGCTCCATTTCTCAACTCGCTTTCTTGGGAGCTGGCCGCAAAAGCGCAGGATTGCTTCAGGCCCTATTCTGGCTCCGGGCGGCAGGCTGAGCCTGTGGTTAATTCTTCTTCCTGATGGGAAAATAGAGTGACCTGTGCCTGTCCCAACACCTAGAGCTAGTCTCTCATTGGTTCCCCCTCTTCCCGTTCATCCTCAGGACAGTTTGCAACCTGTAAGGAACAGGAGGTTAAAGGTGCTGATTCTCCAAGGAGGGAGATTGCTAGTAAAGTGGCTGGAATGGCGAACCGGAGCCCAAGGAGATGAGAAATGAGGTGCGTTTTAGAAACCTTTCCCTAACACACGGTGTACCATCTTCTGGGTTTCTCATGCATGTTTTCGATGTAGGAAGATGCCCTTGAACCTGGAGATTTGGGACCCATGGGATGGGTACCACGCTGTATTATTTTACAGGGTCTGCGTTAGCTCACCCAACCTCACCAAACCTCTCAGCCCCAAGAGTGTCCACCCTTATGGCTCAGTCAGCTGTGGGTCTAGATATGGTCAATCCAGGTGGCATCGCAGCCCCTGAACGAATTTTGTAAGAATTTCTCTTTCACTGTCTTTGTTTCACGGGTTTTTAAAAGTAATTGATTTTTATAATGGGGTTTAGCTGCTTTGCACTGCTGTGTTTATGCCGCTTTACACCCACTTGACTCACTTACAGAGAGATAGCAATACATAGGTTTTAAGATTCTTACTAGTCAGATATATTCTTGGGCGGTGAATAGGGGGTGTTGAGTCCAGTTCACTGAGCAAGGAGTAGGTCTTGTCTATTACATATTGGGTTTATGGAACGGTATCTGAGCTAATTTGAAACCCTTGTTTTATGCATCACCCCACCTCACCTTTCCCGTTAAGCAGCCATAGTGTGTTTTCTAAACGTGTGACTCTGTTCTGTTTTGTAATTCAGTTCAAGGGTAGCGGTTTTTACATTCCCTCTATAAGTGATATCTTATGATAAGTGTCTTTTTCTGTGTGACTTATTTCACTTAGAATCGTCGTACCTAAATCCACTCATCATGCTGCTCCTAGCCTTAGGACGTTGATTTCATGGCTGAGTGATATTCCATTGTACATAAGGACCACAACTTCTTTATCCATTCTTCTCTTTCCTTGGATGTTTCAGGTGTAACGAAGTGGAGGTTCTTGTCAACAGAGCAGCCCTAAACTTTGGGGTGCCTGTGTCTTGCTGATTTTTAGTTTTCCCAATTTATACGCCCATGAGTGGAACTGCCCTATGCTCTGTAAGCTGAGTTTTTTAGATGTTTCAGGACACACCGTACACTTCTCCAGAGTGGCTGTTGGCCATTTACAGCCCGCCCATCAGCGTAGCAAGGCTCCCATTTCTCCATGGCCTGTCCTGCATTTCTGGTTTTGACAATTTATTCAGCATGGCCCTTTTGACCGATGGGAAGCGAGACTTCTTTGTAGCGCTGATTTGCCTTTCCAGGTTGCTTGGTTGGCCAAAAAGGGCGTATGCGTTTTTTCCTGAATATATTCAGGAAAAAACGCATACGCCCTTTTTGGCCAAGGGCATCATTGTCGAGGTTTTGCCGCTTTTCCTGTGCTTTAAAGGCGATTCGAATCTACCTCCTGAAATCTGTTTCCTGCAATTCTGCCTTGCTTTCAAATCCTCTTCGTTGCCTTCCCTCAATATATTTGTGGACGAGAGTTATCATTTCTAACTGTGCAGGTCTGTGAATTGCAGTGCCCCTGAGCTCCATTTTTCAACTCGCTTTCTTGGGAGCTGGCCGCAAAAGCGCAGGATTGCTTCAGGCCCTATTCTGGCTCCGGGCGGTAGGCTGAGCCTGTGGTTAATTCTACTTTCTGATGGGAAAATAGAGTGACCTGTGCCTGTCCCAACACCTAGAGCTAGTCTCTCATTGGTTCCCCCTCTTCCCGTTCATCCTCAGGACAAATTGCAACCTGTACGGAACAGGAGGTTAAAGGTGCTGATTCTCCAAGGAGGGAGATTGCTAGTAAAGCGGCTGGAATGGCGAACCGGAGCACAAGGAGATGAAAAATGAGGTGCGTTTTAGAAACCTTTCCCGATCACACGGTGTACCATCTTCTGGGTTTCTCATGCATGTTTTCGATGTAGGAAGATGCCCTTGAACCTGGAGATTTGGGACCATGGCATGGGTACCACGCCGTACTACTTTAAAGGGTCTGCATTGGCTCACCCAACCTCACCAAACCTCTCAGCCCCAAGAGTGTCCACCCTTATGGCTCAGTCAGCTGTGGGTCTAGATATGGTCAATCCAGGTGGCATCGCAGCCCCTGAACGAATTTTGTAAGAATTTCTCTTTCACTGTCTTTGTTTCACGGGTTTTTAAAAGTAATTGATTTTTATAATGGGGTTTAGCTGCTTTGCACTGCTGTGTTTATGCCGCTTTACACCCACTTGACTCACTTACAGAGAGATAGCAATACATAGGTTTTAAGATTCTTACTAGTCAAATATATTCTTGGGCGGTGAATAGGGGGTGTTGAGTCCAGTTCACTGAGCAAGGAGTAGGTCTTTTCTATTACATATTGGGTTTATGGAACGGTATCTGAGCTAATTTGAAACCCTTGTTTTATGCATCACCCCACCTCACCTTTCCCGTTAAGCAGCCATAGTGTGTTTTCTAAACGTGCGACTCTGTTCTGTTTTGTAATTCAGTTCAAGGGTAGCGGTTTTTACATTAGCCTCTGTAAGTGATATCTTATGATAAGTGTCTTTTTCTGTGTGACTTATTTCACTTAGAATCGTTGTACCTATATCCACTCATCATGCTGCTCCTAGCCTTATGACGTTGATTTCATGGCTGAGTGATATTCCATTGTACATAAGGACCACAACTTCTTTATCCATTCTTCTCTTTCCTTGGATGTTTCAGGTGTAACGAAGTGGAGGTTCTTGTCAACAGAGCAGCCCTAAACTTTGGGGTGCCTGTGTCTTGCTGATTTTTAGTTTTCCCAATTTATACGCCCATGAGTGGAAGTGCCCTATGCTCTCTAAGCTGAGTTTTTTAGATGTTTCAGGACACACCGTACACTTCTCCAGAGTGGCTGTTGGCCATTTACAGCCCGCCCATCAGCGTAGCAAGGCTCCCATTTCTCCATGGCCTGTCCTGCATTTCTGGTTTTGACACTTTATTCAGCATGGCCCTTTTGACCGATGGGAAGCGAGACTTCTTTGTAGCGCTGATTTGCCTTTCCAGGTTGCTTGGTTGGCCAAAAAGGGCGTATGCATTTTTTCCTGAATATATTCAGGAAAAAACGCATACGCCCTTTTTGGCCAAGGGCATCATTGTCGAGGTTTTGCCGCTTTTCCTGTGCTTTAAAGGCGATTCGAATCTACCTCCTGAAATCGGTTTCCTGCAATTCTGCCTTGCTTTCAAATTCTCTTCGTTGCCTTCCCTCAATATATTTGTGGACGGGAGTTATCATTTCTAACTGTGCAGGTCTGTGAATTGCAGTGCCCCTGAGCTCCATTTCTCAACTCGCTTTCTTGGGAGCTGGCCGCAAAAGCGCAGGATTGCTTCAGGCCCTATTCTGGCTCCGGGCGGCAGGCTGAGCCTGTGGTTAATTTTTCTTCCTGATGGGAAAATAGAGTGACGTGTGCCTGTCCCAACACCTAGAGCTAGTCTCTCATTGGTTCCCCCTCTTCCCGTTCATCCTCAGGACAGATTGCAACCTGTAAGGAACAGGAGGTTAAAGGTGCTGATTCTCCAAGGAGGGAGATTGCTAGTAAAGCGGCTGGAATGGCGAACCGGAGCACAAGGAGATGAAAAATGAGGTGCGTTTTAGAAACCTTTCCCGATCACACGGTGTACCATCTTCTGGGTTTCTCATGCATGTTTTCGATGTAGGAAGATGCCCTTGAACCTGGAGATTTGGGACCCATGGGATGGGTACCACGCTGTATTATTTTACAGGGTCTGCGTTAGCTCACCCAACCTCACCAAACCTCTCAGCCCCAAGAGTGTCCACCCTTATGGCTCAGTCAGCTGTGGGTCTAGATATGGTCAATCCAGGTGGCATCGCAGCCCCTGAACGAATTTTGTAAGAATTTCTCTTTCACTGTCTTTGTTTCACGGGTTTTTAAAAGTAATTGATTTTTATAATGGGGTTTAGCTGCTTTGCACTGCTGTGTTTATGCTGCTTTACACCCACTTGACTCACTTACAGAGAGATAGCAATACATAGGTTTTAAGATTCTTACTAGTCAGATATATTCTTGGGCGGTGAATAGGGGGTGTTGAGTCCAGTTCACTGAGCAAGGAGTAGGTCTTGTCTATTACATATTGGGTTTATGGAACGGTATCTGAGCTAATTTGAAACCCTTGTTTTATGCATCACCCCACCTCACCTTTCCCGTTAAGCAGCCATAGTGTGTTTTCTAAACGTGTGACTCTGTTCTGTTTTGTAATTCAGTTCAAGGGTAGCGGTTTTTACATTCCCTCTATAAGTGATATCTTATGATAGGTGTCTTTTTCTGTGTGACTTATTTCACTTAGAATCGTCGTACCTAAATCCACTCATCATGCTGCTCGTAGCCTTAGGACGTTGATTTCATGGCTGAGTGATATTCCATTGTACATAAGGACCACAACTTCTTTATCCATTCTTCTCTTTCCTGGGATGTTTCAGGTGTAACGAAGTGGAGGTTCTTGTCAACAGAGCAGCCCTAAACTTTGGGGTGCCTGTGTCTTGCTGATTTTTCGTTTTCCCAATTTATACGCCCATGAGTGGAAGTGCCCTATGCTCTCTAAGCTGAGTTTTTTCGATGTTTCAGGACACACCGTACACTTCTCCAGAGTGGCTGTTGGCAATTTACAGCCCGCCCATCAGCGTAGCAAGGCTCCCATTTCTCCATGGCCTGTCCTGCATTTCTGGTTTTGACACTTTATTCAGCATGGCCCTTTTGACCGATGGGAAGCGAGACTTCTTTGTAGCGCTGATTTGCCTTTGCAGGTTGCTTGGTTGGCCAAAAAGGGCGTATGCGTTTTTTCCTGAATATATTCAGGAAAAAACGCATACGCCCTTTTTGGCCAAGGGCATCATAGTCGAGGTTTTGCCGCTTTTCCTGTGCTTTAAAGGCGATTCGAATCTACCTCCTGAAATCTGTTTCCTGCAATTCTGCCTTGCTTTCAAATTCTCTTCGTTGCCTTCCCTCAATATATTTGTGGACGAGAGTTATCATTTCTAACTCTGCAGGTCTGTGAATTGCAGTGCCCCTGAGCTCCATTTCTCAACTCGCTTTCTTGGGAGCTGGCCGCAAAAGCGCAGGATTGCTTCAGGCCCTATTCTGGCTCCGGGCGGCAGGCTGAGCCTGTGGTTAATTTTTCTTCCTGATGGGAAAATAGAGTGACGTGTGCCTGTCCCAACACCTAGAGCTAGTCTCTCATTGGTTCCCCCTCTTCCCGTTCATCCTCAGGACAAATTGCAACCTGTACGGAACAGGAGGTTAAAGGTGCTGATTCTCCAAGGAGGGAGATTGCTAGTAAAGCGGCTGGAATGGCGAACCGGAGCACAAGGAGATGAGAAATGAGGTGCGTTTTAGAAACCTTTCCCGATCACACGGTGTACCATCTTCTGGGTTTCTCATGCATGTTTTCGATGTAGGAAGATGCCCTTGAACCTGGAGATTTGGGACCCATGGCATGGGTACCACGCCGTACTACTTTAAAGGGTCTGTGTTAGCTCACCCAACCTCACCAAAACTCTCAGCCCCAAGAGTGTCCACCCTTATGGCTCAGTCAGCTGTGGGTCTAGATATGGTCAATCCAGGTGGCATCGCAGCCCCTGAACGAATTTTGTAAGAATTTCTCTTTCACTGTCTTTGTTTCACGGGTTTTTAAAAGTAATTGATTTTTATAATGGGATTTAGCTGCTTTGCACTGCTGTGTTTATGCCGCTTTACACCCACTTGACTCACTTACAGAGAGATAGCAATACATAGGTTTTAAGATTCTTACTAGTCAGATATATTCTTGGGCGGTGAATAGGGGGTGTTGAGTCCAGTTCACTGAGCAAGGAGTAGGTCTTGTCTATTACATATTGGGTTTATGGAACGGTATCTGAGCTAATTTGAAACCCTTGTTTTATGCATCACCCCACCTCACCTTTCCCGTTAAGCAGCCATAGTGTGTTTTCTAAACGTGCGACTCTGTTCTGTTTTGTAATTCAGTTCAAGGGTAGCGGTTTTTACATTCCCTCTATAAGTGATATCTTATGATAAGTGTCTTTTTCTGTGTGACTTATTTCACTTAGAATCGTCGTACCTAAATCCACTCATCATGCTGCTCCTAGCCTTAGGACGTTGATTTCATGGCTGAGTGATATTCCATTGTACATAAGGACCACAACTTCTTTATCCATTCTTCTCTTTCCTGGGATGTTTCAGGTGTAACGAAGTGGAGGTTCTTGTCAACAGAGCAGCCCTAAACTTTGGGGTGCCTGTGTCTTGCTGATTTTTAGTTTTCACAATTTATACGCCCATGAGTGGAAGTGCCCTATGCTCTGTAAGCTGAGTTTTTTAGATGTTTCAGGACACACCGTACACTTCTCCAGAGTGGCTGTTGGCCATTTACAGCCCGCCCATCAGCGTAGCAAGGCTCCCATTTCTCCATGGCCTGTCCTGCATTTCTGGTTTTGACACTTTATTCAGCATGGCCCTTTTGACCGATGGGAAGCGAGACTTCTTTGTAGCGCTGATTTGCCTTTCCAGGTTGCTTGGTTGGCCAAAAAGGGCGTATGCGTTTTTTCCTGAATATATTCAGGAAAAAACGAATACGCCCTTTTTGGCCAAGGGCATCATTGTCGAGGTTTTGCCGCTTTTCCTGTGCTTTAAAGGCGATTCGAATCTACCTCCTGAAATCTGTTTCCTGCAATTCTGCCTTGCTTTCAAATCCTCTTCGTTGCCTTCCCTCAATATATTTGTGGACGAGAGTTATCATTTCTAACTGTGCAGGTCTGTGAATTGCAGTGCCCCTGAGCTCCATTTCTCAACTCGCTTTCTTGGGAGCTGGCCGCAAAAGCGCAGGATTGCTTCAGGCCCTATTCTGGCTCCGGGCGGCAGGCTGAGCCTGTGGTTAATTCTTCTTCCTGATGGGAAAATAGAGTGACGTGTGCCTGTCCCAACACCTAGAGCTAGTCTCTCATTGGTTCCCCCTCTTCCCGTTCATCCTCAGGACAGATTGCAACCTGTAAGGAACAGGAGGTTAAAGGTGCTGATTCTCCAAGGAGGGAGATTGCTAGTAAAGTGGCTGGAATGGCGAACCGGAGCCCAAGGAGATGAGAAATGAGGTGCGTTTTAGAAACCTTTCCCGATCACACGGTGTACCATCTTCTGGGTTTCTCATGCATGTTTTCGATGTAGGAAGATGCCCTTGAACCTGGAGATTTGGGACCCATGGCATGGGTACCACGCCGTACTACTTTAAAGGGTCTGTGTTAGCTCACCCAACCTCACCAAAACTCTCAGCCCCAAGAGTGTCCACCCTTATGGCTCAGTCAGCTGTGGGTCTAGATATGGTCAATCCAGGTGGCATCGCAGCCCCTGAACGAATTTTGTAAGAATTTCTCTTTCACTGTCTTTGTTTCACGGGTTTTTAAAAGTAATTGATTTTTATAATGGGGTTTAGCTGCTTTGCACTGCTGTGTTTATGCCGCTTTACACCCACTTGACTCACTTACAGAGAGATAGCAATACATAGGTTTTAAGATTCTTACTAGTCAGATATATTCTTGGGCGGTGAATAGGGGGTGTTGAGTCCAGTTCACTGAGCAAGGAGTAGGTCTTGTGTATTACATATTGGGTTTATGGAACGGTATCTGAGCTAATTTGAAACCCTTGTTTTATGCATCACCCCACCTCACCTTTCCCGTTAAGCAGCCATAGTGTGTTTTCTAAACGTGCGACTCTGTTCTGTTTTGTAATTCAGTTCAAGGGTAGCGGTTTTTACATTCCCTCTATAAGTGATATCTTATGATAAGTGTCTTTTTCTGTGTGACTTATTTCACTTAGAATCGTCGTACCTAAATCCACTCATCATGCTGCTCCTAGCCTTAGGACGTTGATTTCATGGCTGAGTGATATTCCATTGAACATAAGGACTACAACTTCTTTATCCATTCTTCTCTTTCCTGGGATGTTTCAGGTGTAACGAAGTGGAGGTTCTTGTCAACAGAGCAGCCCTAAACTTTGGGGTGCCTGTGTCTTGCTGATTTTTAGTTTTCCCAATTTATACGCCCATGAGTGGAAGTGCCCTATGCTCTGTAAGCTGAGTTTTTTCGATGTTTCAGGACACACCGTACACTTCTCCAGAGTGGCTGTTGGCAATTTACAGCCCGCCCATCAGCGTAGCAAGGCTCCCATTTCTCCATGGCCTGTCCTGCATTTCTGGTTTTGACACTTTTTTCAGCATGGCCCTTTTGACCGATGGGAAGCGAGACTTCTTTGTAGCGCTGATTTGCCTTTCCAGGTTGCTTGGTTGGCCAAAAAGGGCGTATGCGTTTTTTCCTGAATATATTCAGGAAAAAACGCATACGCCCTTTTTGGCCAAGGGCATCATAGTCGAGGTTTTGCCGCTTTTCCTGTGCTTTAAAGGCGATTCGAATCTACCTCCTGAAATCGGTTTCCTGCAATTCTGCCTTGCTTTCAAATTCTCTTCGTTGCCTTCCCTCAATATATTTGTGGACGAGAGTTATCATTTCTAACTGTGCAGGTCTGTGAATTGCAGTGCCCCTGAGCTCCATTTCTCAACTCGCTTTCTTGGGAGCTGGCCGCAAAAGCGCAGGATTGCTTCAGGCCCTATTCTGGCTCCGGGCGGCAGGCTGAGCCTGTGGTTAATTTTTCTTCCTGATGGGAAAATAGAGTGACGTGTGCCTGTCCCAACACCTAGAGCTAGTCTCTCATTGGTTCCCCCTCTTCCCGTTCATCCTCAGTACAAATTGCAACCTGTACGGAACAGGAGGTTAAAGGTGCTGATTCTCCAAGGAGGGAGATTGCTAGTAAAGCGGCTGGAATGGCGAACCGGAGCACAAGGAGATGAGAAATGAGGTGCGTTTTAGAAACCTTTCCCGATCACACGGTGTACCATCTTCTGGGTTTCTCATGCATGTTTTCGATGTAGGAAGATGCCCTTGAACCTGGAGATTTGGGACCTATGGGATGGGTACCACGATGTATTATTTTACAGGGTCTGCGTTAGCTCACCCAACCTCACCAAACCTCTCAGCCCCAAGAGTGTCCACCCTTATGGCTCAGTCAGCTGTGGGTCTAGATATGGTCAATCCAGGTGGCATCGCAGCCCCTGAACGAATTTTGTAAGAATTTCTCTTTCACTGTCTTTGTTTCACGGGTTTCTAAAAGTAATTGATTTTTATAATGGGGTTTAGCTGCTTTGCACTGCTGTGTTTATGCCGCTTTACACCCACTTGACTCACTTACAGAGAGATAGCAATACATAGGTTTTAAGATTCTTACTAGTCAAATATATTCTTGGGCGGTGACTAGGGGGTGTTGAGTCCAGTTCACTGAGCAAGGAGTAGGTCTTGTGTATTACATATTGGGTTTATGGAACGGTATCTGAGCTAATTTGAAACCCTTGTTTTATGCATCACCCCACCTCACCTTTCCCGTTAAGCAGCCATAGTGTGTTTTCTAAACGTGCGACTCTGTTCTGTTTTGTAATTCAGTTCAAGGGTAGCCGTTTTTACATTCCCTCTATAAGTGATATCTTATGATAAGTGTCTTTTTCTGTGTGACTTATTTCACTTAGAATCGTTGTACCTAAATCCACTCATCATGCTGCTCCTAGCCTTAGGACGTTGATTTCTTGGCTGAGTGATATTCCATTGTACATAAGGACCACAACTTCTTTATCCATTCTTCTCTTTCCTGGGATGTTTCAGGTGTAACGAAGTGGAGGTTCTTGTCAACAGAGCAGCCCTAAACTTTGGGGTGCCTGTGTCTTGCTGATTTTTAGTTTTCCCAATTTATACGCCCATGAGTGGAAGTGCCCTATGCTCTGTAAGCTGAGTTTTTTAGATGTTTCAGGACACACCGTACACTTCTCCAGAGTGGCTGTTGGCCATTTACAGCCCGCCCATCAGCGTAGCAAGGCTCCCATTTCTCCATGGCCTGTCCTGCATTTCTGGTTTTGACACTTTATTCAGCATGGCCCTTTTGACCGATGGGAAGCGAGACTTCTTTGTAGCGCTGATTTGCCTTTCCAGGTTGCTTGGTTGGCCAAAAAGGGCGTATGCGTTTTTTCCTGAATATATTCAGGAAAAAACGCATACGCCCTTTTTGGCCAAGGGCATCATTGTCGAGGTTTTGCCGCTTTTCCTGTGCTTTAAAGGCGATTCGAATCTACCTCCTGAAATCGGTTTCCTGCAATTCTGCATTGCTTTCAAATCCTCTTCGTTGCCTTCCCTCAATATATTTGTGGACGAGAGTTATCATTTCTAACTGTGCAGGTCTGTGAATTGCAGTGCCCCTGAGCTCCACTTCTCAACTCGCTTTCTTGGGAGCTGGCCGCAAAAGCGCAGGATTGCTTCAGGCCCTATTCTGGCTCCGGGCGGCAGGCTGAGCCTGTGGTTAATTCTTCTTCCTGATGGGAAAATAGAGTGACCTGTGCCTGTCCCAACACCTAGAGCTAGTCTCTCATTGGTTCCCCCTCTTCCCGTTCATCCTCAGGACAGATTGCAACCTGTAAGGAACAGGAGGTTAAAGGTGCTGATTCTCCAAGGAGGGAGATTGCTAGTAAAGTGGCTGGAATGGCGAACCGGAGCACAAGGAGATGAGAAATGAGGTGCGTTTTAGAAACCTTTCCCTATCACACGGTGTACCATCTTTTGGGTTTCTCATGCATGTTTTCGATGTAGGAAGATGCCCTTGAACCTGGAGATTTGGGACCCATGGGATGGGTACCACGCTGTATTATTTTACAGGGTCTGCGTTAGCTCACCCAACCTCACCAAACCTCTCAGCCCCAAGAGTGTCCACCCTTATGGCTCAGTCAGCTGTGGGTCTAGATATGGTCAATCCAGGTGGCATCGCAGCCCCTGAACGAATTTTGTAAGAATTTCTCTTTCACTGTCTTTGTTTCACGGGTTTTTAAAAGTAATTGATTTTTATAATGGGGTTTAGCTGCTTTGCACTGCTGTGTTTATGCCGCTTTACACCCACTTGACTCACTTACAGAGAGATAGCAATACATAGGTTTTAAGATTCTTACTAGTCAAATATGTTCCTGGGCGGTGAATAGGGGGTGTTGAGTCCAGTTCACTGAGCAAGGAGTAGGTCTTGTCTATTACATATTGGGTTTATGGAACGGTATCTGAGCTAATTTGAAACCCTTGTTTTATGCATCAACCCACCTCACCTTTCCCGTTAAGCAGACATAGTGTGTTTTCTAAACGTGCGACTCTGTTCTGTTTTGTAATTCAGTTCAAGGGTAGCGGTTTTTACATTCCCTCTATAAGTGATATCTTATGATAAGTGTCTTTTTCTGTGTGACTTATTTCACTTAGAATCGTTGTACCTAAATCCACTCATCATGCTGCTCCTAGCCTTAGGACGTTGATTTCATGGCTGAGTGATATTCCATTGTACATAAGGACCACAACTTCTTTATCCATTCTTCTCTTTCCTGGGATGTTTCAGGTGTAACGAAGTGGAGGTTCTTGTCAACAGAGCAGCCCTAAACTTTGGGGTGCCTGTGTCTTGCTGATTTTTAGTTTTCCCAATTTATACGCCCATGAGTGGAAGTGCCCTATGCTCTGTAAGCTGAGTTTTTTAGATGTTTCAGGACACACCGTACACTTCTCCAGAGTGGCTGTTGGCCATTTACAGCCCGCCCATCAGCGTAGCAAGGCTCCCATTTCTCCATGGCCTGTCCTGCATTTCTGGTTTTGACACTTTATTCAGCATGGCCCTTTTGACCGATGGGAAGCGAGACTTCTTTGTAGCGCTGATTTGCCTTTCCAGGTTGCTTGGTTGGCCAAAAAGGGCGTATGCGTTTTTTCCTGAATATATTCAGGAAAAAACGCATACGCCCTTTTTGGCCAAGGGCATCATTGTCGAGGTTTTGCCGCTTTTCCTGTGCTTTAAAGGCGATTCGAATCTACCTCCTGAAATCTGTTTCCTGCAATTCTGCCTTGCTTTCAAATCCTCTTCGTTGCCTTCCCTCAATATATTTGTGGACGAGAGTTATCATTTCTAACTGTGCAGGTCTGTGAATTGCAGTGCCCCTGAGCTCCATTTCTCAACTCGCTTTCTTGGGAGCTGGCCGCAAAAGCGCAGGATTGCTTCAGGCCCTATTCTGGCTCCGGGCGGCAGGCTGAGCCTGTGGTTAATTCTTCTTCCTGATGGGAAAATAGAGTGACGTGTGCCTGTCCCAACACCTAGAGCTAGTCTCTCATTGGTTCCCCCTCTTCCCGTTCATCCTCAGGACAGATTGCAACCTGTAAGGAACAGGAGGTTAAAGGTGCTGATTCTCCAAGGAGGGAGATTGCTAGTAAAGTGGCTGGAATGGCGAACAGGAGCACAAGGAGATGAGAAATGAGGTGCGTTTTAGAAACCTTTCCCTATCACACGGTGTACCATCTTTTGGGTTTCTCATGCATGTTTTCGATGTAGGAAGATGCCCTTGAACCTGGAGATTTGGGACCCATGGGATGGGTACCACGCTGTATTATTTTACAGGGTCTGCGTTAGCTCACCCAACCTCACCAAACCTCTCAGCCCCAAGAGTGTCCACCCTTATGGCTCAGTCAGCTGTGGGTCTAGATATGGTCAATCCAGGTGGCATCGCAGCCCCTGAACGAATTTTGTAAGAATTTCTCTTTCACTGTCTTTGTTTCACGGGTTTTTAAAAGTAATTGATTTTTATAATGGGGTTTAGCTGCTTTACACTGCTGTGTTTATGCCGCTTTACACCCACTTGACTCACTTACAGAGAGATAGCAATACATAGGTTTTAAGATTCTTACTAGTCAGATATATTCTTGGGCGGTGAATAGGGGGTGTTGAGTCCAGTTCACTGAGCAAGGAGTAGGTCTTGTCTATTACATATTGGGTTTATGGAATGGTATCTGAGCTAATTTGAAACCCTTGTTTTATGCATCACCCCACCTCACCTTTCCCGTTAAGCAGCCATAGTGTGTTTTCTAAACGTGCGACTCTGTTCTGTTTTGTAATTCAGTTCAAGGGTAGCGGTTTTTACATTCCCTCTATAAGTGATATCTTATGATAAGTGTCTTTTTCTGTGTGACTTATTTCACTTAGAATCGTCGTACCTAAATCCACTCATCATGCTGCTCGTAGCCTTAGGACGTTGATTTCATGGCTGAGTGATATTCCATTGTACATAAGGACCACAACTTCTTTATCCATTCTTCTCTTTCCTGGGATGTTTCAGGTGTAACGAAGTGGAGGTTCTTGTCAACAGAGCAGCCCTAAACTTTGGGGTGCCTGTGTCTTGCTGATTTTTAGTTTTCCCAATTTATACGCCCATGAGTGGAAGTGCCCTATGCTCTCTAAGCTGAGTTTTTTAGATGTTTCAGGACACACCATACACTTCTCCAGAGTGGCTGTTTGCAATTTACAGCCCGCCCATCAGCGTAGCAAGGCTCCCATTTCTCCATGGCCTGTCCTGCATTTCTGGTTTTGACACTTTATTCAGCATGGCCCTTTTGACCGATGGGAAGCGAGACTTCTTTGTAGCGCTGATTTGCCTTTGCAGGTTGCTTGGTTGGCCAAAAAGGGCGTATGCGTTTTTTCCTGAATATATTCAGGAAAAAACGCATACGCCCTTTTTGGCCAAGGGCATCATTGTCGAGGTTTTGCCGCTTTTCCTGTGCTTTAAAGGCGATTCGAATCTACCTCCTGAAATCTGTTTCCTGCAATTCTGCCTTGCTTTCAAATCCTCTTCGTTGCCTTCCCTCAATATATTTGTGGACGAGAGTTATCATTTCTAACTGTGCAGGTCTGTGAATTGCAGTGCCCCTGAGCTCCACTTCTCAACTCGCTTTCTTGGGAGCTGGCCGCAAAAGCGCAGGATTGCTTCAGGCCCTATTCTGGCTCCGGGCGGCAGGCTGAGCCTGTGGTTAATTCTTCTTCCTGATGGGAAAATAGAGTGACCTGTGCCTGTCCCAACACCTAGAGCTAGTCTCTCATTGGTTCCCCCTCTTCCGGTTCATCCTCAGGACAGATTGCAACCTGTAAGGAACAGGAGGTTAAAGGTGCTGATTCTCCAAGGAGGGAGATTGCTAGTAAAGTGGCTGGAATGGCGAACCGGAGCCCAAGGAGATGAGAAATGAGGTGCGTTTTAGAAACCTTTCCCTATCACACGGTGTATCATCTTCTGGGTTTCTCATGCATGTTTTCGATGTAGGAAGATGCCCTTGAACCTGGAGATTTGGGACCCATGGGATGGGTACCACGCTGTATTATTTTACAGGGTCTGCGTTAGCTCACCCAACCTCACCAAACCTCTCAGCCCCAAGAGTGTCCACCCTTATGGCTCAGTCAGCTGTGGGTCTAGATATGGTCAATCCAGGTGGCATCGCAGCCCCTGAACGAATTTTGTAAGAATTTCTCTTTCACTGTCTTTGTTTCACGGGTTTTTAAAAGTAATTGATTTTTATAATGGGGTTTAGCTGCTTTGCACTGCTGTGTTTATGCCGCTTTACACCCACTTGACTCACTTACAGAGAGATAGCAATACATAGGTTTTAAGATTCTTACTAGTCAGATATATTCTTGGGCGGTGAATAGGGGGTGTTGAGTCCAGTAAACTGAGCAAGGAGTAGGTCTTGTCTATTACATATTGGGTTTATGGAACGGTATCTGAGCTAATTTGAAACCCTTGTTTTATGCATCACCCCACCTCACCTTTCCCGTTAAGCAGCCATAGTGTGTTTTCTAAACGTGCGACTCTGTTCTGTTTTGTAATTCAGTTCAAGGGTAGCGGTTTTTACATTAGCCTCTATAAGTGATATCTTATGATAAGTGTCTTTTTCTGTGTGACTTATTTCACTTAGAATCGTTGTACCTATATCCACTCATCATGCTGCTCCTAGCCTTATGACGTTGATTTCATGGCTGAGTGATATTCCATTGTACATAAGGACCACAACTTCTTTATCCATTCTTCTCTTTCCTTGGATGTTTCAGGTGTAATGAAGTGGAGGTTCTTGTCAACAGAGCAGCCCTAAACTTTGGGGTGCCTGTGTCTTGCTGATTTTTAGTTTTCCCAATTTATACGCCCATGAGTGGAACTGCCCTATGCTCTCTAAGCTGAGTTTTTTAGATGTTTCAGGACACACCGTACACTTCTCCAGAGTGGCTGTTGGCAATTTACAGTCCGCCCATCAGCGTAGCAAGGCTCCCATTTCTCCATGGCCTGTCCTGCATTTCTGGTTTTGACAATTTATTCAGCATGGCCCTTTTGACCGATGGGAAGCGAGACTTCTTTGTAGCGCTGATTTGCCTTTCCAGGTTGCTTGGTTGGCCAAAAAGGGCGTATGCGTTTTTTCCTGAATATATTCAGGAAAAAACGCATACGCCCTTTTTGGCCAAGGGCATCATTGTCGAGGTTTTGCCGCTTTTCCTGTGCTTTAAAGGCGATTCGAATCTACCTCCTGAAATCTGTTTCCTGCAATTCTGCCTTGCTTTCAAATCCTCTTCGTTGCCTTCCCTCAATATATTTGTGGACGAGAGTTATCATTTCTAACTGTGCAGGTCTGTGAATTGCAGTGCTCCTGAGCTCCATTTCTCAACTCGCTTTCTTGGGAGCTGGCCGCAAAAGCGCAGGATTGCTTCAGGCCCTATTCTGGCTCCGGGCGGCAGGCTGAGCCTGTGGTTAATTCTTCTTCCTGATGGGAAAATAGAGTGACCTGTGCCTGTCCCAACACCTAGAGCTAGTCGCTCATTGGTTCCCCCTCTTCCCGTTCATCCTCAGGACAGATTGCAACCTGTAAGGAACAGGAGGTTAAAGGTGCTGATTCTCCAAGGAGGGAGATTGCTAGTAAAGTGGCTGGAATGGCGAACCGGAGCACAAGGAGATGAGAAATGAGGTGCGTTTTAGAAACCTTTCCCTATCACACGGTGTACCATCTTCTGGGTTTCTCATGCATGTTTTCGATGTAGGAAGATGCCCTTGAACCTGGAGATTTGGGACCCATGGGATGGGTACCACGCTGTATTATTTTACAGGGTCTGCGTTAGCTCACCCAACCTCACCAAACCTCTCAGCCCCAAGAGTGTCCACCCTTATGGCTCAGTCAGCTGTGGGTCTAGATATGGTCAATCCAGGTGGCATCGCAGCCCCTGAACGAATTTTGTAAGAATTTCTCTTTCACTGTCTTTGTTTCACGGGTTTTTAAAAGTAATTGATTTTTATAATGGGGTTTAGCTGCTTTGCACTGCTGTGTTTATGCCGCTTTACACCCACTTGACTCACTTACAGAGAGATAGCAATACATAGGTTTTAAGATTCTTACTAGTCAGATATATTCTTGGGCGGTGAATAGGGGGTGTTGAGTCCAGTTCACTGAGCAAGGAGTAGGTCTTGTCTATTACATATTGGGTTTATGGAACGGTATCTGAGCTAATTTGAAACCCTTGTTTTATGCATCACCCCACCTCACCTTTCCCGTTAAGCAGCCATAGTGTGTTTTCTAAACGTGTGACTCTGTTCTGTTTTGTAATTCAGTTCAAGGGTAGCGGTTTTTACATTCCCTCTATAAGTGATATCTTATGATAAGTGTCTTTTTCTGTGTGACTTATTTCACTTAGAATCGTCGTACCTAAATCCACTCATCATGCTGCTCCTAGCCTTAGGACGTTGATTTCATGGCTGAGTGATATTCCATTGTACATAAGGACCACAACTTCTTTATCCATTCTTCTCTTTCCTGGGATGTTTAAGGTGTAACGAAGTGGAGGTTCTTGTCAACAGAGCAGCCCTAAACTTTGGGGTGCCTGTGTCTTGCTGATTTTTAGTTTTCCCAATTTATACGCCCATGAGTGGAAGTGCCCTATGCTCTCTAAGCTGAGTTTTTTAGATGTTTCAGGACACACCGTACACTTCTCCAGAGTGGCTGTTGGCCATTTACAGCCCGCCCATCAGCGTAGCAAGGCTCCCATTTCTCCATGGCCTGTCCTGCATTTCTGGTTTTGACACTTTATTCAGCATGGCCCTTTTGACCGATGGGAAGCGAGACTTCTTTGTAGCGCTGATTTGCCTTTGCAGGTTGCTTGGTTGGCCAAAAAGGGCGTATGCGTTTTTTCCTGAATATATTCAGGAAAAAACGCATACGCCCTTTTTGGCCAAGGGCATCATTGTCGAGGTTTTGCCGCTTTTCCTGTGCTTTAAAGGCGATTCGAATCTACCTCCTGAAATCTGTTTCCTGCAATTCTGCCTTGCTTTCAAATCCTCTTCGTTGCCTTCCCTCAATATATTTGTGGACGAGAGTTATCATTTCTAACTGTGCAGGTCTGTGAATTGCAGTGCCCCTGAGCTCCATTTCTCAACTCGCTTTCTTGGGAGCTGGCCGCAAAAGCGCAGGATTGCTTCAGGCCCTATTCTGGCTCCGGGCGGCAGGCTGAGCCTGTGGTTAATTCTTCTTCCTGATGGGAAAATAGAGTGACCTGTGCCTGTCCCAACACCTAGAGCTAGTCTCTCATTGGTTCCCCCTCTTCCCGTTCATCCTCAGGACAGTTTGCAACCTGTAAGGAACAGGAGGTTAAAGGTGCTGATTCTCCAAGGAGGGAGATTGCTAGTAAAGTGGCTGGAATGGCGAACCGGAGCCCAAGGAGATGAGAAATGAGGTGCGTTTTAGAAACCTTTCCCTATCACACGGTGTACCATCTTCTGGGTTTCTCATGCATGTTTTCGATGTAGGAAGATGCCCTTGAACCTGGAGATTTGGGACCCATGGGATGGGTACCACGCTGTATTATTTTACAGGGTCTGCGTTAGCTCACCCAACCTCACCAAACCTCTCAGCCCCAAGAGTGTCCACCCTTATGGCTCAGTCAGCTGTGGGTCTAGATATGGTCAATCCAGGTGGCATCGCAGCCCCTGAACGAATTTTGTAAGAATTTCTCTTTCACTGTCTTTGTTTCACGGGTTTTTAAAAGTAATTGATTTTTATAATGGGGTTTAGCTGCTTTGCACTGCTGTGTTTATGCCGCTTTACACCCACTTGACTCACTTACAGAGAGATAGCAATACATAGGTTTTAAGATTCTTACTAGTCAGATATATTCTTGGGCGGTGAATAGGGGGTGTTGAGTCCAGTTCACTGAGCAAGGAGTAGGTCTTGTCTATTACATATTGGGTTTATGGAACGGTATCTGAGCTAATTTGAAACCCTTGTTTTATGCATCACCCCACCTCACCTTTCCCGTTAAGCAGCCATAGTGTGTTTTCTAAACGTGTGACTCTGTTCTGTTTTGTAATTCAGTTCAAGGGTAGCGGTTTTTACATTCCCTCTATAAGTGATATCTTATGATAAGTGTCTTTTTCTGTGTGACTTATTTCACTTAGAATCGTCGTACCTAAATCCACTCATCATGCTGCTCCTAGCCTTAGGACGTTGATTTCATGGCTGAGTGATATTCCATTGTACATAAGGACCACAACTTCTTTATCCATTCTTCTCTTTCCTGGGATGTTTAAGGTGTAACGAAGTGGAGGTTCTTGTCAACAGAGCAGCCCTAAACTTTGGGGTGCCTGTGTCTTGCTGATTTTTAGTTTTCCCAATTTATACGCCCATGAGTGGAAGTGCCCTATGCTCTCTAAGCTGAGTTTTTTAGATGTTTCAGGACACACCGTACACTTCTCCAGAGTGGCTGTTGGCCATTTACAGCCCGCCCATCAGCGTAGCAAGGCTCCCATTTCTCCATGGCCTGTCCTGCATTTCTGGTTTTGACACTTTATTCAGCATGGCCCTTTTGACCGATGGGAAGCGAGACTTCTTTGTAGCGCTGATTTGCCTTTGCAGGTTGCTTGGTTGGCCAAAAAGGGCGTATGCGTTTTTTCCTGAATATATTCAGGAAAAAACGCATACGCCCTTTTTGGCCAAGGGCATCATTGTCGAGGTTTTGCCGCTTTTCCTGTGCTTTAAAGGCGATTCGAATCTACCTCCTGAAATCTGTTTCCTGCAATTCTGCCTTGCTTTCAAATCCTCTTCGTTGCCTTCCCTCAATATATTTGTGGACGAGAGTTATCATTTCTAACTGTGCAGGTCTGTGAATTGCAGTGCCCCTGAGCTCCATTTCTCAACTCGCTTTCTTGGGAGCTGGCCGCAAAAGCGCAGGATTGCTTCAGGCCCTATTCTGGCTCCGGGCGGCAGGCTGAGCCTGTGGTTAATTCTTCTTCCTGATGGGAAAATAGAGTGACCTGTGCCTGTCCCAACACCTAGAGCTAGTCTCTCATTGGTTCCCCCTCTTCCCGTTCATCCTCAGGACAGTTTGCAACCTGTAAGGAACAGGAGGTTAAAGGTGCTGATTCTCCAAGGAGGGAGATTGCTAGTAAAGTGGCTGGAATGGCGAACCGGAGCCCAAGGAGATGAGAAATGAGGTGCGTTTTAGAAACCTTTCCCTAACACACGGTGTACCATCTTCTGGGTTTCTCATGCATGTTTTCGATGTAGGAAGATGCCCTTGAACCTGGAGATTTGGGACCCATGGGATGGGTACCACGCTGTATTATTTTACAGGGTCTGCGTTAGCTCACCCAACCTCACCAAACCTCTCAGCCCCAAGAGTGTCCACCCTTATGGCTCAGTCAGCTGTGGGTCTAGATATGGTCAATCCAGGTGGCATCGCAGCCCCTGAACGAATTTTGTAAGAATTTCTCTTTCACTGTCTTTGTTTCACGGGTTTTTAAAAGTAATTGATTTTTATAATGGGGTTTAGCTGCTTTGCACTGCTGTGTTTATGCCGCTTTACACCCACTTGACTCACTTACAGAGAGATAGCAATACATAGGTTTTAAGATTCTTACTAGTCAGATATATTCTTGGGCGGTGAATAGGGGGTGTTGAGTCCAGTTCACTGAGCAAGGAGTAGGTCTTGTCTATTACATATTGGGTTTATGGAACGGTATCTGAGCTAATTTGAAACCCTTGTTTTATGCATCACCCCACCTCACCTTTCCCGTTAAGCAGCCATAGTGTGTTTTCTAAACGTGTGACTCTGTTCTGTTTTGTAATTCAGTTCAAGGGTAGCGGTTTTTACATTCCCTCTATAAGTGATATCTTATGATAAGTGTCTTTTTCTGTGTGACTTATTTCACTTAGAATCGTCGTACCTAAATCCACTCATCATGCTGCTCCTAGCCTTAGGACGTTGATTTCATGGCTGAGTGATATTCCATTGTACATAAGGACCACAACTTCTTTATCCATTCTTCTCTTTCCTTGGATGTTTCAGGTGTAACGAAGTGGAGGTTCTTGTCAACAGAGCAGCCCTAAACTTTGGGGTGCCTGTGTCTTGCTGATTTTTAGTTTTCCCAATTTATACGCCCATGAGTGGAACTGCCCTATGCTCTGTAAGCTGAGTTTTTTAGATGTTTCAGGACACACCGTACACTTCTCCAGAGTGGCTGTTGGCCATTTACAGCCCGCCCATCAGCGTAGCAAGGCTCCCATTTCTCCATGGCCTGTCCTGCATTTCTGGTTTTGACAATTTATTCAGCATGGCCCTTTTGACCGATGGGAAGCGAGACTTCTTTGTAGCGCTGATTTGCCTTTCCAGGTTGCTTGGTTGGCCAAAAAGGGCGTATGCGTTTTTTCCTGAATATATTCAGGAAAAAACGCATACGCCCTTTTTGGCCAAGGGCATCATTGTCGAGGTTTTGCCGCTTTTCCTGTGCTTTAAAGGCGATTCGAATCTACCTCCTGAAATCTGTTTCCTGCAATTCTGCCTTGCTTTCAAATCCTCTTCGTTGCCTTCCCTCAATATATTTGTGGACGAGAGTTATCATTTCTAACTGTGCAGGTCTGTGAATTGCAGTGCCCCTGAGCTCCATTTTTCAACTCGCTTTCTTGGGAGCTGGCCGCAAAAGCGCAGGATTGCTTCAGGCCCTATTCTGGCTCCGGGCGGTAGGCTGAGCCTGTGGTTAATTCTACTTTCTGATGGGAAAATAGAGTGACCTGTGCCTGTCCCAACACCTAGAGCTAGTCTCTCATTGGTTCCCCCTCTTCCCGTTCATCCTCAGGACAAATTGCAACCTGTACGGAACAGGAGGTTAAAGGTGCTGATTCTCCAAGGAGGGAGATTGCTAGTAAAGCGGCTGGAATGGCGAACCGGAGCACAAGGAGATGAAAAATGAGGTGCGTTTTAGAAACCTTTCCCGATCACACGGTGTACCATCTTCTGGGTTTCTCATGCATGTTTTCGATGTAGGAAGATGCCCTTGAACCTGGAGATTTGGGACCATGGCATGGGTACCACGCCGTACTACTTTAAAGGGTCTGCATTGGCTCACCCAACCTCACCAAACCTCTCAGCCCCAAGAGTGTCCACCCTTATGGCTCAGTCAGCTGTGGGTCTAGATATGGTCAATCCAGGTGGCATCGCAGCCCCTGAACGAATTTTGTAAGAATTTCTCTTTCACTGTCTTTGTTTCACGGGTTTTTAAAAGTAATTGATTTTTATAATGGGGTTTAGCTGCTTTGCACTGCTGTGTTTATGCCGCTTTACACCCACTTGACTCACTTACAGAGAGATAGCAATACATAGGTTTTAAGATTCTTACTAGTCAAATATATTCTTGGGCGGTGAATAGGGGGTGTTGAGTCCAGTTCACTGAGCAAGGAGTAGGTCTTTTCTATTACATATTGGGTTTATGGAACGGTATCTGAGCTAATTTGAAACCCTTGTTTTATGCATCACCCCACCTCACCTTTCCCGTTAAGCAGCCATAGTGTGTTTTCTAAACGTGCGACTCTGTTCTGTTTTGTAATTCAGTTCAAGGGTAGCGGTTTTTACATTCCCTCTATAAGTGATATCTTATGATAAGTGTCTTTTTCTGTGTGACTTATTTCACTTAGAATCGTCGTACCTAAATCCACTCATCATGCTGCTCCTAGCCTTAGGACGTTGATTTCATGGCTGAGTGATATTCCATTGTACATAAGGACCACAACTTCTTTATCCATTCTTCTCTTTCCTGGGATGTTTCAGGTGTAACGAAGTGGAGGTTCTTGTCAACAGAGCAGCCCTAAACTTTGGGGTGCCTGTGTCTTGCTGATTTTTAGTTTTCACAATTTATACGCCCATGAGTGGAAGTGCCCTATGCTCTGTAAGCTGAGTTTTTTAGATGTTTCAGGACACACCGTACACTTCTCCAGAGTGGCTGTTGGCCATTTACAGCCCGCCCATCAGCGTAGCAAGGCTCCCATTTCTCCATGGCCTGTCCTGCATTTCTGGTTTTGACACTTTATTCAGCATGGCCCTTTTGACCGATGGGAAGCGAGACTTCTTTGTAGCGCTGATTTGCCTTTCCAGGTTGCTTGGTTGGACAAAAAGGGCGTATGCGTTTTTTCCTGAATATATTCAGGAAAAAACGAATACGCCCTTTTTGGCCAAGGGCATCATTGTCGAGGTTTTGCCGCTTTTCCTGTGCTTTAAAGGCGATTCGAATCTACCTCCTGAAATCTGTTTCCTGCAATTCTGCCTTGCTTTCAAATCCTCTTCGTTGCCTTCCCTCAATATATTTGTGGACGAGAGTTATCATTTCTAACTGTGCAGGTCTGTGAATTGCAGTGCCCCTGAGCTCCATTTCTCAACTCGCTTTCTTGGGAGCTGGCCGCAAAAGCGCAGGATTGCTTCAGGCCCTATTCTGGCTCCGGGCGGCAGGCTGAGCCTGTGGTTAATTCTTCTTCCTGATGGGAAAATAGAGTGACGTGTGCCTGTCCCAACACCTAGAGCTAGTCTCTCATTGGTTCCCCCTCTTCCCGTTCATCCTCAGGACAGATTGCAACCTGTAAGGAACAGGAGGTTAAAGGTGCTGATTCTCCAAGGAGGGAGATTGCTAGTAAAGTGGCTGGAATGGCGAACCGGAGCCCAAGGAGATGAGAAATGAGGTGCGTTTTAGAAACCTTTCCCTATCACACGGTGTACCATCTTTTGGGTTTCTCATGCATGTTTTCGATGTAGGAAGATGCCCTTGAACCTGGAGATTTGGGACCCATGGGATGGGTACCACGCTGTATTATTTTACAGGGTCTGCGTTAGCTCACCCAACCTCACCAAACCTCTCAGCCCCAAGAGTGTCCACCCTTATGGCTCAGTCAGCTGTGGGTCTAGATATGGTCAATCCAGGTGGCATCGCAGCCCCTGAACGAATTTTGTAAGAATTTCTCTTTCACTGTCTTTGTTTCACGGGTTTTTAAAAGTAATTGATTTTTATAATGGGGTTTAGCTGCTTTGCACTGCTGTGTTTATGCCGCTTTACACCCACTTGACTCACTTACAGAGAGATAGCAATACATAGGTTTTAAGATTCTTACTAGTCAAATATGTTCTTGGACGGTGAATAGGGGGTGTTGAGTCCAGTTCACTGAGCAAGGAGTAGGTCTTGTCTATTACATATTGGGTTTATGGAACGGTATCTGAGCTAATTTGAAACCCTTGTTTTATGCATCAACCCACCTCACCTTTCCCGTTAAGCAGCCATAGTGTGTTTTCTAAACGTGCGACTCTGTTCTGTTTTGTAATTCAGTTCAAGGGTAGCGGTTTTTACATTCCCTCTATAAGTGATATCTTATGATAAGTGTCTTTTTCTGTGTGACTTATTTCACTTAGAATCGTTGTACCTAAATCCACTCATCATGCTGCTCCTAGCCTTAGGACGTTGATTTCATGGCTGAGTGATATTCCATTGTACATAAGGACCACAACTTCTTTATCCATTCTTCTCTTTCCTGGGATGTTTCAGGTGTAACGAAGTGGAGGTTCTTGTCAACAGAGCAGCCCTAAACTTTGGGGTGCCTGTGTCTTGCTGATTTTTCGTTTTCCCAATTTATACGCCCATGAGTGGAAGTGCCCTATGCTCTGTAAGCTGAGTTTTTTCGATGTTTCAGGACACACCGTACACTTCTCCAGAGTGGCTGTTGGCCATTTACAGCCCGCCCATCAGCGTAGCAAGGCTCCCATTTCTCCATGGCCTGTCCTGCATTTCTGGTTTTGACACTTTATTCAGCATGGCCCTTTTGACCGATGGGAAGCGAGACTTCTTTGTAGCGCTGATTTGCCTTTCCAGGTTGCTTGGTTGGCCAAAAAGGGCGTATGCGTTTTTTCCTGAATATATTCAGGAAAAAACGCATACGCCCTTTTTGGCCAAGGGCATCATAGTCGAGGTTTTGCCGCTTTTCCTGTGCTTTAAAGGCGATTCGAATCTACCTCCTGAAATCTGTTTCCTGCAATTCTGCCTTGCTTTCAAATCCTCTTCGTTGCCTTCCCTCAATATATTTGTGGACGAGAGTTATCATTTCTAACTGTGCAGGTCTGTGAATTGCAGTGCCCCTGAGCTCCACTTCTCAACTCGCTTTCTTGGGAGCTGGCCGCAAAAGCACAGGATTGCTTCAGGCCCTATTCTGGCTCCGGGCGGCAGGCTGAGCCTGTGGTTAATTCTTCTTCCTGATGGGAAAATAGAGTGACCTGTGCCTGTCCCAACACCTAGAGCTAGTCTCTCATTGGTTCCCCCTCTTCCCGTTCATCCTCAGGACAGATTGCAACCTGTAAGGAACAGGAGGTTAAAGGTGCTGATTCTCCAAGGAGGGAGATTGCTAGTAAAGTGGCTGGAATGGCGAACCGGAGCACAAGGAGATGAGAAATGAGGTGCGTTTTAGAAACCTTTCCCTATCACACGGTGTACCATCTTTTGGGTTTCTCATGCATGTTTTCGATGTAGGAAGATGCCCTTGAACCTGGAGATTTGGGACCCATGGGATGGGTACCACGCTGTATTATTTTACAGGGTCTGCGTTAGCTCACCCAACCTCACCAAACCTCTCAGCCCCAAGAGTGTCCACCCTTATGGCTCAGTCAGCTGTGGGTCTAGATATGGTCAATCCAGGTGGCATCGCAGCCCCTGAACGAATTTTGTAAGAATTTCTCTTTCACTGTCTTTGTTTCACGGGTTTTTAAAAGTAATTGATTTTTATAATGGGGTTTAGCTGCTTTGCACTGCTGTGTTTATGCCGCTTTACACCCACTTGACTCACTTACAGAGAGATAGCAATACATAGGTTTTAAGATTCTTACTAGTCAATTATGTTCTTGGGCGGTGAATAGGGGGTGTTGAGTCCAGTTCACTGAGCAAGGAGTAGGTCTTGTCTATTACATATTGGGTTTATGGAACGGTATCTGAGCTAATTTGAAACCCTTGTTTTATGCATCAACCCACCTCACCTTTCCCGTTAAGCAGCCATAGTGTGTTTTGTAAACGTGCGACTCTGTTCTGTTTTGTAATTCAGTTCAAGGGTAGCGGTTTTTACATTCCCTCTATAAGTGATATCTTATGATAAGTGTCTTTTTCTGTGTGACTTATTTCACTTAGAATCGTTGTACCTAAATCCACTCATCATGCTGCTCCTAGCCTTAGGACGTTGATTTCATGGCTGAGTGATATTCCATTGTACATAAGGACCACAACTTCTTTATCCATTCTTCTCTTTCCTGGGATGTTTCAGGTGTAACGAAGTGGAGGTTCTTGTCAACAGAGCAGCCCTAAACTTTGGGGTGCCTGTGTCTTGCTGATTTTTAGTTTTCCCAATTTATACGCCCATGAGTGGAAGTGCCCTATGCTCTCTAAGCTGAGTTTTTTAGATGTTTCAGGACACACCGTACACTTCTCCAGAGTGGCTGTTGGCAATTTACAGCCCGCCCATCAGCGTAGCAAGGCTCCCATTTCTCCATGGCCTGTCCTGCATTTCTGGTTTTGACACTTTATTCAGCATGGCCCTTTTGACCGATGGGAAGCGAGACTTCTTTGTAGCGCTGATTTGCCTTTGCAGGTTGCTTGGTTGGCCAAAAAGGGCGTATGCGTTTTTTCCTGAATATATTCAGGAAAAAACGCATACGCCCTTTTTGGCCAAGGGCATCATAGTCGAGGTTTTGCCGCTTTTCCTGTGCTTTAAAGGCGATTCGAATCTACCTCCTGAAATCTGTTTCCTGCAATTCTGCCTTGCTTTCAAATTCTCTTCGTTGCCTTCCCTCAATATATTTGTGGACGAGAGTTATCATTTCTAACTCTGCAGGTCTGTGAATTGCAGTGCCCCTGAGCTCCATTTCTCAACTCGCTTTCTTGGGAGCTGGCCGCAAAAGCGCAGGATTGCTTCAGGCCCTATTCTGGCTCCGGGCGGCAGGCTGAGCCTGTGGTTAATTTTTCTTCCTGATGGGAAAATAGAGTGACGTGTGCCTGTCCCAACACCTAGAGCTAGTCTCTCATTGGTTCCCCCTCTTCCCGTTCATCCTCAGGACAAATTGCAACCTGTACGGAACAGGAGGTTAAAGGTGCTGATTCTCCAAGGAGGGAGATTGCTAGTAAAGCGGCTGGAATGGCGAACCGGAGCACAAGGAGATGAGAAATGAGGTGCGTTTTAGAAACCTTTCCCGATCACACGGTGTACCATCTTCTGGGTTTCTCATGCATGTTTTCGATGTAGGAAGATGCCCTTGAACCTGGAGATTTGGGACCCATGGCATGGGTACCACGCCGTACTACTTTAAAGGGTCTGTGTTAGCTCACCCAACCTCACCAAAACTCTCAGCCCCAAGAGTGTCCACCCTTATGGCTCAGTCAGCTGTGGGTCTAGATATGGTCAATCCAGGTGGCATCGCAGCCCCTGAACGAATTTTGTAAGAATTTCTCTTTCACTGTCTTTGTTTCACGGGTTTTTAAAAGTAATTGATTTTTATAATGGGATTTAGCTGCTTTGCACTGCTGTGTTTATGCCGCTTTACACCCACTTGACTCACTTACAGAGAGATAGCAATACATAGGTTTTAAGATTCTTACTAGTCAGATATATTCTTGGGCGGTGAATAGGGGGTGTTGAGTCCAGTTCACTGAGCAAGGAGTAGGTCTTGTCTATTACATATTGGGTTTATGGAACGGTATCTGAGCTAATTTGAAACCCTTGTTTTATGCATCACCCCACCTCACCTTTCCCGTTAAGCAGCCATAGTGTGTTTTCTAAACGTGCGACTCTGTTCTGTTTTGTAATTCAGTTCAAGGGTAGCGGTTTTTACATTCCCTCTATAAGTGATATCTTATGATAAGTGTCTTTTTCTGTGTGACTTATTTCACTTAGAATCGTCGTACCTAAATCCACTCATCATGCTGCTCCTAGCCTTAGGACGTTGATTTCATGGCTGAGTGATATTCCATTGTACATAAGGACCACAACTTCTTTATCCATTCTTCTCTTTCCTGGGATGTTTCAGGTGTAACGAAGTGGAGGTTCTTGTCAACAGAGCAGCCCTAAACTTTGGGGTGCCTGTGTCTTGCTGATTTTTAGTTTTCACAATTTATACGCCCATGAGTGGAAGTGCCCTATGCTCTGTAAGCTGAGTTTTTTAGATGTTTCAGGACACACCGTACACTTCTCCAGAGTGGCTGTTGGCCATTTACAGCCCGCCCATCAGCGTAGCAAGGCTCCCATTTCTCCATGGCCTGTCCTGCATTTCTGGTTTTGACACTTTATTCAGCATGGCCCTTTTGACCGATGGGAAGCGAGACTTCTTTGTAGCGCTGATTTGCCTTTCCAGGTTGCTTGGTTGGACAAAAAGGGCGTATGCGTTTTTTCCTGAATATATTCAGGAAAAAACGAATACGCCCTTTTTGGCCAAGGGCATCATTGTCGAGGTTTTGCCGCTTTTCCTGTGCTTTAAAGGCGATTCGAATCTACCTCCTGAAATCTGTTTCCTGCAATTCTGCCTTGCTTTCAAATCCTCTTCGTTGCCTTCCCTCAATATATTTGTGGACGAGAGTTATCATTTCTAACTGTGCAGGTCTGTGAATTGCAGTGCCCCTGAGCTCCATTTCTCAACTCGCTTTCTTGGGAGCTGGCCGCAAAAGCGCAGGATTGCTTCAGGCCCTATTCTGGCTCCGGGCGGCAGGCTGAGCCTGTGGTTAATTCTTCTTCCTGATGGGAAAATAGAGTGACGTGTGCCTGTCCCAACACCTAGAGCTAGTCTCTCATTGGTTCCCCCTCTTCCCGTTCATCCTCAGGACAGATTGCAACCTGTAAGGAACAGGAGGTTAAAGGTGCTGATTCTCCAAGGAGGGAGATTGCTAGTAAAGTGGCTGGAATGGCGAACCGGAGCCCAAGGAGATGAGAAATGAGGTGCGTTTTAGAAACCTTTCCCTATCACACGGTGTACCATCTTTTGGGTTTCTCATGCATGTTTTCGATGTAGGAAGATGCCCTTGAACCTGGAGATTTGGGACCCATGGGATGGGTACCACGCTGTATTATTTTACAGGGTCTGCGTTAGCTCACCCAACCTCACCAAACCTCTCAGCCCCAAGAGTGTCCACCCTTATGGCTCAGTCAGCTGTGGGTCTAGATATGGTCAATCCAGGTGGCATCGCAGCCCCTGAACGAATTTTGTAAGAATTTCTCTTTCACTGTCTTTGTTTCACGGGTTTTTAAAAGTAATTGATTTTTATAATGGGGTTTAGCTGCTTTGCACTGCTGTGTTTATGCCGCTTTACACCCACTTGACTCACTTACAGAGAGATAGCAATACATAGGTTTTAAGATTCTTACTAGTCAAATATGTTCTTGGACGGTGAATAGGGGGTGTTGAGTCCAGTTCACTGAGCAAGGAGTAGGTCTTGTCTATTACATATTGGGTTTATGGAACGGTATCTGAGCTAATTTGAAACCCTTGTTTTATGCATCAACCCACCTCACCTTTCCCGTTAAGCAGCCATAGTGTGTTTTCTAAACGTGCGACTCTGTTCTGTTTTGTAATTCAGTTCAAGGGTAGCGGTTTTTACATTCCCTCTATAAGTGATATCTTATGATAAGTGTCTTTTTCTGTGTGACTTATTTCACTTAGAATCGTTGTACCTAAATCCACTCATCATGCTGCTCCTAGCCTTAGGACGTTGATTTCATGGCTGAGTGATATTCCATTGTACATAAGGACCACAACTTCTTTATCCATTCTTCTCTTTCCTGGGATGTTTCAGGTGTAACGAAGTGGAGGTTCTTGTCAACAGAGCAGCCCTAAACTTTGGGGTGCCTGTGTCTTGCTGATTTTTCGTTTTCCCAATTTATACGCCCATGAGTGGAAGTGCCCTATGCTCTGTAAGCTGAGTTTTTTCGATGTTTCAGGACACACCGTACACTTCTCCAGAGTGGCTGTTGGCAATTTACAGCCCGCCCATCAGCGTAGCAAGGCTCCCATTTCTCCATGGCCTGTCCTGCATTTCTGGTTTTGACACTTTATTCAGCATGGCCCTTTTGACCGATGGGAAGCGAGACTTCTTTGTAGCGCTGATTTGCCTTTCCAGGTTGCTTGGTTGGCCAAAAAGGGCGTATGCGTTTTTTCCTGAATATATTCAGGAAAAAACGCATACGCCCTTTTTGGCCAAGGGCATCATAGTCGAGGTTTTGCCGCTTTTCCTGTGCTTTAAAGGCGATTCGAATCTACCTCCTGAAATCTGTTTCCTGCAATTCTGCCTTGCTTTCAAATCCTCTTCGTTGCCTTCCCTCAATATATTTGTGGACGAGAGTTATCATTTCTAACTGTGCAGGTCTGTGAATTGCAGTGCCCCTGAGCTCCACTTCTCAACTCGCTTTCTTGGGAGCTGGCCGCAAAAGCACAGGATTGCTTCAGGCCCTATTCTGGCTCCGGGCGGCAGGCTGAGCCTGTGGTTAATTCTTCTTCCTGATGGGAAAATAGAGTGACGTGTGCCTGTCCCAACACCTAGAGCTAGTCTCTCATTGGTTCCCCCTCTTCCCGTTCATCCTCAGGACAAATTGCAACCTGTACGGAACAGGAGGTTAAAGGTGCTGATTCTCCAAGGAGGGAGATTGCTAGTAAAGCGGCTGGAATGGCGAACCGGAGCACAAGGAGATGAGAAATGAGGTGCGTTTTAGAAACCTTTCCCGATCACACGGTGTACCATCTTCTGGGTTTCTCATGCATGTTTTCGATGTAGGAAGATGCCCTTGAACCTGGAGATTTGGGACCCATGGCATGGGTACCACGCCGTACTACTTTAAAGGGTCTGTGTTAGCTCACCCAACCTCACCAAAACTCTCAGCCCCAAGAGTGTCCACCCTTATGGCTCAGTCAGCTGTGGGTCTAGATATGGTCAATCCAGGTGGCATCGCAGCCCCTGAACGAATTTTGTAAGAATTTCTCTCTCTTTCACTGTCTTTGTTTCACGGGTTTTTAAAAGTAATTGATTTTTATAATGGGATTTAGCTGCTTTGCACTGCTGTGTTTATGCCGCTTTACACCCACTTGACTCACTTACAGAGAGATAGCAATACATAGGTTTTAAGATTCTTACTAGTCAGATATATTCTTGGGCGGTGAATAGGGGGTGTTGAGTCCAGTTCACTGAGCAAGGAGTAGGTCTTGTCTATTACATATTGGGTTTATGGAACGGTATCTGAGCTAATTTGAAACCCTTGTTTTATGCATCACCCCACCTCACCTTTCCCGTTAAGCAGCCATAGTGTGTTTTCTAAACGTGCGACTCTGTTCTGTTTTGTAATTCAGTTCAAGGGTAGCGGTTTTTACATTCCCTCTATAAGTGATATCTTATGATAAGTGTCTTTTTCTGTGTGACTTATTTCACTTAGAATCGTCGTACCTAAATCCACTCATCATGCTGCTCCTAGCCTTAGGACGTTGATTTCATGGCTGAGTGATATTCCATTGTACATAAGGACCACAACTTCTTTATCCATTCTTCTCTTTCCTGGGATGTTTCAGGTGTAACGAAGTGGAGGTTCTTGTCAACAGAGCAGCCCTAAACTTTGGGGTGCCTGTGTCTTGCTGATTTTTAGTTTTCACAATTTATACGCCCATGAGTGGAAGTGCCCTATGCTCTGTAAGCTGAGTTTTTTAGATGTTTCAGGACACACCGTACACTTCTCCAGAGTGGCTGTTGGCCATTTACAGCCCGCCCATCAGCGTAGCAAGGCTCCCATTTCTCCATGGCCTGTCCTGCATTTCTGGTTTTGACACTTTATTCAGCATGGCCCTTTTGACCGATGGGAAGCGAGACTTCTTTGTAGCGCTGATTTGCCTTTCCAGGTTGCTTGGTTGGACAAAAAGGGCGTATGCGTTTTTTCCTGAATATATTCAGGAAAAAACGAATACGCCCTTTTTGGCCAAGGGCATCATTGTCGAGGTTTTGCCGCTTTTCCTGTGCTTTAAAGGCGATTCGAATCTACCTCCTGAAATCTGTTTCCTGCAATTCTGCCTTGCTTTCAAATCCTCTTCGTTGCCTTCCCTCAATATATTTGTGGACGAGAGTTATCATTTCTAACTGTGCAGGTCTGTGAATTGCAGTGCCCCTGAGCTCCATTTCTCAACTCGCTTTCTTGGGAGCTGGCCGCAAAAGCGCAGGATTGCTTCAGGCCCTATTCTGGCTCCGGGCGGCAGGCTGAGCCTGTGGTTAATTCTTCTTCCTGATGGGAAAATAGAGTGACGTGTGCCTGTCCCAACACCTAGAGCTAGTCTCTCATTGGTTCCCCCTCTTCCCGTTCATCCTCAGGACAAATTGCAACCTGTACGGAACAGGAGGTTAAAGGTGCTGATTCTCCAAGGAGGGAGATTGCTAGTAAAGCGGCTGGAATGGCGAACCGGAGCACAAGGAGATGAAAAATGAGGTGCGTTTTAGAAACCTTTCCCGATCACACGGTGTACCATCTTCTGGGTTTCTCATGCATGTTTTCGATGTAGGAAGATGCCCTTGAACCTGGAGATTTGGGACCATGGCATGGGTACCACGCCGTACTACTTTAAAGGGTCTGCATTGGCTCACCCAACCTCACCAAACCTCTCAGCCCCAAGAGTGTCCACCCTTATGGCTCAGTCAGCTGTGGGTCTAGATATGGTCAATCCAGGTGGCATCGCAGCCCCTGAACGAATTTTGTAAGAATTTCTCTTTCACTGTCTTTGTTTCACGGGTTTTTAAAAGTAATTGATTTTTATAATGGGGTTTAGCTGCTTTGCACTGCTGTGTTTATGCCGCTTTACACCCACTTGACTCACTTACAGAGAGATAGCAATACATAGGTTTTAAGATTCTTACTAGTCAAATATATTCTTGGGCGGTGAATAGGGGGTGTTGAGTCCAGTTCACTGAGCAAGGAGTAGGTCTTTTCTATTACATATTGGGTTTATGGAACGGTATCTGAGCTAATTTGAAACCCTTGTTTTATGCATCACCCCACCTCACCTTTCCCGTTAAGCAGCCATAGTGTGTTTTCTAAACGTGCGACTCTGTTCTGTTTTGTAATTCAGTTCAAGGGTAGCGGTTTTTACATTAGCCTCTGTAAGTGATATCTTATGATAAGTGTCTTTTTCTGTGTGACTTATTTCACTTAGAATCGTTGTACCTATATCCACTCATCATGCTGCTCCTAGCCTTATGACGTTGATTTCATGGCTGAGTGATATTCCATTGTACATAAGGACCACAACTTCTTTATCCATTCTTCTCTTTCCTTGGATGTTTCAGGTGTAACGAAGTGGAGGTTCTTGTCAACAGAGCAGCCCTAAACTTTGGGGTGCCTGTGTCTTGCTGATTTTTAGTTTTCCCAATTTATACGCCCATGAGTGGAAGTGCCCTATGCTCTCTAAGCTGAGTTTTTTAGATGTTTCAGGACACACCGTACACTTCTCCAGAGTGGCTGTTGGCCATTTACAGCCCGCCCATCAGCGTAGCAAGGCTCCCATTTCTCCATGGCCTGTCCTGCATTTCTGGTTTTGACACTTTATTCAGCATGGCCCTTTTGACCGATGGGAAGCGAGACTTCTTTGTAGCGCTGATTTGCCTTTCCAGGTTGCTTGGTTGGCCAAAAAGGGCGTATGCGTTTTTTCCTGAATATATTCAGGAAAAAACGCATACGCCCTTTTTGGCCAAGGGCATCATTGTCGAGGTTTTGCCGCTTTTCCTGTGCTTTAAAGGCGATTCGAATCTACCTCCTGAAATCGGTTTCCTGCAATTCTGCCTTGCTTTCAAATTCTCTTCGTTGCCTTCCCTCAATATATTTGTGGACGGGAGTTATCATTTCTAACTGTGCAGGTCTGTGAATTGCAGTGCCCCTGAGCTCCATTTCTCAACTCGCTTTCTTGGGAGCTGGCCGCAAAAGCGCAGGATTGCTTCAGGCCCTATTCTGGCTCCGGGCGGCAGGCTGAGCCTGTGGTTAATTTTTCTTCCTGATGGGAAAATAGAGTGACGTGTGCCTGTCCCAACACCTAGAGCTAGTCTCTCATTGGTTCCCCCTCTTCCCGTTCATCCTCAGGACAGATTGCAACCTGTAAGGAACAGGAGGTTAAAGGTGCTGATTCTCCAAGGAGGGAGATTGCTAGTAAAGCGGCTGGAATGGCGAACCGGAGCACAAGGAGATGAAAAATGAGGTGCGTTTTAGAAACCTTTCCCGATCACACGGTGTACCATCTTCTGGGTTTCTCATGCATGTTTTCGATGTAGGAAGATGCCCTTGAACCTGGAGATTTGGGACCCATGGGATGGGTACCACGCTGTATTATTTTACAGGGTCTGCGTTAGCTCACCCAACCTCACCAAACCTCTCAGCCCCAAGAGTGTCCACCCTTATGGCTCAGTCAGCTGTGGGTCTAGATATGGTCAATCCAGGTGGCATCGCAGCCCCTGAACGAATTTTGTAAGAATTTCTCTTTCACTGTCTTTGTTTCACGGGTTTTTAAAAGTAATTGATTTTTATAATGGGGTTTAGCTGCTTTGCACTGCTGTGTTTATGCTGCTTTACACCCACTTGACTCACTTACAGAGAGATAGCAATACATAGGTTTTAAGATTCTTACTAGTCAGATATATTCTTGGGCGGTGAATAGGGGGTGTTGAGTCCAGTTCACTGAGCAAGGAGTAGGTCTTGTCTATTACATATTGGGTTTATGGAACGGTATCTGAGCTAATTTGAAACCCTTGTTTTATGCATCACCCCACCTCACCTTTCCCGTTAAGCAGCCATAGTGTGTTTTCTAAACGTGTGACTCTGTTCTGTTTTGTAATTCAGTTCAAGGGTAGCGGTTTTTACATTCCCTCTATAAGTGATATCTTATGATAGGTGTCTTTTTCTGTGTGACTTATTTCACTTAGAATCGTCGTACCTAAATCCACTCATCATGCTGCTCGTAGCCTTAGGACGTTGATTTCATGGCTGAGTGATATTCCATTGTACATAAGGACCACAACTTCTTTATCCATTCTTCTCTTTCCTGGGATGTTTCAGGTGTAACGAAGTGGAGGTTCTTGTCAACAGAGCAGCCCTAAACTTTGGGGTGCCTGTGTCTTGCTGATTTTTCGTTTTCCCAATTTATACGCCCATGAGTGGAAGTGCCCTATGCTCTCTAAGCTGAGTTTTTTCGATGTTTCAGGACACACCGTACACTTCTCCAGAGTGGCTGTTGGCAATTTACAGCCCGCCCATCAGCGTAGCAAGGCTCCCATTTCTCCATGGCCTGTCCTGCATTTCTGGTTTTGACACTTTATTCAGCATGGCCCTTTTGACCGATGGGAAGCGAGACTTCTTTGTAGCGCTGATTTGCCTTTGCAGGTTGCTTGGTTGGCCAAAAAGGGCGTATGCGTTTTTTCCTGAATATATTCAGGAAAAAACGCATACGCCCTTTTTGGCCAAGGGCATCATAGTCGAGGTTTTGCCGCTTTTCCTGTGCTTTAAAGGCGATTCGAATCTACCTCCTGAAATCTGTTTCCTGCAATTCTGCCTTGCTTTCAAATTCTCTTCGTTGCCTTCCCTCAATATATTTGTGGACGAGAGTTATCATTTCTAACTCTGCAGGTCTGTGAATTGCAGTGCCCCTGAGCTCCATTTCTCAACTCGCTTTCTTGGGAGCTGGCCGCAAAAGCGCAGGATTGCTTCAGGCCCTATTCTGGCTCCGGGCGGCAGGCTGAGCCTGTGGTTAATTTTTCTTCCTGATGGGAAAATAGAGTGACGTGTGCCTGTCCCAACACCTAGAGCTAGTCTCTCATTGGTTCCCCCTCTTCCCGTTCATCCTCAGGACAAATTGCAACCTGTACGGAACAGGAGGTTAAAGGTGCTGATTCTCCAAGGAGGGAGATTGCTAGTAAAGCGGCTGGAATGGCGAACCGGAGCACAAGGAGATGAGAAATGAGGTGCGTTTTAGAAACCTTTCCCGATCACACGGTGTACCATCTTCTGGGTTTCTCATGCATGTTTTCGATGTAGGAAGATGCCCTTGAACCTGGAGATTTGGGACCCATGGCATGGGTACCACGCCGTACTACTTTAAAGGGTCTGTGTTAGCTCACCCAACCTCACCAAAACTCTCAGCCCCAAGAGTGTCCACCCTTATGGCTCAGTCAGCTGTGGGTCTAGATATGGTCAATCCAGGTGGCATCGCAGCCCCTGAACGAATTTTGTAAGAATTTCTCTTTCACTGTCTTTGTTTCACGGGTTTTTAAAAGTAATTGATTTTTATAATGGGATTTAGCTGCTTTGCACTGCTGTGTTTATGCCGCTTTACACCCACTTGACTCACTTACAGAGAGATAGCAATACATAGGTTTTAAGATTCTTACTAGTCAGATATATTCTTGGGCGGTGAATAGGGGGTGTTGAGTCCAGTTCACTGAGCAAGGAGTAGGTCTTGTCTATTACATATTGGGTTTATGGAACGGTATCTGAGCTAATTTGAAACCCTTGTTTTATGCATCACCCCACCTCACCTTTCCCGTTAAGCAGCCATAGTGTGTTTTCTAAACGTGCGACTCTGTTCTGTTTTGTAATTCAGTTCAAGGGTAGCGGTTTTTACATTCCCTCTATAAGTGATATCTTATGATAAGTGTCTTTTTCTGTGTGACTTATTTCACTTAGAATCGTCGTACCTAAATCCACTCATCATGCTGCTCCTAGCCTTAGGACGTTGATTTCATGGCTGAGTGATATTCCATTGTACATAAGGACCACAACTTCTTTATCCATTCTTCTCTTTCCTGGGATGTTTCAGGTGTAACGAAGTGGAGGTTCTTGTCAACAGAGCAGCCCTAAACTTTGGGGTGCCTGTGTCTTGCTGATTTTTAGTTTTCACAATTTATACGCCCATGAGTGGAAGTGCCCTATGCTCTGTAAGCTGAGTTTTTTAGATGTTTCAGGACACACCGTACACTTCTCCAGAGTGGCTGTTGGCCATTTACAGCCCGCCCATCAGCGTAGCAAGGCTCCCATTTCTCCATGGCCTGTCCTGCATTTCTGGTTTTGACACTTTATTCAGCATGGCCCTTTTGACCGATGGGAAGCGAGACTTCTTTGTAGCGCTGATTTGCCTTTCCAGGTTGCTTGGTTGGACAAAAAGGGCGTATGCGTTTTTTCCTGAATATATTCAGGAAAAAACGAATACGCCCTTTTTGGCCAAGGGCATCATTGTCGAGGTTTTGCCGCTTTTCCTGTGCTTTAAAGGCGATTCGAATCTACCTCCTGAAATCTGTTTCCTGCAATTCTGCCTTGCTTTCAAATCCTCTTCGTTGCCTTCCCTCAATATATTTGTGGACGAGAGTTATCATTTCTAACTGTGCAGGTCTGTGAATTGCAGTGCCCCTGAGCTCCATTTCTCAACTCGCTTTCTTGGGAGCTGGCCGCAAAAGCGCAGGATTGCTTCAGGCCCTATTCTGGCTCCGGGCGGCAGGCTGAGCCTGTGGTTAATTCTTCTTCCTGATGGGAAAATAGAGTGACGTGTGCCTGTCCCAACACCTAGAGCTAGTCTCTCATTGGTTCCCCCTCTTCCCGTTCATCCTCAGGACAGATTGCAACCTGTAAGGAACAGGAGGTTAAAGGTGCTGATTCTCCAAGGAGGGAGATTGCTAGTAAAGTGGCTGGAATGGCGAACCGGAGCCCAAGGAGATGAGAAATGAGGTGCGTTTTAGAAACCTTTCCCTATCACACGGTGTACCATCTTTTGGGTTTCTCATGCATGTTTTCGATGTAGGAAGATGCCCTTGAACCTGGAGATTTGGGACCCATGGGATGGGTACCACGCTGTATTATTTTACAGGGTCTGCGTTAGCTCACCCAACCTCACCAAACCTCTCAGCCCCAAGAGTGTCCACCCTTATGGCTCAGTCAGCTGTGGGTCTAGATATGGTCAATCCAGGTGGCATCACAGCCCCTGAACGAATTTTGTAAGAATTTCTCTTTCACTGTCTTTGTTTCACGGGTTTTTAAAAGTAATTGATTTTTATAATGGGGTTTAGCTGCTTTGCACTGCTGTGTTTATGCCGCTTTACACCCACTTGACTCACTTACAGAGAGATAGCAATACATAGGTTTTAAGATTCTTACTAGTCAAATATGTTCTTGGACGGTGAATAGGGGGTGTTGAGTCCAGTTCACTGAGCAAGGAGTAGGTCTTGTCTATTACATATTGGGTTTATGGAACGGTATCTGAGCTAATTTGAAACCCTTGTTTTATGCATCAACCCACCTCACCTTTCCCGTTAAGCAGCCATAGTGTGTTTTCTAAACGTGCGACTCTGTTCTGTTTTGTAATTCAGTTCAAGGGTAGCGGTTTTTACATTCCCTCTATAAGTGATATCTTATGATAAGTGTCTTTTTCTGTGTGACTTATTTCACTTAGAATCGTTGTACCTAAATCCACTCATCATGCTGCTCCTAGCCTTAGGACGTTGATTTCATGGCTGAGTGATATTCCATTGTACATAAGGACCACAACTTCTTTATCCATTCTTCTCTTTCCTGGGATGTTTCAGGTGTAACGAAGTGGAGGTTCTTGTCAACAGAGCAGCCCTAAACTTTGGGGTGCCTGTGTCTTGCTGATTTTTCGTTTTCCCAATTTATACGCCCATGAGTGGAAGTGCCCTATGCTCTGTAAGCTGAGTTTTTTCGATGTTTCAGGACACACCGTACACTTCTCCAGAGTGGCTGTTGGCCATTTACAGCCCGCCCATCAGCGTAGCAAGGCTCCCATTTCTCCATGGCCTGTCCTGCATTTCTGGTTTTGACACTTTATTCAGCATGGCCCTTTTGACCGATGGGAAGCGAGACTTCTTTGTAGCGCTGATTTGCCTTTCCAGGTTGCTTGGTTGGCCAAAAAGGGCGTATGCGTTTTTTCCTGAATATATTCAGGAAAAAACGCATACGCCCTTTTTGGCCAAGGGCATCATAGTCGAGGTTTTGCCGCTTTTCCTGTGCTTTAAAGGCGATTCGAATCTACCTCCTGAAATCTGTTTCCTGCAATTCTGCCTTGCTTTCAAATCCTCTTCGTTGCCTTCCCTCAATATATTTGTGGACGAGAGTTATCATTTCTAACTGTGCAGGTCTGTGAATTGCAGTGCCCCTGAGCTCCACTTCTCAACTCGCTTTCTTGGGAGCTGGCCGCAAAAGCACAGGATTGCTTCAGGCCCTATTCTGGCTCCGGGCGGCAGGCTGAGCCTGTGGTTAATTCTTCTTCCTGATGGGAAAATAGAGTGACCTGTGCCTGTCCCAACACCTAGAGCTAGTCTCTCATTGGTTCCCCCTCTTCCCGTTCATCCTCAGGACAGATTGCAACCTGTAAGGAACAGGAGGTTAAAGGTGCTGATTCTCCAAGGAGGGAGATTGCTAGTAAAGTGGCTGGAATGGCGAACCGGAGCACAAGGAGATGAGAAATGAGGTGCGTTTTAGAAACCTTTCCCTATCACACGGTGTACCATCTTTTGGGTTTCTCATGCATGTTTTCGATGTAGGAAGATGCCCTTGAACCTGGAGATTTGGGACCCATGGGATGGGTACCACGCTGTATTATTTTACAGGGTCTGCGTTAGCTCACCCAACCTCACCAAACCTCTCAGCCCCAAGAGTGTCCACCCTTATGGCTCAGTCAGCTGTGGGTCTAGATATGGTCAATCCAGGTGGCATCGCAGCCCCTGAACGAATTTTGTAAGAATTTCTCTTTCACTGTCTTTGTTTCACGGGTTTTTAAAAGTAATTGATTTTTATAATGGGGTTTAGCTGCTTTGCACTGCTGTGTTTATGCCGCTTTACACCCACTTGACTCACTTACAGAGAGATAGCAATACATAGGTTTTAAGATTCTTACTAGTCAATTATGTTCTTGGGCGGTGAATAGGGGGTGTTGAGTCCAGTTCACTGAGCAAGGAGTAGGTCTTGTCTATTACATATTGGGTTTATGGAACGGTATCTGAGCTAATTTGAAACCCTTGTTTTATGCATCAACCCACCTCACCTTTCCCGTTAAGCAGCCATAGTGTGTTTTGTAAACGTGCGACTCTGTTCTGTTTTGTAATTCAGTTCAAGGGTAGCGGTTTTTACATTCCCTCTATAAGTGATATCTTATGATAAGTGTCTTTTTCTGTGTGACTTATTTCACTTAGAATCGTTGTACCTAAATCCACTCATCATGCTGCTCCTAGCCTTAGGACGTTGATTTCATGGCTGAGTGATATTCCATTGTACATAAGGACCACAACTTCTTTATCCATTCTTCTCTTTCCTGGGATGTTTCAGGTGTAACGAAGTGGAGGTTCTTGTCAACAGAGCAGCCCTAAACTTTGGGGTGCCTGTGTCTTGCTGATTTTTAGTTTTCCCAATTTATACGCCCATGAGTGGAAGTGCCCTATGCTCTCTAAGCTGAGTTTTTTAGATGTTTCAGGACACACCGTACACTTCTCCAGAGTGGCTGTTGGCAATTTACAGCCCGCCCATCAGCGTAGCAAGGCTCCCATTTCTCCATGGCCTGTCCTGCATTTCTGGTTTTGACACTTTATTCAGCATGGCCCTTTTGACCGATGGGAAGCGAGACTTCTTTGTAGCGCTGATTTGCCTTTGCAGGTTGCTTGGTTGGCCAAAAAGGGCGTATGCGTTTTTTCCTGAATATATTCAGGAAAAAACGCATACGCCCTTTTTGGCCAAGGGCATCATAGTCGAGGTTTTGCCGCTTTTCCTGTGCTTTAAAGGCGATTCGAATCTACCTCCTGAAATCTGTTTCCTGCAATTCTGCCTTGCTTTCAAATTCTCTTCGTTGCCTTCCCTCAATATATTTGTGGACGAGAGTTATCATTTCTAACTCTGCAGGTCTGTGAATTGCAGTGCCCCTGAGCTCCATTTCTCAACTCGCTTTCTTGGGAGCTGGCCGCAAAAGCGCAGGATTGCTTCAGGCCCTATTCTGGCTCCGGGCGGCAGGCTGAGCCTGTGGTTAATTTTTCTTCCTGATGGGAAAATAGAGTGACGTGTGCCTGTCCCAACACCTAGAGCTAGTCTCTCATTGGTTCCCCCTCTTCCCGTTCATCCTCAGGACAAATTGCAACCTGTACGGAACAGGAGGTTAAAGGTGCTGATTCTCCAAGGAGGGAGATTGCTAGTAAAGCGGCTGGAATGGCGAACCGGAGCACAAGGAGATGAGAAATGAGGTGCGTTTTAGAAACCTTTCCCGATCACACGGTGTACCATCTTCTGGGTTTCTCATGCATGTTTTCGATGTAGGAAGATGCCCTTGAACCTGGAGATTTGGGACCCATGGCATGGGTACCACGCCGTACTACTTTAAAGGGTCTGTGTTAGCTCACCCAACCTCACCAAAACTCTCAGCCCCAAGAGTGTCCACCCTTATGGCTCAGTCAGCTGTGGGTCTAGATATGGTCAATCCAGGTGGCATCGCAGCCCCTGAACGAATTTTGTAAGAATTTCTCTTTCACTGTCTTTGTTTCACGGGTTTTTAAAAGTAATTGATTTTTATAATGGGATTTAGCTGCTTTGCACTGCTGTGTTTATGCCGCTTTACACCCACTTGACTCACTTACAGAGAGATAGCAATACATAGGTTTTAAGATTCTTACTAGTCAGATATATTCTTGGGCGGTGAATAGGGGGTGTTGAGTCCAGTTCACTGAGCAAGGAGTAGGTCTTGTCTATTACATATTGGGTTTATGGAACGGTATCTGAGCTAATTTGAAACCCTTGTTTTATGCATCACCCCACCTCACCTTTCCCGTTAAGCAGCCATAGTGTGTTTTCTAAACGTGCGACTCTGTTCTGTTTTGTAATTCAGTTCAAGGGTAGCGGTTTTTACATTCCCTCTATAAGTGATATCTTATGATAAGTGTCTTTTTCTGTGTGACTTATTTCACTTAGAATCGTCGTACCTAAATCCACTCATCATGCTGCTCCTAGCCTTAGGACGTTGATTTCATGGCTGAGTGATATTCCATTGTACATAAGGACCACAACTTCTTTATCCATTCTTCTCTTTCCTGGGATGTTTCAGGTGTAACGAAGTGGAGGTTCTTGTCAACAGAGCAGCCCTAAACTTTGGGGTGCCTGTGTCTTGCTGATTTTTAGTTTTCACAATTTATACGCCCATGAGTGGAAGTGCCCTATGCTCTGTAAGCTGAGTTTTTTAGATGTTTCAGGACACACCGTACACTTCTCCAGAGTGGCTGTTGGCCATTTACAGCCCGCCCATCAGCGTAGCAAGGCTCCCATTTCTCCATGGCCTGTCCTGCATTTCTGGTTTTGACACTTTATTCAGCATGGCCCTTTTGACCGATGGGAAGCGAGACTTCTTTGTAGCGCTGATTTGCCTTTCCAGGTTGCTTGGTTGGACAAAAAGGGCGTATGCGTTTTTTCCTGAATATATTCAGGAAAAAACGAATACGCCCTTTTTGGCCAAGGGCATCATTGTCGAGGTTTTGCCGCTTTTCCTGTGCTTTAAAGGCGATTCGAATCTACCTCCTGAAATCTGTTTCCTGCAATTCTGCCTTGCTTTCAAATCCTCTTCGTTGCCTTCCCTCAATATATTTGTGGACGAGAGTTATCATTTCTAACTGTGCAGGTCTGTGAATTGCAGTGCCCCTGAGCTCCATTTCTCAACTCGCTTTCTTGGGAGCTGGCCGCAAAAGCGCAGGATTGCTTCAGGCCCTATTCTGGCTCCGGGCGGCAGGCTGAGCCTGTGGTTAATTCTTCTTCCTGATGGGAAAATAGAGTGACGTGTGCCTGTCCCAACACCTAGAGCTAGTCTCTCATTGGTTCCCCCTCTTCCCGTTCATCCTCAGGACAGATTGCAACCTGTAAGGAACAGGAGGTTAAAGGTGCTGATTCTCCAAGGAGGGAGATTGCTAGTAAAGTGGCTGGAATGGCGAACCGGAGCCCAAGGAGATGAGAAATGAGGTGCGTTTTAGAAACCTTTCCCTATCACACGGTGTACCATCTTTTGGGTTTCTCATGCATGTTTTCGATGTAGGAAGATGCCCTTGAACCTGGAGATTTGGGACCCATGGGATGGGTACCACGCTGTATTATTTTACAGGGTCTGCGTTAGCTCACCCAACCTCACCAAACCTCTCAGCCCCAAGAGTGTCCACCCTTATGGCTCAGTCAGCTGTGGGTCTAGATATGGTCAATCCAGGTGGCATCGCAGCCCCTGAACGAATTTTGTAAGAATTTCTCTTTCACTGTCTTTGTTTCACGGGTTTTTAAAAGTAATTGATTTTTATAATGGGGTTTAGCTGCTTTGCACTGCTGTGTTTATGCCGCTTTACACCCACTTGACTCACTTACAGAGAGATAGCAATACATAGGTTTTAAGATTCTTACTAGTCAAATATGTTCTTGGACGGTGAATAGGGGGTGTTGAGTCCAGTTCACTGAGCAAGGAGTAGGTCTTGTCTATTACATATTGGGTTTATGGAACGGTATCTGAGCTAATTTGAAACCCTTGTTTTATGCATCAACCCACCTCACCTTTCCCGTTAAGCAGCCATAGTGTGTTTTCTAAACGTGCGACTCTGTTCTGTTTTGTAATTCAGTTCAAGGGTAGCGGTTTTTACATTCCCTCTATAAGTGATATCTTATGATAAGTGTCTTTTTCTGTGTGACTTATTTCACTTAGAATCGTTGTACCTAAATCCACTCATCATGCTGCTCCTAGCCTTAGGACGTTGATTTCATGGCTGAGTGATATTCCATTGTACATAAGGACCACAACTTCTTTATCCATTCTTCTCTTTCCTTGGATGTTTCAGGTGTAACGAAGTGGAGGTTCTTGTCAACAGAGCAGCCCTAAACTTTGGGGTGCCTGTGTCTTGCTGATTTTTCGTTTTCCCAATTTATACGCCCATGAGTGGAAGTGCCCTATGCTCTGTAAGCTGAGTTTTTTCGATGTTTCAGGACACACCGTACACTTCTCCAGAGTGGCTGTTGGCCATTTACAGCCCGCCCATCAGCGTAGCAAGGCTCCCATTTCTCCATGGCCTGTCCTGCATTTCTGGTTTTGACACTTTATTCAGCATGGCCCTTTTGACCGATGGGAAGCGAGACTTCTTTGTAGCGCTGATTTGCCTTTCCAGGTTGCTTGGTTGGCCAAAAAGGGCGTATGCGTTTTTTCCTGAATATATTCAGGAAAAAACGCATACGCCCTTTTTGGCCAAGGGCATCATAGTCGAGGTTTTGCCGCTTTTCCTGTGCTTTAAAGGCGATTCGAATCTACCTCCTGAAATCTGTTTCCTGCAATTCTGCCTTGCTTTCAAATCCTCTTCGTTGCCTTCCCTCAATATATTTGTGGACGAGAGTTATCATTTCTAACTGTGCAGGTCTGTGAATTGCAGTGCCCCTGAGCTCCACTTCTCAACTCGCTTTCTTGGGAGCTGGCCGCAAAAGCACAGGATTGCTTCAGGCCCTATTCTGGCTCCGGGCGGCAGGCTGAGCCTGTGGTTAATTCTTCTTCCTGATGGGAAAATAGAGTGACGTGTGCCTGTCCCAACACCTAGAGCTAGTCTCTCATTGGTTCCCCCTCTTCCCGTTCATCCTCAGGACAGATTGCAACCTGTAAGGAACAGGAGGTTAAAGGTGCTGATTCTCCAAGGAGGGAGATTGCTAGTAAAGTGGCTGGAATGGCGAACCGGAGCACAAGGAGATGAGAAATGAGGTGCGTTTTAGAAACCTTTCCCTATCACACGGTGTACCATCTTTTGGGTTTCTCATGCATGTTTTCGATGTAGGAAGATGCCCTTGAACCTGGAGATTTGGGACCCATGGGATGGGTACCACGCTGTATTATTTTACAGGGTCTGCGTTAGCTCACCCAACCTCACCAAACCTCTCAGCCCCAAGAGTGTCCACCCTTATGGCTCAGTCAGCTGTGGGTCTAGATATGGTCAATCCAGGTGGCATCGCAGCCCCTGAACGAATTTTGTAAGAATTTCTCTTTCACTGTCTTTGTTTCACGGGTTTTTAAAAGTAATTGATTTTTATAATGGGGTTTAGCTGCTTTGCACTGCTGTGTTTATGCCGCTTTACACCCACTTGACTCACTTACAGAGAGATAGCAATACATAGGTTTTAAGATTCTTACTAGTCAATTATGTTCTTGGGCGGTGAATAGGGGGTGTTGAGTCCAGTTCACTGAGCAAGGAGTAGGTCTTGTCTATTACATATTGGGTTTATGGAACGGTATCTGAGCTAATTTGAAACCCTTGTTTTATGCATCAACCCACCTCACCTTTCCCGTTAAGCAGCCATAGTGTGTTTTGTAAACGTGCGACTCTGTTCTGTTTTGTAATTCAGTTCAAGGGTAGCGGTTTTTACATTCCCTCTATAAGTGATATCTTATGATAAGTGTCTTTTTCTGTGTGACTTATTTCACTTAGAATCGTTGTACCTAAATCCACTCATCATGCTGCTCCTAGCCTTAGGACGTTGATTTCATGGCTGAGTGATATTCCATTGTACATAAGGACCACAACTTCTTTATCCATTCTTCTCTTTCCTGGGATGTTTCAGGTGTAACGAAGTGGAGGTTCTTGTCAACAGAGCAGCCCTAAACTTTGGGGTGCCTGTGTCTTGCTGATTTTTAGTTTTCCCAATTTATACGCCCATGAGTGGAAGTGCCCTATGCTCTCTAAGCTGAGTTTTTTAGATGTTTCAGGACACACCGTACACTTCTCCAGAGTGGCTGTTGGCAATTTACAGCCCGCCCATCAGCGTAGCAAGGCTCCCATTTCTCCATGGCCTGTCCTGCATTTCTGGTTTTGACACTTTATTCAGCATGGCCCTTTTGACCGATGGGAAGCGAGACTTCTTTGTAGCGCTGATTTGCCTTTGCAGGTTGCTTGGTTGGCCAAAAAGGGCGTATGCGTTTTTTCCTGAATATATTCAGGAAAAAACGCATACGCCCTTTTTGGCCAAGGGCATCATAGTCGAGGTTTTGCCGCTTTTCCTGTGCTTTAAAGGCGATTCGAATCTACCTCCTGAAATCTGTTTCCTGCAATTCTGCCTTGCTTTCAAATTCTCTTCGTTGCCTTCCCTCAATATATTTGTGGACGAGAGTTATCATTTCTAACTCTGCAGGTCTGTGAATTGCAGTGCCCCTGAGCTCCATTTCTCAACTCGCTTTCTTGGGAGCTGGCCGCAAAAGCGCAGGATTGCTTCAGGCCCTATTCTGGCTCCGGGCGGCAGGCTGAGCCTGTGGTTAATTTTTCTTCCTGATGGGAAAATAGAGTGACGTGTGCCTGTCCCAACACCTAGAGCTAGTCTCTCATTGGTTCCCCCTCTTCCCGTTCATCCTCAGGACAAATTGCAACCTGTACGGAACAGGAGGTTAAAGGTGCTGATTCTCCAAGGAGGGAGATTGCTAGTAAAGCGGCTGGAATGGCGAACCGGAGCACAAGGAGATGAGAAATGAGGTGCGTTTTAGAAACCTTTCCCGATCACACGGTGTACCATCTTCTGGGTTTCTCATGCATGTTTTCGATGTAGGAAGATGCCCTTGAACCTGGAGATTTGGGACCCATGGCATGGGTACCACGCCGTACTACTTTAAAGGGTCTGTGTTAGCTCACCCAACCTCACCAAAACTCTCAGCCCGAAGAGTGTCCACCCTTATGGCTCAGTCAGCTGTGGGTCTAGATATGGTCAATCCAGGTGGCATCGCAGCCCCTGAACGAATTTTGTAAGAATTTCTCTCTCTTTCACTGTCTTTGTTTCATGGGTTTTTAAAAGTAATTGATTTTTATAATGGGATTTAGCTGCTTTGCACTGCTGTGTTTATGCCGCTTTACACCCACTTGACTCACTTACAGAGAGATAGCAATACATAGGTTTTAAGATTCTTACTAGTCAGATATATTCTTGGGCGGTGAATAGGGGGTGTTGAGTCCAGTTCACTGAGCAAGGAGTAGGTCTTGTCTATTACATATTGGGTTTATGGAACGGTATCTGAGCTAATTTGAAACCCTTGTTTTATGCATCACCCCACCTCACCTTTCCCGTTAAGCAGCCATAGTGTGTTTTCTAAACGTGCGACTCTGTTCTGTTTTGTAATTCAGTTCAAGGGTAGCGGTTTTTACATTCCCTCTATAAGTGATATCTTATGATAAGTGTCTTTTTCTGTGTGACTTATTTCACTTAGAATCGTCGTACCTAAATCCACTCATCATGCTGCTCCTAGCCTTAGGACGTTGATTTCATGGCTGAGTGATATTCCATTGTACATAAGGACCACAACTTCTTTATCCATTCTTCTCTTTCCTGGGATGTTTCAGGTGTAACGAAGTGGAGGTTCTTGTCAACAGAGCAGCCCTAAACTTTGGGGTGCCTGTGTCTTGCTGATTTTTAGTTTTCACAATTTATACGCCCATGAGTGGAAGTGCCCTATGCTCTGTAAGCTGAGTTTTTTAGATGTTTCAGGACACACCGTACACTTCTCCAGAGTGGCTGTTGGCCATTTACAGCCCGCCCATCAGCGTAGCAAGGCTCCCATTTCTCCATGGCCTGTCCTGCATTTCTGGTTTTGACACTTTATTCAGCATGGCCCTTTTGACCGATGGGAAGCGAGACTTCTTTGTAGCGCTGATTTGCCTTTCCAGGTTGCTTGGTTGGACAAAAAGGGCGTATGCGTTTTTTCCTGAATATATTCAGGAAAAAACGAATACGCCCTTTTTGGCCAAGGGCATCATTGTCGAGGTTTTGCCGCTTTTCCTGTGCTTTAAAGGCGATTCGAATCTACCTCCTGAAATCTGTTTCCTGCAATTCTGCCTTGCTTTCAAATCCTCTTCGTTGCCTTCCCTCAATATATTTGTGGACGAGAGTTATCATTTCTAACTGTGCAGGTCTGTGAATTGCAGTGCCCCTGAGCTCCATTTCTCAACTCGCTTTCTTGGGAGCTGGCCGCAAAAGCGCAGGATTGCTTCAGGCCCTATTCTGGCTCCGGGCGGCAGGCTGAGCCTGTGGTTAATTCTTCTTCCTGATGGGAAAATAGAGTGACGTGTGCCTGTCCCAACACCTAGAGCTAGTCTCTCATTGGTTCCCCCTCTTCCCGTTCATCCTCAGGACAGATTGCAACCTGTAAGGAACAGGAGGTTAAAGGTGCTGATTCTCCAAGGAGGGAGATTGCTAGTAAAGTGGCTGGAATGGCGAACCGGAGCACAAGGAGATGAGAAATGAGGTGCGTTTTAGAAACCTTTCCCTATCACACGGTGTACCATCTTTTGGGTTTCTCATGCATGTTTTCGATGTAGGAAGATGCCCTTGAACCTGGAGATTTGGGACCCATGGGATGGGTACCACGCTGTATTATTTTACAGGGTCTGCGTTAGCTCACCCAACCTCACCAAACCTCTCAGCCCCAAGAGTGTCCACCCTTATGGCTCAGTCAGCTGTGGGTCTAGATATGGTCAATCCAGGTGGCATCGCAGCCCCTGAACGAATTTTGTAAGAATTTCTCTTTCACTGTCTTTGTTTCACGGGTTTTTAAAAGTAATTGATTTTTATAATGGGGTTTAGCTGCTTTGCACTGCTGTGTTTATGCCGCTTTACACCCACTTGACTCACTTACAGAGAGATAGCAATACATAGGTTTTAAGATTCTTACTAGTCAAATATGTTCTTGGGCGGTGAATAGGGGGTGTTGAGTCCAGTTCACTGAGCAAGGAGTAGGTCTTGTCTATTACATATTGGGTTTATGGAACGGTATCTGAGCTAATTTGAAACCCTTGTTTTATGCATCAACCCACCTCACCTTTCCCGTTAAGCAGCCATAGTGTGTTTTCTAAACGTGCGACTCTGTTCTGTTTTGTAATTCAGTTCAAGGGTAGCGGTTTTTACATTCCCTCTATAAGTGATATCTTATGATAAGTGTCTTTTTCTGTGTGACTTATTTCACTTAGAATCGTTGTACCTAAATCCACTCATCATGCTGCTCCTAGCCTTAGGACGTTGATTTCATGGCTGAGTGATATTCCATTGTACATAAGGACCACAACTTCTTTATCCATTCTTCTCTTTCCTGGGATGTTTCAGGTGTAACGAAGTGGAGGTTCTTGTCAACAGAGCAGCCCTAAACTTTGGGGTGCCTGTGTCTTGCTGATTTTTAGTTTTCCCAATTTATACGCCCATGAGTGGAAGTGCCCTATGCTCTCTAAGCTGAGTTTTTTAGATGTTTCAGGACACACCGTACACTTCTCCAGAGTGGCTGTTGGCAATTTACAGCCCGCCCATCAGCGTAGCAAGGCTCCCATTTCTCCATGGCCTGTCCTGCATTTCTGGTTTTGACACTTTATTCAGCATGGCCCTTTTGACCGATGGGAAGCGAGACTTCTTTGTAGCGCTGATTTGCCTTTCCAGGTTGCTTGGTTGGCCAAAAAGGGCGTATGCGTTTTTTCCTGAATATATTCAGGAAAAAACGCATACGCCCTTTTTGGCCAAGGGCATCATTGTCGAGGTTTTGCCGCTTTTCCTGTGCTTTAAAGGCGATTCGAATCTACCTCCTGAAATCGGTTTCCTGCAATTCTGCCTTGCTTTCAAATCCTCTTCGTTGCCTTCCCTCAATATATTTGTGGACGAGAGTTATCATTTCTAACTGTGCAGGTCTGTGAATTGCAGTGCCCCTGAGCTCCATTTCTCAACTCGCTTTCTTGGGAGCTGGCCGCAAAAGCGCAGGATTGCTTCAGGCCCTATTCTGGCTCCGGGCGGCAGGCTGAGCCTGTGGTTAATTCTTCTTCCTGATGGGAAAATAGAGTGACCTGTGCCTGTCCCAACACCTAGAGCTAGTCTCTCATTGGTTCCCCCTCTTCCCGTTCATCCTCAGGACAGATTGCAACCTGTAAGGAACAGGAGGTTAAAGGTGCTGATTCTCCAAGGAGGGAGATTGCTAGTAAAGTGGCTGGAATGGCGAACCGGAGCACAAGGAGATGAGAAATGAGGTGCGTTTTAGAAACCTTTCCCTATCACACGGTGTACCATCTTTTGGGTTTCTCATGCATGTTTTCGATGTAGGAAGATGCCGTTGAACCTGGAGATTTGGGACCCATGGGATGGGTACCACGCTGTATTATTTTACAGGGTCTGCGTTAGCTCACCCAACCTCACCAAACCTCTCAGCCCCAAGAGTGTCCACCCTTATGGCTCAGTCAGCTGTGGGTCTAGATATGGTCAATCCAGGTGGCATCGCAGCCCCTGAACGAATTTTGTAAGAATTTCTCTTTCACTGTCTTTGTTTCACGGGTTTTTAAAAGTAATTGATTTTTATAATGGGGTTTAGCTGCTTTGCACTGCTGTGTTTATGCCGCTTTACACCCACTTGACTCACTTACAGAGAGATAGCAATACATAGGTTTTAAGATTCTTACTAGTCAGATATATTCTTGGGCGGTGAATAGGGGGTGTTGAGTCCAGTTCACTGAGCAAGGAGTAGGTCTTGTCTATTACATATTGGGTTTATGGAACAGTATCTGAGCTAATTTGAAACCCTTGTTTTATGCATCACCCCACCTCACCTTTCCCGTTAAGCAGCCATAGTGTGTTTTCTAAACGTGTGACTCTGTTCTGTTTTGTAATTCAGTTCAAGGGTAGCGGTTTTTACATTCCCTCTATAAGTGATATCTTATGATAAGTGTCTTTTTCTGTGTGACTTATTTCACTTAGAATCGTCGTACCTAAATCCACTCATCATGCTGCTCCTAGCCTTAGGACGTTGATTTCATGGCTGAGTGATATTCCATTGTACATAAGGACCACAACTTCTTTATCCATTCTTCTCTTTCCTGGGATGTTTCAGGTGTAACGAAGTGGAGGTTCTTGTCAACAGAGCAGCCCTAAACTTTGGGGTGCCTGTGTCTTGCTGATTTTTAGTTTTCCCAATTTATACGCCCATGAGTGGAAGTGCCCTATGCTCTCTAAGCTGAGTTTTTTCGATGTTTCAGGACACACCGTACACTTCTCCAGAGTGGCTGTTGGCAATTTACAGCCCGCCCATCAGCGTAGCAAGGCTCCCATTTCTCCATGGCCTGTCCTGCATTTCTGGTTTTGACACTTTATTCAGCATGGCCCTTTTGACCGATGGGAAGCGAGACTTCTTTGTAGCGCTGATTTGCCTTTCCAGGTTGCTTGGTTGGCCAAAAAGGGCGTATACGTTTTTTCCTGAATATATTCAGGAAAAAACGCATACGCCCTTTTTGGCCAAGGGCATCATTGTCGAGGTTTTGCCGCTTTTCCTGTGCTTTAAAGGCGATTCGAATCTACCTCCTGAAATCTGTTTCCTGCAATTCTGCCTTGCTTTCAAATCCTCTTCGTTGCCTTCCTTCAATATATTTGTGGACGAGAGTTATCATTTCTAACTGTGCAGGTCTGTGAATTGCAGTGCCCCTGAGCTCCATTTCTCAACTCGCTTTCTTGGGAGCTGGCCGCAAAAGCGCAGGATTGCTTCAGGCCCTATTCTGGCTCCGGGCGGCAGGCTGAGCCTGTGGTTAATTCTTCTTCCTGATGGGAAAATAGAGTGACCTGTGCCTGTCCCAACACCTAGAGCTAGTCTCTCATTGGTTCCCCCTCTTCCCGTTCATCCTCAGGACAGATTGCAACCTGTAAGGAACAGGAGGTTAAAGGTGCTGATTCTCCAAGGAGGGAGATTGCTAGTAAAGTGGCTGGAATGGCGAACCGGAGCACAAGGAGATGAGAAATGAGGTGCGTTTTAGAAACCTTTCCCTATCACACGGTGTACCATCTTCTGGGTTTCTCATGCATGTTTTCGATGTAGGAAGATGCCCTTGAACCTGGAGATTTGGGACCCATGGGATGGGTACCACGCTGTATTATTTTACAGGGTGTGCGTTAGCTCACCCAACCTCACCAAACCTCTCAGCCCCAAGAGTGTCCACCCTTATGGCTCAGTCAGCTGTGGGTCTAGATATGGTCAATCCAGGTGGCATCGCAGCCCCTGAACGAATTTTGTAAGAATTTCTCTTTCACTGTCTTTGTTTCACGAGTTTTTAAAAGTAATTGATTTTTATAATGGGGTTTAGCTGCTTTGCACTGCTGTGTTTATGCCGCTTTACACCCACTTGACTCACTTACAGAGAGATAGCAATACATAGGTTTTAAGATTCTTACTAGTCAGATATATTCTTGGGCGGTGAATAGGGGGTGTTGAGTCCAGTTCACTGAGCAAGGAGTAGGTCTTGTCTATTACATATTGGGTTTATGGAACGGTATCTGAGCTAATTTGAAACCCTTGTTTTATGCATCACCCCACCTCACCTTTCCCGTTAAGCAGCCATAGTGTGTTTTCTAAACGTGTGACTCTGTTCTGTTTTGTAGTTCAGTTCAAGGGTAGCGGTTTTTACATTCCCTCTATAAGTGATATCTTATGATAAGTGTCTTTTTCTGTGTGACTTATTTCACTTAGAATCGTGGTACCTAAATCCACTCATCATGCTGCTCCTAGCCTTAGGACGTTGATTTAATGGCTGAGTGATATTCCATTGTACATAAGGACCACAACTTCTTTATCCATTCTTCTCTTTCCTGGGATGTTTCAGGTGTAACGAAGTGGAGGTTCTTGTCAACAGAGCAGCCCTAAACTTTGGGGTGCCTGTGTCTTGCTGATTTTTAGTTTTCCCAATTTATACGCCCATGAGTGGAAGTGCCCTATGCTCTCTAAGCTGAGTTTTTTCGATGTTTCAGGACACACCGTACACTTCTCCAGAGTGGCTGTTGGCAATTTACAGCCCGCCCATCAGCGTAGCAAGGCTCCCATTTCTCCATGGCCTGTCCTGCATTTCTGGTTTTGACACTTTATTCAGCATGGCCCTTTTGACCGATGGGAAGCGAGACTTCTTTGTAGCGCTGATTTGCCTTTCCAGGTTGCTTGGTTGGCCAAAAAGGGCGTATGCGTTTTTTCCTGAATATATTCAGGAAAAAACGCATACGCCCTTTTTGGCCAAGGGCATCATTGTCGAGGTTTTGCCGCTTTTCCTGTGCTTTAAAGGCGATTCGAATCTACCTCCTGAAATCGGTTTCCTGCAATTCTGCCTTGCTTTCAAATCCTCTTCGTTGCCTTCCCTCAATATATTTGTGGACGAGAGTTATCATTTCTAACTGTGCAGGTCTGTGAATTGCAGTGCCCCTGAGCTCCATTTCTCAACTCGCTTTCTTGGGAGCTGGCCGCAAAAGCGCAGGATTGCTTCAGGCCCTATTCTGGCTCCGGGCGGCAGGCTGAGCCTGTGGTTAATTCTTCTTCCTGATGGGAAAATAGAGTGACGTGTGCCTGTCCCAACACCTAGAGCTAGTCTCTCATTGGTTCCCCCTCTTCCCGTTCATCCTCAGGACAGATTGCAACCTGTAAGGAACAGGAGGTTAAAGGTGCTGATTCTCCAAGGAGGGAGATTGCTAGTAAAGTGGCTGGAATGGCGAACCGGAGCACAAGGAGATGAGAAATGAGGTGCGTTTTAGAAACCTTTCCCGATCACACGGTGTACCATCTTCTGGGTTTCTCATGCATGTTTTCGATGTAGGAAGATGCCCTTGAACCTGGAGATTTGGGACCCATGGGATGGGTACCACGCTGTATTATTTTACAGGGTGTGCGTTAGCTCACCCAACCTCACCAAACCTCTCAGCCCCAAGAGTGTCCACCCTTATGGCTCAGTCAGCTGTGGGTCTAGATATGGTCAATCCAGGTGGCATCGCAGCCCCTGAACGAATTTTGTAAGAATTTCTCTTTCACTGTCTTTGTTTCACGAGTTTTTAAAAGTAATTGATTTTTATAATGGGGTTTAGCTGCTTTGCACTGCTGTGTTTATGCCGCTTTACACCCACTTGACTCACTTACAGAGAGATAGCAATACATAGGTTTTAAGATTCTTACTAGTCAAATATATTCTTGGGCGGTGACTAGGGGGTGTTGAGTCCAGTTCACTGAGCAAGGAGTAGGTCTTGTCTATTACATATTGGGTTTATGGAACGGTATCTGAGCTAATTTGAAACCCTTGTTTTATGCATCACCCCACCTCACCTTTCCCGTTAAGCAGCCATAGTGTGTTTTCTAAACGTGCGACTCTGTTCTGTTTTGTAATTCAGTTCAAGGGTAGCGGTTTTTACATTCCCTCTATAAGTGATATCTTATGATAAGTGTCTTTTTCTCTGTGACTTATTTCACTTAGAATCGTGGTACCTAAATCCACTCATCATGCTGCTCCTAGCCTTAGGACGTTGATTTCATGGCTGAGTGATATTCCATTGTACATAAGGACCACAACTTCTTTATCCATTCTTCTCTTTCCTGGGATGTTTCAGGTGTAACGAAGTGGAGGTTCTTTTCAACAGAGCAGCCCTAAACTTTGGGGTGCCTGTGTCTTGCTGATTTTTAGTTTTCCCAATTTATACGCCCATGAGTGGAAGTGCCCTATGCTCTCTAAGCTGAGTTTTTTCGATGTTTCAGGACACACCGTACACTTCTCCAGAGTGGCTGTTGGCAATTTACAGCCCGCCCATCAGCGTAGCAAGGCTCCCATTTCTCCATGGCCTGTCCTGCATTTCTGGTTTTGACACTTTATTCAGCATGGCCCTTTTGACCGATGGGAAGCGAGACTTCTTTGTAGCGCTGATTTGCCTTTCCAGGTTGCTTGGTTGGCCAAAAAGGGCGTATGCGTTTTTTCCTGAATATATTCAGGAAAAAACGCATACGCCCTTTTTGGCCAAGGGCATCATTGTCGAGGTTTTGCCGCTTTTCCTGTGCTTTAAAGGCGATTCGAATCTACCTCCTGAAATCGGTTTCCTGCAATTCTGCCTTGCTTTCAAATCCTCTTCGTTGCCTTCCCTCAATATATTTGTGGACGAGAGTTATCATTTCTAACTGTGCAGGTCTGTGAATTGCAGTGCCCCTGAGCTCCATTTCTCAACTCGCTTTCTTGGGAGCTGGCCGCAAAAGCGCAGGATTGCTTCAGGCCCTATTCTGGCTCCGGGCGGCAGGCTGAGCCTGTGGTTAATTCTTCTTCCTGATGGGAAAATAGAGTGACGTGTGCCTGTCCCAACACCTAGAGCTAGTCTCTCATTGGTTCCCTCTCTTCCCGTTCATCCTCAGGACAGATTGCAACCTGTAAGGAACAGGAGGTTAAAGGTGCTGATTCTCCAAGGAGGGAGATTGCTAGTAAAGTGGCTGGAATGGCGAACCGGAGCACAAGGAGATGAGAAATGAGGTGCGTTTTAGAAACCTTTCCCTATCACACGGTGTACCATCTTCTGGGTTTCTCATGCATGTTTTCGATGTAGGAAGATGCCCTTGAACCTGGAGATTTGGGACCCATGGCATGGGTACCACGCTGTATTATTTTACAGGGTCTGCGTTAGCTCACCCAACCTCACCAAACCTCTCAGCCCCAAGAGTGTCCACCCTTATGGCTCAGTCAGCTGTGGGTCTAGATATGGTCAATCCAGGTGGCATCGCAGCCCCTGAACGAATTTTGTAAGAATTTCTCTTTCACTGTCTTTGTTTCACGGGTTTTTAAAAGTAATTGATTTTTATAATGGGGTTTAGCTGCTTTGCACTGCTGTGTTTATGCCGCTTTACACCCACTTGACTCACTTACAGAGAGATAGCAATACATAGGTTTTAAGATTCTTACTAGTCAGATATATTCTTGGGCGGTGAATAGGGGGTGTTGAGTCCAGTTCACTGAGCAAGGAGTAGGTCTTGTCTATTACATATTGGGTTTATGGAACGGTATCTGAGCTAATTTGAAACCCTTGTTTTATGCATCACCCCACCTCACCTTTCCCGTTAAGCAGCCATAGTGTGTTTTCTAAACGTGTGACTCTGTTCTGTTTTGTAATTCAGTTCAAGGGTAGCGGTTTTTACATTCCCTCTATAAGTGATATCTTATGATAAGTGTCTTTTTCTGTGTGACTTATTTCACTTAGAATCGTCGTACCTAAATCCACTCATCATGCTGCTCCTAGCCTTAGGACGTTGATTTCATGGCTGAGTGATATTCCATTGTACATAAGGACCACAACTTCTTTATCCATTCTTCTCTTTCCTGGGATGTTTCAGGTGTAACGAAGTGGAGGTTCTTGTCAACAGAGCAGCCCTAAACTTTGGGGTGCCTGTGTCTTGCTGATTTTTAGTTTTCCCAATTTATACGCCCATGAGTGGAAGTGCCCTATGCTCTCTAAGCTGAGTTTTTTAGATGTTTCAGGACACACCGTACACTTCTCCAGAGTGGCTGTTGGCAATTTACAGCCCGCCCATCAGCGTAGCAAGGCTCCCATTTCTCCATGGCCTGTCCTGCATTTCTGGTTTTGACACTTTATTCAGCATGGCCCTTTTGACCGATGGGAAGCGAGACTTCTTTGTAGCGCTGATTTGCCTTTCCAGGTTGCTTGGTTGGCCAAAAAGGGCGTATGCGTTTTTTCCTGAATATATTCAGGAAAAAACGCATACGCCCTTTTTGGCCAAGGGCATCATTGTCCAGGTTTTGCCGCTTTTCCTGTGCTTTAAAGGCGATTCGAATCTACCTCCTGAAATCGGTTTCCTGCAATTCTGCCTTGCTTTCAAATCCTCTTCGTTGCCTTCCCTCAATATATTTGTGGACGAGAGTTATCATTTCTAACTGTGCAGGACTGTGAATTGCAGTGCCCCTGAGCTCCATTTCTCAACTCGCTTTCTTGGGAGCTGGACGCAAAAGCGCAGGATTGCTTCAGGCCCTATTCTGGCTCCGGGCGGCAGGCTGAGCCTGTGGTTAATTTTTCTTCCTGATGGGAAAATAGAGTGACGTGTGCCTGTCCCAACACCTAGAGCTAGTCTCTCATTGGTTCCCCCTCTTCCCGTTCATCCTCAGGACAAATTGCAACCTGTACGGAACAGGAGGTTAAAGGTGCTGATTCTCCAAGGAGGGAGATTGCTAGTAAAGCGGCTGGAATGGCGAACCGGAGCACAAGGAGACGAGAAATGAGGTGCGTTTTAGAAACCTTTCCCGATCACACGGTGTACCATCTTCTGGGTTTCTCATGCATGTTTTCGATGTAGGAAGATGCCCTTGAACCTGGAGATTTTGGACCCATGGCATGGGTACCACGCCGTACTACTTTAAAGGGTCTGTGTTAGCTCACCCAACCTCACCAAAACTCTCAGCCCCAAGAGTGTCCACCCTTATGGCTCAGTCAGCTGTTCGTCTAGATATGGTCAATCCAGGTGGCATCGCAGCCCCTGAACGAATTTTGTAAGAATTTCTCTTTCACTGTCTTTGTTTCACGGGTTTTTAAAAGTAATTGATTTTTATAATGGGGTTTAGCTGCTTTGCACTGCTGTGTTTATGCCGCTTTACGCCCACTTGACTCACTTACAGAGAGATAGCAATACATAGGTTTTAAGATTCTTACTAGTCAAATATATTCTTGGGCGGTGAATAGGGGGTGTTGAGTCCAGTTCACTGAGCAAGGAGTAGGTCTTGTCTATTACATATTGGGTTTATGGAACGGTATCTGAGATAATTTGAAACCCTTGTTTTATGCATCACCCCACCTCACCTTTCCCGTTAAGCAGCCATAGTGTGTTTTCTAAACGTGCGACTCTGTTCTGTTTTGTAATTCAGTTCAAGGGTAGCGGTTTTTACATTAGCCTCTATAAGTGATATCTTATGATAAGTGTCTTTTTCTGTGTGACTTATTTCACTTAAAATCGTTGTACCTATATCCACTCATCATGCTGCTCCTAGCCTTATGACGTTGATTTCATGGCTGAGTGATATTCCATTGTACATAAGGACCACAACTTCTTTATCCATTCTTCTCTTTCCTTGGATGTTTCAGTTGTAATGAAGTGGAGGTTCTTGTCAACAGAGCAGCCCTAAACTTTGGGGTGCCTGTGTCTTGCTGATTTTAATTTTCCCAATTTATACGCCCATGAGTGGAAGTGCCCTATGCTCTGTAAGCTGAGTTTTTTAGATGTTTCAGGACACACCGTACACTTCTCCAGAGTGGCTGTTGGCAATTTACAGCCCGCCCATCAGCGTAGCAAGGCTCCCATTTCTCCATGGCCTGTCCTGCATTTCTGGTTTTGACACTTTATTCAGCATGGCCCTTTTGACCGATGGGAAGTGAGACTTCTTTGTAGCGCTGATTTGCCTTTCCAGGTTGCTTGGTTGGCCAAAAAGGGCGTATGCGTTTTTTCCTGAATATATTCAGGAAAAAACGCATACGCCCTTTTTGGCCAAGGGCATCATTGTCGAGGTTTTGCCGCTTTTCCTGTGCTTTAAAGGCGATTCGAATCTACCTCCTGAAATCTGTTTCCTGCAATTCTGCCTTGCTTTCAAATCCTCTTCGTTGCCTTCCCTCAATATATTTGTGGACGAGAGTTTTCATTTCTAACTGTGCAGGTCTGTGAATTGCAGTGCCCCTGAGCTCCATTTCTCAACTCGCTTTCTTGGGAGCTGGCCGCAAAAGCGCAGGATTGCTTCAGGCCCTATTCTGGCTCCGGGCGGCAGGCTGAGCCTGTGGTTAATTCTTCTTCCTGATGGGAAAATAGAGTGACGTGTGCCTGTCCCAACACCTAGAGCTAGTCTCTCATTGGTTCCCCCTCTTCCCGTTCATCCTCAGGACAAATTGCAACCTGTACGGAACAGGAGGTTAAAGGTGCTGATTCTCCAAGGAGGGAGATGGCTAGTAAAGCGGCTGGAAAGGTGAACCGGAGCACAAGGAGATGAGAAATGAGGTGCGTTTTAGAAACCTTTCCCGATCACACGGTGTACCATCTTCTGGGTTTCTCATGCATGTTTTCGATGTAAGAAGATGCCCTTGAACCTGGAGATTTGGGACCTATGGGATGGGTACCACGCTGTATTATTTTACAGGGTCTGCGTTAGCTCACCCAACCTCACCAAACCTCTCAGCCCCAAGAGTGTCCACCCTTATGGCTCAGTCAGCTGTGGGTCTAGATATGGTCAATCCAGGTGGCATCGCAGCCCCTGAACGAATTTTGTAAGAATTTCTCTTTCACTGTCTTTGTTTCACGGGTTTCTAAAAGTAATTGATTTTTATAATGGGGTTTAGCTGCTTTGCACTGCTGTGTTTATGCCGCTTTACACCCACTTGACTCACTTACAGAGAGATAGCAATACATAGGTTTTAAGATTCTTACTAGTCAAATATATTCTTGGGCGGTGACTAGGGGGTGTTGAGTCCAGTTCACTGAGCAAGGAGTAGGTCTTGTCTATTACATATTGGGTTTATGGAACGGTATCTGAGCTAATTTGAAACCCTTGTTTTATGCATCACCCCACCTCACCTTTCCCGTTAAGCAGCCATAGTGTGTTTTCTAAACGTGTGACTCTGTTCTGTTTTGTAATTCAGTTCAAGGGTAGCGGTTTTTACATTCCCTCTATAAGTGATATCTTATGATAAGTGTCTTTTTCTGTGTGACTTATTTCACTTAGAATCGTCGTACCTAAATCCACTCATCATGCTGCTCCTAGCCTTAGGACGTTGATTTCATGGCTGAGTGATATTCCATTGTACATAAGGACCACAACTTCTTTATCCATTCTTCTCTTTCCTGGGATGTTTCAGGTGTAACGAAGTGGAGGTTCTTGTCAACAGAGCAGCCCTAAACTTTGGGGTGCCTGTGTCTTGCTGATTTTTAGTTTTCCCAATTTATACGCCCATGAGTGGAAGTGCCCTATGCTCTCTAAGCTGAGTTTTTTCGATGTTTCAGGACACACCGTACACTTCTCCAGAGTGGCTGTTGGCAATTTACAGCCCGCCCATCAGCGTAGCAAGGCTCCCATTTCTCCATGGCCTGTCCTGCATTTCTGGTTTTGACACTTTATTCAGCATGGCCCTTTTGACCGATGGGAAGTGAGACTTCTTTGTAGCGCTGATTTGCCTTTCCAGGTTGCTTGGTTGGCCAAAAAGGGCGTATGCGTTTTTTCCTGAATATATTCAGGAAAAAACGCATACGCCCTTTTTGGCCAAGGGCATCATAGTCGAGGTTTTGCCGCTTTTCCTGTGCTTTAAAGGCGATTCGAATCTACCTCCTGAAATCGGTTTCCTGCAATTCTGCCTTGCTTTCAAATTCTCTTCGTTGCCTTCCCTCAATATATTTGTGGACGAGAGTTATCATTTCTAACTGTGCAGGTCTGTGAATTGCAGTGCCCCTGAGCTCCATTTCTCAACTCGCTTTCTTGGGAGCTGGCCGCAAAAGCGCAGGATTGCTTCAGGCCCTATTCTGGCTCCGGGCGGCAGGCTGAGCCTGTGGTTAATTTTTCTTTCTGATGGGAAAATAGAGTGACGTGTGCCTGTCCCAACACCTAGAGCTAGTCTCTCATTGGTTCCCCCTCTTCCCGTTCATCCTCAGGACAAATTGCAACGTGTACGGAACAGGAGGTTAAAGGTGCTGATTCTCCAAGGAGGGAGATTGCTAGTAAAGCGGCTGGAATGGCGAACCGGAGCACAAGGAGATGAGAAATGAGGTGCGTTTTAGAAACCTTTCCCGGTCACACGGTGTACCGTCTTCTGGGTTTCTCATGCATGTTTTCGATGTAGGAAGATGCCCTTGAACCTGGAGATTTGGGACCCATGGCATGGGTACCACGCCGTACTACTTTAAAGGGTCTGCGTTAGCTCACCCAACCTCACCAAAACTGTCAGCCCCAAGAGTGTCCACCCTTATGGCTCAGTCAGCTGTGGGTCTAGATATGGTCAATCCAGGTGGCATCGCAGCCCCTGAACGAATTTTGTAAGAATTTCTCTTTCACTGTCTTTGTTTCACGGGTTTTTAAAAGTAATTGATTTTTATAATGGGGTTTAGCTGCTTTGCACTGCTGTGTTTATGCCGCTTTACACCCACTTGACTCACTTACAGAGAGATAGCAATACATAGGTTTTAAGATTCTTACTAGTCAGATATATTCTTGGGCGGTGAATAGGGGGTGTTGAGTCCAGTTCACTGAGCAAGGAGTAGGTCTTGTCTATTACATATTGGGTTTATGGAACGGTATCTGAGCTAATTTGAAACCCTTGTTTTATGCATCACCCCACCTCACCTTTCCCGTTAAGCAGCCATAGTGTGTTTTCTAAACGTGCGACTCTGTTCTGTTTTGTAATTCAGTTCAAGGGTAGCGGTTTTTACATTCCCTCTATAAGTGATATCTTATGATAAGTGTCTTTTTCTGTGTGACTTATTTCACTTAGAATTGTCGTACCTAAATCCACTCATCATGCTGCTCCTAGCCTTATGACGTTGATTTCATGGCTGAGTGATATTCCATTGTACATAAGGACCACAACTTCTTTATCCATTCTTCTCTTTCCTGGGATGTTTCAGGTGTAACGAAGTGGAGGTTCTTGTCAACAGAGCAGCCCTAAACTTTGGGGTGTCTGTGTCTTGCTGATTTTTAGTTTTCCCAATTTATACGCCCATGAGTGGAAGTGCCCTATGCTCTCTAAGCTGAGTTTTTTAGATGTTTCAGGACACACCGTACACTTCTCCAGAGTGGCTGTTGGCAATTTACAGCCCGCCCATCAGCGTAGCAAGGCTCCCATTTCTCCATGGCCTGTCCTGCATTTCTGGTTTTGACACTTTATTCAGCATGGCCCTTTTGACCGATGGGAAGCGAGACTTCTTTGTAGCGCTGATTTGCCTTTCCAGGTTGCTTGGTTGGCCAAAAAGGGCGTATGCGTTTTTTCCTGAATATATTCAGGAAAAAACGCATACGCCCTTTTTGGCCAAGGGCATCATTGTCGAGGTTTTGCCGCTTTTCCTGTGCTTTAAAGGCGATTCGAATCTACCTCCTGAAATCTGTTTCCTGCAATTCTGCCTTGCTTTCAAATCCTCTTCGTTGCCTTCCCTCAATATATTTGTGGACGAGAGTTATCATTTCTAACTGTGCAGGTCTGTGAATTGCAGTGCCCCTGAGCTCCATTTCTCAACTCGCTTTCTTGGGAGCTGGCCGCAAAAGCGCAGGATTGTTTCAGGCCCTATTCTGGCTCCGGGCGGCAGGCTGAGCCTGTGGTTAATTCTTCTTCCTGATGGGAAAATAGAGTGACCTGTGCCTGTCCCAACACCTAGAGCTAGTCTCTCATTGGTTCCCCCTCTTCCCGTTCATCCTCAGGACAGATTGCAACCTGTAAGGAACAGGAGGTTAAAGGTGCTGATTCTCCAAGGAGGGAGATTGCTAGTAAAGCGGCTGGAATGGCGAACCGGAGCACAAGGAGATGAGAAATGAGGTGCGTTTTAGAAACCTTTCCCGGTCACACGGTGTACCATCTTCTGGGTTTCTCATGCATGTTTTCGATGTAGGAAGATGCCCTTGAACCTGGAGATTTGGGACCCATGGGATGGGTACCACGCCGTATTATTTTACAGGGTCTGCGTTAGCTCACCCAACCTCACCAAACCTCTCAGCCCCAAGAGTGTCCACCGTTATGGCTCAGTCAGCTGTGGGTCTAGATATGGTCAATCCAGGTGGCATCACAGCCCCTGAACGAATTTTGTAAGAATTTCTCTCTCTTTCACTGTCTTTGTTTCACGGGTTTTTAAAAGTAATTGATTTTTATAATGGGGTTTAGCTGCTTTGCACTGCTGTGTTTATGCCGCTTTACACCCACTTGACTCACTTACAGAGAGATAGCAATACATAGGTTTTAAGATTCTTACTAGTCAGATATATTCTTGGGCGGTGAATAGGGGGTGTTGAGTCCAGTTCACTGAGCAAGGAGTAGGTCTTGTCTATTACATATTGGGTTTATGGAACGGTATCTGAGCTAATTTGAAACCCTTGTTTTATGCATCACCCCACCTCACCTTTCCCGTTAAGCAGCCATAGTGTGTTTTCTAAACGTGCGACTCTGTTCTGTTTTGTAATTCAGTTCAAGGGTAGCGGTTTTTACATTCCCTCTATAAGTGATATCTTATGATAAGTGTCTTTTTCTGTGTGACTTATTTCACTTAGAATTGTCGTACCTAAATCCACTCATCATGCTGCTCCTAGCCTTATGACGTTGATTTCATGGCTGAGTGATATTCCATTGTACATAAGGACCACAACTTCTTTATCCATTCTTCTCTTTCCTGGGATGTTTCAGGTGTAACGAAGTGGAGGTTCTTGTCAACAGAGCAGCCCTAAACTTTGGGGTGTCTGTGTCTTGCTGATTTTTAGTTTTCCCAATTTATACGCCCATGAGTGGAAGTGCCCTATGCTCTCTAAGCTGAGTTTTTTAGATGTTTCAGGACACACCGTACACTTCTCCAGAGTGGCTGTTGGCAATTTACAGCCCGCCCATCAGCGTAGCAAGGCTCCCATTTCTCCATGGCCTGTCCTGCATTTCTGGTTTTGACACTTTATTCAGCATGGCCCTTTTGACCGATGGGAAGCGAGACTTCTTTGTAGCGCTGATTTGCCTTTCCAGGTTGCTTGGTTGGCCAAAAAGGGCGTATGCGTTTTTTCCTGAATATATTCAGGAAAAAACGCATACGCCCTTTTTGGCCAAGGGCATCATTGTCGAGGTTTTGCCGCTTTTCCTGTGCTTTAAAGGCGATTCGAATCTACCTCCTGAAATCTGTTTCCTGCAATTCTGCCTTGCTTTCAAATCCTCTTCGTTGCCTTCCCTCAATATATTTGTGGACGAGAGTTATCATTTCTAACTGTGCAGGTCTGTGAATTGCAGTGCCCCTGAGCTCCATTTCTCAACTCGCTTTCTTGGGAGCTGGCCGCAAAAGCGCAGGATTGTTTCAGGCCCTATTCTGGCTCCGGGCGGCAGGCTGAGCCTGTGGTTAATTCTTCTTCCTGATGGGAAAATAGAGTGACCTGTGCCTGTCCCAACACCTAGAGCTAGTCGCTCATTGGTTCCCCCTCTTCCCGTTCATCCTCAGGACAGATTGCAACCTGTAAGGAACAGGAGGTTAAAGGTGCTGATTCTCCAAGGAGGGAGATTGCTAGTAAAACGGCTGGAATGGCGAACCGGAGCACAAGGAGATGAGAAATGACGTGCGTTTTAGAAACCTTTCCCGGTCACACGGTGTACCATCTTCTGGGTTTCTCATGCATGTTTTCGATGTAGGAAGATGCCCTTGAACCTGGAGATTTGGGACCCATGGGATGGGTACCACGCTGTATTATTTTACAGGGTCTGCGTTAGCTCACCCAACCTCACCAACCCTCTCAGCCCCAAGAGTGTCCACCGTTATGGCTCAGTCAGCTGTGGGTCTAGATATGGTCAATCCAGGTGGCATCACAGCCCCTGAACGAATTTTGTAAGAATTTCTCTCTCTTTCACTGTCTTTGTTTCACGGGTTTTTAAAAGTAAGTGATTTTTATAATGGGGTTTAGCTGCTTTGCACTGCTGTGTTTATGCCGCTTTACACCCACTTGACTCACTTACAGAGAGATAGCAATACATAGGTTTTAAGATTCTTACTAGTCAGATATATTCTTGGGCGGTGAATAGGGGGTGTTGAGTCCAGTTCACTGAGCAAGGAGTAGGTCTTGTCTATTACATATTGGGTTTATGGAACGGTATCTGAGCTAATTTGAAACCCTTGTTTTATGCATCACCCCACCTCACCTTTCCCGTTAAGCAGCCATAGTGTGTTTTCTAAACGTGCGACTCTGTTCTGTTTTGTAATTCAGTTCAAGGGTAGCGGTTTTTACATTCCCTCTATAAGTGATATCTTATGATAAGTGTCTTTTTCTGTGTGACTTATTTCACTTAGAATTGTCGTACCTAAATCCACTCATCATGCTGCTCCTAGCCTTATGACGTTGATTTCATGGCTGAGTGATATTCCATTGTACATAAGGACCACAACTTCTTTATCCATTCTTCTCTTTCCTGGGATGTTTCAGGTGTAACGAAGTGGAGGTTCTTGTCAACAGAGCAGCCCTAAACTTTGGGGTGTCTGTGTCTTGCTGATTTTTAGTTTTCCCAATTTATACGCCCATGAGTGGAAGTGCCCTATGCTCTCTAAGCTGAGTTTTTTAGATGTTTCAGGACACACCGTACACTTCTCCAGAGTGGCTGTTGGCAATTTACAGCCCGCCCATCAGCGTAGCAAGGCTCCCATTTCTCCATGGCCTGTCCTGCATTTCTGGTTTTGACACTTTATTCAGCATGGCCCTTTTGACCGATGGGAAGCGAGACTTCTTTGTAGCGCTGATTTGCCTTTCCAGGTTGCTTGGTTGGCCAAAAAGGGCGTATGCGTTTTTTCCTGAATATATTCAGGAAAAAACGCATACGCCCTTTTTGGCCAAGGGCATCATTGTCGAGGTTTTGCCGCTTTTCCTGTGCTTTAAAGGCGATTCGAATCTACCTCCTGAAATCTGTTTCCTGCAATTCTGCCTTGCTTTCAAATCCTCTTCGTTGCCTTCCCTCAATATATTTGTGGACGAGAGTTATCATTTCTAACTGTGCAGGTCTGTGAATTGCAGTGCCCCTGAGCTCCATTTCTCAACTCGCTTTCTTGGGAGCTGGCCGCAAAAGCGCAGGATTGTTTCAGGCCCTATTCTGGCTCCGGGCGGCAGGCTGAGCCTGTGGTTAATTCTTCTTCCTGATGGGAAAATAGAGTGACCTGTGCCTGTCCCAACACCTAGAGCTAGTCGCTCATTGGTTCCCCCTCTTCCCGTTCATCCTCAGGACAGATTGCAACCTGTACGGAACAGGAGGTTAAAGGTGCTGATTCTCCAAGGAGGGAGATTGCTAGTAAAACGGCTGGAATGGCGAACCGGAGCACAAGGAGATGAGAAATGACGTGCGTTTTAGAAACCTTTCCCGGTCACACGGTGTACCATCTTCTGGGTTTCTCATGCATGTTTTCGATGTAGGAAGATGCCCTTGAACCTGGAGATTTGGGACCCATGGGATGGGTACCACGCCGTATTATTTTACAGGGTCTGCGTTAGCTCACCCAACCTCACCAAACCTCTCAGCCCCAAGAGTGTCCACCGTTATGGCTCAGTCAGCTGTGGGTCTAGATATGGTCAATCCAGGTGGCATCACAGCCCCTGAACGAATTTTGTAAGAATTTCTCTCTCTTTCACTGTCTTTGTTTCACGGGTTTTTAAAAGTAATTGATTTTTATAATGGGGTTTAGCTGCTTTGCACTGCTGTGTTTATGCCGCTTTACACCCACTTGACTCACTTACAGAGAGATAGCAATACATAGGTTTTAAGATTCTTACTAGTCAGATATATTTTTGGGCGGTGAATAGGGGGTGTTGAGTCCAGTTCACTGAGCAAGGAGTAGGTCTTGTCTATTACATATTGGGTTTATGGAACGGTATCTGAGCTAATTTGAAACCCTTGTTTTATGCATCACCCCACCTCACCTTTCCCGTTAAGCAGCCATAGTGTGTTTTCTAAACGTGTGACTCTGTTCTGTTTTGTAATTCAGTTCAAGGGTAGCGGTTTTTACATTCCCTCTATAAGTGATATCTTATGATAAGTGTCTTTTTCTGTGTGACTTATTTCACTTAGAATCGTCGTACCTAAATCCACTCATCATGCTGCTCCTAGCCTTAGGACGTTGATTTCATGGCTGAGTGATATTCCATTGTACATAAGGACCACAACTTCTTTATCCATTCTTCTCTTTCCTGGGATGTTTCAGGTGTAACGAAGTGGAGGTTCTTGTCAACAGAGCAGCCCTAAACTTTGGGGTGCCTGTGTCTTGCTGATTTTTAGTTTTCCCAATTTATACGCCCATGAGTGGAAGTGCCCTATGCTCTGTAAGCTGAGTTTTTTAGATGTTTCAGGACACACCGTACACTTCTCCAGAGTGGCTGTTGGCCATTTACAGCCCGCCCATCAGCGTAGCAAGGCTCCCATTTCTCCATGCCCTGTCCTGCATTTCTGGTTTTGACACTTTATTCAGCATGGCCCTTTTGACCGATGGGAAGCGAGACTTCTTTGTAGCGCTGATTTGCCTTTCCAGGTTGCTTGGTTGGCCAAAAAGGGCGTATGCGTTTTTTCCTGAATATATTCAGGAAAAAACGCATACGCCCTTTTTGGCCAAGGGCATCATTGTCGAGGTTTTGCCGCTTTTCCTGTGCTTTAAAGGCGATTCGAATCTACCTCCTGAAATCTGTTTCCTGCAATTCTGCCCTGCTTTCAAATCCTCTTCGTTGACTTCCCTCAATATATTTGTGGACGAGAGTTATCATTTCTAACTGTGCAGGTCTGTGAATTGCAGTGCCCCTGAGCTCCATTTCTCAACTCGCTTTCTTGGGAGCTGGCCGCAAAAGCGCAGGATTGTTTCAGGCCCTATTCTGGCTCCGGGCGGCAGGCTGAGCCTGTGGTTAATTCTTCTTCCTGATGGGAAAATAGAGTGACCTGTGCCTGTCCCAACACCTAGAGCTAGTCTCTCATTGGTTCCCCCTCTTCCCGTTCATCCTCAGGACAGATTGCAACCTGTAAGGAACAGGAGGTTAAAGGTGCTGATTCTCCAAGGAGGGAGATTGCTAGTAAAGTGGCTGGAATGGCGAACCGGAGCACAAGGAGATGAGAAATGAGGTGCGTTTTAGAAACCTTTCCCTATCACACGGTGTACCATCTTCTGGGTTTCTCATGCATGTTTTCGATGTAGGAAGATGCCCTTGAACCTGGAGATTTGGGACCCATGGGATGGGTACCACGCTGTATTATTTTACAGGGTCTGCGTTAGCTCACCCAACCTCACCAAACCTCTCAGCCCCAAGAGTGTCCACCCTTATGGCTCAGTCAGCTGTGGGTCTAGATATGGTCAATCCAGGTGGCATCGCAGCCCCTGAACGAATTTTGTAAGAATTTCTCTTTCACTGTCTTTGTTTCACGGGTTTTTAAAAGTAATTGATTTTTATAATGGGGTTTAGCTGCTTTGCACTGCTGTGTTTATGCCGCTTTACACCCACTTGACTCACTTACAGAGAGATAGCAATACATAGGTTTTAAGATTCTTACTAGTCAGATATATTCTTGGGCGGTGAATAGGGGGTGTTGAGTCCAGTTCACTGAGCAAGGAGTAGGTCTTGTCTATTACATATTGGGTTTATGGAACGGTATCTGAGCTAATTTGAAACCCTTGTTTTATGCATCACCCCACCTCACCTTTCCCGTTAAGCAGCCATAGTGTGTTTTCTAAACGTGTGACTCTGTTCTGTTTTGTAATTCAGTTCAAGGGTAGCGGTTTTTACATTCCCTCTATAAGTGATATCTTATGATAAGTGTCTTTTTCTGTGTGACTTATTTCACTTAGAATCGTCGTACCTAAATCCACTCATCATGCTGCTCCTAGCCTTAGGACGTTGATTTCATGGCTGAGTGATATTCCATTGTACATAAGGACCACAACTTCTTTATCCATTCTTCTCTTTCCTGGGATGTTTCAGGTGTAACGAAGTGGAGGTTCTTGTCAACAGAGCAGCCCTAAACTTTGGGGTGCCTGTGTCTTGCTGATTTTTAGTTTTCCCAATTTATACGCCCATGAGTGGAAGTGCCCTATGCTCTGTAAGCTGAGTTTTTTAGATGTTTCAGGACACACCGTACACTTCTCCAGAGTGGCTGTTGGCAATTTACAGCCCGCCCATCAGCGTAGCAAGGCTCCCATTTCTCCATGGCCTGTCCTGCATTTCTGGTTTTGACACTTTATTCAGCATGGCCCTTTTGACCGATGGGAAGCGAGACTTCTTTGTAGCGCTGATTTGCCTTTCCAGGTTGCTTGGTTGGCCAAAAAGGGCGTATGCGTTTTTTCCTGAATATATTCAGGAAAAAACGCATACGCCCTTTTTGGCCAAGGGCATCATAGTCGAGGTTTTGCCGCTTTTCCTGTGCTTTAAAGGCGATTCGAATCTACCTCCTGAAATCGGTTTCCTGCAATTCTGCCTTGCTTTCAAATTCTCTTCGTTGCCTTCCCTCAATATATTTGTGGACGAGAGTTATCATTTCTAACTGTGCAGGTCTGTGAATTGCAGTGCCCTTGAGCTCCATTTCTCAACTCGCTTTCTTGGGAGCTGGCCGCAAAAGCGCAGGATTTCTTCAGGCCCTATTCTGGCTCCGGGCGGCAGGCTGAGCCTGTGGTTAATTTTTCTTCCTGATGGGAAAATAGAGTGACGTGTGCCTGTCCCAACACCTAGAGCTAGTCTCTCATTGGTTCCCCCTCTTCCCGTTCATCCTCAGGACAGATTGCAACCTGTAAGGAACAGGAGGTTAAAGGTGCTGATTCTCCAAGGAGGGAGATTGCTAGTAAAGTGGCTGGAATGGCGAACCGGAGCACAAGGAGATGAGAAATGAGGTGCGTTTTAGAAACCTTTCCCTATCACACGGTGTACCATCTTTTGGGTTTCTCATGCATGTTTTCGATGTAGGAAGATGCCCTTGAACCTGGAGATTTGGGACCCATGGGATGGGTACCACGCTGTATTATTTTACAGGGTGTGCGTTAGCTCACCCAACCTCACCAAACCTCTCAGCCCCAAGAGTGTCCACCCTTATGGCTCAGTCAGCTGTGGGTCTAGATATGGTCAATCCAGGTGGCATCGCAGCCCCTGAACGAATTTTGTAAGAATTTCTCTTTCACTGTCTTTGTTTCACGGGTTTTTAAAAGTAATTGATTTTTATAATGGGGTTTAGCTGCTTTGCACTGCTGTGTTTATGCCGCTTTACACCCACTTGACTCACTTACAGAGAGATAGCAATACATAGGTTTTAAGATTCTTACTAGTCAAATATGTTCTTGGGCGGTGAATAGGGGGTGTTGAGTCCAGTTCACTGAGCAAGGAGTAGGTCTTGTCTATTACATATTGGGTTTATGGAACGGTATCTGAGCTAATTTGAAACCCTTGTTTTATGCATCAACCCACCTCACCTTTCCCGTTAAGCAGCCATAGTGTGTTTTCTAAACGTGCGACTCTGTTCTGTTTTGTAATTCAGTTCAAGGGTAGCGGTTTTTACATTCCCTCTATAAGTGATATCTTATGATAAGTGTCTTTTTCTGTGTGACTTATTTCACTTAGAATCGTTGTACCTAAATCCACTCATCATGCTGCTCCTAGCCTTAGGACGTTGATTTCATGGCTGAGTGATATTCCATTGTACATAAGGACCACAACTTCTTTATCCATTCTTCTCTTTCCTGGGATGTTTCAGGTGTAACGAAGTGGAGGTTCTTGTCAACAGAGCAGCCCTAAACTTTGGGGTGCCTGTGTCTTGCTGATTTTTAGTTTTCCCAATTTATACGCCCATGAGTGGAAGTGCCCTATGCTCTCTAAGCTGAGTTTTTTCGATGTTTCAGGACACACCGTACACTTCTCCAGAGTGGCTGTTGGCCATTTACAGCCCGCCCATCAGCGTAGCAAGGCTCCCATTTCTCCATGGCCTGTCCTGCATTTCTGGTTTTGACACTTTATTCAGCATGGCCCTTTTGACCGATGGGAAGCGAGACTTCTTTGTAGCGCTGATTTGCCTTTGCAGGTTGCTTGGTTGGCCAAAAAGGGCGTATGCGTTTTTTCCTGAATATATTCAGGAAAAAACGCATACGCCCTTTTTGGCCAAGGGCATCATTGTCGAGGTTTTGCCGCTTTTCCTGTGCTTTAAAGGCGATTCGAATCTACCTCCTGAAATCTGTTTCCTGCAATTCAGCCTTGCTTTCAAATCCTCTTCGTTGCCTTCCCTCAATATATTTGTGGACGAGAGTTATCATTTCTAACTGTGCAGGTCTGTGAATTGCAGTGCCCCTGAGCTCCACTTCTCAACTCGCTTTCTTGGGAGCTGGCCGCAAAAGCGCAGGATTGCTTCAGGCCCTATTCTGGCTCCGGGCGGCAGGCTGAGCCTGTGGTTAATTCTTCTTCCTGATGGGAAAATAGAGTGACGTGTGCCTGTCCCAACACCTAGAGCTAGTCTCTCATTGATTCCCCCTCTTCCCGTTCATCCTCAGGACAGATTGCAACCTGTAAGGAACAGGAGGTTAAAGGTGCTGATTTTCCAAGGAGGGAGATTGCTAGTAAAGTGGCTGGAATGGCGAACCGGAGCACAAGGAGATGAGAAATGAGGTGCGTTTTAGAAACCTTTCCCTATCACACGGTGTACCATCTTTTGGGTTTCTCATGCATGTTTTCGATGTAGGAAGATGCCCTTGAACCTGGAGATTTGGGACCCATGGGATGGGTACCACGCTGTATTATTTTACAGGGTCTGCGTTAGCTCACCCAACCTCACCAAACCTCTCAGCCCCAAGAGTGTCCACCCTTATGGCTCAGTCAGCTGTGGGTCTAGATATGGTCAATCCAGGTGGCATCGCAGCCCCTGAACGAATTTTGTAAGAATTTCTCTTTCACTGTCTTTGTTTCACGGGTTTTTAAAAGTAATTGATTTTTATAATGGGGTTTAGCTGCTTTGCACTGCTGTGTTTATGCCGCTTTACACCCACTTGACTCACTTACAGAGACATAGCAATACATAGGTTTTAAGATTCTTACTAGTCAAATATGTTCTTGGGCGGTGAATAGGGGGTGTTGAGTCCAGGTCACTGAGCAAGGAGTAGGTCTTGTCTATTACATATTGGGTTTATGGAACGGGATCTGAGCTAATTTGAAACCCTTGTTTTATGCATCAACCCACCTCACCTTTCCCGTTAAGCAGCCATAGTGTGTTTTCTAAACGTGCGACTCTGTTCTGTTTTGTAATTCAGTTCAAGGGTAGCGGTTTTTACATTCCCTCTATAAGTGATATCTTATGATAAGTGTCTTTTTCTGTGTGACTTATTTCACTTAGAATCGTTGTACCTAAATCCACTCATCATGCTGCTCCTAGCCTTAGGACGTTGATTTCATGGCTGAGTGATATTCCATTGTACATAAGAACCACAACTTCTTTATCCATTCTTCTCTTTCCTGGGATGTTTCAGGTGTAACGAAGTGGAGGTTCTTGTCAACAGAGCAGCCCTAAACTTTGGGGTGCCTGTGTCTTGCTGATTTTTAGTTTTCCCAATTTATACGCCCATGAGTGGAAGTGCCCTATGCTCTGTAAGCTGAGTTTTTTCGATGTTTCAGGACACACCGTACACTTCTCCAGAGTGGCTGTTGGCAATTTACAGCCCGCCCATCAGCGTAGCAAGGCTCCCATTTCTCCATGGCCTGTCCTGCATTTCTGGTTTTGACACTTTATTCAGCATGGCCCTTTTGACCGATGGGAAGCGAGACTTCTTTGTAGCGCTGATTTGCCTTTCCAGGTTGCTTGGTTGGCCAAAAAGGGCGTATGCGTTTTTTCCTGAATATATTCAGGAAAAAACGCATACGCCCTTTTTGGCCAAGGGCATCATTGTCGAGGTTTTGCCGCTTTTCCTGTGCTTTAAAGGCGATTCGAATCTACCTCCTGAAATCTGTTTCCTGCAATTCTGCCTTGCTTTCAAATCCTCTTCGTTGCCTTCCCTCAATATATTTGTGGACGAGAGTTATCATTTCTAACTGTGCAGGTCTGTGAATTGCAGTGCCCCTGAGCTCCATTTCTCAACTCGCTTTCTTGGGAGCTGGCCGCAAAAGCGCAGGATTGCTTCAGGCCCTATTCTGGCTCCGGGCGGCAGGCTGAGCCTGTGGTTAATTCTTCTTCCTGATGGGAAAATAGAGTGACGTGTGCCTGTCCCAACACCTAGAGCTAGTCTCTCATTGGTTACCCCTCTTCCCGTTCATCCTCAGGACAGATTGCAACCTGTAAGGAACAGGAGGTTAAAGGTGCTGATTCTCCAAGGAGGGAGATTGCTAGTAAAGTGGCTGGAATGGCGAACCGGAGCACAAGGAGATGAGAAATGAGGTGCGTTTTAGAAACCTTTCCCTATCACACGGTGTACCATCTTTTGGGTTTCTCATGCATGTTTTCGATGTAGGAAGATGCCCTTGAACCTGGAGATTTGGGACCCATGGGATGGGTACCACGCTGTATTATTTTACAGGGTCTGCGTTAGCTCACCCAACCTCACCAAACCTCTCAGCCCCAAGAGTGTCCACCCTTATGGCTCAGTCAGCTGTGGGTCTAGATATGGTCAATCCAGGTGGCATCGCAGCCCCTGAACGAATTTTGTAAGAATTTCTCTTTCACTGTCTTTGTTTCACGGGTTTTTAAAAGTAATTGATTTTTATAATGGGGTTTAGCTGCTTTGCACTGCTGTGTTTATGCCGCTTTACACCCACTTGACTCACTTACAGAGAGATAGCAATACATAGGTTTTAAGATTCTTACTAGTCAGATATATTCTTGGGCGGTGAATAGGGGGTGTTGAGTCCAGTTCACTGAGCAAGGAGTAGGTCTTGTGTATTACATATTGGGTTTATGGAACGGTATCTGAGCTAATTTGAAACCCTTGTTTTATGCATCACCCCACCTCACCTTTCCCGTTAAGCAGCCATAGTGTGTTTTCTAAACGTGTGACTCTGTTCTGTTTTGTAATTCAGTTCAAGGGTAGCGGTTTTTACATTCCCTCTATAAGTGATATCTTATGATAAGTGTCTTTTTCTGTGTGACTTATTTCACTTAGAATCGTCGTACCTAAATCCACTCATCATGCTGCTCCTAGCCTTAGGACGTTGATTTCATGGCTGAGTGATATTCCATTGTACATAAGGACCACAACTTCTTTATCCATTCTTCTCTTTCCTGGGATGTTTCAGGTGTAACGAAGTGGAGGTTCTTGTCAACAGAGCAGCCCTAAACTTTGGGGTGCCTGTGTCTTGCTGATTTTTAGTTTTCCCAATTTATACGCCCATGAGTGGAAGTGCCCTATGCTCTGTAAGCTGAGTTTTTTAGATGTTTCAGGACACACCGTACACTTCTCCAGAGTGGCTGTTGGCAATTTACAGCCCGCCCATCAGCGTAGCAAGGCTCCCATTTCTCCATGGCCTGTCCTGCATTTCTGGTTTTGACACTTTATTCAGCATGGCCCTTTTGACCGATGGGAAGCGAGACTTCTTTGTAGCGCTGATTTGCCTTTCCAGGTTGCTTGGTTGGCCAAAAAGGGCGTATGCGTTTTTTCCTGAATATATTCAGGAAAAAACGCATACGCCCTTTTTGGCCAAGGGCATCATAGTCGAGGTTTTGCCGCTTTTCCTGTGCTTTAAAGGCGATTCGAATCTACCTCCTGAAATCGGTTTCCTGCAGTTCTGCCTTGCTTTCAAATTCTCTTCGTTGCCTTCCCTCAATATATTTGTGGACGAGAGTTATCATTTCTAACTGTGCAGGTCTGTGAATTGCAGTGCCCCTGAGCTCCATTTCTCAACTCGCTTTCTTGGGAGCTGGCCGCAAAAGCGCAGGATTGCTTCAGGCCCTATTCTGGCTCCGGGCGGCAGGCTGAGCCTGTGGTTAATTTTTCTTCCTGATGGGAAAATAGAGTGACGTGTGCCTGTCCCAACACCTAGAGCTAGTCTCTCCTTGGTTCCCCCTCTTCCCGTTCATCCTCAGGACAAATTGCAACCTGTACGGAACAGGAGGTTAAAGGTGCTGATTCTCCAAGCAGGGAGATTGCTAGTAAAGCGGCTGGAATGGCGAACCGGAGCACAAGGAGATGAGAAATGAGGTGCGTTTTAGAAACCTTTCCCGATCACACGGTGTACCATCTTCTGGGTTTCTCATGCATGTTTTCGATGTAGGAAGATGCCCTTGAACCTGGAGATTTGGGACCCATGGGATGGGTACCACGCTGTATTAATTTACAGGGTCTGTGTTAGCTCACCCAACCACACCAAACCTCTCAGCCCCAAGAGTGTCCACCCTTATGGCTCAGTCATCTGTGGATCTAGATATGGTCAATCCAGGTGGCATCGCAGCCCCTGAACGAATTTTGTAAGAATTTTTCTCTCTTTCACTGTCTTTGTTTCACGGGTTTTTAAAAGAAATTGATTTTTATAATGGGGTTTAGCTGCTTTGCACTGCTGTGTTTATGCCGCTTTACACCCACTTGACTCACTTACAGAGAGATAGCAATACATAGGTTTTAAGATTCTTACTAGTCATATATGTTCTTGGGCGGGGAATAGGGGGTGTTGAGTCCAGTTCACTGAGCAAGGAGTAGGTCTTGTCTATTACATATTGGGTTTATGGAACGGTATCTGAGCTAATTTGAAACCCTTGTTTTATGCATCAACCCACCTCACCTTTCCCGTTAAGCAGCCATAGTGTGTTTTCTAAACGTGCGACTCTGTTCTGTTTTGTAATTCAGTTCAAGGGTAGCGGTTTTTACATTCCCTCTATAAGTGATATCTTATGATAAGTGTCTTTTTCTGTGTGACTTATTTCACTTAGAATCGTTGTACCTAAATCCACTCATCATGCTGCTCCTAGCCTTAGGACGTTGATTTCATGGCTGAGTGATATTCCATTGTACATAAGGACCACAACTTCTTTATCCATTCTTCTCTTTCCTGGGATGTTTCAGGTGTAACGAAGTGGAGGTTCTTGTCAACAGAGCAGCCCTAAACTTTGGGGTGCCTGTGTCTTGCTGATTTTTAGTTTTCCCAATTTATACGCCCATGAGTGGAAGTGCCCTATGCTCTGTAAGCTGAGTTTTTTAGATGTTTCAGGAAACACCGTACACTTCTCCAGAGTGGCTGTTGGCAATTTACAGCCCGCCCATCAGCGTAGCAAGGCTCCCATTTCTCCATGGCCTGTCCTGCATTTCTGGTTTTGACACTTTTTTCAGCATGGCCCTTTTGACCGATGGGAAGTGAGACTTCTTTGTAGCGCTGATTTGCCTTTCCAGGTTGCTTGGTTGGCCAAAAAGGGCGTATGCGTTTTTTCCTGAATATATTCAGGAAAAAACGCATACGCCCTTTTTGGCCAAGGGCATCATTGTCGAGGTTTTGCCGCTTTTCCTGTGCTTTAAATGCAATTCGAATCTACCTCCTGAAATCTGTTTCCTGCAATTCTGCCTTGCTTTCAAATCCTCTTCGTTGCCTTCCCTCAATATATTTGTGGACGAGAGTTATCATTTCTAACTGTGCAGGTCTGTGAATTGCAGTGCCCCTGAGCTCCATTTCTCAACTCGCTTTCTTGGGAGCTGGCCGCAAAAGCGCAGGATTGCTTCAGGCCCTATTCTGGCTCCGGGCGGCAGGCTGAGCCTGTGGTTAATTTTTCTTCCTGATGGGAAAATAGAGTGACGTGTGCCTGTCCCAACACCTAGAGCTAGTCTCTCATTGGTTCCCCCTCTTCCTGTTCATCCTCAGGACAGATTGCAACCTGTAAGGAACAGGAGGTTAAAGGTGCTGATTCTCCAAGGAGGGAGATTGCTAGTAAAGTGGCTGGAATGGCGAACCGGAGCACAAGGAGATGAGAAATGAGGTGCGTTTTAGAAACCTTTCCCGATCACACGGTGTACCATCTTCTGGGTTTCTCATGCATGTTTTCGATGTAGGAAGATGCCCTTGAACCTGGAGATTTGGGACCCATGGCATGGGTACCACGCTGTATTATTTTACAGGGTCTGCGTTAGCTCACCCAACCTCACCAAACCTCTCAGCCCCAAGAGTGTCCACCCTTATGGCTCAGTCAGCTGTGGGTCTAGATATGGTCAATCCAGGTGGCATCGCAGCCCCTGAACGAATTTTGTAAGAATTTCTCTTTCACTGTCTTTGTTTCACGGGTTTTTAAAAGTAATTGATTTTTATAATGGGGTTTAGCTGCTTTGCACTGCTGTGTTTATGCCGCTTTACACCGACTTGACTCACTTACAGAGAGATAGCAATACATAGGTTTTAAGATTCTTACTAGTCAGATATATTCTTGGGCGGTGAATAGGGGGTGTTGAGTCCAGTTCACTGAGCAAGGAGTAGGTCTTGTCTATTACATATTGGGTTTATGGAACGGTATCTGAGCTAATTTGAAACCCTTGTTTTATGCATCACCCCACCTCACCTTTCCCGTTAAGCAGCCATAGTGTGTTTTCTAAACGTGTGACTCTGTTCTGTTTTGTAATTCAGTTCAAGGGTAGCGGTTTTTACATTCCCTCTATAAGTGATATCTTATGATAGGTGTCTTTTTCTGTGTGACTTATTTCACTTAGAATCGTCGTACCTAAATCCACTCATCATGCTGCTCCTAGCCTTAGGACGTTGATTTCATGGCTGAGTGATATTCCATTGTACATAAGGACCACAACTTCTTTATCCATTCTTCTCTTTCCTGGGATGTTTCAGGTGTAACGAAGTGGAGGTTCTTGTCAACAGAGCAGCCCTAAACTTTGGGGTGCCTGTGTCTTGCTGATTTTTAGTTTTCCCAATTTATACGCCCATGAGTGGAAGTGCCCTATGCTCTGTAAGCTGAGTTTTTTAGATGTTTCAGGACACACCGTACACTTCTCCAGAGTGGCTGTTGGCAATTTACAGCCCGCCCATCAGCGTAGCAAGGCTCCCATTTCTCCATGGCCTGTCCTGCATTTCTGGTTTTGACACTTTTTTCAGCATGGCCCTTTTGACCGATGGGAAGTGAGACTTCTTTGTAGCGCTGATTTGCCTTTCCAGGTTGCTTGGTTGGCCAAAAAGGGCGTATGCGTTTTTTCCTGAATATATTCAGGAAAAAACGCATACGCCCTTTTTGGCCAAGGGCATCATAGTCGAGGTTTTGCCGCTTTTCCTGTGCTTTAAAGGCGATTCGAATCTACCTCCTGAAATCGGTTTCCTGCAGTTCTGCCTTGCTTTCAAATTCTCTTCGTTGCCTTCCCTCAATATATTTGTGGACGAGAGTTATCATTTCTAACTGTGCAGGTCTGTGAATTGCAGTGCCCCTGAGCTCCATTTCTCAACTCGCTTTCTTGGGAGCTGGCCGCAAAAGCGCAGGATTGCTTCAGGCCCTATTCTGGCTCCGGGCGGCAGGCTGAGCCTGTGGTTAATTTTTCTTCCTGATGGGAAAATAGAGTGACGTGTGCCTGTCCCAACACCTAGAGCTAGTCTCTCCTTGGTTCCCCCTCTTCCCGTTCATCCTCAGGACAAATTGCAACCTGTACGGAACAGGAGGTTAAAGGTGCTGATTCTCCAAGCAGGGAGATTGCTAGTAAAGCGGCTGGAATGGCGAACCGGAGCACAAGGAGATGAGAAATGAGGTGCGTTTTAGAAACCTTTCCCGATCACACGGTGTACCATCTTCTGGGTTTCTCATGCATGTTTTCGATGTAGGAAGATGCCCTTGAACCTGGAGATTTGGGACCCATGGGATGGGTACCACGCTGTATTAATTTACAGGGTCTGTGTTAGCTCACCCAACCACACCAAACCTCTCAGCCCCAAGAGTGTCCACCCTTATGGCTCAGTCATCTGTGGATCTAGATATGGTCAATCCAGGTGGCATCGCAGCCCCTGAACGAATTTTGTAAGAATTTTTCTCTCTTTCACTGTCTTTGTTTCACGGGTCTTTAAAAGTAATTGATTTTTATAATGGGGTTTAGCTGCTTTGCACTGCTGTGTTTATGCCGCTTTACACCCACTTGACTCACTTACAGAGAGATAGCAATACATAGGTTTTAAGATTCTTACTAGTCATATATGTTCTTGGGCGGGGAATAGGGGGTGTTGAGTCCAGTTCACTGAGCAAGGAGTAGGTCTTGTCTATTACATATTGGGTTTATGGAACGGTATCTGAGCTAATTTGAAACCCTTGTTTTATGCATCAACCCACCTCACCTTTCCCGTTAAGCAGCCATAGTGTGTTTTCTAAACGTGCGACTCTGTTCTGTTTTGTAATTCAGTTCAAGGGTAGCGGTTTTTACATTCCCTCTATAAGTGATATCTTATGATAAGTGTCTTTTTCTGTGTGACTTATTTCACTTAGAATCGTTGTACCTAAATCCACTCATCATGCTGCTCCTAGCCTTAGGACGTTGATTTCATGGCTGAGTGATATTCCATTGTACATAAGGACCACAACTTCTTTATCCATTCTTCTCTTTCCTGGGATGTTTCAGGTGTAACGAAGTGGAGGTTCTTGTCAACAGAGCAGCCCTAAACTTTGGGGTGCCTGTGTCTTGCTGATTTTTAGTTTTCCCAATTTATACGCCCATGAGTGGAAGTGCCCTATGCTCTGTAAGCTGAGTTTTTTAGATGTTTCAGGAAACACCGTACACTTCTCCAGAGTGGCTGTTGGCAATTTACAGCCCGCCCATCAGCGTAGCAAGGCTCCCATTTCTCCATGGCCTGTCCTGCATTTCTGGTTTTGACACTTTTTTCAGCATGGCCCTTTTGACCGATGGGAAGTGAGACTTCTTTGTAGCGCTGATTTGCCTTTCCAGGTTGCTTGGTTGGCCAAAAAGGGCGTATGCGTTTTTTCCTGAATATATTCAGGAAAAAACGCATACGCCCTTTTTGGCCAAGGGCATCATTGTCGAGGTTTTGCCGCTTTTCCTGTGCTTTAAATGCAATTCGAATCTACCTCCTGAAATCTGTTTCCTGCAATTCTGCCTTGCTTTCAAATCCTCTTCGTTGCCTTCCCTCAATATATTTGTGGACGAGAGTTATCATTTCTAACTGTGCAGGTCTGTGAATTGCAGTGCCCCTGAGCTCCATTTCTCAACTCGCTTTCTTGGGAGCTGGCCGCAAAAGCGCAGGATTGCTTCAGGCCCTATTCTGGCTCCGGGCGGCAGGCTGAGCCTGTGGTTAATTTTTCTTCCTGATGGGAAAATAGAGTGACGTGTGCCTGTCCCAACACCTAGAGCTAGTCTCTCATTGGTTCCCCCTCTTCCTGTTCATCCTCAGGACAGATTGCAACCTGTAAGGAACAGGAGGTTAAAGGTGCTGATTCTCCAAGGAGGGAGATTGCTAGTAAAGTGGCTGGAATGGCGAACCGGAGCACAAGGAGATGAGAAATGAGGTGCGTTTTAGAAACCTTTCCCGATCACACGGTGTACCATCTTCTGGGTTTCTCATGCATGTTTTCGATGTAGGAAGATGCCCTTGAACCTGGAGATTTGGGACCCATGGCATGGGTACCACGCTGTATTATTTTACAGGGTCTGCGTTAGCTCACCCAACCTCACCAAACCTCTCAGCCCCAAGAGTGTCCACCCTTATGGCTCAGTCAGCTGTGGGTCTAGATATGGTCAATCCAGGTGGCATCGCAGCCCCTGAACGAATTTTGTAAGAATTTCTCTTTCACTGTCTTTGTTTCACGGGTTTTTAAAAGTAATTGATTTTTATAATGGGGTTTAGCTGCTTTGCACTGCTGTGTTTATGCCGCTTTACACCGACTTGACTCACTTACAGAGAGATAGCAATACATAGGTTTTAAGATTCTTACTAGTCAGATATATTCTTGGGCGGTGAATAGGGGGTGTTGAGTCCAGTTCACTGAGCAAGGAGTAGGTCTTGTCTATTACATATTGGGTTTATGGAACGGTATCTGAGCTAATTTGAAACCCTTGTTTTATGCATCACCCCACCTCACCTTTCCCGTTAAGCAGCCATAGTGTGTTTTCTAAACGTGTGACTCTGTTCTGTTTTGTAATTCAGTTCAAGGGTAGCGGTTTTTACATTCCCTCTATAAGTGATATCTTATGATAGGTGTCTTTTTCTGTGTGACTTATTTCACTTAGAATCGTCGTACCTAAATCCACTCATCATGCTGCTCCTAGCCTTAGGACGTTGATTTCATGGCTGAGTGATATTCCATTGTACATAAGGACCACAACTTCTTTATCCATTCTTCTCTTTCCTGGGATGTTTCAGGTGTAACGAAGTGGAGGTTCTTGTCAACAGAGCAGCCCTAAACTTTGGGGTGCCTGTGTCTTGCTGATTTTTAGTTTTCCCAATTTATACGCCCATGAGTGGAAGTGCCCTATGCTCTGTAAGCTGAGTTTTTTAGATGTTTCAGGACACACCGTACACTTCTCCAGAGTGGCTCTTGGCAATTTACAGCCCGCCCATCAGCGTAGCAAGGCTCCCATTTCTCCATGGCCTGTCCTGCATTTCTGGTTTTGACACTTTATTCAGCATGGCCCTTTTGACCGCTGGGAAGCGAGACTTCTTTGTAGTGCTGATTTGCCTTTCCAGGTTGCTTGGTTGGCCAAAAAGGGCGTATGCGTTTTTTCCTGAATATATTCAGGAAAAAACGCATACGCCCTTTTTGGCCAAGGGCATCATAGTCGAGGTTTTGCCGCTTTTCCTGTGCTTTAAAGGCGATTCGAATCTACCTCCTGAAATCTGTTTCCTGCAATTCTGCCTTGCTTTCAAATTCTCTTCGTTGCCTTCCCTCAATATATTTGTGGACGAGAGTTATCATTTCTAACTGTGCAGGTCTGTGAATTGCAGTGCCCCTGAGCTCCATTTCTCAACTCGCTTTCTTGGGAGCTGGCCGCAAAAGCGCAGGATTGCTTCAGGCCCTATTCTGGCTCCGGGCGGCAGGCTGAGCCTGTGGTTAAATTTCTTCCTGATGGGAAAATAGAGTGACGTGTGCCTGTCCCAACAACTAGAGCTAGTCTCTCATTGGTTCCCCCTCTTCCCGTTCATCCTCAGGACAAATTGCAGCCTGTACGGAACAGGAGGTTAAAGGTGCTGATTCTCCAAGGAGGGAGATTGCTAGTAAAGCGGCTGGAATGGCGAACCGGAGCACAAGGAGATGAGAAATGAGGTGCGTTTTAGAAACCTTTCCCGATCACACGGTGTACCATCTTCTGGGTTTCTCATGCATGTTTTCGATGTAGGAAGATGCCCTTGAACCTGGAGATTTGGGACCCATGGCATGGGTACCACGCCGTACTACTTTAAAGGGTCTGTGTTAGCTCACCCAACCTCACCAAAACTCTCAGCCCCAAGAGTGTCCACCCTTATGGCTCAGTCAGCTGTGGGTCTAGATATGGTCAATCCAGGTGGCATCGCAGCCCCTGAACGAATTTTGTAAGAATTTCTCTTTCACTGTCTTTGTTTCACGGGTTTTTAAAAGTAATTGATTTTTATAATGGGATTTAGCTGCTTTGCACTGCTGTGTTTATGCCGCTTTACACCCACTTGACTCACTTACAGAGAGATAGCAATACATAGGTTTTAAGATTCTTACTAGTCAGATATATTCTTGGGCGGTGAATAGGGGGTGTTGAGTCCAGTTCACTGAGCAAGGAGTAGGTCTTGTGTATTACATATTGGGTTTATGGAACGGTATCTGAGCTAATTTGAAACCCTTGTTTTATGCATCACCCCACCTCACCTTTCCCGTTAAGCAGCCATAGTGTGTTTTCTAAACGTGCGACTCTGTTCTGTTTTGTAATTCAGTTCAAGGGTAGCGGTTTTTACATTCCCTCTATAAGTGATATCTTATGATAAGTGTCTTTTTCTGTGTGACTTATTTCACTTAGAATCGTTGTACCTAAATCCACTCATCATGCTGCTCCTAGCCTTAGGACGTTGATTTCATGGCTGAGTGATATTCCATTGTACATAAGGACCACAACTTCTTTATCCATTCTTCTCTTTCCTGGGATATTTCAGGTGTAACGAAGTGGAGGTTCTTGTGAACAGAGCAGCCCTAAACTTTGGGGTGCCTGTGTCTTGCTGATTTTTAGTTTTCCCAATTTATACGCCCATGAGTGGAAGTGCCCTATGCTCTGTAAGCTGAGTTTTTTAGATGTTTCAGGACACACCGTACACTTCTCCAGAGTGGCTGTTGGCCATTTACAGCCCGCCCATCAGCGTAGCAAGGCTCCCATTTCTCCATGGCCTGTCCTGCATTTCTGGTTTTGACACTTTATTCAGCATGGCCCTTTTGACCGATGGGAAGCGAGACTTCTTTGTAGCGCTGATTTGCCTTTGCAGGTTGCTTGGTTGGCCAAAAAGGGCGTATGCGTTTTTTCCTGAATATATTCAGGAAAAAACGCATACGCCCTTTTTGGCCAAGGGCATCATAGTCGAGGTTTTGCCGCTTTTCCTGTGCTTTAAAGGCGATTCGAATCTACCTCCTGAAATCGGTTTCCTGCAATTCTGCCTTGCTTTCAAATTCTCTTCGTTGCCTTCCCTCAATATATTTGTGGACGAGAGTTATCATTTCTAACTGTGCAGGTCTGTGAATTGCAGTGCCCCTGAGCTCCATTTCTCAACTCGCTTTCTTGGGAGCTGGCCGCAAAAGCGCAGGATTGCTTCAGGCCCTATTCTGGCTCCGGGCGGCAGGCTGAGCCTGTGGTTAATTTTTCTTCCTGATGGGAAAATAGAGTGACGTGTGCCTGTCCCAACACCTAGAGCTAGTCTCTCATTGGTTCCCCCTCTTCCCGTTCATCCTCAGGACAAATTGCAGCCTGTACGGAACAGGAGGTTAAAGGTGCTGATTCTCCAAGGAGGGAGATTGCTAGTAAAGCGGCTGGAATGGCGAACCGGAGCACAAGGAGATGAGAAATGAGGTGCGTTTTAGAAACCTTTCCCGATCACACGGTGTACCATCTTCTGGGTTTCTCATGCATGTTTTCGATGTAGGAAGATGCCCTTGAACCTGGAGATTTGGGACCCATGGCATGGGTACCACGCCGTACTACTTTAAAGGGTCTGTGTTAGCTCACCCAACCTCACCAAAACTCTCAGCCCCAAGAGTGTCCACCCTTATGGCTCAGTCAGCTGTGGGTCTAGATATGGTCAATCCAGGTGGCATCGCAGCCCCTGAACGAATTTTGTAAGAATTTCTCTTTCACTGTCTTTGTTTCACGGGTTTTTAAAAGTAATTGATTTTTATAATGGGGTTTAGCTGCTTTGCACTGCTGTGTTTATGCCGCTTTACACCCACTTGACTCACTTACAGAGAGATAGCAATACATAGGTTTTAAGATTCTTACTAGTCAGATATATTCTTGGGCGGTGAATAGGGGGTGTTGAGTCCAGTTCACTGAGCAAGGAGTAGGTCTTGTGTATTACATATTGGGTTTATGGAACGGTATCTGAGCTAATTTGAAACCCTTGTTTTATGCATCACCCCACCTCACCTTTCCCGTTAAGCAGCCATAGTGTGTTTTCTAAACGTGTGACTCTGTTCTGTTTTGTAATTCAGTTCAAGGGTAGCGGTTTTTACATTCCCTCTATAAGTGATATCTTATGATAGGTGTCTTTTTCTGTGTGACTTATTTCACTTAGAATCGTTGTACCTAAATCCACTCATCATGCTGCTCCTAGCCTTAGGACGTTGATTTCATGGCTGAGTGATATTCCATTGTACATAAGGACCACAACTTCTTTATCCATTCTTCTCTTTCCTGGGATGTTTCAGGTGTAACGAAGTGGAGGTTCTTGTCAACAGAGCAGCCCTAAACTTTGGGGTGCCTGTGTCTTGCTGATTTTTAGTTTTCCCAATTTATACGCCCATGAGTGGAAGTGCCCTATGCTCTCTAAGCTGAGTTTTTTAGATGTTTCAGGACACACCGTACACTTCTCCAGAGTGGCTGTTGGCAATTTACAGCCCGCCCATCAGCGTAGCAAGGCTCCCATTTCTCCATGGCCTGTCCTGCATTTCTGGTTTTGACACTTTATTCAGCATGGCCCTTTTGACCGATGGGAAGCGAGACTTCTTTGTAGCGCTGATTTGCCTTTGCAGGTTGCTTGGTTGGCCAAAAAGGGCGTATGCGTTTTTTCCTGAATATATTCAGGAAAAAACGCATACGCCCTTTTTGGCCAAAGGCATCATAGTCGAGGTTTTGCCGCTTTTCCTGTGCTTTAAAGGCGATTCGAATCTACCTCCTGAAATCGGTTTCCTGCAATTCTGCCTTGCTTTCAAATTCTCTTCGTTGCCTTCCCTCAATATATTTGTGGACGAGAGTTATCATTTCTAACTCTGCAGGTCTGTGAATTGCAGTGCCCCTGAGCTCCATTTCTCAACTCGCTTTCTTGGGAGCTGGCCGCAAAAGCGCAGGATTGCTTCAGGCCCTATTCTGGCTCCGGGCGGCAGGCTGAGCCTGTGGTTAATTTTTCTTCCTGATGGGAAAATAGAGTGACGTGTGCCTGTCCCAACACCTAGAGCTAGTCTCTCATTGGTTCCCCCTCTTCCCGTTCATCCTCAGGACAAATTGCAGCCTGTACGGAACAGGAGGTTAAAGGTGCTGATTCTCCAAGGAGGGAGATTGCTAGTAAAGCGGCTGGAATGGCGAACCGGAGCACAAGGAGATGAGAAATGAGGTGCGTTTTAGAAACCTTTCCCGATCACACGGTGTACCATCTTTTGGGTTTCTCATGCATGTTTTCGATGTAGGAAGATGCCCTTGAACCTGGAGATTTGGGACCCATGGCATAGGTACCACGCCGTACTACTTTAAAGGGTCTGTGTTAGCTCACCCAACCTCACCAAAACTCTCAGCCCCAAGAGTGTCCACTCTTATGGCTCAGTCAGCTGTGGGTCTAGATATGGTCAATCCAGGTGGCATCGCAGCCCCTGAACGAATTTTGTAAGAATTTCTCTTTCACTGTCTTTGTTTCACGGGTTTTTAAAAGTAATTGATTTTTATAATGGGGTTTAGCTGCTTTGCACTGCTGTGTTTATGCCGCTTTACACCCACTTGACTCACTTACAGAGAGATAGCAATACATAGGTTTTAAGATTCTTACTAGTCAGATATATTCTTGGGCGGTGAATACGGGGTGTTGAGTCCAGTTCACTGAGCAAGGAGTAGGTCTTGTCTATTACATATTGGGTTTATGGAACGGTATCTGAGCTAATTTGAAACCCTTGTTTTATGCATCACCCCACCTCACCTTTCCCGTTAAGCAGCCATAGTGTGTTTTCTAAACGTGCGACTCTGTTCTGTTTTGTAATTCAGTTCAAGGGTAGCGGTTTTTACATTCCCTCTATAAGTGATATCTTATGATAAGTGTCTTTTTCTGTGTGACTTATTTCACTTAGAATCGTCGTACCTAAATCCACTCATCATGCTGCTCCTAGCCTTAGGACGTTGATTTCTTGGCTGAGTGATATTCCATTGTACATAAGGACCACAACTTCTTTATCCATTCTTCTCTTTCCTGGGATGTTTCAGGTGTAACGAAGTGGAGGTTCTTGTCAACAGAGCAGCCCTAAACTTTGGGGTGCCTGTGTCTTGCTGATTTTTAGTTTTCCCAATTTATACGCCCATGAGTGGAAGTGCCCTATGCTCTGTAAGCTGAGTTTTTTAGATGTTTCAGGACACACCGTACACTTTTCCAGAGTGGCTGTTGGCCATTTACAGCCCGCCCATCAGCGTAGCAAGGCTCCCATTTCTCCATGGCCTGTCCTGCATTTCTGGTTTTGACACTTTATTCAGCATGGCCCTTTTGACCGATGGGAAGCGAGACTTCTTTGTAGCGCTGATTTGCCTTTCCAGGTTGCTTGGTTGGCCAAAAAGGGCGTATGCGTTTTTTCCTGAATATATTCAGGAAAAAACGCATACGCCCTTTTTGGCCAAGGGCATCATTGTCGAGGTTTTGCCGCTTTTCCTGTGCTTTAAAGGCGATTCGAATCTACCTCCTGAAATCGGTTTCCTGCAATTCTGCCTTGCTTTCAAATTCTCTTCGTTGCCTTCCCTCAATATATTTGTGGACGAGAGTTGTCATTTCTAACTGTGCAGGTCTGTGAATTGCAGTGCCCCTGAGCTCCATTTCTCAACTCGCTTTCTTGGGAGCTGGCCGCAAAAGCGCAGGATTGCTTCAGGCCCTATTCTGGCTCCGGGCGGCAGGCTGAGCCTGTGGTTAATTTTTCTTCCTGATGGGAAAATAGAGTGACGTGTGCCTGTCCCAACACCTAGAGCTAGTCTCTCATTGGTTCCCCCTCTTCCCGTTCACCCTCAGGACAAATTGCAACCTGTACGGAACAGGAGGTTAAAGGTGCTGATTCTCCAAGGAGGGAGATTGCTAGTAAAGCGGCTGAAATGGCGAACCGGAGCACAAGGAGATGAGAAATGAGGTGCGTTTTAGAAACCTTTCCCGATCACACGGTGTACCATCTTCTGGGTTTCTCATGCATGTTTTCGATGTAGGAAGATGCCCTTGAACCTGGAGATTTGGGACCCATGGCATGGGTACCACGCCGTACTACTTTAAAGGGTCTGCGTTAGCTCACCCAACCTCACCAAACCTCTCAGCCCCAAGAGTGTCCACCCTTATGGCTCAGTCAGCTGTGGGTCTAGATATGGTCAATCCAGGTGGCATCGCAGCCCCTGAACGAATTTTGTAAGAATTTCTCTTTCACTGTCTTTGTTTCACGGGTTTTTAAAAGTAATTGATTTTTATAATGGGGTTTAGCTGCTTTGCACTGCTGTGTTTATGCCGCTTTACACCCACTTGACTCACTTACAGAGAGATAGCAATACATAGGTTTTAAGATTCTTACTAGTCAAATATATTCTTGGGCGGTGAATAGGGGGTGTTGAGTCCAGTTCACTGAGCAAGGAGTAGGTCTTGTCTATTACATATTGGGTTTATGGAACGGTATCTGAGCTAATTTGAAACCCTTGTTTTATGCATCACCCCACCTCACCTTTCCCGTTAAGCAGCCATAGTGTGTTTTCTAAACGTGCGACTCTGTTCTGTTTTGTAATTCAGTTCAAGGGTAGCGGTTTTTACATTCCCTCTATAAGTGATATCTTATGATAAGTGTCTTTTTCTGTGTGACTTATTTCACTTAGAATCGTTATACCTAAATCCACTCATCATGCTGCTATTAGCCTTAAGACGTTGATTTCATGGCTGAGTGATATTCCATTGTACATAAGGACCACAACTTCTTTATCCATTCTTCTCTTTCCTGGGATGTTTCAGGTGTAACGAAGTGGAGGTTCTTGTCAACAGAGCAGCCCTAAACTTTGGGGTGCCTGTGTCTTGCTGATTTTTAGTTTTCCCAATTTATACGCCCATGAGTGGAAGTGCCCTATGCTCTCTAAGCTGAGTTTTTTCGATGTTTCAGGACACACCGTACACTTCTCCAGAGTGGCTGTTGGCAATTTACAGCCCGCCCATCAGTGTAGCAAGGCTCCCATTTCTCCATGGCCTGTCCTGCATTTCTGGTTTTGACACTTTATTCAGCATGGCCCTTTTGACCGATGGGAAGCGAGACTTCTTTGTAGCGCTGATTTGCCTTTCCAGGTTGCTTGGTTGGCCAAAAAGGGCGTATGCGTTTTTTCCTGAATATATTCAGGAAAAAACGCATACGCCCTTTTTGGCCAAGGGCATCATTGTCGAGGTTTTGCCGCTTTTCCTGTGCTTTAAAGGCGATTCGAATCTACCTCCTGAAATCGGTTTCCTGCAATTCTGCCTTGCTTTCAAATCCTCTTCGTTGCCTTCCCTCAATATATTTGTGGACGAGAGTTATCATTTCTAACTGTGCAGGTCTGTGAATTGCAGTGCCCCTGAGCTCCATTTCTCAACTCGCTTTCTTGGGAGCTGGCCGCAAAAGCGCAGGATTGCTTCAGGCCCTATTCTGGCTCCGGGCGGCAGGCTGAGCCTGTGGTTAATTTTTCTTCCTGATGGGAAAATAGAGTGACGTGTGCCTGTCCCAACACCTAGAGCTAGTCTCTCATTGGTTCCCCCTCTTCCCGTTCATCCTCAGGACAAATTGCAACCTGTACGGAACAGGAGGTTAAAGGTGCTGATTCTCCAAGGAGGGAGATTGCTAGTAAAGCGGCTGGAATGGCGAACCGGAGCACAAGGAGATGAGAAATGAGGTGCGTTTTAGAAACCTTTCCCGATCACACGGTGTACCATCTTCTGGGTTTCTCATGCATGTTTTCGATGTAGGAAGATGCCCTTTAACCTGGAGATTTGGGACCCATGGGATGGGTACCACATCGTATTACTTTAAAGGGTCTGCGTTAGCTCACCCAACCTCACCAAACCTCTCAGCCCCAAGAGTGTCCACCCTTATGGCTCAGTCAGCTGTGGGTCTAGATATGGTCAATCCAGGTGGCATCGCAACCCCTGAACGAATTTTGTAAGAATTTCTCTCTCTTTCACTGTCTTTGTTTCACGGGTTTTTAAAAGTAATTGATTTTTATAATGGGGTTTAGCTGCTTTGCACTGCTGTGTTTATGCCGCTTTACACCCACTTGACTCACTTACAGAGAGATAGCAATACATAGGTTTTAAGATTCTTACTAGTCAAATATATTCTTGGGCGGTGAATAGGGGGTGTTGAGTCCAGTTCACTGAGCAAGGAGTAGGTCTTGTCTATTACATATTGGGTTTATGGAACGGTATCTGAGATAATTTGAAACCCTTGTTTTATGCATCACCCCACCTCACCTTTCCCGTTAAGCAGCCATAGTGTGTTTTCTAAACGTGCGACTCTGTTCTGTTTTGTAATTCAGTTCAAGGGTAGCGGTTTTTACATTAGCCTCTGTAAGTGATATCTTATGATAAGTGTCTTTTTCTGTGTGACTTATTTCACTTAGAATCGTTGTACCTATATCCACTCATCATGCTGCTCCTAGCCTTATGACGTTGATTTCATGGCTGAGTGATATTCCATTGTACATAAGGACCACAACTTCTTTATCCATTCTTCTCTTTCCTTGGATGTTTCAGGTGTAACGAAGTGGAGGTTCTTGTCAACAGAGCAGCCCTAAACTTTGGGGTGCCTGTGTCTTGCTGATTTTTAGTTTTCCCAATTTATACGCCCATGAGTGGAAGTGCCCTATGCTCTCTAAGCTGAGTTTTTTAGATGTTTCAGGACACACCGTACACTTCTCCAGAGTGGCTGTTGGCCATTTACAGCCCGCCCATCAGCGTAGCAAGGCTCCCATTTCTCCATGGCCTGTCCTGCATTTCTGGTTTTGACACTTTATTCAGCATGGCCCTTTTGACCGATGGGAAGCGAGACTTCTTTGTAGCGCTGATTTGCCTTTCCAGGTTGCTTGGTTGGCCAAAAAGGGCGTATGCGTTTTTTCCTGAATATATTCAGGAAAAAACGCATACGCCCTTTTTGGCCAAGGGCATCATTGTCGAGGTTTTGCCGCTTTTCCTGTGCTTTAAAGGCGATTCGAATCTACCTCCTGAAATCGGTTTCCTGCAATTCTGCCTTGCTTTCAAATTCTCTTCGTTGCCTTCCCTCAATATATTTGTGGACGGGAGTTATCATTTCTAACTGTGCAGGTCTGTGAATTGCAGTGCCCCTGAGCTCCATTTCTCAACTCGCTTTCTTGGGAGCTGGCCGCAAAAGCGCAGGATTGCTTCAGGCCCTATTCTGGCTCCGGGCGGCAGGCTGAGCCTGTGGTTAATTTTTCTTCCTGATGGGAAAATAGAGTGACGTGTGCCTGTCCCAACACCTAGAGCTAGTCTCTCATTGGTTCCCCCTCTTCCCGTTCATCCTCAGGACAAATTGCAACCTGTACGGAACAGGAGGTTAAAGGTGCTGATTCTCCAAGGAGGGAGATTGCTAGTAAAGCGGCTGGAATGGCGAACCGGAGCACAAGGAGATGAAAAATGAGGTGCGTTTTAGAAACCTTTCCCAATCACACGGTGTACCATCTTCTGGGTTTCTCATGCATGTTTTCGATGTAGGAAGATGCCCTTAAACCTGGAGATTTGGGACCCATGGCATGGGTACCACGCCGTACTACTTTAAAGGGTCTGCGTTAGCTCACCCAACCTCACCAAAACTCTCAGCCCCAAGAGTGTCCACCCTTATGGCTCAGTCAGCTGTGGGTCTAGATATGGTCAATCCAGGTGGCATCGCAGCCCCTGAACGAATTTTGTAAGAATTTCTCTTTCACTGTCTTTGTTTCACGGGTTTTTAAAAGTAATTGATTTTTATAATGGGGTTTAGCTGCTTTGCACTGCTGTGTTTATGCCGCTTTACACCCACTTGACTCACTTACAGAGAGATAGCAATACATAGGTTTTAAGATTCTTACTAGTCAGATATATTCTTGGGCGGTGAATAGGGGGTGTTGAGTCCAGTTCACTGAGCAAGGAGTAGGTCTTGTCTATTACATATTGGGTTTATGGAACGGTATCTGAGCTAATTTGAAACCCTTGTTTTATGCATCACCCCACCTCACCTTTCCCGTTAAGCAGCCATAGTGTGTTTTCTAAACGTGTGACTCTGTTCTGTTTTGTAATTCAGTTCAAGGGTAGCGGTTTTTACATTCCCTCTATAAGTGATATCTTATGATAAGTGTCTTTTTCTGTGTGACTTATTTCACTTAGAATCCTCGTACCTAAATCCACTCATCATGCTGCTCCTAGCCTTAGGACGTTGATTTCATGGCTGAGTGATATTCCATTGTACATAAGGACCACAACTTCTTTATCCATTCTTCTCTTTCCTTGGATGTTTCAGGTGTAACGAAGTGGAGGTTCTTGTCAACAGAGCAGCCCTAAACTTTGGGGTGCCTGTGTCTTGCTGATGTTTAGTTTTCCCAATTTATACGCCCATGAGTGGAACTGCCCTATGCTCTCTAAGCTGAGTTTTTTAGATGTTTCAGGACACACCGTACACTTCTCCAGAGTGGCTGTTGGCCATTTACAGCCCGCCCATCAGCGTAGCAAGGCTCCCATTTCTCCATGGCCTGTCCTGCATTTCTGGTTTTGACACTTTATTCAGCATGGCCCTTTTGACCGATGGGAAGCGAGACTTCTTTGTAGCGCTGATTTGCCTTTCCAGGTTGCTTGGTTGGCCAAAAAGGGCGTATGCGTTTTTTCCTGAATATATTCAGGAAAAAACGCATACGCCCTTTTTGGCCAAGGGCATCATTGTCGAGGTTTTGCCGCTTTTCCTGTGCTTTAAAGGCGATTCGAATCTACCTCCTGAAATCTGTTTCCTGCAATTCTGCCTTGCTTTCAAATCCTCTTCGTTGCCTTCCCTCAATATATTTGTGGACGAGAGTTATCATTTCTAACTGTGCAGGTCTGTGAATTGCAGTGCCCCTGAGCTCCATTTTTCAACTCGCTTTCTTGGGAGCTGGCCGCAAAAGCGCAGGATTGCTTCAGGCCCTATTCTGGCTCCGGGCGGTAGGCTGAGCCTGTGGTTAATTCTACTTTCTGATGGGAAAATAGAGTGACCTGTGCCTGTCCCAACACCTAGAGCTAGTCTCTCATTGGTTCCCCCTCTTCCCGTTCATCCTCAGGACAAATTGCAACCTGTACGGAACAGGAGGTTAAAGGTGCTGATTCTCCAAGGAGGGAGATTGCTAGTAAAGCGGCTGGAATGGCGAACCGGAGCATAAGGAGATGAAAAATGAGGTGCGTTTTAGAAACCTTTCCCGATCACACGGTGTACCATCTTCTGGGTTTCTCATGCATGTTTTCGATGTAGGAAGATGCCCTTGAACCTGGAGATTTGGGACCATGGCATGGGTACCACGCCGTACTACTTTAAAGGGTCTGCGTTAGCTCACCCAACCTCACCAAACCTCTCAGCCCCAAGAGTGTCCACCCTTATGGCTCAGTCAGCTGTGGGTCTAGATATGGTCAATCCAGGTGGCATCGCAGCCCCTGAACGAATTTTGTAAGAATTTCTCTTTCACTGTCTTTGTTTCACGGGTTTTTAAAAGTAATTGATTTTTATAATGGGGTTTAGCTGCTTTGCACTGCTGTGTTTATGCCGCTTTACACCCACTTGACTCACTTACAGAGAGATAGCAATACATAGGTTTTAAGATTCTTACTAGTCAAATATATTCTTGGGCGGTGAATAGGGGGTGTTGAGTCCAGTTCACTGAGCAAGGAGTAGGTCTTGTCTATTACATATTGGGTTTATGGAACGGTATCTGAGCTAATTTGAAACCCTTGTTTTATGCATCAACCCACCTCACCTTTCCCGTTAAGCAGCCATAGTGTGTTTTCTAAACGTGCGACTCTGTTCTGTTTTGTAATTCAGTTCAAGGGTAGCGGTTTTTACATTAGCCTCTGTAAGTGATATCTTATGATAAGTGTCTTTTTCTGTGTGACTTATTTCACTTAGAATCGTTGTACCTATATCCACTCATCATGCTGCTCCTAGCCTTATGACGTTGATTTCATGGCTGAGTGATATTCCATTGTACATAAGGACCACAACTTCTTTATCCATTCTTCTCTTTCCTTGGATGTTTCAGGTGTAACGAAGTGGAGGTTCTTGTCAACAGAGCAGCCCTAAACTTTGGGGTGCCTGTGTCTTGCTGATTTTTAGTTTTCCCAATTTATACGCCCATGAGTGGAAGTGCCCTATGCTCTCTAAGCTGAGTTTTTTAGATGTTTCAGGACACACCGTACACTTCTCCAGAGTGGCTGTTGGCAATTTACAGCCCGCCCATCAGCGTAGCAAGGCTCCCATTTCTCCATGGCCTGTCCTGCATTTCTGGTTTTGACACTTTATTCAGCATGGCCCTTTTGACCGATGGGAAGCGAGACTTCTTTGTAGCGCTGATTTGCCTTTCCAGGTTGCTTGGTTGGCCAAAAAGGGCGTATGCGTTTTTTCCTGAATATATTCAGGAAAAAACGCATACGCCCTTTTTGGCCAAGGGCATCATTGTCGAGGTTTTGCCGCTTTTCCTGTGCTTTAAAGGCGATTCGAATCTACCTCCTGAAATCGGTTTCCTGCAATTCTGCCTTGCTTTCAAATTCTCTTCGTTGCCTTCCCTCAATATATTTGTGGACGGGAGTTATCATTTCTAACTGTGCAGGTCTGTGAATTGCAGTGCCCCTGAGCTCCATTTCTCAACTCGCTTTCTTGGGAGCTGGCCGCAAAAGCGCAGGATTGCTTCAGGCCCTATTCTGGCTCCGGGCGGCAGGCTGAGCCTGTGGTTAATTTTTCTTCCTGATGGGAAAATAGAGTGACGTGTGCCTGTCCCAACACCTAGAGCTAGTCTCTCATTGGTTCCCCCTCTTCCCGTTCATCCTCAGGACAAATTGCAACCTGTACGGAACAGGAGGTTAAAGGTGCTGATTCTCCAAGGAGGGAGATTGCTAGTAAAGTGGCTGGAATGGCGAACCGGAGCACAAGGAGATGAGAAATGAGGTGCGTTTTAGAAACCTTTCCCGATCACACGGTGTACCATCTTCTGGGTTTCTCATGCATGTTTTCGATGTAGGAAGATGCCCTTGAACCTGGAGATTTGGGACCCATGGCATGGGTACCACGCCGTACTACTTTAAAGGGTCTGCGTTAGCTCACCCAACCTCACCAAACCTCTCAGCCCCAAGAGTGTCCACCCTTATGGCTCAGTCAGCTGTGGGTCTAGATATGGTCAATCCAGGTGGCATCGCAGCCCCTGAACGAATTTTGTAAGAATTTCTCTTTCGCTGTCTTTGTTTCACGGGTTTTTAAAAGTAATTGATTTTTATAATGGGGTTTAGCTGCTTTGCACTGCTGTGTTTATGCCGCTTTACACCCACTTGACTCACTTACAGAGAGATAGCAATACATAGGTTTTAAGATTCTTACTAGTCAAATATATTCTTGGGCGGTGAATAGGGGGTGTTGAGTCCAGTTCACTGAGCAAGGAGTAGGTCTTGTGTATTACATATTGGGTTTATGGAACGGTATCTGAGCTAATTTGAAACCCTTGTTTTATGCATCACCCCACCTCACCTTTCCCGTTAAGCAGCCATAGTGTGTTTTCTAAACGTGCGACTCTGTTCTGTTTTGTAATTCAGTTCAAGGGTAGCGGTTTTTACATTCCCTCTATAAGTGATATCTTATGATAAGTGTCTTTTTCTGTGTGACTTATTTCACTTAGAATCGTTGTGCCTAAATCCACTCATCATGCTGCTCCTAGCCTTAGGACGTTGATTTCATGGCTGAGTGATATTCCATTGTACATAAGGACCACAACTTCTTTATCCATTCTTCTCTTTCCTGGGATGTTTCAGGTGTAAGGAAGTGGAGGTTCTTGTCAACAGAGCAGCCCTAAACTTTGGGGTGCCTGTGTCTTGCTGATTTTTAGTTTTCCCAATTTATACGCCCATGAGTGGAAGTGCCCTATGCTCTCTAAGCTGAGTTTTTTCGATGTTTCAGGACACACCGTACACTTCTCCAGAGTGGCTGTTGGCAATTTACAGCCCGCCCATCAGTGTAGCAAGGCTCCCGTTTCTCCATGGCCTGTCCTGCATTTCTGGTTTTGACACTTTATTCAGCATGGCCCTTTTGACCGATGGGAAGCGAGACTTCTTTGTAGCGCTGATTTGCCTTTCCAGGTTGCTTGGTTGGCCAAAAAGGGCGTATGCGTTTTTTCCTGAATATATTCAGGAAAAAACGCATACGCCCTTTTTGGCCAAGGGCATCATTGTCGAGGTTTTGCCGCTTTTCCTGTGCTTTAAAGGCGATTCGAATCTACCTCCTGAAATCGGTTTCCTGCAATTCTGCCTTGCTTTCAAATCCTCTTCGTTGCCTTCCCTCAATATATTTGTGGACGAGAGTTATCATTTCTAACTGTGCAGGTCTGTGAATTGCAGTGCCCCTGAGCTCCATTTCTCAACTCGCTTTCTTGGGAGCTGGCCGCAAAAGCGCAGGATTGCTTCAGGCCCTATTCTGGCTCCAGGCGGCAGGCTGAGCCTGTGGTTAATTCTTCTTCCTGATGGGAAAATAGAGTGACGTGTGCCTGTCCCAACACCTAGAGCTAGTCTCTCATTGGTTCCCCCTCTTCCCGTTCATCCTCAGGACAAATTGCAACCTGTACGGAACAGGAGGTTAAAGGTGCTGATTCTCCAAGGAGGGAGATTGCTAGTAAAGCGGCTGGAATGGCGAACCGGAGCATAAGGAGATGAAAAATGAGGTGCGTTTTAGAAACCTTTCCCGATCACACGGTGTACCATCTTCTGGGTTTCTCATGCATGTTTTCGATGTAGGAAGATGCCCTTGAACCTGGAGATTTGGGACCATGGCATGGGTACCACGCCGTACTACTTTAAAGGGTCTGCGTTAGCTCACCCAACCTCACCAAACCTCTCAGCCCCAAGAGTGTCCACCCTTATGGCTCAGTCAGCTGTGGGTCTAGATATGGTCAATCCAGGTGGCATCGCAGCCCCTGAACGAATTTTGTAAGAATTTCTCTTTCACTGTCTTTGTTTCACGGGTTTTTAAAAGTAATTGATTTTTATAATGGGGTTTAGCTGCTTTGCACTGCTGTGTTTATGCCGCTTTACACCCACTTGACTCACTTACAGAGAGATAGCAATACATAGGTTTTAAGATTCTTACTAGTCAAATATATTCTTGGGCGGTGAATAGGGGGTGTTGAGTCCAGTTCACTGAGCAAGGAGTAGGTCTTGTCTATTACATATTGGGTTTATGGAACGGTATCTGAGCTAATTTGAAACCCTTGTTTTATGCATCAACCCACCTCACCTTTCCCGTTAAGCAGCCATAGTGTGTTTTCTAAACGTGCGACTCTGTTCTGTTTTGTAATTCAGTTCAAGGGTAGCGGTTTTTACATTAGCCTCTGTAAGTGATATCTTATGATAAGTGTCTTTTTCTGTGTGACTTATTTCACTTAGAATCGTTGTACCTATATCCACTCATCATGCTGCTCCTAGCCTTATGACGTTGATTTCATGGCTGAGTGATATTCCATTGTACATAAGGACCACAACTTCTTTATCCATTCTTCTCTTTCCTTGGATGTTTCAGGTGTAACGAAGTGGAGGTTCTTGTCAACAGAGCAGCCCTAAACTTTGGGGTGCCTGTGTCTTGCTGATTTTTAGTTTTCCCAATTTATACGCCCATGAGTGGAAGTGCCCTATGCTCTCTAAGCTGAGTTTTTTAGATGTTTCAGGACACACCGTACACTTCTCCAGAGTGGCTGTTGGCAATTTACAGCCCGCCCATCAGCGTAGCAAGGCTCCCATTTCTCCATGGCCTGTCCTGCATTTCTGGTTTTGACACTTTATTCAGCATGGCCCTTTTGACCGATGGGAAGCGAGACTTCTTTGTAGCGCTGATTTGCCTTTCCAGGTTGCTTGGTTGGCCAAAAAGGGCGTATGCGTTTTTTCCTGAATATATTCAGGAAAAAACGCATACGCCCTTTTTGGCCAAGGGCATCATTGTCGAGGTTTTGCCGCTTTTCCTGTGCTTTAAAGGCGATTCGAATCTACCTCCTGAAATCGGTTTCCTGCAATTCTGCCTTGCTTTCAAATTCTCTTCGTTGCCTTCCCTCAATATATTTGTGGACGGGAGTTATCATTTCTAACTGTGCAGGTCTGTGAATTGCAGTGCCCCTGAGCTCCATTTCTCAACTCGCTTTCTTGGGAGCTGGCCGCAAAAGCGCAGGATTGCTTCAGGCCCTATTCTGGCTCCGGGCGGCAGGCTGAGCCTGTGGTTAATTTTTCTTCCTGATGGGAAAATAGAGTGACGTGTGCCTGTCCCAACACCTAGAGCTAGTCTCTCATTGGTTCCCCCTCTTCCCGTTCATCCTCAGGACAAATTGCAACCTGTACGGAACAGGAGGTTAAAGGTGCTGATTCTCCAAGGAGGGAGATTGCTAGTAAAGTGGCTGGAATGGCGAACCGGAGCACAAGGAGATGAGAAATGAGGTGCGTTTTAGAAACCTTTCCCGATCACACGGTGTACCATCTTCTGGGTTTCTCATGCATGTTTTCGATGTAGGAAGATGCCCTTGAACCTGGAGATTTGGGACCCATGGCATGGGTACCACGCCGTACTACTTTAAAGGGTCTGCGTTAGCTCACCCAACCTCACCAAACCTCTCAGCCCCAAGAGTGTCCACCCTTATGGCTCAGTCAGCTGTGGGTCTAGATATGGTCAATCCAGGTGGCATCGCAGCCCCTGAACGAATTTTGTAAGAATTTCTCTTTCGCTGTCTTTGTTTCACGGGTTTTTAAAAGTAATTGATTTTTATAATGGGGTTTAGCTGCTTTGCACTGCTGTGTTTATGCCGCTTTACACCCACTTGACTCACTTACAGAGAGATAGCAATACATAGGTTTTAAGATTCTTACTAGTCAAATATATTCTTGGGCGGTGAATAGGGGGTGTTGAGTCCAGTTCACTGAGCAAGGAGTAGGTCTTGTCTATTACATATTGGGTTTATGGAACGGTATCTGAGCTAATTTGAAACCCTTGTTTTATGCATCACCCCACCTCACCTTTCCCGTTAAGCAGCCATAGTGTGTTTTCTAAACGTGCGACTCTGTTCTGTTTTGTAATTCAGTTCAAGGGTAGCGGTTTTTACATTCCCTCTATAAGTGATATCTTATGATAAGTGTCTTTTTCTGTGTGACTTATTTCACTTAGAATCGTTGTGCCTAAATCCACTCATCATGCTGCTCCTAGCCTTAGGACGTTGATTTCATGGCTGAGTGATATTCCATTGTACATAAGGACCACAACTTCTTTATCCATTCTTCTCTTTCCTGGGATGTTTCAGGTGTAAGGAAGTGGAGGTTCTTGTCAACAGAGCAGCCCTAAACTTTGGGGTGCCTGTGTCTTGCTGATTTTTAGTTTTCCCAATTTATACGCCCATGAGTGGAAGTGCCCTATGCTCTCTAAGCTGAGTTTTTTCGATGTTTCAGGACACACCGTACACTTCTCCAGAGTGGCTGTTGGCAATTTACAGCCCGCCCATCAGTGTAGCAAGGCTCCCGTTTCTCCATGGCCTGTCCTGCATTTCTGGTTTTGACACTTTATTCAGCATGGCCCTTTTGACCGATGGGAAGCGAGACTTCTTTGTAGCGCTGATTTGCCTTTCCAGGTTGCTTGGTTGGCCAAAAAGGGCGTATGCGTTTTTTCCTGAATATATTCAGGAAAAAACGCATACGCCCTTTTTGGCCAAGGGCATCATTGTCGAGGTTTTGCCGCTTTTCCTGTGCTTTAAAGGCGATTCGAATCTACCTCCTGAAATCGGTTTCCTGCAATTCTGCCTTGCTTTCAAATCCTCTTCGTTGCCTTCCCTCAATATATTTGTGGACGAGAGTTATCATTTCTAACTGTGCAGGTCTGTGAATTGCAGTGCCCCTGAGCTCCATTTCTCAACTCGCTTTCTTGGGAGCTGGCCGCAAAAGCGCAGGATTGCTTCAGGCCCTATTCTGGCTCCAGGCGGCAGGCTGAGCCTGTGGTTAATTCTTCTTCCTGATGGGAAAATAGAGTGACGTGTGCCTGTCCCAACACCTAGAGCTAGTCTCTCATTGGTTCCCCCTCTTCCCGTTCATCCTCAGGACAAATTGCAACCTGTACGGAACAGGAGGTTAAAGGTGCTGATTCTCCAAGGAGGGAGATTGCTAGTAAAGCGGCTGGAATGGCGAACCGGAGCACAAGGAGATGAGAAATGAGGTGCGTTTTAGAAACCTTTCCCGATCACACGGTGTACCATCTTCTGGGTTTCTCATGCATGTTTTCGATGTAGGAAGATGCCCTTTAACCAGGAGATTTGGGACCCATGGGATGGGTACCACGTCGTATTACTTTAAAGGGTCTGCGTTAGCTCACCCAACCTCACCAAACCTCTCAGCCCCAAGAGTGTCCACCCTTATGTCTCAATCAGCTGTGGGTCTAGATATGGTCAATCCAGGTGGCATCGCAGCCCCTGAACGAATTTTGTAAGAATTTCTCTCTCTTTCACTGTCTTTGTTTCACGGGTTTTTAAAAGTAATTGATTTTTATAATGGGGTTTAGCTGCTTTGCACTGCTGTGTTTATGCCGCTTTACACCCACTTGACTCACTTACAGAGAGATAGCAATACATAGGTTTTAAGATTCTTACTAGTCAGATATATTCTTGGGCGGTGAATAGGGGGTGTTGAGTCCAGTTCACTGAGCAAGGAGTAGGTCTTGTCTATTACATATTGGGTTTATGGAACGGTATCTGAGCTAATTTGAAACCCTTGTTTTATGCATCACCCCACCTCACCTTTCCCGTTAAGCAGCCATAGTGTGTTTTCTAAACGTGCGACTCTGTTCTGTTTTGTAATTCAGTTCAAGGGTAGCGGTTTTTACATTAGCCTCTGTAAGTGATATCTTATGATAAGTGTCTTTTTCTGTGTGACTTATTTCACTTAGAATCGTTGTACCTATATCCACTCATCATGCTGCTCCTAGCCTTATGACGTTGATTTCATGGCTGAGTGATATTCCATTGTACATAAGGACCACAACTTCTTTATCCATTCTTCTCTTTCCTTGGATGTTTCAGGTGTAACGAAGTGGAGGTTCTTGTCAACAGAGCAGCCCTAAACTTTGGGGTGCCTGTGTCTTGCTGATTTTTAGTTTTCCCAATTTATACGCCCATGAGTGGAACTGCCCTATGCTCTCTAAGCTGAGTTTTTTAGATGTTTCAGGACACACCGTACACTTCTCCAGAGTGGCTGTTGGCCATTTACAGCCCGCCCGTCAGCGTAGCAAGGCTCCCATTTCTCCATGGCCTCTCCTGCATTTCTGGTTTTGACACTTTATTCAGCATGGCCCTTTTGACCGATGGGAAGCGAGACTTCTTTGTAGCGCTGATTTGCCTTTCCAGGTTGCTTGGTTGGCCAAAAAGGGCGTATGCGTTTTTTCCTGAATATATTCAGGAAAAAACGCATACGCCCTTTTTGGCCAAGGGCATCATTGTCGAGGTTTTGCCGCTTTTCCTGTGCTTTAAAGGCGATTCGAATCTACCTCCTGAAATCTGTTTCCTGCAATTCTGCCTTGCTTTCAAATCCTCTTCGTTGCCTTCCCTCAATATATTTGTGGACGAGAGTTATCATTTCTAACTGTGCAGGTCTGTGAATTGCAGTGCCCCTGAGCTCCATTTCTCAACTCGCTTTCTTGGGAGCTGGCCGCAAAAGCGCAGGATTGCTTCAGGCCCTATTCTGGCTCCGGGCGGCAGGCTGAGCCTGTGGTTAATTCTTCTTCCTGATGGGAAAATAGAGTGACCTGTGCCTGTCCCAACACCTAGAGCTAGTCTCTCATTGGTTCCCCCTCTTCCCGTTCATCCTCAGGACAGATTGCAACCTGTAAGGAACAGGAGGTTAAAGGTGCTGATTCTCCAAGGAGGGAGATTGCTAGTAAAGTGGCTGGAATGGCGAACCGGAGCCCAAGGAGATGAGAAATGAGGTGCGTTTTAGAAACCTTTCCCTATCACACGGTGTACCATCTTTTGGGTTTCTCATGCATGTTTTCGATGTAGGAAGATGCCCTTGAACCTGGAGATTTGGGACCCATGGGATGGGTACCACGCTGTATTATTTTACAGGGTCTGCGTTAGCTCACCCAACCTCACCAAACCTCTCAGCCCCAAGAGTGTCCACCCTTATGGCTCAGTCAGCTGTGGGTCTAGATATGGTCAATCCAGGTGGCATCGCAGCCCCTGAACGAATTTTGTAAGAATTTCTCTTTCACTGTCTTTGTTTCACGGGTTTTTAAAAGTAATTGATTTTTATAATGGGGTTTAGCTGCTTTGCACTGCTGTGTTTATGCCGCTTTACACCCACTTGACTCACTTACAGAGAGATAGCAATACATAGGTTTTAAGATTCTTACCAGTCAGATATATTCTTGGGCGGTGAATAGGGGGTGTTGAGTCCAGTTCACTGAGCAAGGAGTAGGTCTTGTCTATTACATATTGGGTTTATGGAACGGTATCTGAGCTAATTTGAAACCCTTGTTTTATGCATCACCCCACCTCACCTTTCCCGTTAAGCAGCCATAGTGTGTTTTCTAAACGTGTGACTCTGTTCTGTTTTGTAATTCAGTTCAAGGGTAGCGGTTTTTACATTCCCTCTATAAGTGATATCTTATGATAAGTGTCTTTTTCTGTGTGACTTATTTCACTTAGAATCGTCGTACCTAAATCCACTCATAATGCTGCTCGTAGCCTTAGGACGTTGATTTCATGGCTGAGTGATATTCCATTGTACATAAGGACCACAACTTCTTTATCCATTCTTCTCTTTCCTGGGATGTTTCAGGTGTAACGAAGTGGAGGTTCTTGTCAACAGAGCAGCCCTAAACTTTGGGGTGCCTGTGTCTTGCTGATTTTTAGTTTTCCCAATTTATACGCCCATGAGTGGAAGTGCCCTATGCTCTCTAAGCTGAGTTTTTTAGATGTTTCAGGACACACCATACACTTCTCCAGAGTGGCTGTTGGCAATTTACAGCCCGCCCATCAGCGTAGCAAGGCTCCCATTTCTCCATGGCCTGTCCTGCATTTCTGGTTTTGAAACTTTATTCAGCATGGCCCTTTTGACCGATGGGAAGCGAGACTTCTTTGTAGCGCTGATTTGCCTTTGCAGGTTGCTTGGTTGGCCAAAAAGGGCGTATGCGTTTTTTCCTGAATATATTCAGGAAAAAACGCATACGCCCTTTTTGGCCAAGGGCATCATTGTCGAGGTTTTGCCGCTTTTCCTGTGCTTTAAAGGCGATTCGAATCTACCTCCTGAAATCTGTTTCCTGCAATTCTGCCTTGCTTTCAAATCCTCTTCGTTGCCTTCCCTCAATATATTTGTGGACGAGAGTTATCATTTCTAACTGTGCAGGTCTGTGAATTGCAGTGCCCCTGAGCTCCATTTCTCAACTCGCTTTCTTGGGAGCTGGCCGCAAAAGCGCAGGATTGCTTCAGGCCCTATTCTGGCTCCGGGCGGCAGGCTGAGCCTGTGGTTAATTCTTCTTCCTGATGGGAAAATAGAGTGACCTGTGCCTGTCCCAACATCTAGAGCTAGTCTCTCATTGGTTCCCCCTCTTCCCGTTCATCCTCAGGACAGATTGCAACCTGTAAGGAACAGGAGGGTAAAGGTGCTGATTCTCCAAGGAGGGAGATTGCTAGTAAAGTGGCTGGAATGGCGAACCGGAGCCCAAGGAGATGAGAAATGAGGTGCGTTTTAGAAACCTTTCCCTATCACACGGTGTACCATCTTCTGGGTTTCTCATGCATGTTTTCGATGTAGGAAGATGCCCTTGAACCTGGAGATTTGGGACCCATGGGATGGGTACCACGCTGTATTATTTTACAGGGTCTGCGTTAGCTCACCCAACCTCACCAAACCTCTCAGCCCCAAGAGTGTCCACCCTTATGGCTCAGTCAGCTGTGGGTCTAGATATGGTCAATCCAGGTGGCATCGCAGCCCCTGAACGAATTTTGTAAGAATTTCTCTTTCACTGTCTTTGTTTCACGGGTTTTTAAAAGTAATTGATTTTTATAATGGGGTTTAGCTGCTTTGCACTGCTGTGTTTATGCCGCTTTACACCCACTTGACTCACTTACAGAGAGATAGCAATACATAGGTTTTAAGATTCTTACTAGTCAGATATATTCTTGGGCGGTGAATAGGGGGTGTTGAGTCCAGTTCACTGAGCAAGGAGTAGGTCTTGTCTATTACATATTGGGTTTATGGAACGGTATCTGAGCTAATTTGAAACCCTTGTTTTATGCATCACCCCACCTCACCTTTCCCGTTAAGCAGCCATAGTGTGTTTTCTAAACGTGCGACTCTGTTCTGTTTTGTAATTCAGTTCAAGGGTAGCGGTTTTTACATTAGCCTCTGTAAGTGATATCTTATGATAAGTGTCTTTTTCTGTGTGACTTATTTCACTTAGAATCGTTGTACCTATATCCACTCATCATGCTGCTCCTAGCCTTATGACGTTGATTTCATGGCTGAGTGATATTCCATTGTACATAAGGACCACAACTTCTTTATCCATTCTTCTCTTTCCTTGGATGTTTCAGGTGTAACGAAGTGGAGGTTCTTGTCAACAGAGCAGCCCTAAACTTTGGGGTGCCTGTGTCTTGCTGATTTTTAGTTTTCCCAATTTATACGCCCATGAGTGGAACTGCCCTATGCTCTCTAAGCTGAGTTTTTTAGATGTTTCAGGACACACCGTACACTTCTCCAGAGTGGCTGTTGGCCATTTACAGCCCGCCCGTCAGCGTAGCAAGGCTCCCATTTCTCCATGGCCTCTCCTGCATTTCTGGTTTTGACACTTTATTCAGCATGGCCCTTTTGACCGATGGGAAGCGAGACTTCTTTGTAGCGCTGATTTGCCTTTCCAGGTTGCTTGGTTGGCCAAAAAGGGCGTATGCGTTTTTTCCTGAATATATTCAGGAAAAAACGCATACGCCCTTTTTGGCCAAGGGCATCATTGTCGAGGTTTTGCCGCTTTTCCTGTGCTTTAAAGGCGATTCGAATCTACCTCCTGAAATCTGTTTCCTGCAATTCTGCCTTGCTTTCAAATCCTCTTCGTTGCCTTCCCTCAATATATTTGTGGACGAGAGTTATCATTTCTAACTGTGCAGGTCTGTGAATTGCAGTGCCCCTGAGCTCCATTTCTCAACTCGCTTTCTTGGGAGCTGGCCGCAAAAGCGCAGGATTGCTTCAGGCCCTATTCTGGCTCCGGGCGGCAGGCTGAGCCTGTGGTTAATTCTTCTTCCTGATGGGAAAATAGAGTGACCTGTGCCTGTCCCAACACCTAGAGCTAGTCTCTCATTGGTTCCCCCTCTTCCCGTTCATCCTCAGGACAGATTGCAACCTGTAAGGAACAGGAGGTTAAAGGTGCTGATTCTCCAAGGAGGGAGATTGCTAGTAAAGTGGCTGGAATGGCGAACCGGAGCCCAAGGAGATGAGAAATGAGGTGCGTTTTAGAAACCTTTCCCTATCACACGGTGTACCATCTTTTGGGTTTCTCATGCATGTTTTCGATGTAGGAAGATGCCCTTGAACCTGGAGATTTGGGACCCATGGGATGGGTACCACGCTGTATTATTTTACAGGGTCTGCGTTAGCTCACCCAACCTCACCAAACCTCTCAGCCCCAAGAGTGTCCACCCTTATGGCTCAGTCAGCTGTGGGTCTAGATATGGTCAATCCAGGTGGCATCGCAGCCCCTGAACGAATTTTGTAAGAATTTCTCTTTCACTGTCTTTGTTTCACGGGTTTTTAAAAGTAATTGATTTTTATAATGGGGTTTAGCTGCTTTGCACTGCTGTGTTTATGCCGCTTTACACCCACTTGACTCACTTACAGAGAGATAGCAATACATAGGTTTTAAGATTCTTACCAGTCAGATATATTCTTGGGCGGTGAATAGGGGGTGTTGAGTCCAGTTCACTGAGCAAGGAGTAGGTCTTGTCTATTACATATTGGGTTTATGGAACGGTATCTGAGCTAATTTGAAACCCTTGTTTTATGCATCACCCCACCTCACCTTTCCCGTTAAGCAGCCATAGTGTGTTTTCTAAACGTGTGACTCTGTTCTGTTTTGTAATTCAGTTCAAGGGTAGCGGTTTTTACATTCCCTCTATAAGTGATATCTTATGATAAGTGTCTTTTTCTGTGTGACTTATTTCACTTAGAATCGTCGTACCTAAATCCACTCATAATGCTGCTCGTAGCCTTAGGACGTTGATTTCATGGCTGAGTGATATTCCATTGTACATAAGGACCACAACTTCTTTATCCATTCTTCTCTTTCCTTGGATGTTTCAGGTGTAACGAAGTGGAGGTTCTTGTCAACAGAGCAGCCCTAAACTTTGGGGTGCCTGTGTCTTGCTGATTTTTAGTTTTCCCAATTTATACGCCCATGAGTGGAACTGCCCTATGCTCTCTAAGCTGAGTTTTTTAGATGTTTCAGGACACACCGTACACTTCTCCAGAGTGGCTGTTGGCCATTTACAGCCCGCCCATCAGCGTAGCAAGGCTCCCATTTCTCCATGGCCTGTCCTGCATTTCTGGTTTTGACACTTTATTCAGCATGGCCCTTTTGACCGATGGGAAGCGAGACTTCTTTGTAGCGCTGATTTGCCTTTCCAGGTTGCTTGGTTGGCCAAAAAGGGCGTATGCGTTTTTTCCTGAATATATTCAGGAAAAAACGCATACGCCCTTTTTGGCCAAGGGCATCATTGTCGAGGTTTTGCCGCTTTTCCTGTGCTTTAAAGGCGATTCGAATCTACCTCCTGAAATCTGTTTCCTGCAATTCTGCCTTGCTTTCAAATTCTCTTCGTTGCCTTCCCTCAATATATTTGTGGACGGGAGTTATCATTTCTAACTGTGCAGGTCTGTGAATTGCAGTGCCCCTGAGCTCCATTTCTCAACTCGCTTTCTTGGGAGCTGGCCGCAAAAGCGCAGGATTGCTTCAGGCCCTATTCTGGCTCCGGGCGGCAGGCTGAGCCTGTGGTTAATTTTTCTTCCTGATGGGAAAATAGAGTGACGTGTGCCTGTCCCAACACCTAGAGCTAGTCTCTCATTGGTTCCCCCTCTTCCCGTTCATCCTCAGGACAAATTGCAACCTGTACGGAACAGGAGGTTAAAGGTGCTGATTCTCCAAGGAGGGAGATTGCTAGTAAAACGGCTGAAATGGCGAACCGGAGCACAAGGAGATGAGAAATGAGGTGCGTTTTAGAAACCTTTCCCGATCACACGGTGTACCATCTTCTGGGTTTCTCATGCATGTTTTCGATGTAGGAAGATGCCCTTGAACCTGGAGATTTGGGACCCATGGCATGGGTACCACGCCGTACTACTTTAAAGGGTCTGCGTTAGCTCACCCAACCTCACCAAACCTCTCAGCCCCAAGAGTGTCCACCCTTATGGCTCAGTCAGCTGTGGGTCTAGATATGGTCAATCCAGGTGGCATCGCAGCCCCTGAACGAATTTTGTAAGAATTTCTCTTTCACTGTCTTTGTTTCACGGGTTTTTAAAAGTAATTGATTTTTATAATGGGGTTTAGCTGCTTTGCACTGCTGTGTTTATGCCGCTTTACACCCACTTGACTCACTTACAGAGAGATAGCAATACATAGGTTTTAAGATTCTTACTAGTCAAATATATTCTTGGGCGGTGAATAGGGGGTGTTGAGTCCAGTTCACTGAGCAAGGAGTAGGTCTTGTCTATTACATATTGGGTTTATGGAACGGTATCTGAGCTAATTTGAAACCCTTGTTTTATGCATCACCCCACCTCACCTTTCCCGTTAAGCAGCCATAGTGTGTTTTCTAAACGTGCGACTCTGTTCTGTTTTGTAATTCAGTTCAAGGGTAGCGGTTTTTACATTCCCTCTATAAGTGATATCTTATGATAAGTGTCTTTTTCTGTGTGACTTATTTCACTTAGAATCGTTATACCTAAATCCACTCATCATGCTGCTATTAGCCTTAAGACGTTGATTTCATGGCTGAGTGATATTCCATTGTACATAAGGACCACAACTTCTTTATCCATTCTTCTCTTTCCTGGGATGTTTCAGGTGTAACGAAGTGGAGGTTCTTGTCAACAGAGCAGCCCTAAACTTTGGGGTGCCTGTGTCTTGCTGATTTTTAGTTTTCCCAATTTATACGCCCATGAGTGGAAGTGCCCTATGCTCTCTAAGCTGAGTTTTTTCGATGTTTCAGGACACACCGTACACTTCTCCAGAGTGGCTGTTGGCAATTTACAGCCCGCCCATCAGTGTAGCAAGGCTCCCATTTCTCCATGGCCTGTCCTGCATTTCTGGTTTTGACACTTTATTCAGCATGGCCCTTTTGACCGATGGGAAGCGAGACTTCTTTGTAGCGCTGATTTGCCTTTCCAGGTTGCTTGGTTGGCCAAAAAGGGCGTATGCGTTTTTTCCTGAATATATTCAGGAAAAAACGCATACGCCCTTTTTGGCCAAGGGCATCATTGTCGAGGTTTTGCCGCTTTTCCTGTGCTTTAAAGGCGATTCGAATCTACCTCCTGAAATCGGTTTCCTGCAATTCTGCCTTGCTTTCAAATCCTCTTCGTTGCCTTCCCTCAATATATTTGTGGACGAGAGTTATCATTTCTAACTGTGCAGGTCTGTGAATTGCAGTGCCCCTGAGCTCCATTTCTCAACTCGCTTTCTTGGGAGCTGGCCGCAAAAGCGCAGGATTGCTTCAGGCCCTATTCTGGCTCCGGGCGGCAGGCTGAGCCTGTGGTTAATTTTTCTTCCTGATGGGAAAATAGAGTGACGTGTGCCTGTCCCAACACCTAGAGCTAGTCTCTCATTGGTTCCCCCTCTTCCCGTTCATCCTCAGGACAAATTGCAACCTGTACGGAACAGGAGGTTAAAGGTGCTGATTCTCCAAGGAGGGAGATTGCTAGTAAAGCGGCTGGAATGGCGAACCGGAGCACAAGGAGATGAGAAATGAGGTGCGTTTTAGAAACCTTTCCCGATCACACGGTGTACCATCTTCTGGGTTTCTCATGCATGTTTTCGATGTAGGAAGATGCCCTTTAACCTGGAGATTTGGGACCCATGGGATGGGTACCACATCGTATTACTTTAAAGGGTCTGCGTTAGCTCACCCAACCTCACCAAACCTCTCAGCCCCAAGAGTGTCCACCCTTATGGCTCAGTCAGCTGTGGGTCTAGATATGGTCAATCCAGGTGGCATCGCAACCCCTGAACGAATTTTGTAAGAATTTCTCTCTCTTTCACTGTCTTTGTTTCACGGGTTTTTAAAAGTAATTGATTTTTATAATGGGGTTTAGCTGCTTTGCACTGCTGTGTTTATGCCGCTTTACACCCACTTGACTCACTTACAGAGAGATAGCAATACATAGGTTTTAAGATTCTTACTAGTCAAATATATTCTTGGGCGGTGAATAGGGGGTGTTGAGTCCAGTTCACTGAGCAAGGAGTAGGTCTTGTCTATTACATATTGGGTTTATGGAACGGTATCTGAGATAATTTGAAACCCTTGTTTTATGCATCACCCCACCTCACCTTTCCCGTTAAGCAGCCATAGTGTGTTTTCTAAACGTGCGACTCTGTTCTGTTTTGTAATTCAGTTCAAGGGTAGCGGTTTTTACATTAGCCTCTGTAAGTGATATCTTATGATAAGTGTCTTTTTCTGTGTGACTTATTTCACTTAGAATCGTTGTACCTATATCCACTCATCATGCTGCTCCTAGCCTTATGACGTTGATTTCATGGCTGAGTGATATTCCATTGTACATAAGGACCACAACTTCTTTATCCATTCTTCTCTTTCCTTGGATGTTTCAGGTGTAACGAAGTGGAGGTTCTTGTCAACAGAGCAGCCCTAAACTTTGGGGTGCCTGTGTCTTGCTGATTTTTAGTTTTCCCAATTTATACGCCCATGAGTGGAAGTGCCCTATGCTCTCTAAGCTGAGTTTTTTAGATGTTTCAGGACACACCGTACACTTCTCCAGAGTGGCTGTTGGCCATTTACAGCCCGCCCATCAGCGTAGCAAGGCTCCCATTTCTCCATGGCCTGTCCTGCATTTCTGGTTTTGACACTTTATTCAGCATGGCCCTTTTGACCGATGGGAAGCGAGACTTCTTTGTAGCGCTGATTTGCCTTTCCAGGTTGCTTGGTTGGCCAAAAAGGGCGTATGCGTTTTTTCCTGAATATATTCAGGAAAAAACGCATACGCCCTTTTTGGCCAAGGGCATCATTGTCGAGGTTTTGCCGCTTTTCCTGTGCTTTAAAGGCGATTCGAATCTACCTCCTGAAATCGGTTTCCTGCAATTCTGCCTTGCTTTCAAATTCTCTTCGTTGCCTTCCCTCAATATATTTGTGGACGGGAGTTATCATTTCTAACTGTGCAGGTCTGTGAATTGCAGTGCCCCTGAGCTCCATTTCTCAACTCGCTTTCTTGGGAGCTGGCCGCAAAAGCGCAGGATTGCTTCAGGCCCTATTCTGGCTCCGGGCGGCAGGCTGAGCCTGTGGTTAATTTTTCTTCCTGATGGGAAAATAGAGTGACGTGTGCCTGTCCCAACACCTAGAGCTAGTCTCTCATTGGTTCCCCCTCTTCCCGTTCATCCTCAGGACAAATTGCAACCTGTACGGAACAGGAGGTTAAAGGTGCTGATTCTCCAAGGAGGGAGATTGCTAGTAAAGCGGCTGGAATGGCGAACCGGAGCACAAGGAGATGAAAAATGAGGTGCGTTTTAGAAACCTTTCCCAATCACACGGTGTACCATCTTCTGGGTTTCTCATGCATGTTTTCGATGTAGGAAGATGCCCTTAAACCTGGAGATTTGGGACCCATGGCATGGGTACCACGCCGTACTACTTTAAAGGGTCTGCGTTAGCTCACCCAACCTCACCAAAACTCTCAGCCCCAAGAGTGTCCACCCTTATGGCTCAGTCAGCTGTGGGTCTAGATATGGTCAATCCAGGTGGCATCGCAGCCCCTGAACGAATTTTGTAAGAATTTCTCTTTCACTGTCTTTGTTTCACGGGTTTTTAAAAGTAATTGATTTTTATAATGGGGTTTAGCTGCTTTGCACTGCTGTGTTTATGCCGCTTTACACCCACTTGACTCACTTACAGAGAGATAGCAATACATAGGTTTTAAGATTCTTACTAGTCAGATATATTCTTGGGCGGTGAATAGGGGGTGTTGAGTCCAGTTCACTGAGCAAGGAGTAGGTCTTGTCTATTACATATTGGGTTTATGGAACGGTATCTGAGCTAATTTGAAACCCTTGTTTTATGCATCACCCCACCTCACCTTTCCCGTTAAGCAGCCATAGTGTGTTTTCTAAACGTGTGACTCTGTTCTGTTTTGTAATTCAGTTCAAGGGTAGCGGTTTTTACATTCCCTCTATAAGTGATATCTTATGATAAGTGTCTTTTTCTGTGTGACTTATTTCACTTAGAATCCTCGTACCTAAATCCACTCATCATGCTGCTCCTAGCCTTAGGACGTTGATTTCATGGCTGAGTGATATTCCATTGTACATAAGGACCACAACTTCTTTATCCATTCTTCTCTTTCCTTGGATGTTTCAGGTGTAACGAAGTGGAGGTTCTTGTCAACAGAGCAGCCCTAAACTTTGGGGTGCCTGTGTCTTGCTGATGTTTAGTTTTCCCAATTTATACGCCCATGAGTGGAACTGCCCTATGCTCTCTAAGCTGAGTTTTTTAGATGTTTCAGGACACACCGTACACTTCTCCAGAGTGGCTGTTGGCCATTTACAGCCCGCCCATCAGCGTAGCAAGGCTCCCATTTCTCCATGGCCTGTCCTGCATTTCTGGTTTTGACACTTTATTCAGCATGGCCCTTTTGACCGATGGGAAGCGAGACTTCTTTGTAGCGCTGATTTGCCTTTCCAGGTTGCTTGGTTGGCCAAAAAGGGCGTATGCGTTTTTTCCTGAATATATTCAGGAAAAAACGCATACGCCCTTTTTGGCCAAGGGCATCATTGTCGAGGTTTTGCCGCTTTTCCTGTGCTTTAAAGGCGATTCGAATCTACCTCCTGAAATCTGTTTCCTGCAATTCTGCCTTGCTTTCAAATCCTCTTCGTTGCCTTCCCTCAATATATTTGTGGACGAGAGTTATCATTTCTAACTGTGCAGGTCTGTGAATTGCAGTGCCCCTGAGCTCCATTTTTCAACTCGCTTTCTTGGGAGCTGGCCGCAAAAGCGCAGGATTGCTTCAGGCCCTATTCTGGCTCCGGGCGGTAGGCTGAGCCTGTGGTTAATTCTACTTTCTGATGGGAAAATAGAGTGACCTGTGCCTGTCCCAACACCTAGAGCTAGTCTCTCATTGGTTCCCCCTCTTCCCGTTCATCCTCAGGACAAATTGCAACCTGTACGGAACAGGAGGTTAAAGGTGCTGATTCTCCAAGGAGGGAGATTGCTAGTAAAGCGGCTGGAATGGCGAACCGGAGCATAAGGAGATGAAAAATGAGGTGCGTTTTAGAAACCTTTCCCGATCACACGGTGTACCATCTTCTGGGTTTCTCATGCATGTTTTCGATGTAGGAAGATGCCCTTGAACCTGGAGATTTGGGACCATGGCATGGGTACCACGCCGTACTACTTTAAAGGGTCTGCGTTAGCTCACCCAACCTCACCAAACCTCTCAGCCCCAAGAGTGTCCACCCTTATGGCTCAGTCAGCTGTGGGTCTAGATATGGTCAATCCAGGTGGCATCGCAGCCCCTGAACGAATTTTGTAAGAATTTCTCTTTCACTGTCTTTGTTTCACGGGTTTTTAAAAGTAATTGATTTTTATAATGGGGTTTAGCTGCTTTGCACTGCTGTGTTTATGCCGCTTTACACCCACTTGACTCACTTACAGAGAGATAGCAATACATAGGTTTTAAGATTCTTACTAGTCAAATATATTCTTGGGCGGTGAATAGGGGGTGTTGAGTCCAGTTCACTGAGCAAGGAGTAGGTCTTGTCTATTACATATTGGGTTTATGGAACGGTATCTGAGCTAATTTGAAACCCTTGTTTTATGCATCAACCCACCTCACCTTTCCCGTTAAGCAGCCATAGTGTGTTTTCTAAACGTGCGACTCTGTTCTGTTTTGTAATTCAGTTCAAGGGTAGCGGTTTTTACATTAGCCTCTGTAAGTGATATCTTATGATAAGTGTCTTTTTCTGTGTGACTTATTTCACTTAGAATCGTTGTACCTATATCCACTCATCATGCTGCTCCTAGCCTTATGACGTTGATTTCATGGCTGAGTGATATTCCATTGTACATAAGGACCACAACTTCTTTATCCATTCTTCTCTTTCCTTGGATGTTTCAGGTGTAACGAAGTGGAGGTTCTTGTCAACAGAGCAGCCCTAAACTTTGGGGTGCCTGTGTCTTGCTGATTTTTAGTTTTCCCAATTTATACGCCCATGAGTGGAAGTGCCCTATGCTCTCTAAGCTGAGTTTTTTAGATGTTTCAGGACACACCGTACACTTCTCCAGAGTGGCTGTTGGCAATTTACAGCCCGCCCATCAGCGTAGCAAGGCTCCCATTTCTCCATGGCCTGTCCTGCATTTCTGGTTTTGACACTTTATTCAGCATGGCCCTTTTGACCGATGGGAAGCGAGACTTCTTTGTAGCGCTGATTTGCCTTTCCAGGTTGCTTGGTTGGCCAAAAAGGGCGTATGCGTTTTTTCCTGAATATATTCAGGAAAAAACGCATACGCCCTTTTTGGCCAAGGGCATCATTGTCGAGGTTTTGCCGCTTTTCCTGTGCTTTAAAGGCGATTCGAATCTACCTCCTGAAATCGGTTTCCTGCAATTCTGCCTTGCTTTCAAATTCTCTTCGTTGCCTTCCCTCAATATATTTGTGGACGGGAGTTATCATTTCTAACTGTGCAGGTCTGTGAATTGCAGTGCCCCTGAGCTCCATTTCTCAACTCGCTTTCTTGGGAGCTGGCCGCAAAAGCGCAGGATTGCTTCAGGCCCTATTCTGGCTCCGGGCGGCAGGCTGAGCCTGTGGTTAATTTTTCTTCCTGATGGGAAAATAGAGTGACGTGTGCCTGTCCCAACACCTAGAGCTAGTCTCTCATTGGTTCCCCCTCTTCCCGTTCATCCTCAGGACAAATTGCAACCTGTACGGAACAGGAGGTTAAAGGTGCTGATTCTCCAAGGAGGGAGATTGCTAGTAAAGCGGCTGGAATGGCGAACCGGAGCACAAGGAGATGAGAAATGAGGTGCGTTTTAGAAACCTTTCCCGATCACACGGTGTACCATCTTCTGGGTTTCTCATGCATGTTTTCGATGTAGGAAGATGCCCTTGAACCTGGAGATTTGGGACCCATGGCATGGGTACCACGCCGTACTACTTTAAAGGGTCTGCGTTAGCTCACCCAACCTCACCAAACCTCTCAGCCCCAAGAGTGTCCACCCTTATGGCTCAGTCAGCTGTGGGTCTAGATATGGTCAATCCAGGTGGCATCGCAGCCCCTGAACGAATTTTGTAAGAATTTCTCTTTCGCTGTCTTTGTTTCACGGGTTTTTAAAAGTAATTGATTTTTATAATGGGGTTTAGCTGCTTTGCACTGCTGTGTTTATGCCGCTTTACACCCACTTGACTCACTTACAGAGAGATAGCAATACATAGGTTTTAAGATTCTTACTAGTCAAATATGTTCTTGGGCGGTGAATAGGGGGTGTTGAGTCCAGTTCACTGAGCAAGGAGTAGGTCTTGTCTATTACATATTGGGTTTATGGAACGGTATCTGAGCTAATTTGAAACCCTTGTTTTATGCATCACCCCACCTCACCTTTCCCGTTAAGCAGCCATAGTGTGTTTTCTAAACGTGCGACTCTGTTCTGTTTTGTAATTCAGTTCAAGGGTAGCGGTTTTTACATTCCCTCTATAAGTGATATCTTATGATAAGTGTCTTTTTCTGTGTGACTTATTTCACTTAGAATCGTTGTGCCTAAATCCACTCATCATGCTGCTCCTAGCCTTAGGACGTTGATTTCATGGCTGAGTGATATTCCATTGTACATAAGGACCACAACTTCTTTATCCATTCTTCTCTTTCCTGGGATGTTTCAGGTGTAAGGAAGTGGAGGTTCTTGTCAACAGAGCAGCCCTAAACTTTGGGGTGCCTGTGTCTTGCTGATTTTTAGTTTTCCCAATTTATACGCCCATGAGTGGAAGTGCCCTATGCTCTCTAAGCTGAGTTTTTTCGATGTTTCAGGACACACCGTACACTTCTCCAGAGTGGCTGTTGGCAATTTACAGCCCGCCCATCAGTGTAGCAAGGCTCCCGTTTCTCCATGGCCTGTCCTGCATTTCTGGTTTTGACACTTTATTCAGCATGGCCCTTTTGACCGATGGGAAGCGAGACTTCTTTGTAGCGCTGATTTGCCTTTCCAGGTTGCTTGGTTGGCCAAAAAGGGCGTATGCGTTTTTTCCTGAATATATTCAGGAAAAAACGCATACGCCCTTTTTGGCCAAGGGCATCATTGTCGAGGTTTTGCCGCTTTTCCTGTGCTTTAAAGGCGATTCGAATCTACCTCCTGAAATCGGTTTCCTGCAATTCTGCCTTGCTTTCAAATCCTCTTCGTTGCCTTCCCTCAATATATTTGTGGACGAGAGTTATCATTTCTAACTGTGCAGGTCTGTGAATTGCAGTGCCCCTGAGCTCCATTTCTCAACTCGCTTTCTTGGGAGCTGGCCGCAAAAGCGCAGGATTGCTTCAGGCCCTATTCTGGCTCCAGGCGGCAGGCTGAGCCTGTGGTTAATTCTTCTTCCTGATGGGAAAATAGAGTGACGTGTGCCTGTCCCAACACCTAGAGCTAGTCTCTCATTGGTTCCCCCTCTTCCCGTTCATCCTCAGGACAAATTGCAACCTGTACGGAACAGGAGGTTAAAGGTGCTGATTCTCCAAGGAGGGAGATTGCTAGTAAAGCGGCTGGAATGGCGAACCGGAGCATAAGGAGATGAAAAATGAGGTGCGTTTTAGAAACCTTTCCCGATCACACGGTGTACCATCTTCTGGGTTTCTCATGCATGTTTTCGATGTAGGAAGATGCCCTTGAACCTGGAGATTTGGGACCATGGCATGGGTACCACGCCGTACTACTTTAAAGGGTCTGCGTTAGCTCACCCAACCTCACCAAACCTCTCAGCCCCAAGAGTGTCCACCCTTATGGCTCAGTCAGCTGTGGGTCTAGATATGGTCAATCCAGGTGGCATCGCAGCCCCTGAACGAATTTTGTAAGAATTTCTCTTTCACTGTCTTTGTTTCACGGGTTTTTAAAAGTAATTGATTTTTATAATGGGGTTTAGCTGCTTTGCACTGCTGTGTTTATGCCGCTTTACACCCACTTGACTCACTTACAGAGAGATAGCAATACATAGGTTTTAAGATTCTTACTAGTCAAATATATTCTTGGGCGGTGAATAGGGGGTGTTGAGTCCAGTTCACTGAGCAAGGAGTAGGTCTTGTCTATTACATATTGGGTTTATGGAACGGTATCTGAGATAATTTGAAACCCTTGTTTTATGCATCAACCCACCTCACCTTTCCCGTTAAGCAGCCATAGTGTGTTTTCTAAACGTGCGACTCTGTTCTGTTTTGTAATTCAGTTCAAGGGTAGCGGTTTTTACATTAGCCTCTGTAAGTGATATCTTATGATAAGTGTCTTTTTCTGTGTGACTTATTTCACTTAGAATCGTTGTACCTATATCCACTCATCATGCTGCTCCTAGCCTTATGACGTTGATTTCATGGCTGAGTGATATTCCATTGTACATAAGGACCACAACTTCTTTATCCATTCTTCTCTTTCCTTGGATGTTTCAGGTGTAACGAAGTGGAGGTTCTTGTCAACAGAGCAGCCCTAAACTTTGGGGTGCCTGTGTCTTGCTGATTTTTAGTTTTCCCAATTTATACGCCCATGAGTGGAACTGCCCTATGCTCTCTAAGCTGAGTTTTTTAGATGTTTCAGGACACACCGTACACTTCTCCAGAGTGGCTGTTGGCAATTTACAGCCCGCCCATCAGCGTAGCAAGGCTCCCATTTCTCCATGGCCTGTCCTGCATTTCTGCTTTTGACACTTTATTCAGCATGGCCCTTTTGACCGATGGGAAGCGAGACTTCTTTGTAGCGCTGATTTGCCTTTCCAGGTTGCTTGGTTGGCCAAAAAGGGCGTATGCGTTTTTTCCTGAATATATTCAGGAAAAAACGCATACGCCCTTTTTGGCCAAGGGCATCATTGTCGAGGTTTTGCCGCTTTTCCTGTGCTTTAAAGGCGATTCGAATCTACCTCCTGAAATCGGTTTCCTGCAATTCTGCCTTGCTTTCAAATTCTCTTCGTTGCCTTCCCTCAATATATTTGTGGACGGGAGTTATCATTTCTAACTGTGCAGGTCTGTGAATTGCAGTGCCCCTGAGCTCCATTTCTCAACTCGCTTTCTTGGGAGCTGGCCGCAAAAGCGCAGGATTGCTTCAGGCCCTATTCTGGCTCCGGGCGGCAGGCTGAGCCTGTGGTTAATTTTTCTTCCTGATGGGAAAATAGAGTGACGTGTGCCTGTCCCAACACCTAGAGCTAGTCTCTCATTGGTTCCCCCTCTTCCCGTTCATCCTCAGGACAAATTGCAACCTGTACGGAACAGGAGGTTAAAGGTGCTGATTCTCCAAGGAGGGAGATTGCTAGTAAAGTGGCTGGAATGGCGAACCGGAGCACAAGGAGATGAGAAATGAGGTGCGTTTTAGAAACCTTTCCCGATCACACGGTGTACCATCTTCTGGGTTTCTCATGCATGTTTTCGATGTAGGAAGATGCCCTTGAACCTGGAGATTTGGGACCCATGGCATGGGTACCACGCCGTACTACTTTAAAGGGTCTGCGTTAGCTCACCCAACCTCACCAAACCTCTCAGCCCCAAGAGTGTCCACCCTTATGGCTCAGTCAGCTGTGGGTCTAGATATGGTCAATCCAGGTGGCATCGCAGCCCCTGAACGAATTTTGTAAGAATTTCTCTTTCGCTGTCTTTGTTTCACGGGTTTTTAAAAGTAATTGATTTTTATAATGGGGTTTAGCTGCTTTGCACTGCTGTGTTTATGCCGCTTTACACCCACTTGACTCACTTACAGAGAGATAGCAATACATAGGTTTTAAGATTCTTACTAGTCAAATATATTCTTGGGCGGTGAATAGGGGGTGTTGAGTCCAGTTCACTGAGCAAGGAGTAGGTCTTGTCTATTACATATTGGGTTTATGGAACGGTATCTGAGCTAATTTGAAACCCTTGTTTTATGCATCACCCCACCTCACCTTTCCCGTTAAGCAGCCATAGTGTGTTTTCTAAACGTGCGACTCTGTTCTGTTTTGTAATTCAGTTCAAGGGTAGCGGTTTTTACATTCCCTCTATAAGTGATATCTTATGATAAGTGTCTTTTTCTGTGTGACTTATTTCACTTAGAATCGTTGTGCCTAAATTCACTCATCATGCTGCTCCTAGCCTTAGGACGTTGATTTCATGGCTGAGTGATATTCCATTGTACATAAGGACCACAACTTCTTTATCCATTCTTCTCTTTCCTGGGATGTTTCAGGTGTAAGGAAGTGGAGGTTCTTGTCAACAGAGCAGCCCTAAACTTTGGGGTGCCTGTGTCTTGCTGATTTTTAGTTTTCCCAATTTATACGCCCATGAGTGGAAGTGCCCTATGCTCTCTAAGCTGAGTTTTTTCGATGTTTCAGGACACACCGTACACTTCTCCAGAGTGGCTGTTGGCAATTTACAGCCCGCCCATCAGTGTAGCAAGGCTCCCGTTTCTCCATGGCCTGTCCTGCATTTCTGGTTTTGACACTTTATTCAGCATGGCCCTTTTGACCGATGGGAAGCGAGACTTCTTTGTAGCGCTGATTTGCCTTTCCAGGTTGCTTGGTTGGCCAAAAAGGGCGTATGCGTTTTTTCCTGAATATATTCAGGAAAAAACGCATACGCCCTTTTTGGCCAAGGGCATCATTGTCGAGGTTTTGCCGCTTTTCCTGTGCTTTAAAGGCGATTCGAATCTACCTCCTGAAATCGGTTTCCTGCAATTCTGCCTTGCTTTCAAATCCTCTTCGTTGCCTTCCCTCAATATATTTGTGGACGAGAGTTATCATTTCTAACTGTGCAGGTCTGTGAATTGCAGTGCCCCTGAGCTCCATTTCTCAACTCGCTTTCTTGGGAGCTGGCCGCAAAAGCGCAGGATTGCTTCAGGCCCTATTCTGGCTCCAGGCGGCAGGCTGAGCCTGTGGTTAATTCTTCTTCCTGATGGGAAAATAGAGTGACGTGTGCCTGTCCCAACACCTAGAGCTAGTCTCTCATTGGTTCCCCCTCTTCCCGTTCATCCTCAGGACAAATTGCAACCTGTACGGAACAGGAGGTTAAAGGTGCTGATTCTCCAAGGAGGGAGATTGCTAGTAAAGCGGCTGGAATGGCGAACCGGAGCACAAGGAGATGAGAAATGAGGTGCGTTTTAGAAACCTTTCCCGATCACACGGTGTACCATCTTCTGGGTTTCTCATGCATGTTTTCGATGTAGGAAGATGCCCTTTAACCAGGAGATTTGGGACCCATGGGATGGGTACCACGTCGTATTACTTTAAAGGGTCTGCGTTAGCTCACCCAACCTCACCAAACCTCTCAGCCCCAAGAGTGTCCACCCTTATGTCTCAATCAGCTGTGGGTCTAGATATGGTCAATCCAGGTGGCATCGCAGCCCCTGAACGAATTTTGTAAGAATTTCTCTCTCTTTCACTGTCTTTGTTTCACGGGTTTTTAAAAGTAATTGATTTTTATAATGGGGTTTAGCTGCTTTGCACTGCTGTGTTTATGCCGCTTTACACCCACTTGACTCACTTACAGAGAGATAGCAATACATAGGTTTTAAGATTCTTACTAGTCAAATATATTCTTGGGCGGTGAATAGGGGGTGTTGAGTCCAGTTCACTGAGCAAGGAGTAGGTCTTGTCTATTACATATTGGGTTTATGGAACGGTATCTGAGCTAATTTGAAACCCTTGTTTTATGCATCACCCCACCTCACCTTTCCCGTTAAGCAGCCATAGTGTGTTTTCTAAACGTGCGACTCTGTTCTGTTTTGTAATTCAGTTCAAGGGTAGCGGTTTTTACATTAGCCTCTGTAAGTGATATCTTATGATAAGTGTCTTTTTCTGTGTGACTTATTTCACTTAGAATCGTTGTACCTATATCCACTCATCATGCTGCTCCTAGCCTTATGACGTTGATTTCATGGCTGAGTGATATTCCATTGTACATAAGGACCACAACTTCTTTATCCATTCTTCTCTTTCCTTGGATGTTTCAGGTGTAACGAAGTGGAGGTTCTTGTCAACAGAGCAGCCCTAAACTTTGGGGTGCCTGTGTCTTGCTGATTTTTAGTTTTCCCAATTTATACGCCCATGAGTGGAACTGCCCTATGCTCTCTAAGCTGAGTTTTTTAGATGTTTCAGGACACACCGTACACTTCTCCAGAGTGGCTGTTGGCCATTTACAGCCCGCCCGTCAGCGTAGCAAGGCTCCCATTTCTCCATGGCCTCTCCTGCATTTCTGGTTTTGACACTTTTTTCAGCATGGCCCTTTTGACCGATGGGAAGCGAGACTTCTTTGTAGCGCTGATTTGCCTTTCCAGGTTGCTTGGTTGGCCAAAAAGGGCGTATGCGTTTTTTCCTGAATATATTCAGGAAAAAACGCATACGCCCTTTTTGGCCAAGGGCATCATTGTCGAGGTTTTGCCGCTTTTCCTGTGCTTTAAAGGCGATTCGAATCTACCTCCTGAAATCGGTTTCCTGCAATTCTGCCTTGCTTTCAAATCCTCTTCGTTGCCTTCCCTCAATATATTTGTGGACGAGAGTTATCATTTCTAACTGTGCAGGTCTGTGAATTGCAGTGCCCCTGAGCTCCATTTCTCAACTCGCTTTCTTGGGAGCTGGCCGCAAAAGCGCAGGATTGCTTCAGGCCCTATTCTGGCTCCGGGCGGCAGGCTGAGCCTGTGGTTAATTCTTCTTCCTGATGGGAAAATAGAGTGACCTGTGCCTGTCCCAACACCTAGAGCTAGTCTCTCATTGGTTCCCCCTCTTCCCGTTCATCCTCAGGACAGATTGCAACCTGTAAGGAACAGGAGGTTAAAGGTGCTGATTCTCCAAGGAGGGAGATTGCTAGTAAAGTGGCTGGAATGGCGAACCGGAGCCCAAGGAGATGAGAAATGAGGTGCGTTTTAGAAACCTTTCCCTATCACACGGTGTACCATCTTTTGGGTTTCTCATGCATGTTTTCGATGTAGGAAGATGCCCTTGAACCTGGAGATTTGGGACCCATGGGATGGGTACCACGCTGTATTATTTTACAGGGTCTGCGTTAGCTCACCCAACCTCACCAAACCTCTCAGCCCCAAGAGTGTCCACCCTTATGGCTCAGTCAGCTGTGGGTCTAGATATGGTCAATCCAGGTGGCATCGCAGCCCCTGAACGAATTTTGTAAGAATTTCTCTTTCACTGTCTTTGTTTCACGGGTTTTTAAAAGTAATTGATTTTTATAATGGGGTTTAGCTGCTTTGCACTGCTGTGTTTATGCCGCTTTACACCCACTTGACTCACTTACAGAGAGATAGCAATACATAGGTTTTAAGATTCTTACCAGTCAGATATATTCTTGGGCGGTGAATAGGGGGTGTTGAGTCCAGTTCACTGAGCAAGGAGTAGGTCTTGTCTATTACATATTGGGTTTATGGAACGGTATCTGAGCTAATTTGAAACCCTTGTTTTATGCATCACCCCACCTCACCTTTCCCGTTAAGCAGCCATAGTGTGTTTTCTAAACGTGTGACTCTGTTCTGTTTTGTAATTCAGTTCAAGGGTAGCGGTTTTTACATTCCCTCTATAAGTGATATCTTATGATAAGTGTCTTTTTCTGTGTGACTTATTTCACTTAGAATCGTCGTACCTAAATCCACTCATAATGCTGCTCGTAGCCTTAGGACGTTGATTTCATGGCTGAGTGATATTCCATTGTACATAAGGACCACAACTTCTTTATCCATTCTTCTCTTTCCTGGGATGTTTCAGGTGTAACGAAGTGGAGGTTCTTGTCAACAGAGCAGCCCTAAACTTTGGGGTGCCTGTGTCTTGCTGATTTTTAGTTTTCCCAATTTATACGCCCATGAGTGGAAGTGCCCTATGCTCTCTAAGCTGAGTTTTTTAGATGTTTCAGGACACACCATACACTTCTCCAGAGTGGCTGTTGGCAATTTACAGCCCGCCCATCAGCGTAGCAAGGCTCCCATTTCTCCATGGCCTGTCCTGCATTTCTGGTTTTGAAACTTTATTCAGCATGGCCCTTTTGACCGATGGGAAGCGAGACTTCTTTGTAGCGCTGATTTGCCTTTGCAGGTTGCTTGGTTGGCCAAAAAGGGCGTATGCGTTTTTTCCTGAATATATTCAGGCAAAAACGCATACGCCCTTTTTGGCCAAGGGCATCATTGTCGAGGTTTTGCCGCTTTTCCTGTGCTTTAAAGGCGATTCGAATCTACCTCCTGAAATCTGTTTCCTGCAATTCTGCCTTGCTTTCAAATCCTCTTCGTTGCCTTCCCTCAATATATTTGTGGACGAGAGTTATCATTTCTAACTGTGCAGGTCTGTGAATTGCAGTGCCCCTGAGCTCCATTTCTCAACTCGCTTTCTTGGGAGCTGGCCGCAAAAGCGCAGGATTGCTTCAGGCCCTATTCTGGCTCCGGGCGGCAGGCTGAGCCTGTGGTTAATTCTTCTTCCTGATGGGAAAATAGAGTGACCTGTGCCTGTCGCAACATCTAGAGCTAGTCTCTCATTGGTTCCCCCTCTTCCCGTTCATCCTCAGGACAGATTGCAACCTGTAAGGAACAGGAGGGTAAAGGTGCTGATTCTCCAAGGAGGGAGATTGCTAGTAAAGTGGCTGGAATGGCGAACCGGAGCCCAAGGAGATGAGAAATGAGGTGCGTTTTAGAAACCTTTCCCTATCACACGGTGTACCATCTTCTGGGTTTCTCATGCATGTTTTCGATGTAGGAAGATGCCCTTGAACCTGGAGATTTGGGACCCATGGGATGGGTACCACGCTGTATTATTTTACAGGGTCTGCGTTAGCTCACCCAACCTCACCAAACCTCTCAGCCCCAAGAGTGTCCACCCTTATGGCTCAGTCAGCTGTGGGTCTAGATATGGTCAATCCAGGTGGCATCGCAGCCCCTGAACGAATTTTGTAAGAATTTCTCTTTCACTGTCTTTGTTTCACGGGTTTTTAAAAGTAATTGATTTTTATAATGGGGTTTAGCTGCTTTGCACTGCTGTGTTTATGCCGCTTTACACCCACTTGACTCACTTACAGAGAGATAGCAATACATAGGTTTTAAGATTCTTACTAGTCAGATATATTCTTGGGCGGTGAATAGGGGGTGTTGAGTCCAGTTCACTGAGCAAGGAGTAGGTCTTGTCTATTACATATTGGGTTTATGGAACGGTATCTGAGCTAATTTGAAACCCTTGTTTTATGCATCACCCCACCTCACCTTTCCCGTTAAGCAGCCATAGTGTGTTTTCTAAACGTGTGACTCTGTTCTGTTTTGTAATTCAGTTCAAGGGTAGCGGTTTTTACATTAGCCTCTGTAAGTGATATCTTATGATAAGTGTCTTTTTCTGTGTGACTTATTTCACTTAGAATCGTTGTACCTATATCCACTCATCATGCTGCTCCTAGCCTTATGACGTTGATTTCATGGCTGAGTGATATTCCATTGTACATAAGGACCACAACTTCTTTATCCATTCTTCTCTTTCCTTGGATGTTTCAGGTGTAACGAAGTGGAGGTTCTTGTCAACAGAGCAGCCCTAAACTTTGGGGTGCCTGTGTCTTGCTGATTTTTAGTTTTCCCAATTTATACGCCCATGAGTGGAACTGCCCTATGCTCTCTAAGCTGAGTTTTTTAGATGTTTCAGGACACACCGTACACTTCTCCAGAGTGGCTGTTGGCCATTTACAGCCCGCCCGTCAGCGTAGCAAGGCTCCCATTTCTCCATGGCCTCTCCTGCATTTCTGGTTTTGACACTTTATTCAGCATGGCCCTTTTGACCGATGGGAAGCGAGACTTCTTTGTAGCGCTGATTTGCCTTTCCAGGTTGCTTGGTTGGCCAAAAAGGGCGTATGCGTTTTTTCCTGAATATATTCAGGAAAAAACGCATACGCCCTTTTTGGCCAAGGGCATCATTGTCGAGGTTTTGCCGCTTTTCCTGTGCTTTAAAGGCGATTCGAATCTACCTCCTGAAATCTGTTTCCTGCAATTCTGCCTTGCTTTCAAATCCTCTTCGTTGCCTTCCCTCAATATATTTGTGGACGAGAGTTATCATTTCTAACTGTGCAGGTCTGTGAATTGCAGTGCCCCTGAGCTCCATTTCTCAACTCGCTTTCTTGGGAGCTGGCCGCAAAAGCGCAGGATTGCTTCAGGCCCTATTCTGGCTCCGGGCGGCAGGCTGAGCCTGTGGTTAATTCTTCTTCCTGATGGGAAAATAGAGTGACCTGTGCCTGTCCCAACACCTAGAGCTAGTCTCTCATTGGTTCCCCCTCTTCCCGTTCATCCTCAGGACAGATTGCAACCTGTAAGGAACAGGAGGTTAAAGGTGCTGATTCTCCAAGGAGGGAGATTGCTAGTAAAGTGGCTGGAATGGCGAACCGGAGCCCAAGGAGATGAGAAATGAGGTGCGTTTTAGAAACCTTTCCCTATCACACGGTGTACCATCTTTTGGGTTTCTCATGCATGTTTTCGATGTAGGAAGATGCCCTTGAACCTGGAGATTTGGGACCCATGGGATGGGTACCACGCTGTATTATTTTACAGGGTCTGCGTTAGCTCACCCAACCTCACCAAACCTCTCAGCCCCAAGAGTGTCCACCCTTATGGCTCAGTCAGCTGTGGGTCTAGATATGGTCAATCCAGGTGGCATCGCAGCCCCTGAACGAATTTTGTAAGAATTTCTCTTTCACTGTCTTTGTTTCACGGGTTTTTAAAAGTAATTGATTTTTATAATGGGGTTTAGCTGCTTTGCACTGCTGTGTTTATGCCGCTTTACACCCACTTGACTCACTTACAGAGAGATAGCAATACATAGGTTTTAAGATTCTTACCAGTCAGATATATTCTTGGGCGGTGAATAGGGGGTGTTGAGTCCAGTTCACTGAGCAAGGAGTAGGTCTTGTCTATTACATATTGGGTTTATGGAACGGTATCTGAGCTAATTTGAAACCCTTGTTTTATGCATCACCCCACCTCACCTTTCCCGTTAAGCAGCCATAGTGTGTTTTCTAAACGTGTGACTCTGTTCTGTTTTGTAATTCAGTTCAAGGGTAGCGGTTTTTACATTCCCTCTATAAGTGATATCTTATGATAAGTGTCTTTTTCTGTGTGACTTATTTCACTTAGAATCGTCGTACCTAAATCCACTCATAATGCTGCTCGTAGCCTTAGGACGTTGATTTCATGGCTGAGTGATATTCCATTGTACATAAGGACCACAACTTCTTTATCCATTCTTCTCTTTCCTTGGATGTTTCAGGTGTAACGAAGTGGAGGTTCTTGTCAACAGAGCAGCCCTAATCTTTGGGGTGCCTGTGTCTTGCTGATTTTTAGTTTTCCCAATTTATACGCCCATGAGTGGAACTGCCCTATGCTCTCTAAGCTGAGTTTTTTAGATGTTTCAGGACACACCGTACACTTCTCCAGAGTGGCTGTTGGCCATTTACAGCCCGCCCATCAGCGTAGCAAGGCTCCCATTTCTCCATGGCCTGTCCTGCATTTCTGGTTTTGACACTTTATTCAGCATGGCCCTTTTGACCGATGGGAAGCGAGACTTCTTTGTAGCGCTGATTTGCCTTTCCAGGTTGCTTGGTTGGCCAAAAAGGGCGTATGCGTTTTTTCCTGAATATATTCAGGAAAAAACGCATACGCCCTTTTTGGCCAAGGGCATCATTGTCGAGGTTTTGCCGCTTTTCCTGTGCTTTAAAGGCGATTCGAATCTACCTCCTGAAATCGGTTTCCTGCAATTCTGCCTTGCTTTCAAATTCTCTTCGTTGCCTTCCCTCAATATATTTGTGGACGGGAGTTATCATTTCTAACTGTGCAGGTCTGTGAATTGCAGTGCCCCTGAGCTCCATTTCTCAACTCGCTTTCTTGGGAGCTGGCCGCAAAAGCGCAGGATTGCTTCAGGCCCTATTCTGGCTCCGGGCGGCAGGCTGAGCCTGTGGTTAATTTTTCTTCCTGATGGGAAAATAGAGTGACGTGTGCCTGTCCCAACACCTAGAGCTAGTCTCTCATTGGTTCCCCCTCTTCCCGTTCATCCTCAGGACAAATTGCAACCTGTACGGAACAGGAGGTTAAAGGTGCTGATTCTCCAAGGAGGGAGATTGCTAGTAAAACGGCTGAAATGGCGAACCGGAGCACAAGGAGATGAGAAATGAGGTGCGTTTTAGAAACCTTTCCCGATCACACGGTGTACCATCTTCTGGGTTTCTCATGCATGTTTTCGATGTAGGAAGATGCCCTTGAACCTGGAGATTTGGGACCCATGGCATGGGTACCACGCCGTACTACTTTAAAGGGTCTGCGTTAGCTCACCCAACCTCACCAAACCTCTCAGCCCCAAGAGTGTCCACCCTTATGGCTCAGTCAGCTGTGGGTCTAGATATGGTCAATCCAGGTGGCATCGCAGCCCCTGAACGAATTTTGTAAGAATTTCTCTTTCACTGTCTTTGTTTCACGGGTTTTTAAAAGTAATTGATTTTTATAATGGGGTTTAGCTGCTTTGCACTGCTGTGTTTATGCCGCTTTACACCCACTTGACTCACTTACAGAGAGATAGCAATACATAGGTTTTAAGATTCTTACTAGTCAAATATATTCTTGGGCGGTGAATAGGGGGTGTTGAGTCCAGTTCACTGAGCAAGGAGTAGGTCTTGTCTATTACATATTGGGTTTATGGAACGGTATCTGAGCTAATTTGAAACCCTTGTTTTATGCATCACCCCACCTCACCTTTCCCGTTAAGCAGCCATAGTGTGTTTTCTAAACGTGCGACTCTGTTCTGTTTTGTAATTCAGTTCAAGGGTAGCGGTTTTTACATTCCCTCTATAAGTGATATCTTATGATAAGTGTCTTTTTCTGTGTGACTTATTTCACTTAGAATCGTTGTACCTAAATCCACTCATCATGCTGCTCCTAGCCTTAGGACGTTGATTTCATGGCTGAGTGATATCCCATTGTACATAAGGACCACAACTTCTTTATCCATTCTTCTCTTTCCTTGGATGTTTCAGGTGTAACGAAGTGGAGGTTCTTGTCAACAGAGCAGCCCTAAACTTTGGGGTGCCTGTGTCTTGCTGATTTTTAGTTTTCCCAATTTATACGCCCATGAGTGGAAGTGCCCTATGCTCTCTAAGCTGAGTTTTTTCGATGTTTCAGGACACACCGTACACTTCTCCAGAGTGGCTGTTGGCAATTTACAGCCCGCCCATCAGCGTAGCAAGGCTCCCATTTCTCCATGGCCTCTCCTGCATTTCTGGTTTTGACACTTTTTTCAGCATGGCCCTTTTGACCGATGGGAAGCGAGACTTCTTTGTAGCGCTGATTTGCCTTTCCAGGTTGCTTGGTTGGCCAAAAAGGGCGTATGCGTTTTTTCCTGAATATATTCAGGAAAAAACGCATACGCCCTTTTTGGCCAAGGGCATCATTGTCGAGGTTTTGCCGCTTTTCCTGTGCTTTAAAGGCGATTCGAATCTACCTCCTGAAATCGGTTTCCTGCAATTCTGCCTTGCTTTCAAATCCTCTTCGTTGCCTTCCCTCAATATATTTGTGGACGAGAGTTATCATTTCTAACTGTGCAGGTCTGTGAATTGCAGTGCCCCTGAGCTCCATTTCTCAACTCGCTTTCTTGGGAGCTGGCCGCAAAAGCGCAGGATTGCTTCAGGCCCTATTCTGGCTCCGGGCGGCAGGCTGAGCCTGTGGTTAATTCTTCTTCCTGATGGGAAAATAGAGTGACCTGTGCCTGTCCCAACACCTAGAGCTAGTCTCTCATTGGTTCCCCCTCTTCCCGTTCATCCTCAGGACAGATTGCAACCTGTAAGGAACAGGAGGTTAAAGGTGCTGATTCTCCAAGGAGGGAGATTGCTAGTAAAGTGGCTGGAATGGCGAACCGGAGCCCAAGGAGATGAGAAATGAGGTGCGTTTTAGAAACCTTTCCCTATCACACGGTGTACCATCTTTTGGGTTTCTCATGCATGTTTTCGATGTAGGAAGATGCCCTTGAACCTGGAGATTTGGGACCCATGGGATGGGTACCACGCTGTATTATTTTACAGGGTCTGCGTTAGCTCACCCAACCTCACCAAACCTCTCAGCCCCAAGAGTGTCCACCCTTATGGCTCAGTCAGCTGTGGGTCTAGATATGGTCAATCCAGGTGGCATCGCAGCCCCTGAACGAATTTTGTAAGAATTTCTCTTTCACTGTCTTTGTTTCACGGGTTTTTAAAAGTAATTGATTTTTATAATGGGGTTTAGCTGCTTTGCACTGCTGTGTTTATGCCGCTTTACACCCACTTGACTCACTTACAGAGAGATAGCAATACATAGGTTTTAAGATTCTTACCAGTCAGATATATTCTTGGGCGGTGAATAGGGGGTGTTGAGTCCAGTTCACTGAGCAAGGAGTAGGTCTTGTCTATTACATATTGGGTTTATGGAACGGTATCTGAGCTAATTTGAAACCCTTGTTTTATGCATCACCCCACCTCACCTTTCCCGTTAAGCAGCCATAGTGTGTTTTCTAAACGTGTGACTCTGTTCTGTTTTGTAATTCAGTTCAAGGGTAGCGGTTTTTACATTCCCTCTATAAGTGATATCTTATGATAAGTGTCTTTTTCTGTGTGACTTATTTCACTTAGAATCGTCGTACCTAAATCCACTCATAATGCTGCTCGTAGCCTTAGGACGTTGATTTCATGGCTGAGTGATATTCCATTGTACATAAGGACCACAACTTCTTTATCCATTCTTCTCTTTCCTGGGATGTTTCAGGTGTAACGAAGTGGAGGTTCTTGTCAACAGAGCAGCCCTAAACTTTGGGGTGCCTGTGTCTTGCTGATTTTTAGTTTTCCCAATTTATACGCCCATGAGTGGAAGTGCCCTATGCTCTCTAAGCTGAGTTTTTTAGATGTTTCAGGACACACCATACACTTCTCCAGAGTGGCTGTTGGCAATTTACAGCCCGCCCATCAGCGTAGCAAGGCTCCCATTTCTCCATGGCCTGTCCTGCATTTCTGGTTTTGAAACTTTATTCAGCATGGCCCTTTTGACCGATGGGAAGCGAGACTTCTTTGTAGCGCTGATTTGCCTTTGCAGGTTGCTTGGTTGGCCAAAAAGGGCGTATGCGTTTTTTCCTGAATATATTCAGGCAAAAACGCATACGCCCTTTTTGGCCAAGGGCATCATTGTCGAGGTTTTGCCGCTTTTCCTGTGCTTTAAAGGCGATTCGAATCTACCTCCTGAAATCTGTTTCCTGCAATTCTGCCTTGCTTTCAAATCCTCTTCGTTGCCTTCCCTCAATATATTTGTGGACGAGAGTTATCATTTCTAACTGTGCAGGTCTGTGAATTGCAGTGCCCCTGAGCTCCATTTCTCAACTCGCTTTCTTGGGAGCTGGCCGCAAAAGCGCAGGATTGCTTCAGGCCCTATTCTGGCTCCGGGCGGCAGGCTGAGCCTGTGGTTAATTCTTCTTCCTGATGGGAAAATAGAGTGACCTGTGCCTGTCGCAACATCTAGAGCTAGTCTCTCATTGGTTCCCCCTCTTCCCGTTCATCCTCAGGACAGATTGCAACCTGTAAGGAACAGGAGGGTAAAGGTGCTGATTCTCCAAGGAGGGAGATTGCTAGTAAAGTGGCTGGAATGGCGAACCGGAGCCCAAGGAGATGAGAAATGAGGTGCGTTTTAGAAACCTTTCCCTATCACACGGTGTACCATCTTCTGGGTTTCTCATGCATGTTTTCGATGTAGGAAGATGCCCTTGAACCTGGAGATTTGGGACCCATGGGATGGGTACCACGCTGTATTATTTTACAGGGTCTGCGTTAGCTCACCCAACCTCACCAAACCTCTCAGCCCCAAGAGTGTCCACCCTTATGGCTCAGTCAGCTGTGGGTCTAGATATGGTCAATCCAGGTGGCATCGCAGCCCCTGAACGAATTTTGTAAGAATTTCTCTTTCACTGTCTTTGTTTCACGGGTTTTTAAAAGTAATTGATTTTTATAATGGGGTTTAGCTGCTTTGCACTGCTGTGTTTATGCCGCTTTACACCCACTTGACTCACTTACAGAGAGATAGCAATACATAGGTTTTAAGATTCTTACTAGTCAGATATATTCTTGGGCGGTGAATAGGGGGTGTTGAGTCCAGTTCACTGAGCAAGGAGTAGGTCTTGTCTATTACATATTGGGTTTATGGAACGGTATCTGAGCTAATTTGAAACCCTTGTTTTATGCATCACCCCACCTCACCTTTCCCGTTAAGCAGCCATAGTGTGTTTTCTAAACGTGCGACTCTGTTCTGTTTTGTAATTCAGTTCAAGGGTAGCGGTTTTTACATTAGCCTCTGTAAGTGATATCTTATGATAAGTGTCTTTTTCTGTGTGACTTATTTCACTTAGAATCGTTGTACCTATATCCACTCATCATGCTGCTCCTAGCCTTATGACGTTGATTTCATGGCTGAGTGATATTCCATTGTACATAAGGACCACAACTTCTTTATCCATTCTTCTCTTTCCTTGGATGTTTCAGGTGTAACGAAGTGGAGGTTCTTGTCAACAGAGCAGCCCTAAACTTTGGGGTGCCTGTGTCTTGCTGATTTTTAGTTTTCCCAATTTATACGCCCATGAGTGGAACTGCCCTATGCTCTCTAAGCTGAGTTTTTTAGATGTTTCAGGACACACCGTACACTTCTCCAGAGTGGCTGTTGGCCATTTACAGCCCGCCCGTCAGCGTAGCAAGGCTCCCATTTCTCCATGGCCTCTCCTGCATTTCTGGTTTTGACACTTTATTCAGCATGGCCCTTTTGACCGATGGGAAGCGAGACTTCTTTGTAGCGCTGATTTGCCTTTCCAGGTTGCTTGGTTGGCCAAAAAGGGCGTATGCGTTTTTTCCTGAATATATTCAGGAAAAAACGCATACGCCCTTTTTGGCCAAGGGCATCATTGTCGAGGTTTTGCCGCTTTTCCTGTGCTTTAAAGGCGATTCGAATCTACCTCCTGAAATCTGTTTCCTGCAATTCTGCCTTGCTTTCAAATCCTCTTCGTTGCCTTCCCTCAATATATTTGTGGACGAGAGTTATCATTTCTAACTGTGCAGGTCTGTGAATTGCAGTGCCCCTGAGCTCCATTTCTCAACTCGCTTTCTTGGGAGCTGGCCGCAAAAGCGCAGGATTGCTTCAGGCCCTATTCTGGCTCCGGGCGGCAGGCTGAGCCTGTGGTTAATTCTTCTTCCTGATGGGAAAATAGAGTGACCTGTGCCTGTCCCAACACCTAGAGCTAGTCTCTCATTGGTTCCCCCTCTTCCCGTTCATCCTCAGGACAGATTGCAACCTGTAAGGAACAGGAGGTTAAAGGTGCTGATTCTCCAAGGAGGGAGATTGCTAGTAAAGTGGCTGGAATGGCGAACCGGAGCCCAAGGAGATGAGAAATGAGGTGCGTTTTAGAAACCTTTCCCTATCACACGGTGTACCATCTTTTGGGTTTCTCATGCATGTTTTCGATGTAGGAAGATGCCCTTGAACCTGGAGATTTGGGACCCATGGGATGGGTACCACGCTGTATTATTTTACAGGGTCTGCGTTAGCTCACCCAACCTCACCAAACCTCTCAGCCCCAAGAGTGTCCACCCTTATGGCTCAGTCAGCTGTGGGTCTAGATATGGTCAATCCAGGTGGCATCGCAGCCCCTGAACGAATTTTGTAAGAATTTCTCTTTCACTGTCTTTGTTTCACGGGTTTTTAAAAGTAATTGATTTTTATAATGGGGTTTAGCTGCTTTGCACTGCTGTGTTTATGCCGCTTTACACCCACTTGACTCACTTACAGAGAGATAGCAATACATAGGTTTTAAGATTCTTACCAGTCAGATATATTCTTGGGCGGTGAATAGGGGGTGTTGAGTCCAGTTCACTGAGCAAGGAGTAGGTCTTGTCTATTACATATTGGGTTTATGGAACGGTATCTGAGCTAATTTGAAACCCTTGTTTTATGCATCACCCCACCTCACCTTTCCCGTTAAGCAGCCATAGTGTGTTTTCTAAACGTGTGACTCTGTTCTGTTTTGTAATTCAGTTCAAGGGTAGCGGTTTTTACATTCCCTCTATAAGTGATATCTTATGATAAGTGTCTTTTTCTGTGTGACTTATTTCACTTAGAATCGTCGTACCTAAATCCACTCATAATGCTGCTCGTAGCCTTAGGACGTTGATTTCATGGCTGAGTGATATTCCATTGTACATAAGGACCACAACTTCTTTATCCATTCTTCTCTTTCCTTGGATGTTTCAGGTGTAACGAAGTGGAGGTTCTTGTCAACAGAGCAGCCCTAATCTTTGGGGTGCCTGTGTCTTGCTGATTTTTAGTTTTCCCAATTTATACGCCCATGAGTGGAACTGCCCTATGCTCTCTAAGCTGAGTTTTTTAGATGTTTCAGGACACACCGTACACTTCTCCAGAGTGGCTGTTGGCCATTTACAGCCCGCCCATCAGCGTAGCAAGGCTCCCATTTCTCCATGGCCTGTCCTGCATTTCTGGTTTTGACACTTTATTCAGCATGGCCCTTTTGACCGATGGGAAGCGAGACTTCTTTGTAGCGCTGATTTGCCTTTCCAGGTTGCTTGGTTGGCCAAAAAGGGCGTATGCGTTTTTTCCTGAATATATTCAGGAAAAAACGCATACGCCCTTTTTGGCCAAGGGCATCATTGTCGAGGTTTTGCCGCTTTTCCTGTGCTTTAAAGGCGATTCGAATCTACCTCCTGAAATCTGTTTCCTGCAATTCTGCCTTGCTTTCAAATTCTCTTCGTTGCCTTCCCTCAATATATTTGTGGACGGGAGTTATCATTTCTAACTGTGCAGGTCTGTGAATTGCAGTGCCCCTGAGCTCCATTTCTCAACTCGCTTTCTTGGGAGCTGGCCGCAAAAGCGCAGGATTGCTTCAGGCCCTATTCTGGCTCCGGGCGGCAGGCTGAGCCTGTGGTTAATTTTTCTTCCTGATGGGAAAATAGAGTGACGTGTGCCTGTCCCAACACCTAGAGCTAGTCTCTCATTGGTTCCCCCTCTTCCCGTTCATCCTCAGGACAAATTGCAACCTGTACGGAACAGGAGGTTAAAGGTGCTGATTCTCCAAGGAGGGAGATTGCTAGTAAAACGGCTGAAATGGCGAACCGGAGCACAAGGAGATGAGAAATGAGGTGCGTTTTAGAAACCTTTCCCGATCACACGGTGTACCATCTTCTGGGTTTCTCATGCATGTTTTCGATGTAGGAAGATGCCCTTGAACCTGGAGATTTGGGACCCATGGCATGGGTACCACGCCGTACTACTTTAAAGGGTCTGCGTTAGCTCACCCAACCTCACCAAACCTCTCAGCCCCAAGAGTGTCCACCCTTATGGCTCAGTCAGCTGTGGGTCTAGATATGGTCAATCCAGGTGGCATCGCAGCCCCTGAACGAATTTTGTAAGAATTTCTCTTTCACTGTCTTTGTTTCACGGGTTTTTAAAAGTAATTGATTTTTATAATGGGGTTTAGCTGCTTTGCACTGCTGTGTTTATGCCGCTTTACACCCACTTGACTCACTTACAGAGAGATAGCAATACATAGGTTTTAAGATTCTTACTAGTCAAATATATTCTTGGGCGGTGAATAGGGGGTGTTGAGTCCAGTTCACTGAGCAAGGAGTAGGTCTTGTCTATTACATATTGGGTTTATGGAACGGTATCTGAGCTAATTTGAAACCCTTGTTTTATGCATCACCCCACCTCACCTTTCCCGTTAAGCAGCCATAGTGTGTTTTCTAAACGTGCGACTCTGTTCTGTTTTGTAATTCAGTTCAAGGGTAGCGGTTTTTACATTCCCTCTATAAGTGATATCTTATGATAAGTGTCTTTTTCTGTGTGACTTATTTCACTTAGAATCGTTGTACCTAAATCCACTCATCATGCTGCTCCTAGCCTTAGGACGTTGATTTCATGGCTGAGTGATATCCCATTGTACATAAGGACCACAACTTCTTTATCCATTCTTCTCTTTCCTTGGATGTTTCAGGTGTAACGAAGTGGAGGTTCTTGTCAACAGAGCAGCCCTAAACTTTGGGGTGCCTGTGTCTTGCTGATTTTTAGTTTTCCCAATTTATACGCCCATGAGTGGAAGTGCCCTATGCTCTCTAAGCTGAGTTTTTTCGATGTTTCAGGACACACCGTACACTTCTCCAGAGTGGCTGTTGGCAATTTACAGCCCGCCCATCAGTGTAGCAAGGCTCCCATTTCTCCATGGCCTGTCCTGCATTTCTGGTTTTGACACTTTATTCAGCATGGCCCTTTTGACCGATGGGAAGCGAGACTTCTTTGTAGCGCTGATTTGCCTTTCCAGGTTGCTTGGTTGGCCAAAAAGGGCGTATGCGTTTTTTCCTGAATATATTCAGGAAAAAACGCATACGCCCTTTTTGGCCAAGGGCATCATTGTCGAGGTTTTGCCGCTTTTCCTGTGCTTTAAAGGCGATTCGAATCTACCTCCTGAAATCTGTTTCCTGCAATTCTGCCTTGCTTTCAAATCCTCTTCGTTGCCTTCCCTCAATATATTTGTGGACGAGAGTTATCATTTCTAACTGTGCAGGTCTGTGAATTGCAGTGCCCCTGAGCTCCATTTTTCAACTCGCTTTCTTGGGAGCTGGCCGCAAAAGCGCAGGATTGCTTCAGGCCCTATTCTGGCTCCGGGCGGTAGGCTGAGCCTGTGGTTAATTCTACTTTCTGATGGGAAAATAGAGTGACCTGTGCCTGTCCCAACACCTAGAGCTAGTCTCTCATTGGTTCCCCCTCTTCCCGTTCATCCTCAGGACAAATTGCAACCTGTACGGAACAGGAGGTTAAAGGTGCTGATTCTCCAAGGAGGGAGATTGCTAGTAAAGCGGCTGGAATGGCGAACCGGAGCACAAGGAGATGAAAAATGAGGTGCGTTTTAGAAACCTTTCCCGATCACACGGTGTACCATCTTCTGGGTTTCTCATGCATGTTTTCGATGTAGGAAGATGCCCTTGAACCTGGAGATTTGGGACCATGGCATGGGTACCACGCCGTACTACTTTAAAGGGTCTGCGTTAGCTCACCCAACCTCACCAAACCTCTCAGCCCCAAGAGTGTCCACCCTTATGGCTCAGTCAGCTGTGGGTCTAGATATGGTCAATCCAGGTGGCATCGCAGCCCCTGAACGAATTTTGTAAGAATTTCTCTTTCACTGTCTTTGTTTCACGGGTTTTTAAAAGTAATTGATTTTTATAATGGGGTTTAGCTGCTTTGCACTGCTGTGTTTATGCCGCTTTACACCCACTTGACTCACTTACAGAGAGATAGCAATACATAGGTTTTAAGATTCTTACTAGTCAAATATATTCTTGGGCGGTGAATAGGGGGTGTTGAGTCCAGTTCACTGAGCAAGGAGTAGGTCTTTTCTATTACATATTGGGTTTATGGAACGGTATCTGAGCTAATTTGAAACCCTTGTTTTATGCATCACCCCACCTCACCTTTCCCGTTAAGCAGCCATAGTGTGTTTTCTAAACGTGCGACTCTGTTCTGTTTTGTAATTCAGTTCAAGGGTAGCGGTTTTTACATTAGCCTCTGTAAGTGATATCTTATGATAAGTGTCTTTTTCTGTGTGACTTATTTCACTTAGAATCGTTGTACCTATATCCACTCATCATGCTGCTCCTAGCCTTATGACGTTGATTTCATGGCTGAGTGATATTCCATTGTACATAAGGACCACAACTTCTTTATCCATTCTTCTCTTTCCTTGGATGTTTCAGGTGTAACGAAGTGGAGGTTCTTGTCAACAGAGCAGCCCTAAACTTTGGGGTGCCTGTGTCTTGCTGATTTTTAGTTTTCCCAATTTATACGCCCATGAGTGGAACTGCCCTATGCTCTCTAAGCTGAGTTTTTTAGATGTTTCAGGACACACCGTACACTTCTCCAGAGTGGCTGTTGGCCATTTACAGCCCGCCCATCAGCGTAGCAAGGCTCCCATTTCTCCATGGCCTGTCCTGCATTTCTGGTTTTGACACTTTATTCAGCATGGCCCTTTTGACCGATGGGAAGCGAGACTTCTTTGTAGCGCTGATTTGCCTTTCCAGGTTGCTTGGTTGGCCAAAAAGGGCGTATGCGTTTTTTCCTGAATATATTCAGGAAAAAACGCATACGCCCTTTTTGGCCAAGGGCATCATTGTCGAGGTTTTGCCGCTTTTCCTGTGCTTTAAAGGCGATTCGAATCTACCTCCTGAAATCGGTTTCCTGCAATTCTGCCTTGCTTTCAAATTCTCTTCGTTGCCTTCCCTCAATATATTTGTGGACGGGAGTTATCATTTCTAACTGTGCAGGTCTGTGAATTGCAGTGCCCCTGAGCTCCATTTCTCAACTCGCTTTCTTGGGAGCTGGCCGCAAAAGCGCAGGATTGCTTCAGGCCCTATTCTGGCTCCGGGCGGCAGGCTGAGCCTGTGGTTAATTTTTCTTCCTGATGGGAAAATAGAGTGACGTGTGCCTGTCCCAACACCTAGAGCTAGTCTCTCATTGGTTCCCCCTCTTCCCGTTCATCCTCAGGACAAATTGCAACCTGTACGGAACAGGAGGTTAAAGGTGCTGATTCTCCAAGGAGGGAGATTGCTAGTAAAGCGGCTGAAATGGCGAACCGGAGCACAAGGAGATGAGAAATGAGGTGCGTTTTAGAAACCTTTCCCGATCACACGGTGTACCATCTTCTGGGTTTCTCATGCATGTTTTCGATGTAGGAAGATGCCCTTGAACCTGGAGATTTGGGACCCATGGGATGGGTACCACGCCGTACTACTTTAAAGGGTCTGCGTTAGCTCACCCAACCTCACCAAACCTCTCAGCCCCAAGAGTGTCCACCCTTATGGCTCAGTCAGCTGTGGGTCTAGATATGGTCAATCCAGGTGGCATCGCAGCCCCTGAACGAATTTTGTAAGAATTTCTCTTTCACTGTCTTTGTTTCACGGGTTTTTAAAAGTAATTGATTTTTATAATGGGGTTTAGCTGCTTTGCACTGCTGTGTTTATGCCGCTTTACACCCACTTGACTCACTTACAGAGAGATAGCAATACATAGGTTTTAAGATTCTTACTAGTCAAATATATTCTTGGGCGGTGAATAGGGGGTGTTGAGTCCAGTTCACTGAGCAAGGAGTAGGTCTTGTCTATTACATATTGGGTTTATGGAACGGTATCTGAGCTAATTTGAAACCCTTGTTTTATGCATCACCCCACCTCACCTTTCCCGTTAAGCAGCCATAGTGTGTTTTCTAAACGTGCGACTCTGTTCTGTTTTGTAATTCAGTTCAAGGGTAGCGGTTTTTACATTCCCTCTATAAGTGATATCTTATGATAAGTGTCTTTTTCTGTGTGACTTATTTCACTTAGAATCGTTATACCTAAATCCACTCATCATGCTGCTATTAGCCTTAGGACGTTGATTTCATGGCTGAGTGATATTCCATTGTACATAAGGACCACAACTTCTTTATCCATTCTTCTCTTTCCTGGGATGTTTCAGGTGTAACGAAGTGGAGGTTCTTGTCAACAGAGCAGCCCTAAACTTTGGGGTGCCTGTGTCTTGCTGATTTTTAGTTTTCCCAATTTATACGCCCATGAGTGGAAGTGCCCTATGCTCTCTAAGCTGAGTTTTTTCGATGTTTCAGGACACACCGTACACTTCTCCAGAGTGGCTGTTGGCAATTTACAGCCCGCCCATCAGTGTAGCAAGGCTCCCATTTCTCCATGGCCTGTCCTGCATTTCTGGTTTTGACACTTTATTCAGCATGGCCCTTTTGACCGATGGGAAGCGAGACTTCTTTGTAGCGCTGATTTGCCTTTCCAGGTTGCTTGGTTGGCCAAAAAGGGCGTATGCGTTTTTTCCTGAATATATTCAGGAAAAAACGCATACGCCCTTTTTGGCCAAGGGCATCATTGTCGAGGTTTTGCCGCTTTTCCTGTGCTTTAAAGGCGATTCGAATCTACCTCCTGAAATCGGTTTCCTGCAATTCTGCCTTGCTTTCAAATCCTCTTCGTTGCCTTCCCTCAATATATTTGTGGACGAGAGTTATCATTTCTAACTGTGCAGGTCTGTGAATTGCAGTGCCCCTGAGCTCCATTTCTCAACTCGCTTTCTTGGGAGCTGGCCGCAAAAGCGCAGGATTGCTTCAGGCCCTATTCTGGCTCCGGGCGGCAGGCTGAGCCTGTGGTTAATTTTTCTTCCTGATGGGAAAATAGTGACGTGTGCCTGTCCCAACACCTAGAGCTAGTCTCTCATTGGTTCCCCCTCTTCCCGTTCATCCTCAGGACAAATTGCAACCTGTACGGAACAGGAGGTTAAAGGTGCTGATTCTCCAAGGAGGGAGATTGCTAGTAAAGCGGCTGGAATGGCGAACCGGAGCACAAGGAGATGAGAAATGAGGTGCGTTTTAGAAACCTTTCCCGATCACACGGTGTACCATCTTCTGGGTTTCTCATGCATGTTTTCGATGTAGGAAGATGCCCTTTAACCTGGAGATTTGGGACCCATGGGATGGGTACCACATCGTATTACTTTAAAGGGTCTGCGTTAGCTCACCCAACCTCACCAAACCTCTCAGCCCCAAGAGTGTCCACCCTTATGGCTCAGTCAGCTGTGGGTCTAGATATGGTCAATCCAGGTGGCATCGCAACCCCTGAACGAATTTTGTAAGAATTTCTCTCTCTTTCACTGTCTTTGTTTCACGGGTTTTTAAAAGTAATTGATTTTTATAATGGGGTTTAGCTGCTTTGCACTGCTGTGTTTATGCCGCTTTACACCCACTTGACTCACTTACAGAGAGATAGCAATACATAGGTTTTAAGATTCTTACTAGTCAAATATATTCTTGGGCGGTGAATAGGGGGTGTTGAGTCCAGTTCACTGAGCAAGGAGTAGGTCTTGTCTATTACATATTGGGTTTATGGAACGGTATCTGAGATAATTTGAAACCCTTGTTTTATGCATCACCCCACCTCACCTTTCCCGTTAAGCAGCCATAGTGTGTTTTCTAAACGTGCGACTCTGTTCTGTTTTGTAATTCAGTTCAAGGGTAGCGGTTTTTACATTAGCCTCTGTAAGTGATATCTTATGATAAGTGTCTTTTTCTGTGTGACTTATTTCACTTAGAATCGTTGTACCTATATCCACTCATCATGCTGCTCCTAGCCTTATGACGTTGATTTCATGGCTGAGTGATATTCCATTGTACATAAGGACCACAACTTCTTTATCCATTCTTCTCTTTCCTTGGATGTTTCAGGTGTAACGAAGTGGAGGTTCTTGTCAACAGAGCAGCCCTAAACTTTGGGGTGCCTGTGTCTTGCTGATTTTTAGTTTTCCCAATTTATACGCCCATGAGTGGAAGTGCCCTATGCTCTCTAAGCTGAGTTTTTTAGATGTTTCAGGACACACCGTACACTTCTCCAGAGTGGCTGTTGGCCATTTACAGCCCGCCCATCAGCGTAGCAAGGCTCCCATTTCTCCATGGCCTGTCCTGCATTTCTGGTTTTGACACTTTATTCAGCATGGCCCTTTGGACCGATGGGAAGCGAGACTTCTTTGTAGCGCTGATTTGCCTTTCCAGGTTGCTTGGTTGGCCAAAAAGGGCGTATGCGTTTTTTCCTGAATATATTCAGGAAAAAACGCATACGCCCTTTTTGGCCAAGGGCATCATTGTCGAGGTTTTGCCGCTTTTCCTGTGCTTTAAAGGCGATTCGAATCTACCTCCTGAAATCGGTTTCCTGCAATTCTGCCTTGCTTTCAAATTCTCTTCGTTGCCTTCCCTCAATATATTTGTGGACGGGAGTTATCATTTCTAACTGTGCAGGTCTGTGAATTGCAGTGCCCCTGAGCTCCATTTCTCAACTCGCTTTCTTGGGAGCTGGCCGCAAAAGCGCAGGATTGCTTCAGGCCCTATTCTGGCTCCGGGCGGCAGGCTGAGCCTGTGGTTAATTTTTCTTCCTGATGGGAAAATAGAGTGACGTGTGCCTGTCCCAACACCTAGAGCTAGTCTCTCATTGGTTCCCCCTCTTCCCGTTCATCCTCAGGACAAATTGCAACCTGTACGGAACAGGAGGTTAAAGGTGCTGATTCTCCAAGGAGGGAGATTGCTAGTAAAGCGGCTGGAATGGCGAACCGGAGGACAAGGAGATGAAAAATGAGGTGCGTTTTAGAAACCTTTCCCGATCACACGGTGTACCATCTTCTGGGTTTCTCATGCATGTTTTCGATGTAGGAAGATGCCCTTAAACCTGGAGATTTGGGACCCATGGCATGGGTACCACGCCGTACTACTTTAAAGGGTCTGCGTTAGCTCACCCAACCTCACCAAACCTCTCAGCCCCAAGAGTGTCCACCCTTATGGCTCAGTCAGCTGTGGGTCTAGATATGGTCAATCCAGGTGGCATCGCAGCCCCTGAACGAATTTTGTAAGAATTTCTCTTTCACTGTCTTTGTTTCACGGGTTTTTAAAAGTAATTGATTTTTATAATGGGGTTTAGCTGCTTTCCACTGCTGTGTTTATGCCGCTTTACACCCACTTGACTCACTTACAGAGAGATAGCAATACATAGGTTTTAAGATTCTTACTAGTCAGATATATTCTTGGGCGGTGAATAGGGGGTGTTGAGTCCAGTTCACTGAGCAAGGAGTAGGTCTTGTCTATTACATATTGGGTTTATGGAACGGTATCTGAGCTAATTTGAAACCCTTGTTTTATGCATCACCCCACCTCACCTTTCCCGTTAAGCAGCCATAGTGTGTTTTCTAAACGTGTGACTCTGTTCTGTTTTGTAATTCAGTTCAAGGGTAGCGGTTTTTACATTCCCTCTATAAGTGATATCTTATGATAAGTGTCTTTTTCTGTGTGACTTATTTCACTTAGAATCCTCGTACCTAAATCCACTCATCATGCTGCTCCTAGCCTTAGGACGTTGATTTCATGGCTGAGTGATATTCCATTGTACATAAGGACCACAACTTCTTTATCCATTCTTCTCTTTCCTTGGATGTTTCAGGTGTAACGAAGTGGAGGTTCTTGTCAACAGAGCAGCCCTAAACTTTGGGGTGCCTGTGTCTTGCTGATGTTTAGTTTTCCCAATTTATACGCCCATGAGTGGAACTGCCCTATGCTCTCTAAGCTGAGTTTTTTAGATGTTTCAGGACACACCGTACACTTCTCCAGAGTGGCTGTTGGCCATTTACAGCCCGCCCATCAGCGTAGCAAGGCTCCCATTTCTCCATGGCCTGTCCTGCATTTCTGGTTTTGACACTTTATTCAGCATGGCCCTTTTGACCGATGGGAAGCGAGACTTCTTTGTAGCGCTGATTTGCCTTTCCAGGTTGCTTGGTTGGCCAAAAAGGGCGTATGCGTTTTTTCCTGAATATATTCAGGAAAAAACGCATACGCCCTTTTTGGCCAAGGGCATCATTGTCGAGGTTTTGCCGCTTTTCCTGTGCTTTAAAGGCGATTCGAATCTACCTCCTGAAATCTGTTTCCTGCAATTCTGCCTTGCTTTCAAATCCTCTTCGTTGCCTTCCCTCAATATATTTGTGGACGAGAGTTATCATTTCTAACTGTGCAGGTCTGTGAATTGCAGTGCCCCTGAGCTCCATTTTTCAACTCGCTTTCTTGGGAGCTGGCCGCAAAAGCGCAGGATTTCTTCAGGCCCTATTCTGGCTCCGGGCGGTAGGCTGAGCCTGTGGTTAATTCTACTTTCTGATGGGAAAATAGAGTGACGTGTGCCTGTCCCAACACCTAGAGCTAGTCTCTCATTGGTTCCCCCTCTTCCCGTTCATCCTCAGGACAAATTGCAACCTGTACGGAACAGGAGGTTAAAGGTGCTGATTCTCCAAGGAGGGAGATTGCTAGTAAAGCGGCTGGAATGGCGAACCGGAGCACAAGGAGATGAAAAATGAGGTGCGTTTTAGAAACCTTTCCCGATCACACGGTGTACCATCTTCTGGGTTTCTCATGCATGTTTTCGATGTAGGAAGATGCCCTTGAACCTGGAGATTTGGGACCATGGCATGGGTACCACGCCGTACTACTTTAAAGGGTCTGCGTTAGCTCACCCAACCTCACCAAACCTCTCAGCCCCAAGAGTGTCCACCCTTATGGCTCAGTCAGCTGTGGGTCTAGATATGGTCAATCCAGGTGGCATCGCAGCCCCTGAACGAATTTTGTAAGAATTTCTCTTTCACTGTCTTTGTTTCACGGGTTTTTAAAAGTAATTGATTTTTATAATGGGGTTTAGCTGCTTTGCACTGCTGTGTTTATGCCGCTTTACACCCACTTGACTCACTTACAGAGAGATAGCAATACATAGGTTTTAAGATTCTTACTAGTCAAATATATTCTTGGGCGGTGAATAGGGGGTGTTGAGTCCAGTTCACTGAGCAAGGAGTAGGTCTTGTCTATTACATATTGGGTTTATGGAACGGTATCTGAGCTAATTTGAAACCCTTGTTTTATGCATCACCCCACCTCACCTCTCCCGTTAAGCAGCCATAGTGTGTTTTCTAAACGTGCGACTCTGTTCTGTTTTGTAATTCAGTTCAAGGGTAGCGGTTTTTACATTCCCTCTATAAGTGATATCTTATGATAAGTGTCTTTTTCTGTGTGACTTATTTCACTTAGAATCGTTGTGCCTAAATCCACTCATCATGCTGCTCCTAGCCTTAGGACGTTGATTTCATGGCTGAGTGATATTCCATTGTACATAAGGACCACAACTTCTTTATCCATTCTTCTCTTTCCTGGGATGTTTCAGGTGTAACGAAGTGGAGGTTCTTGTCAACAGAGGAGCCCTAAACTTTGGGGTGCCTGTGTCTTGCTGATTTTTAGTTTTCCCAATTTATACGCCCATGAGTGGAAGTGCCCTATGCTCTCTAAGCTGAGTTTTTTCGATGTTTCAGGACACACCGTACACTTCTCCAGAGTGGCTGTTGGCAATTTACAGCCCGCCCATCAGTGTAGCAAGGCTCCCGTTTCTCCATGGCCTGTCCTGCATTTCTGGTTTTGACACTTTATTCAGCATGGCCCTTTTGACCGATGGGAAGCGAGACTTCTTTGTAGCGCTGATTTGCCTTTCCAGGTTGCTTGGTTGGCCAAAAAGGGCGTATGCGTTTTTTCCTGAATATATTCAGGAAAAAACGCATACGCCCTTTTTGGCCAAGGGCATCATTGTCGAGGTTTTGCCGCTTTTCCTGTGCTTTAAAGGCGATTCGAATCTACCTCCTGAAATCGGTTTCCTGCAATTCTGCCTTGCTTTCAAATCCTCTTCGTTGCCTTCCCTCAATATATTTGTGGACGAGAGTTATCATTTCTAACTGTGCAGGTCTGTGAATTGCAGTGCCCCTGAGCTCCATTTCTCAACTCGCTTTCTTGGGAGCTGGCCGCAAAAGCGCAGGATTGCTTCAGGCCCTATTCTGGCTCCAGGCGGCAGGCTGAGCCTGTGGTTAATTCTTCTTCCTGATGGGAAAATAGAGTGACGTGTGCCTGTCCCAACACCTAGAGCTAGTCTCTCATTGGTTCCCCCTCTTCCCGTTCATCCTCAGGACAAATTGCAACCTGTACGGAACAGGAGGTTAAAGGTGCTGATTCTCCAAGGAGGGAGATTGCTAGTAAAGCGGCTGGAATGGCGAACCGGAGCACAAGGAGATGAGAAATGAGGTGCGTTTTAGAAACCTTTCCCGATCACACGGTGTACCATCTTCTGGGTTTCTCATGCATGTTTTCGATGTAGGAAGATGCCCTTTAACCAGGAGATTTGGGACCCATGGGATGGGTACCACGTCGTATTACTTTAAAGGGTCTGCGTTAGCTCACCCAACCTCACCAAACCTCTCAGCCCCAAGAGTGTCCACCCTTATGTCTCAAACAGCTGTGGGTCTAGATATGGTCAATCCAGGTGGCATCGCAGCCCCTGAACGAATTTTGTAAGAATTTCTCTCTCTTTCACTGTCTTTGTTTCACGGGTTTTTAAAAGTAATTGATTTTTATAATGGGGTTTAGCTGCTTTGCACTGCTGTGTTTATGCCGCTTTACACCCACTTGACTCACTTACAGAGAGATAGCAATACATAGGTTTTAAGATTCTTACTAGTCAAATATATTCTTGGGCGGTGAATAGGGGGTGTTGAGTCCAGTTCACTGAGCAAGGAGTAGGTCTTGTCTATTACATATTGGGTTTATGGAACGGTATCTGAGCTAATTTGAAACCCTTGTTTTATGCATCACCCCACCTCACCTTTCCCGTTAAGCAGCCATAGTGTGTTTTCTAAACGTGCGACTCTGTTCTGTTTTGTAATTCAGTTCAAGGGTAGCGGTTTTTACATTAGCCTCTGTAAGTGATATCTTATGATAAGTGTCTTTTTCTGTGTGACTTATTTCACTTAGAATCGTTGTACCTATATCCACTCATCATGCTGCTCCTAGCCTTATGACGTTGATTTCATGGCTGAGTGATATTCCATTGTACATAAGGACCACAACTTCTTTATCCATTCTTCTCTTTCCTTGGATGTTTCAGGTGTAACGAAGTGGAGGTTCTTGTCAACAGAGCAGCCCTAAACTTTGGGGTGCCTGTGTCTTGCTGATTTTTAGTTTTCCCAATTTATACGCCCATGAGTGGAAGTGCCCTATGCTCTCTAAGCTGAGTTTTTTAGATGTTTCAGGACACACCGTACACTTCTCCAGAGTGGCTGTTGGCCATTTACAGCCCGCCCGTCAGCGTAGCAAGGCTCCCATTTCTCCATGGCCTCTCCTGCATTTCTGGTTTTGACACTTTATTCAGCATGGCCCTTTTGACCGATGGGAAGCGAGACTTCTTTGTAGCGCTGATTTGCCTTTCCAGGTTGCTTGGTTGGCCAAAAAGGGCGTATGCGTTTTTTCCTGAATATATTCAAGAAAAAACGCATACGCCCTTTTTGGCCAAGGGCATCATTGTCGAGGTTTTGCCGCTTTTCCTGTGCTTTAAAGGCGATTCGAATCTACCTCCTGAAATCTGTTTCCTGCAATTCTGCCTTGCTTTCAAATCCTCTTCGTTGCCTTCCCTCAATATATTTGTGGACGAGAGTTATCATTTCTAACTGTGCAGGTCTGTGAATTGCAGTGCCCCTGAGCTCCATTTCTCAACTCGCTTTCTTGGGAGCTGGCCGCAAAAGCGCAGGATTGCTTCAGGCCCTATTCTGGCTCCGGGCGGCAGGCTGAGCCTGTGGTTAATTCTTCTTCCTGATGGGAAAATAGAGTGACCTGTGCCTGTCCCAACACCTAGAGCTAGTCTCTCATTGGTTCCCCCTCTTCCCGTTCATCCTCAGGACAGATTGCAACCTGTAAGGAACAGGAGGTTAAAGGTGCTGATTCTCCAAGGAGGGAGATTGCTAGTAAAGTGGCTGGAATGGCGAACCGGAGCCCAAGGAGATGAGAAATGAGGTGCGTTTTAGAAACCTTTCCCTATCACACGGTGTACCATCTTTTGGGTTTCTCATGCATGTTTTCGATGTAGGAAGATGCCCTTGAACCTGGAGATTTGGGACCCATGGGATGGGTACCACGCTGTATTATTTTACAGGGTCTGCGTTAGCTCACCCAACCTCACCAAACCTCTCAGCCCCAAGAGTGTCCACCCTTATGGCTCAGTCAGCTGTGGGTCTAGATATGGTCAATCCAGGTGGCATCGCAGCCCCTGAACGAATTTTGTAAGAATTTCTCTTTCACTGTCTTTGTTTCACGGGTTTTTAAAAGTAATTGATTTTTATAATGGGGTTTAGCTGCTTTGCACTGCTGTGTTTATGCCGCTTTACACCCACTTGACTCACTTACAGAGAGATAGCAATACATAGGTTTTAAGATTCTTACCAGTCAGATATATTCTTGGGCGGTGAATAGGGGGTGTTGAGTCCAGTTCACTGAGCAAGGAGTAGGTCTTGTCTATTACATATTGGGTTTATGGAACGGTATCTGAGCTAATTTGAAACCCTTGTTTTATGCATCACCCCACCTCACCTTTCCCGTTAAGCAGCCATAGTGTGTTTTCTAAACGTGTGACTCTGTTCTGTTTTGTAATTCAGTTCAAGGGTAGCGGTTTTTACATTCCCTCTATAAGTGATATCTTATGATAAGTGTCTTTTTCTGTGTGACTTATTTCACTTAGAATCGTCGTACCTAAATCCACTCATAATGCTGCTCGTAGCCTTAGGACGTTGATTTCATGGCTGAGTGATATTCCATTGTACATAAGGACCACAACTTCTTTATCCATTCTTCTCTTTCCTGGGATGTTTCAGGTGTAACGAAGTGGAGGTTCTTGTCAACAGAGCAGCCCTAAACTTTGGGGTGCCTGTGTCTTGCTGATTTTTAGTTTTCCCAATTTATACGCCCATGAGTGGAAGTGCCCTATGCTCTCTAAGCTGAGTTTTTTAGATGTTTCAGGACACACCATACACTTCTCCAGAGTGGCTGTTGGCAATTTACAGCCCGCCCATCAGCGTAGCAAGGCTCCCATTTCTCCATGGCCTGTCCTGCATTTCTGGTTTTGAAACTTTATTCAGCATGGCCCTTTTGACCGATGGGAAGCGAGACTTCTTTGTAGCGCTGATTTGCCTTTGCAGGTTGCTTGGTTGGCCAAAAAGGGCGTATGCGTTTTTTCCTGAATATATTCAGGAAAAAACGCATACGCCCTTTTTGGCCAAGGGCATCATTGTAGAGGTTTTGCCGCTTTTCCTGTGCTTTAAAGGCGATTCGAATCTACCTCCTGAAATCTGTTTCCTGCAATTCTGCCTTGCTTTCAAATCCTCTTCGTTGCCTTCCCTCAATATATTTGTGGACGAGAGTTATCATTTCTAACTGTGCAGGTCTGTGAATTGCAGTGCCCCTGAGCTCCATTTTTCAACTCGCTTTCTTGGGAGCTGGCCGCAAAAGCGCAGGATTGCTTCAGGCCCTATTCTGGCTCCGGGCGGCAGGCTGAGCCTGTGGTTAATTCTTCTTCCTGATGGGAAAATAGAGTGACCTGTGCCTGTCCCAACACCTAGAGCTAGTCTCTCATTGGTTCCCCCTCTTCCCGTTCATCCTCAGGACAGATTGCAACCTGTAAGGAACAGGAGGGTAAAGGTGCTGATTCTCCAAGGAGGGAGATTGCTAGTAAAGTGGCTGGAATGGCGAACCGGAGCCCAAGGAGATGAGAAATGAGGTGCGTTTTAGAAACCTTTCCCTATCACACGGTGTACCATCTTCTGGGTTTCTCATGCATGTTTTCGATGTAGGAAGATGCCCTTGAACCTGGAGATTTGGGACCCATGGGATGGGTACCACGCTGTATTATTTTACAGGGTCTGCGTTAGCTCACCCAACCTCACCAAACCTCTCAGCCCCAAGAGTGTCCACCCTTATGGCTCAGTCAGCTGTGGGTCTAGATATGGTCAATCCAGGTGGCATCGCAGCCCCTGAACGAATTTTGTAAGAATTTCTCTTTCACTGTCTTTGTTTCACGGGTTTTTAAAAGTAATTGATTTTTATAATGGGGTTTAGCTGCTTTGCACTGCTGTGTTTATGCCGCTTTACACCCACTTGACTCACTTACAGAGAGATAGCAATACATAGGTTTTAAGATTCTTACTAGTCAGATATATTCTTGGGCGGTGAATAGGGGGTGTTGAGTCCAGTTCACTGAGCAAGGAGTAGGTCTTGTCTATTACATATTGGGTTTATGGAACGGTATCTGAGCTAATTTGAAACCCATGTTTTATGCATCACCCCACCTCACCTTTCCCGTTAAGCAGCCATAGTGTGTTTTCTAAACGTGCGACTCTGTTCTGTTTTGTAATTCAGTTCAAGGGTAGCGGTTTTTACATTAGCCTCTGTAAGTGATATCTTATGATAAGTGTCTTTTTCTGTGTGACTTATTTCACTTAGAATCGTTGTACCTATATCCACTCATCATGCTGCTCCTAGCCTTATGACGTTGATTTCATGGCTGAGTGATATTCCATTGTACATAAGGACCACAACTTCTTTATCCATTCTTCTCTTTCCTTGGATGTTTCAGGTGTAACGAAGTGGAGGTTCTTGTCAACAGAGCAGCCCTAAACTTTGGGGTGCCTGTGTCTTGCTGATTTTTAGTTTTCCCAATTTATACGCCCATGAGTGGAACTGCCCTATGCTCTCTAAGCTGAGTTTTTTAGATGTTTCAGGACACACCGTACACTTCTCCAGAGTGGCTGTTGGCCATTTACAGCCCGCCCATCAGCGTAGCAAGGCTCCCATTTCTCCATGGCCTGTCCTGCATTTCTGGTTTTGACACTTTATTCAGCATGGCCCTTTGGACCGATGGGAAGCGAGACTTCTTTGTAGCGCTGATTTGCCTTTGCAGGTTGCTTGGTTGGCCAAAAAGGGCGTATGCGTTTTTTCCTGAATATATTCAGGAAAAAACGCATACGCCCTTTTTGGCCAAGGGCATCATTGTCGAGGTTTTGCCGCTTTTCCTGTGCTTTAAAGGCGATTCGAATCTACCTCCTGAAATCGGTTTCCTGCAATTCTGCCTTGCTTTCAAATTCTCTTCGTTGCCTTCCCTCAATATATTTGTGGACGGGAGTTATCATTTCTAACTGTGCAGGTCTGTGAATTGCAGTGCCCCTGAGCTCCATTTCTCAACTCGCTTTCTTGGGAGCTGGCCGCAAAAGCGCAGGATTGCTTCAGGCCCTATTCTGGCTCCGGGCGGCAGGCTGAGCCTGTGGTTAATTTTTCTTCCTGATGGGAAAATAGAGTGACGTGTGCCTGTCCCAACACCTAGAGCTAGTCTCTCATTGGTTCCCCCTCTTCCCGTTCATCCTCAGGACAAATTGCAACCTGTACGGAACAAGAGGTTAAAGGTGCTGATTCTCCAAGGAGGGAGATTGCTAGTAAAACGGCTGAAATGGCGAACCGGAGCACAAGGAGATGAGAAATGAGGTGCGTTTTAGAAACCTTTCCCGATCACACGGTGTACCATCTTCTGGGTTTCTCATGCATGTTTTCGATGTAGGAAGATGCCCTTGAACCTGGAGATTTGGGACCCATGGCATGGGTACCACGCCGTACTACTTTAAAGGGTCTGCGTTAGCTCACCCAACCTCACCAAACCTCTCAGCCCCAAGAGTGTCCACCCTTATGGCTCAGTCAGCTGTGGGTCTAGATATGGTCAATCCAGGTGGCATCGCAGCCCCTGAACGAATTTTGTAAGAATTTCTCTTTCACTGTCTTTGTTTCACGGGTTTTTAAAAGTAATTGATTTTTATAATGGGGTTTAGCTGCTTTGCACTGCTGTGTTTATGCCGCTTTACACCCACTTGACTCACTTACAGAGAGATAGCAATACATAGGTTTTAAGATTCTTACTAGTCAAATATATTCTTGGGCGGTGAATAGGGGGTGTTGAGTCCAGTTCACTGAGCAAGGAGTAGGTCTTGTCTATTACATATTGGGTTTATGGAACGGTATCTGAGCTAATTTGAAACCCTTGTTTTATGCATCACCCCACCTCACCTTTCCCGTTAAGCAGCCATAGTGTGTTTTCTAAACGTGCGACTCTGTTCTGTTTTGTAATTCAGTTCAAGGGTAGCGGTTTTTACATTCCCTCTATAAGTGATATCTTATGATAAGTGTCTTTTTCTGTGTGACTTATTTCACTTAGAATCGTTGTACCTAAATCCACTCATCATGCTGCTCCTAGCCTTAGGACGTTGATTTCATGGCTGAGTGATATTCCATTGTACATAAGGACCACAACTTCTTTATCCATTCTTCTCTTTCCTGGGATGTTTCAGGTGTAACGAAGTGGAGGTTCTTGTCAACAGAGCAGCCCTAAACTTTGGGGTGCCTGTGTCTTGCTGATTTTTAGTTTTCCCAATTTATACGCCCATGAGTGGAAGTGCCCTATGCTCTCTAAGCTGAGTTTTTTCGATGTTTCAGGACACACCGTACACTTCTCCAGAGTGGCTGTTGGCAATTTACAGCCCGCCCATCAGCGTAGCAAGGCTCCCATTTCTCCATGGCCTGTCCTGCATTTCTGGTTTTGACACTTTATTCAGCATGGCCCTTTTGACCGATGGGAAGCGAGACTTCTTTGTAGCGCTGATTTGCCTTTCCAGGTTGCTTGGTTGGCCAAAAAGGGCGTATGCGTTTTTTCCTGAATATATTCAGGAAAAAACGCATACGCCCTTTTTGGCCAAGGGCATCATTGTCGAGCTTTTGCCGCTTTTCCTGTGCTTTAAAGGCGATTCGAATCTACCTCCTGAAATCGGTTTCCTGCAATTCTGCCTTGCTTTCAAATCCTCTTCGTTGCCTTCCCTCAATATATTTGTGGACGAGAGTTATCATTTCTAACTGTGCAGGTCTGTGAATTGCAGTGCCCCTGAGCTCCATTTCTCAACTCGCTTTCTTGGGAGCTGGCCGCAAAAGCGCAGGATTGCTTCAGGCCCTCTTCTGGCTCCGGGCGGCAGGCTGAGCCTGTGGTTAATTCTTCTTCCTGATGGGAAAATAGAGTGACGTGTGCCTGTCCCAACACCTAGAGCTAGTCTCTCATTGGTTCCCCCTCTTCCCGTTCATCCTCAGGACAAATTGCAACCTGTACGGAACAGGAGGTTAAAGGTGCTGATTCTCCAAGGAGGGAGATTGCTAGTAAAGCGGCTGGAATGGCGAACTGGAGCACAAGGAGATGAGAAATGAGGTGCGTTTTAGAAACCTTTCCCGATCACACGGTGTACCATCTTCTGGGTTTCTCATGCATGTTTTCGATGTAGGAAGATGCCCTTGAACCTGGAGATTTGGGACCCATGGGATGGGTACCACGTCGTATTACTTTAAAGGGTCTGCGTTAGCTCACCCAACCTCACCAAACCTCTCAGCCCCAAGAGTGTCCACCCTTATGTCTCAAACAGCTGTGGGTCTAGATATGGTCAATCCAGGTGGCATCGCAGCCCCTGAACGAATTTTGTAAGAATTTCTCTCTCTTTCACTGTCTTTGTTTCACGGGTTTTTAAAAGTAATTGATTTTTATAATGGGGTTTAGCTGCTTTGCACTGCTGTGTTTATGCCGCTTTACACCCACTTGACTCACTTACAGAGAGATAGCAATACATAGGTTTTAAGATTCTTACTAGTCAAATATATTCTTGGGCGGTGAATAGGGGGTGTTGAGTCCAGTTCACTGAGCAAGGAGTAGGTCTTGTCTATTACATATTGGGTTTATGGAACGGTATCTGAGCTAATTTGAAACCCTTGTTTTATGCATCACCCCACCTCACCTTTCCCGTTAAGCAGCCATAGTGTGTTTTCTAAACGTGCGACTCTGTTCTGTTTTGTAATTCAGTTCAAGGGTAGCGGTTTTTACATTAGCCTCTGTAAGTGATATCTTATGATAAGTGTCTTTTTCTGTGTGACTTATTTCACTTAGAATCGTTGTACCTATATCCACTCATCATGCTGCTCCTAGCCTTATGACGTTGATTTCATGGCTGAGTGATATTCCATTGTACATAAGGACCACAACTTCTTTATCCATTCTTCTCTTTCCTTGGATGTTTCAGGTGTAACGAAGTGGAGGTTCTTGTCAACAGAGCAGCCCTAAACTTTGGGGTGCCTGTGTCTTGCTGATTTTTAGTTTTCCCAATTTATACGCCCATGAGTGGAAGTGCCCTATGCTCTCTAAGCTGAGTTTTTTAGATGTTTCAGGACACACCGTACACTTCTCCAGAGTGGCTGTTGGCCATTTACAGCCCGCCCGTCAGCGTAGCAAGGCTCCCATTTCTCCATGGCCTCTCCTGCATTTCTGGTTTTGACACTTTATTCAGCATGGCCCTTTTGACCGATGGGAAGCGAGACTTCTTTGTAGCGCTGATTTGCCTTTCCAGGTTGCTTGGTTGGCCAAAAAGGGCGTATGCGTTTTTTCCTGAATATATTCAAGAAAAAACGCATACGCCCTTTTTGGCCAAGGGCATCATTGTCGAGGTTTTGCCGCTTTTCCTGTGCTTTAAAGGCGATTCGAATCTACCTCCTGAAATCTGTTTCCTGCAATTCTGCCTTGCTTTCAAATCCTCTTCGTTGCCTTCCCTCAATATATTTGTGGACGAGAGTTATCATTTCTAACTGTGCAGGTCTGTGAATTGCAGTGCCCCTGAGCTCCATTTCTCAACTCGCTTTCTTGGGAGCTGGCCGCAAAAGCGCAGGATTGCTTCAGGCCCTATTCTGGCTCCGGGCGGCAGGCTGAGCCTGTGGTTAATTCTTCTTCCTGATGGGAAAATAGAGTGACCTGTGCCTGTCCCAACACCTAGAGCTAGTCTCTCATTGGTTCCCCCTCTTCCCGTTCATCCTCAGGACAGATTGCAACCTGTAAGGAACAGGAGGTTAAAGGTGCTGATTCTCCAAGGAGGGAGATTGCTAGTAAAGTGGCTGGAATGGCGAACCGGAGCCCAAGGAGATGAGAAATGAGGTGCGTTTTAGAAACCTTTCCCTATCACACGGTGTACCATCTTTTGGGTTTCTCATGCATGTTTTCGATGTAGGAAGATGCCCTTGAACCTGGAGATTTGGGACCCATGGGATGGGTACCACGCTGTATTATTTTACAGGGTCTGCGTTAGCTCACCCAACCTCACCAAACCTCTCAGCCCCAAGAGTGTCCACCCTTATGGCTCAGTCAGCTGTGGGTCTAGATATGGTCAATCCAGGTGGCATCGCAGCCCCTGAACGAATTTTGTAAGAATTTCTCTTTCACTGTCTTTGTTTCACGGGTTTTTAAAAGTAATTGATTTTTATAATGGGGTTTAGCTGCTTTGCACTGCTGTGTTTATGCCGCTTTACACCCACTTGACTCACTTACAGAGAGATAGCAATACATAGGTTTTAAGATTCTTACCAGTCAGATATATTCTTGGGCGGTGAATAGGGGGTGTTGAGTCCAGTTCACTGAGCAAGGAGTAGGTCTTGTCTATTACATATTGGGTTTATGGAACGGTATCTGAGCTAATTTGAAACCCTTGTTTTATGCATCACCCCACCTCACCTTTCCCGTTAAGCAGCCATAGTGTGTTTTCTAAACGTGTGACTCTGTTCTGTTTTGTAATTCAGTTCAAGGGTAGCGGTTTTTACATTCCCTCTATAAGTGATATCTTATGATAAGTGTCTTTTTCTGTGTGACTTATTTCACTTAGAATCGTCGTACCTAAATCCACTCATAATGCTGCTCGTAGCCTTAGGACGTTGATTTCATGGCTGAGTGATATTCCATTGTACATAAGGACCACAACTTCTTTATCCATTCTTCTCTTTCCTGGGATGTTTCAGGTGTAACGAAGTGGAGGTTCTTGTCAACAGAGCAGCCCTAAACTTTGGGGTGCCTGTGTCTTGCTGATTTTTAGTTTTCCCAATTTATACGCCCATGAGTGGAAGTGCCCTATGCTCTCTAAGCTGAGTTTTTTAGATGTTTCAGGACACACCATACACTTCTCCAGAGTGGCTGTTGGCAATTTACAGCCCGCCCATCAGCGTAGCAAGGCTCCCATTTCTCCATGGCCTGTCCTGCATTTCTGGTTTTGAAACTTTATTCAGCATGGCCCTTTTGACCGATGGGAAGCGAGACTTCTTTGTAGCGCTGATTTGCCTTTGCAGGTTGCTTGGTTGGCCAAAAAGGGCGTATGCGTTTTTTCCTGAATATATTCAGGAAAAAACGCATACGCCCTTTTTGGCCAAGGGCATCATTGTAGAGGTTTTGCCGCTTTTCCTGTGCTTTAAAGGCGATTCGAATCTACCTCCTGAAATCTGTTTCCTGCAATTCTGCCTTGCTTTCAAATCCTCTTCGTTGCCTTCCCTCAATATATTTGTGGACGAGAGTTATCATTTCTAACTGTGCAGGTCTGTGAATTGCAGTGCCCCTGAGCTCCATTTCTCAACTCGCTTTCTTGGGAGCTGGCCGCAAAAGCGCAGGATTGCTTCAGGCCCTATTCTGGCTCCGGGCGGCAGGCTGAGCCTGTGGTTAATTCTTCTTCCTGATGGGAAAATAGAGTGACCTGTGCCTGTCCCAACACCTAGAGCTAGTCTCTCATTGGTTCCCCCTCTTCCCGTTCATCCTCAGGACAGATTGCAACCTGTAAGGAACAGGAGGGTAAAGGTGCTGATTCTCCAAGGAGGGAGATTGCTAGTAAAGTGGCTGGAATGGCGAACCGGAGCCCAAGGAGATGAGAAATGAGGTGCGTTTTAGAAACCTTTCCCTATCACACGGTGTACCATCTTCTGGGTTTCTCATGCATGTTTTCGATGTAGGAAGATGCCCTTGAACCTGGAGATTTGGGACCCATGGGATGGGTACCACGCTGTATTATTTTACAGGGTCTGCGTTAGCTCACCCAACCTCACCAAACCTCTCAGCCCCAAGAGTGTCCACCCTTATGGCTCAGTCAGCTGTGGGTCTAGATATGGTCAATCCAGGTGGCATCGCAGCCCCTGAACGAATTTTGTAAGAATTTCTCTTTCACTGTCTTTGTTTCACGGGTTTTTAAAAGTAATTGATTTTTATAATGGGGTTTAGCTGCTTTGCACTGCTGTGTTTATGCCGCTTTACACCCACTTGACTCACTTACAGAGAGATAGCAATACATAGGTTTTAAGATTCTTACTAGTCAGATATATTCTTGGGCGGTGAATAGGGGGTGTTGAGTCCAGTTCACTGAGCAAGGAGTAGGTCTTGTCTATTACATATTGGGTTTATGGAACGGTATCTGAGCTAATTTGAAACCCATGTTTTATGCATCACCCCACCTCACCTTTCCCGTTAAGCAGCCATAGTGTGTTTTCTAAACGTGCGACTCTGTTCTGTTTTGTAATTCAGTTCAAGGGTAGCGGTTTTTACATTAGCCTCTGTAAGTGATATCTTATGATAAGTGTCTTTTTCTGTGTGACTTATTTCACTTAGAATCGTTGTACCTATATCCACTCATCATGCTGCTCCTAGCCTTATGACGTTGATTTCATGGCTGAGTGATATTCCATTGTACATAAGGACCACAACTTCTTTATCCATTCTTCTCTTTCCTTGGATGTTTCAGGTGTAACGAAGTGGAGGTTCTTGTCAACAGAGCAGCCCTAAACTTTGGGGTGCCTGTGTCTTGCTGATTTTTAGTTTTCCCAATTTATACGCCCATGAGTGGAACTGCCCTATGCTCTCTAAGCTGAGTTTTTTAGATGTTTCAGGACACACCGTACACTTCTCCAGAGTGGCTGTTGGCCATTTACAGCCCGCCCATCAGCGTAGCAAGGCTCCCATTTCTCCATGGCCTGTCCTGCATTTCTGGTTTTGACACTTTATTCAGCATGGCCCTTTGGACCGATGGGAAGCGAGACTTCTTTGTAGCGCTGATTTGCCTTTCCAGGTTGCTTGGTTGGCCAAAAAGGGCGTATGCGTTTTTTCCTGAATATATTCAGGAAAAAACGCATACGCCCTTTTTGGCCAAGGGCATCATTGTCGAGGTTTTGCCGCTTTTCCTGTGCTTTAAAGGCGATTCGAATCTACCTCCTGAAATCGGTTTCCTGCAATTCTGCCTTGCTTTCAAATTCTCTTCGTTGCCTTCCCTCAATATATTTGTGGACGGGAGTTATCATTTCTAACTGTGCAGGTCTGTGAATTGCAGTGCCCCTGAGCTCCATTTCTCAACTCGCTTTCTTGGGAGCTGGCCGCAAAAGCGCAGGATTGCTTCAGGCCCTATTCTGGCTCCGGGCGGCAGGCTGAGCCTGTGGTTAATTTTTCTTCCTGATGGGAAAATAGAGTGACGTGTGCCTGTCCCAACACCTAGAGCTAGTCTCTCATTGGTTCCCCCTCTTCCCGTTCATCCTCAGGACAAATTGCAACCTGTACGGAACAAGAGGTTAAAGGTGCTGATTCTCCAAGGAGGGAGATTGCTAGTAAAACGGCTGAAATGGCGAACCGGAGCACAAGGAGATGAGAAATGAGGTGCGTTTTAGAAACCTTTCCCGATCACACGGTGTACCATCTTCTGGGTTTCTCATGCATGTTTTCGATGTAGGAAGATGCCCTTGAACCTGGAGATTTGGGACCCATGGCATGGGTACCACGCCGTACTACTTTAAAGGGTCTGCGTTAGCTCACCCAACCTCACCAAACCTCTCAGCCCCAAGAGTGTCCACCCTTATGGCTCAGTCAGCTGTGGGTCTAGATATGGTCAATCCAGGTGGCATCGCAGCCCCTGAACGAATTTTGTAAGAATTTCTCTTTCACTGTCTTTGTTTCACGGGTTTTTAAAAGTAATTGATTTTTATAATGGGGTTTAGCTGCTTTGCACTGCTGTGTTTATGCCGCTTTACACCCACTTGACTCACTTACAGAGAGATAGCAATACATAGGTTTTAAGATTCTTACTAGTCAAATATATTCTTGGGCGGTGAATAGGGGGTGTTGAGTCCAGTTCACTGAGCAAGGAGTAGGTCTTGTCTATTACATATTGGGTTTATGGAACGGTATCTGAGCTAATTTGAAACCCTTGTTTTATGCATCACCCCACCTCACCTTTCCCGTTAAGCAGCCATAGTGTGTTTTCTAAACGTGCGACTCTGTTCTGTTTTGTAATTCAGTTCAAGGGTAGCGGTTTTTACATTCCCTCTATAAGTGATATCTTATGATAAGTGTCTTTTTCTGTGTGACTTATTTCACTTAGAATCGTTGTACCTAAATCCACTCATCATGCTGCTCCTAGCCTTAGGACGTTGATTTCATGGCTGAGTGATATTCCATTGTACATAAGGACCACAACTTCTTTATCCATTCTTCTCTTTCCTGGGATGTTTCAGGTGTAACGAAGTGGAGGTTCTTGTCAACAGAGCAGCCCTAAACTTTGGGGTGCCTGTGTCTTGCTGATTTTTAGTTTTCCCAATTTATACGCCCATGAGTGGAAGTGCCCTATGCTCTCTAAGCTGAGTTTTTTCGATGTTTCAGGACACACCGTACACTTCTCCAGAGTGGCTGTTGGCAATTTACAGCCCGCCCATCAGCGTAGCAAGGCTCCCATTTCTCCATGGCCTGTCCTGCATTTCTGGTTTTGACACTTTATTCAGCATGGCCCTTTTGACCGATGGGAAGCGAGACTTCTTTGTAGCGCTGATTTGCCTTTCCAGGTTGCTTGGTTGGCCAAAAAGGGCGTATGCGTTTTTTCCTGAATATATTCAGGAAAAAACGCATACGCCCTTTTTGGCCAAGGGCATCATTGTCGAGCTTTTGCCGCTTTTCCTGTGCTTTAAAGGCGATTCGAATCTACCTCCTGAAATCGGTTTCCTGCAATTCTGCCTTGCTTTCAAATCCTCTTCGTTGCCTTCCCTCAATATATTTGTGGACGAGAGTTATCATTTCTAACTGTGCAGGTCTGTGAATTGCAGTGCCCCTGAGCTCCATTTCTCAACTCGCTTTCTTGGGAGCTGGCCGCAAAAGCGCAGGATTGCTTCAGGCCCTCTTCTGGCTCCGGGCGGCAGGCTGAGCCTGTGGTTAATTCTTCTTCCTGATGGGAAAATAGAGTGACGTGTGCCTGTCCCAACACCTAGAGCTAGTCTCTCATTGGTTCCCCCTCTTCCCGTTCATCCTCAGGACAAATTGCAACCTGTACGGAACAGGAGGTTAAAGGTGCTGATTCTCCAAGGAGGGAGATTGCTAGTAAAGCGGCTGGAATGGCGAACTGGAGCACAAGGAGATGAGAAATGAGGTGCGTTTTAGAAACCTTTCCCGATCACACGGTGTACCATCTTCTGGGTTTCTCATGCATGTTTTCGATGTAGGAAGATGCCCTTGAACCTGGAGATTTGGGACCCATGGGATGGGTACCACGTCGTATTACTTTAAAGGGTCTGCGTTAGCTCACCCAACCTCACCAAACCTCTCAGCCCCAAGAGTGTCCACCCTTATGGCTCAGTCAGCTGTGGGTCTAGATATGGTCAATCCAGGTGGCATCGCAGCCCCTGAACGAATTTTGTAAGAATTTCTCTCTCTTTCACTGTCTTTGTTTCACGGGTTTTTAAAAGTAATTGATTTTTATAATGGGGTTTAGCTGCTTTGCACTGCTGTGTTTATGCCGCTTTACACCCACTTGACTCACTTACAGAGAGATAGCAATACATAGGTTTTAAGATTCTTACTAGTCAAATATATTCTTGGGCGGTGAATAGGGGGTGTTGAGTCCAGTTCACTGAGCAAGGAGTAGGTCTTGTCTATTACATATTGGGTTTATGGAACGGTATCTGAGCTAATTTGAAACCCTTGTTTTATGCATCACCCCACCTCACCTTTCCCGTTAAGCAGCCATAGTGTGTTTTCTAAACGTGCGACTCTGTTCTGTTTTGTAATTCAGTTCAAGGGTAGCGGTTTTTACATTCCCTCTATAAGTGATATCTTATGATAAGTGTCTTTTTCTGTGTGACTTATTTCACTTAGAATCGTTGTACCTAAATCCACTCATCATGCTGCTCCTAGCCTTAGGACGTTGATTTCATGGCTGAGTGATATTCCATTGTACATAAGGACCACAACTTCTTTATCCATTCTTCTCTTTCCTGGGATGTTTCAGGTGTAACGAAGTGGAGGTTCTTGTCAACAGAGCAGCCCTAAACTTTGGGGTGCCTGTGTCTTGCTGATTTTTAGTTTTCCCAATTTATACGCCCATGAGTGGAAGTGCCCTATGCTCTCTAAGCTGAGTTTTTTCGATGTTTCAGGACACACCGTACACTTCTCCAGAGTGGCTGTTGGCAATTTACAGCCCGCCCATCAGTGTAGCAAGGCTCCCATTTCTCCATGGCCTGTCCTGCATTTCTGGTTTTGACACTTTATTCAGCATGGCCCTTTTGACCGATGGGAAGCGAGACTTCTTTGTAGCGCTGATTTGCCTTTCCAGGTTGCTTGGTTGGCCAAAAAGGGCGTATGCGTTTTTTCCTGAATATATTCAGGAAAAAACGCATACGCCCTTTTTGGCCAAGGGCATCATTGTCGAGGTTTTGCCGCTTTTCCTGTGCTTTAAAGGCGATTCGAATCTACCTCCTGAAATCGGTTTCCTGCAATTCTGCCTTGCTTTCAAATCCTCTTCGTTGCCTTCCCTCAATATATTTGTGGACGAGAGTTATCATTTCTAACTGTGCAGGTCTGTGAATTGCAGTGCCCCTGAGCTCCATTTCTCAACTCGCTTTCTTGGGAGCTGGCCGCAAAAGCGCAGGATTGCTTCAGGCCCTATTCTGGCTCCGGGCGGCAGGCTGAGCCTGTGGTTAATTCTTCTTCCTGATGGGAAAATAGAGTGACGTGTGCCTGTCCCAACACCTAGAGCTAGTCTCTCATTGGTTCCCCCTCTTCCCGTTCATCCTCAGGACAAATTGCAACCTGTACGGAACAGGAGGTTAAAGGTGCTGATTCTCCAAGGAGGGAGATTGCTAGTAAAGCGGCTGGAATGGCGAACCGGAGCACAAGGAGATGAGAAATGAGGTGCGTTTTAGAAACCTTTCCCGATCACACGGTGTACCATCTTCTGGGTTTCTCATGCATGTTTTCGATGTAGGAAGATGCCCTTTAACCTGGAGATTTGGGACCCATGGGATGGGTACCACGTCGTACTACTTTAAAGGGTCTGCGTTAGCTCACCCAACCTCACCAAACCTCTCAGCCCCAAGAGTGTCCACCCTTATGGCTCAGTCAGCTGTGGGTCTAGATATGGTCAATCCAGGTGGCATCGCAGCCCCTGAACGAATTTTGTAAGAATTTCTCTCTCTTTCACTGTCTTTGTTTCACGGGTTTTTAAAAGTAATTGATTTTTATAATGGGGTTTAGCTGCTTTGCACTGCTGTGTTTATGCCGCTTTACACCCACTTGACTCACTTACAGAGAGATAGCAATACATAGGTTTTAAGATTCTTACTAGTCAGATATATTCTTGGGCGGTGAATAGGGGGTGTTGAGTCCAGTTCACTGAGCAAGGAGTAGGTCTTGTCTATTACATATTGGGTTTATGGAACGGTATCTGAGCTAATTTGAAACCCTTGTTTTATGCATCACCCCACCTCACCTTTCCCGTTAAGCAGCCATAGTGTGTTTTCTAAACGTGCGACTCTGTTCTGTTTTGTAATTCAGTTCAAGGGTAGCGGTTTTTACATTCCCTCTATAAGTGATATCTTATGATAAGTGTCTTTTTCTGTGTGACTTATTTCACTTAGAATCGTCGTACCTAAATCCACTCATCATGCTGCTCCTAGCCTTATGACGTTGATTTCATGGCTGAGTGATATTCCATTGTACATAAGGACCACAACTTCTTTATCCATTCTTCTCTTTCCTGGGATGTTTCAGGTGTAACGAAGTGGAGGTTCTTGTCAACAGAGCAGCCCTAAACTTTGGGGTGCCTGTGTCTTGCTGATTTTTAGTTTTCCCAATTTATACGCCCATGAGTGCAAGTGCCCTATGCTCTCTAAGCTGAGTTTTTTAGATGTTTCAGGACACACCGTACACTTCTCCAGAGTGGCTGTTGGCCATTTACAGCCCGCCCATCAGCGTAGCAAGGCTCCCATTTCTCCATGGCCTGTCCTGCATTTCTGGTTTTGACACTTTATTCAGCATGGCCCTTTTGACCGATGGGAAGCGAGACTTCTTTGTAGCGCTGATTTGCCTTTCCAGGTTGCTTGGTTGGCCAAAAAGGGCGTATGCGTTTTTTCCTGAATATATTCAGGAAAAAACGCATACGCCCTTTTTGGCCAAGGGCATCATAGTCGAGGTTTTGCCGCTTTTCCTGTGCTTTAAAGGCGATTCGAATCTACCTCCTGAAATCGGTTTCCTGCAATTCTGCCTTGCTTTCAAATTCTCTTCGTTGCCTTCCCTCAATATATTTGTGGACGAGAGTTATCATTTCTAACTGTGCAGGTCTGTGAATTGCAGTGCCCCTGAGCTCCATTTCTCAACTCGCTTTCTTGGGAGCTGGCCGCAAAAGCGCAGGATTGCTTCAGGCCCTATTCTGGCTCCGGGCGGCAGGCTGAGCCTGTGGTTAATTTTTCTTCCTGATGGGAAAATAGAGTGACGTGTGCCTGTCCCAACACCTAGAGCTAGTCTCTCATTGGTTCCCCCTCTTCCCGTTCATCCTCAGGACACATTGCAACCTGTACGGAACAGGAGGTTAAAGGTGCTGATTCTCCAAGGAGGGAGATTGCTAGTAAAGCGGCTGGAATGGCGAACCGGAGCACAAGGAGACGAGAAATGAGGTGCGTTTTAGAAACCTTTCCCGATCACACGGTGTACCATCTTCTGGGTTTCTCATGCATGTTTTCGATGTAGGAAGATGCCCTTGAACCTGGAGATTTGGGACCCATGGGATGGGTACCACGCTGTATTATTTTACAGGGTCTGCGTTAGCTCACCCAACCTCACCAAACCTCTCAGCCCCAAGAGTGTCCACCCTTATGGCTCAGTCAGCTGTGGGTCTAGATATGGTCAATCCAGGTGGCATCGCAGCCCCTGAACGAATTTTGTAAGAATTTCTCTTTCACTGTCTTTGTTTCACGAGTTTTTAAAAGTAATTGATTTTTATAATGGGGTTTAGCTGCTTTGCACTGCTGTGTTTATGCCGCTTTACACCCACTTGACTCACTTACAGAGAGATAGCAATACATAGGTTTTAAGATTCTTACTAGTCAGATATATTCTTGGGCGGTGAATAGGGGGTGTTGAGTCCAGTTCACTGAGCAAGGAGTAGGTCTTGTCTATTACATATTGGGTTTATGGAACGGTATCTGAGCTAATTTGAAACCCTTGTTTTATGCATCACCCCACCTCACCTTTCCCGTTAAGCAGCCATAGTGTGTTTTCTAAACGTGTGACTCTGTTCTGTTTTGTAATTCAGTTCAAGGGTAGCGGTTTTTACATTCCCTCTATAAGTGATATCTTATGATAAGTGTCTTTTTCTGTGTGACTTATTTCACTTAGAATCGTCGTACCTAAATCCACTCATCATGCTGCTCCTAGCCTTAGGACGTTGATTTCATGGCTGAGTGATATTCCATTGTACATAAGGACCACAACTTCTTTATCCATTCTTCTCTTTCCTGGGATGTTTCAGGTGTAACGAAGTGGAGGTTCTTGTCAACAGAGCAGCCCTAAACTTTGGGGTGCCTGTGTCTTGCTGATTTTTAGTTTTCCCAATTTATACGCCCATGAGTGGAAGTGCCCTATGCTCTCTAAGCTGAGTTTTTTAGATGTTTCAGGACACACCGTACACTTCTCCAGAGTGGCTGTTGGCAATTTACAGCCCGCCCATCAGCGTAGCAAGGCTCCCATTTCTCCATGGCCTGTCCTGCATTTCTGGTTTTGACAATTTATTCAGCATGGCCCTTTTGACCGATGGGAAGCGAGACTTCTTTGTAGCGCTGATTTGCCTTTCCAGGTTGCTTGGTTGGCCAAAAAGGGCGTATGCGTTTTTTCCTGAATATATTCAGGAAAAAACGCATACGCCCTTTTTGGCCAAGGGCATCATTGTCGAGGTTTTGCCGCTTTTCCTGTGCTTTAAAGGCGATTCGAATCTACCTCCTGAAATCTGTTTCCTGCAATTCTGCCTTGCTTTCAAATCCTCTTCGTTGCCTTCCCTCAATATATTTGTGGACGAGAGTTATCATTTCTAACTGTGCAGGTCTGTGAATTGCAGTGCCCCTGAGCTCCATTTCTCAACTCGCTTTCTTGGGAGCTGGCCGCAAAAGCGCAGGATTGCTTCAGGCTCTATTCTGGCTCCGGGCGGCAGGCTGAGCCTGTGGTTAATTCTTCTTCCTGATGGGAAAATAGAGTGACCTGTGCCTGTCCCAACACCTAGAGCTAGTCTCTCATTGGTTCCCCCTCTTCCCGTTCATCCTCAGGACAGATTGCAACCTGTAAGGAACAGGAGGTTAAAGGTGCTGATTCTCCAAGGAGGGAGATTGCTAATAAAGTGGCTGGAATGGCGAACCGGAGCACAAGGAGATGAGAAATGAGGTGCATTTTAGAAACCTTTCCCTATCACACGGTGTACCATCTTCTGGGTTTCTCATGCATGTTTTCGATGTAGGAAGATGCCCTTGAACCTGGAGATTTGGGACCCATGGGATGGGTACCACGCTGTATTATTTTACAGGGTCTGCGTTAGCTCACCCAACCTCACCAACCCTCTCAGCCCCAAGAGTGTCCACCCTTATGGCTCAGTCAGCTGTGGGTCTAGATATGGTCAATCCAGGTGGCATCGCAGCCCCTGAACGAATTTTGTAAGAATTTCTCTTTCACTGTCTTTGTTTCACGGGTTTTTAAAAGTAATTGATTTTTATAATGGGGTTTAGCTGCTTTGCACTGCTGTGTTTATGCCGCTTTACACCCACTTGACTCACTTACAGAGAGATAGCAATACATAGGTTTTAAGATTCTTACTAGTCAGATATATTCTTGGGCGGTGAATAGGGGGTGTTGAGTCCAGTTCACTGAGCAAGGAGTAGGTCTTGTCTATTACATATTGGGTTTATGGAACGGTATCTGAGCTAATTTGAAACCCTTGTTTTATGCATCACCCCACCTCACCTTTCCCGTTAAGCAGCCATAGTGTGTTTTCTAAACGTGTGACTCTGTTCTGTTTTGTAATTCAGTTCAAGGGTAGCGGTTTTTACATTCCCTCTATAAGTGATATCTTATGATAAGTGTCTTTTTCTGTGTGACTTATTTCACTTAGAATCGTCGTACCTAAATCCACTCATCATGCTGCTCCTAGCCTTAGGACGTTGATTTCATGGCTGAGTGATATTCCATTGTACATAAGGACCACAACTTCTTTATCGATTCTTCTCTTTCCTGGGATGTTTCAGGTGTAACGAAGTGGAGGTTCTTGTCAACAGAGCAGCCCTAAACTTTGGGGTGCCTGTGTCTTGCTGATTTTTAGTTTTCCCAATTTATCCGCCCATGAGTGGAAGTGCCCTATGCTCTCTAAGCTGAGTTTTTTAGATGTTTCAGGACACACCGTACACTTCTCCAGAGTGGCTGTTGGCCATTTACAGCCCGCCCATCAGCGTAGCAAGGCTCCCATTTCTCCATGGCCTGTCCTGCATTTCTGGTTTTGACACTTTATTCAGCATGGCCCTTTTGACCGATGGGAAGCGAGACTTCTTTGTAGCGCTGATTTGCCTTTGCAGGTTGCTTGGTTGGCCAAAAAGGGCGCATGCGTTTTTTCCTGAATATATTCAGGAAAAAACGCATACGCCCTTTTTGGCCAAGGGCATCATTGTCGAGGTTTTGCCGCTTTTCCTGTGCTTTAAAGGCGATTCGAATCTACCTCCTGAAATCTGTTTCCTGCAATTCTGCCTTGCTTTCAAATCCTCTTCGTTGCCTTCCCTCAATATATTTGTGGACGAGAGTTATCATTTCTAACTGTGCAGGTCTGTGAATTGCAGTGCCCCTGAGCTCCATTTCTCAACTCGCTTTCTTGGGAGCTGGCCGCAAAAGCGCAGGATTGCTTCAGGCCCTATTCTGGCTCCGGGCGGCAGGCTGAGCCTGTGGTTAATTCTTCTTCCTGATGGGAAAATAGAGTGACCTGTGCCTGTCCCAACACCCAGAGCTAGTCTCTCATTGGTTCCCCCTCTTCCCGTTCATCCTCAGGACAGTTTGCAACCTGTAAGGAACAGGAGGTTAAAGGTGCTGATTCTCCAAGGAGGGAGATTGCTAGTAAAGTGGCTGGAATGGCGAACCGGAGCCCAAGGAGATGAGAAATGAGGTGCGTTTTAGAAACCTTTCCCTATCACACGGTGTACCATCTTCTGGGTTTCTCATGCATGTTTTCGATGTAGGAAGATGCCCTTGAACCTGGAGATTTGGGACCCATGGGATGGGTACCACGCTGTATTATTTTACAGGGTCTGCGTTAGCTCACCCAACCTCACCAAACCTCTCAGCCCCAAGAGTGTCCACCCTTATGGCTCAGCCAGCTGTGGGTCTAGATATGGTCAATCCAGGTGGCATCGCAGCCCCTGAACGAATTTTGTAAGAATTTCTCTTTCACTGTCTTTGTTTCACGGGTTTTTAAAAGTAATTGATTTTTATAATGGGGTTTAGCTGCTTTGCACTGCTGTGTTTATGCCGCTTTACACCCACTTGACTCACTTACAGAGAGATAGCAATACATAGGTTTTAAGATTCTTACTAGTCAAATATATTCTTGGGCGGTGAATAGGGGGTGTTGAGTCCAGTTCACTGAGCAAGGAGTAGGTCTTGTCTATTACATATTGGGTTTATGGAACGGTATCTGAGCTAATTTGAAACCCTTGTTTTATGCATCACCCCACCTCACCTTTCCCGTTAAGCAGCCATAGTGTGTTTTCTAAACGTGTGACTCTGTTCTGTTTTGTAATTCAGTTCAAGGGTAGCGGTTTTTACATTCCCTCTATATGTGATATCTTATGATAAGTGTCTTTTTCTGTGTGACTTATTTCACTTAGAATCGTCGTACCTAAATCCACTCATCATGCTGCTCCTAGCCTTAGGACGTTGATTTCATGGCTGAGTGATATTCCATTGTACATAAGGACCACAACTTCTTTATCCATTCTTCTCTTTCCTGGGATGTTTCAGGTGTAACGAAGTGGAGGTTCTTGTCAACAGAGCAGCCCTAAACTTTGGGGTGCCTGTGTCTTGCTGATTTTTAGTTTTCCCAATTTATACGCCCATGAGTGGAAGTGCCCTATGCTCTCTAAGCTGAGTTTTTTAGATGTTTCAGGACACACCGTACACTTCTCCAGAGTGGCTGTTGGCAATTTACAGCCCGCCCATCAGCGTAGCAAGGCTCCCATTTCTCCATGGCCTGTCCTGCATTTCTGGTTTTGACAATTTATTCAGCATGGCCCTTTTGACCGATGGGAAGCGAGACTTCTTTGTAGCGCTGATTTGCCTTTCCAGGTTGCTTGGTTGGCCAAAAAGGGCGTATGCGTTTTTTCCTGAATATATTCAGGAAAAAACGCATACGCCCTTTTTGGCCAAGTGCATCATTGTCGAGGTTTTGCCGCTTTTCCTGTGCTTTAAAGGCGATTCGAATCTACCTCCTGAAATCTGTTTCCTGCAATTCTGCCTTGCTTTCAAATCCTCTTCGTTGCCTTCCCTCAATATATTTGTGGACGAGAGTTATCATTTCTAACTGTGCAGGTCTGTGAATTGCAGTGCCCCTGAGCTCCATTTCTCAACTCGCTTTCTTGGGAGCTGGCCGCAAAAGCGCAGGATTGCTTCAGGCTCTATTCTGGCTCCGGGCGGCAGGCTGAGCCTGTGGTTAATTCTTCTTCCTGATGGGAAAATAGAGTGACCTGTGCCTGTCCCAACACCTAGAGCTAGTCTCTCATTGGTTCCCCCTCTTCCCGTTCATCCTCAGGACAGATTGCAACCTGTAAGGAACAGGAGGTTAAAGGTGCTGATTCTCCAAGGAGGGAGATTGCTAATAAAGTGGCTGGAATGGCGAACCGGAGCACAAGGAGATGAGAAATGAGGTGCATTTTAGAAACCTTTCCCTATCACACGGTGTACCATCTTCTGGGTTTCTCATGCATGTTTTCGATGTAGGAAGATGCCCTTGAACCTGGAGATTTGGGACCCATGGGATGGGTACCACGCTGTATTATTTTACAGGGTCTGCGTTAGCTCACCCAACCTCACCAACCCTCTCAGCCCCAAGAGTGTCCACCCTTATGGCTCAGTCAGCTGTGGGTCTAGATATGGTCAATCCAGGTGGCATCGCAGCCCCTGAACGAATTTTGTAAGAATTTCTCTTTCACTGTCTTTGTTTCACGGGTTTTTAAAAGTAATTGATTTTTATAATGGGGTTTAGCTGCTTTGCACTGCTGTGTTTATGCCGCTTTACACCCACTTGACTCACTTACAGAGAGATAGCAATACATAGGTTTTAAGATTCTTACTAGTCAGATATATTCTTGGGCGGTGAATAGGGGGTGTTGAGTCCAGTTCACTGAGCAAGGAGTAGGTCTTGTCTATTACATATTGGGTTTATGGAACGGTATCTGAGCTAATTTGAAACCCTTGTTTTATGCATCACCCCACCTCACCTTTCCCGTTAAGCAGCCATAGTGTGTTTTCTAAACGTGTGACTCTGTTCTGTTTTGTAATTCAGTTCAAGGGTAGCGGTTTTTACATTCCCTCTATAAGTGATATCTTATGATAAGTGTCTTTTTCTGTGTGACTTATTTCACTTAGAATCGTCGTACCTAAATCCACTCATCATGCTGCTCCTAGCCTTAGGACGTTGATTTCATGGCTGAGTGATATTCCATTGTACATAAGGACCACAACTTCTTTATCGATTCTTCTCTTTCCTGGGATGTTTCAGGTGTAACGAAGTGGAGGTTCTTGTCAACAGAGCAGCCCTAAACTTTGGGGTGCCTGTGTCTTGCTGATTTTTAGTTTTCCCAATTTATCCGCCCATGAGTGGAAGTGCCCTATGCTCTCTAAGCTGAGTTTTTTAGATGTTTCAGGACACACCGTACACTTCTCCAGAGTGGCTGTTGGCCATTTACAGCCCGCCCATCAGCGTAGCAAGGCTCCCATTTCTCCATGGCCTGTCCTGCATTTCTGGTTTTGACACTTTATTCAGCATGGCCCTTTTGACCGATGGGAAGCGAGACTTCTTTGTAGCGCTGATTTGCCTTTGCAGGTTGCTTGGTTGGCCAAAAAGGGCGTATGCGTTTTTTCCTGAATATATTCAGGAAAAAACGCATACGCCCTTTTTGGCCAAGGGCATCATTGTCGAGGTTTTGCCGCTTTTCCTGTGCTTTAAAGGCGATTCGAATCTACCTCCTGAAATCTGTTTCCTGCAATTCTGCCTTGCTTTCAAATCCTCTTCGTTGCCTTCCCTCAATATATTTGTGGACGAGAGTTATCATTTCTAACTGTGCAGGTCTGTGAATTGCAGTGCCCCTGAGCTCCATTTCTCAACTCGCTTTCTTGGGAGCTGGCCGCAAAAGCGCAGGATTGCTTCAGGCCCTATTCTGGCTCCGGGCGGCAGGCTGAGCCTGTGGTTAATTCTTCTTCCTGATGGGAAAATAGAGTGACCTGTGCCTGTCCCAACACCCAGAGCTAGTCTCTCATTGGTTCCCCCTCTTCCCGTTCATCCTCAGGACAGTTTGCAACCTGTAAGGAACAGGAGGTTAAAGGTGCTGATTCTCCAAGGAGGGAGATTGCTAGTAAAGTGGCTGGAATGGCGAACCGGAGCCCAAGGAGATGAGAAATGAGGTGCGTTTTAGAAACCTTTCCCTATCACACGGTGTACCATCTTCTGGGTTTCTCATGCATGTTTTCGATGTAGGAAGATGCCCTTGAACCTGGAGATTTGGGACCCATGGGATGGGTACCACGCTGTATTATTTTACAGGGTCTGCGTTAGCTCACCCAACCTCACCAAACCTCTCAGCCCCAAGAGTGTCCACCCTTATGGCTCAGCCAGCTGTGGGTCTAGATATGGTCAATCCAGGTGGCATCGCAGCCCCTGAACGAATTTTGTAAGAATTTCTCTTTCACTGTCTTTGTTTCACGGGTTTTTAAAAGTAATTGATTTTTATAATGGGGTTTAGCTGCTTTGCACTGCTGTGTTTATGCCGCTTTACACCCACTTGACTCACTTACAGAGAGATAGCAATACATAGGTTTTAAGATTCTTACTAGTCAAATATATTCTTGGGCGGTGAATAGGGGGTGTTGAGTCCAGTTCACTGAGCAAGGAGTAGGTCTTGTCTATTACATATTGGGTTTATGGAACGGTATCTGAGATAATTTGAAACCCTTGTTTTATGCATCACCCCACCTCACCTTTCCCGTTAAGCAGCCATAGTGTGTTTTCTAAACGTGCGACTCTGTTCTGTTTTGTAATTCAGTTCAAGGGTAGCGGTTTTTACATTAGTCTCTGTAAGTGATATCTTATGATAAGTGTCTTTTTCTGTGTGACTTATTTCACTTAGAATCGTTGTACCTATATCCACTCATCATGCTGCTCCTAGCCTTATGACGTTGATTTCATGGCTGAGTGATATTCCATTGTACATAAGGACCACAACTTCTTTATCCATTCTTCTCTTTCCTTGGATGTTTCAGGTGTAACGAAGTGGAGGTTCTTGTCAACAGAGCAGCCCTAAACTTTGGGGTGCCTGTGTCTTGCTGATTTTTAGTTTTCCCAATTTATACGCCCATGAGTGGAACTGCCCTATGCTCTCTAAGCTGAGTTTTTTAGATGTTTCAGGACACACCGTACACTTCTCCAGAGTGGCTGTTGGCCATTTACAGCCCGCCCATCAGCGTAGCAAGGCTCCCATTTCTCCATGGCCTGTCCTGCATTTCTGGTTTTGACACTTTATTCAGCATGGCCCTTTTGACCGATGGGAAGCGAGAGTTCTTTGTAGCGCTGATTTGCCTTTCCAGGTTGCTTGGTTGGCCAAAAAGGGCGTATGCGTTTTTTCCTGAATATATTCAGGAAAAAACGCATACGCCCTTTTAGGCCAAGGGCATCATTGTCGAGGTTTTGCCGCTTTTCCTGTGCTTTAAAGGCGATTCGAATCTACCTCCTGAAATCGGTTTCCTGCAATTCTGCCTTGCTTTCAAATTCTCTTCGTTGCCTTCCCTCAATATATTTGTGGACGGGAGTTATCATTTCTAACTGTGCAGGTCTGTGAATTGCAGTGCCCCTGAACTCCATTTCTCAACTCGCTTTCTTGGGAGCTGGCCGCAAAAGCGCAGGATTGCTTCAGGCCCTATTCTGGCTCCGGGCGGCAGGCTGAGCCTGTGGTTAATTTTTCTTCCTGATGGGAAAATAGAGTGACCTGTGCCTGTCCCAACACCCAGAGCTAGTCTCTCATTGGTTCCCCCTCTTCCCGTTCATCCTCAGGACAGTTTGCAACCTGTAATGAACAGGAGGTTAAAGGTGCTGATTCTCCAAGGAGGGAGATTGCTAGTAAAGTGGCTGGAATGGCGAACCGGAGCCCAAGGAGATGAGAAATGAGGTGCGTTTTAGAAACCTTTCCCTATCACACGGTGTACCATCTTCTGGGTTTCTCATGCATGTTTTCGATGTAGGAAGATGCCCTTGAACCTGGAGATTTGGGACCCATGGGATGGGTACCACGCTGTATTATTTTACAGGGTCTGCGTTAGCTCACCCAACCTCACCAAACCTCTCAGCCCCAAGAGTGTCCACCCTTATGGCTCAGCCAGCTGTGGGTCTAGATATGGTCAATCCAGGTGGCATCGCAGCCCCTGAACGAATTTTGTAAGAATTTCTCTTTCACTGTCTTTGTTTCACGGGTTTTTAAAAGTAATTGATTTTTATAATGGGGTTTAGCTGCTTTGCACTGCTGTGTTTATGCCGCTTTACACCCACTTGACTCACTTACAGAGAGATAGCAATACATAGGTTTTAAGATTCTTACTAGTCAAATATATTCTTGGGCGGTGAATAGGGGGTGTTGAGTCCAGTTCACTGAGCAAGGAGTAGGTCTTGTCTATTACATATTGGGTTTATGGAACGGTATCTGAGCTAATTTGAAACCCTTGTTTTATGCATCACCCCACCTCACCTTTCCCGTTAAGCAGCCATAGTGTGTTTTCTAAACGTGTGACTCTGTTCTGTTTTGTAATTCAGTTCAAGGGTAGCGGTTTTTACATTCCCTCTATATGTGATATCTTATGATAAGTGTCTTTTTCTGTGTGACTTATTTCACTTAGAATCGTCGTACCTAAATCCACTCATCATGCTGCTCCTAGCCTTAGGACGTTGATTTCATGGCTGAGTGATATTCCATTGTACATAAGGACCACAACTTCTTTATCCATTCTTCTCTTTCCTGGGATGTTTCAGGTGTAACGAAGTGGAGGTTCTTGTCAACAGAGCAGCCCTAAACTTTGGGGTGCCTGTGTCTTGCTGATTTTTAGTTTTCCCAATTTATACGCCCATGAGTGGAAGTGCCCTATGCTCTCTAAGCTGAGTTTTTTAGATGTTTCAGGACACACCGTACACTTCTCCAGAGTGGCTGTTGGCAATTTACAGCCCGCCCATCAGCGTAGCAAGGCTCCCATTTCTCCATGGCCTGTCCTGCATTTCTGGTTTTGACAATTTATTCAGCATGGCCCTTTTGACCGATGGGAAGCGAGACTTCTTTGTAGCGCTGATTTGCCTTTCCAGGTTGCTTGGTTGGCCAAAAAGGGCGTATGCGTTTTTTCCTGAATATATTCAGGAAAAAACGCATACGCCCTTTTTGGCCAAGTGCATCATTGTCGAGGTTTTGCCGCTTTTCCTGTGCTTTAAAGGCGATTCGAATCTACCTCCTGAAATCTGTTTCCTGCAATTCTGCCTTGCTTTCAAATCCTCTTCGTTGCCTTCCCTCAATATATTTGTGGACGAGAGTTATCATTTCTAACTGTGCAGGTCTGTGAATTGCAGTGCCCCTGAGCTCCATTTCTCAACTCGCTTTCTTGGGAGCTGGCCGCAAAAGCGCAGGATTGCTTCAGGCTCTATTCTGGCTCCGGGCGGCAGGCTGAGCCTGTGGTTAATTCTTCTTCCTGATGGGAAAATAGAGTGACCTGTGCCTGTCCCAACACCTAGAGCTAGTCTCTCATTGGTTCCCCCTCTTCCCGTTCATCCTCAGGACAGATTGCAACCTGTAAGGAACAGGAGGTTAAAGGTGCTGATTCTCCAAGGAGGGAGATTGCTAATAAAGTGGCTGGAATGGCGAACCGGAGCACAAGGAGATGAGAAATGAGGTGCGTTTTAGAAACCTTTCCCTATCACACGGTGTACCATCTTCTGGGTTTCTCATGCATGTTTTCGATGTAGGAAGATGCCCTTGAACCTGGAGATTTGGGACCCATGGGATGGGTACCACGCTGTATTATTTTACAGGGTCTGCGTTAGCTCACCCAACCTCACCAAACCTCTCAGCCCCAAGAGTGTCCACCCTTATGGCTCAGTCAGCTGTGGGTCTAGATATGGTCAATCCAGGTGGCGTCGCAGCCCCTGAACGAATTTTGTAAGAATTTCTCTTTCACTGTCTTTGTTTCACGGGTTTTTAAAAGTAATTGATTTTTATAATGGGGTTTAGCTGCTTTGCACTGCTGTGTTTATGCCGCTTTACACCCACTTGACTCACTTACAGAGAGATAGCAATACATAGGTTTTAAGATTCTTACTAGTCAGATATATTCTTGGGCGGTGAATAGGGGGTGTTGAGTCCAGTTCACTGAGCAAGGAGTAGGTCTTGTCTATTACATATTGGGTTTATGGAACGGTATCTGAGCTAATTTGAAACCCTTGTTTTATGCATCACCCCACCTCACCTTTCCCGTTAAGCAGCCATAGTGTGTTTTCTAAACGTGTGACTCTGTTCTGTTTTGTAATTCAGTTCAAGGGTAGCGGTTTTTACATTCCCTCTATAAGTGATATCTTATGATAAGTGTCTTTTTCTGTGTGACTTATTTCACTTAGAATCGTCGTACCTAAATCCACTCATCATGCTGCTCCTAGCCTTAGGACGTTGATTTCATGGCTGAGTGATATTCCATTGTACATAAGGACCACAACTTCTTTATCCATTCTTCTCTTTCCTGGGATGTTTCAGGTGTAACGAAGTGGAGGTTCTTGTCAACAGAGCAGCCCTAAACTTTGGGGTGCCTGTGTCTTGCTGATTTTTAGTTTTCCCAATTTATCCGCCCATGAGTGGAAGTGCCCTATGCTCTCTAAGCTGAGTTTTTTAGATGTTTCAGGACACACCGTACACTTCTCCAGAGTGGCTGTTGGCCATTTACAGCCCGCCCATCAGCGTAGCAAGGCTCCCATTTCTCCATGGCCTGTCCTGCATTTCTGGTTTTGACACTTTATTCAGCATGGCCCTTTTGACCGATGGGAAGCGAGACTTCTTTGTAGCGCTGATTTGCCTTTGCAGGTTGCTTGGTTGGCCAAAAAGGGCGTATGCGTTTTTTCCTGAATATATTCAGGAAAAAACGCATACGCCCTTTTTGGCCAAGGGCATCATTGTCGAGGTTTTGCCGCTTTTCCTGTGCTTTAAAGGCGATTCGAATCTACCTCCTGAAATCTGTTTCCTGCAATTCTGCCTTGCATTCAAATCCTCTTCGTTGCCTTCCCTCAATATATTTGTGGACGAGAGTTATCATTTCTAACTGTGCAGGTCTGTGAATTGCAGTGCCCCTGAGCTCCATTTCTCAACTCGCTTTCTTGGGAGCTGGCCGCAAAAGCGCAGGATTGCTTCAGGCCCTATTCTGGCTCCGGGCGGCAGGCTGAGCCTGTGGTTAATTCTTCTTCCTGATGGGAAAATAGAGTGACCTGTGCCTGTCCCAACACCCAGAGCTAGTCTCTCATTGGTTCCCCCTCTTCCCGTTCATCCTCAGGACAGTTTGCAACCTGTAAGGAACAGGAGGTTAAAGGTGCTGATTCTCCAAGGAGGGAGATTGCTAGTAAAGTGGCTGGAATGGCGAACCGGAGCCCAAGGAGATGAGAAATGAGGTGCGTTTTAGAAACCTTTCCCTATCACACGGTGTACCATCTTCTGGGTTTCTCATGCATGTTTTCGATGTAGGAAGATGCCCTTGAACCTGGAGATTTGGGACCCATGGGATGGGTACCACGCTGTATTATTTTACAGGGTCTGCGTTAGCTCACCCAACCTCACCAAACCTCTCAGCCCCAAGAGTGTCCACCCTTATGGCTCAGCCAGCTGTGGGTCTAGATATGGTCAATCCAGGTGGCATCGCAGCCCCTGAACGAATTTTGTAAGAATTTCTCTTTCACTGTCTTTGTTTCACGGGTTTTTAAAAGTAATTGATTTTTATAATGGGGTTTAGCTGCTTTGCACTGCTGTGTTTATGCCGCTTTACACCCACTTGACTCACTTACAGAGAGATAGCAATACATAGGTTTTAAGATTCTTACTAGTCAAATATATTCTTGGGCGGTGAATAGGGGGTGTTGAGTCCAGTTCACTGAGCAAGGAGTAGGTCTTGTCTATTACATATTGGGTTTATGGAACGGTATCTGAGCTAATTTGAAACCCTTGTTTTATGCATCACCCCACCTCACCTTTCCCGTTAAGCAGCCATAGTGTGTTTTCTAAACGTGCGACTCTGTTCTGTTTTGTAATTCAGTTCAAGGGTAGCGGTTTTTACATTAGTCTCTGTAAGTGATATCTTATGATAAGTGTCTTTTTCTGTGTGACTTATTTCACTTAGAATCGTTGTACCTATATCCACTCATCATGCTGCTCCTAGCCTTATGACGTTGATTTCATGGCTGAGTGATATTCCATTGTACATAAGGACCACAACTTCTTTATCCATTCTTCTCTTTCCTTGGATGTTTCAGGTGTAACGAAGTGGAGGTTCTTGTCAACAGAGCAGCCCTAAACTTTGGGGTGCCTGTGTCTTGCTGATTTTTAGTTTTCCCAATTTATACGCCCATGAGTGGAACTGCCCTATGCTCTCTAAGCTGAGTTTTTTAGATGTTTCAGGACACACCGTACACTTCTCCAGAGTGGCTGTTGGCCATTTACAGCCCGCCCATCAGCGTAGCAAGGCTCCCATTTCTCCATGGCCTGTCCTGCATTTCTGGTTTTGACACTTTATTCAGCATGGCCCTTTTGACCGATGGGAAGCGAGAGTTCTTTGTAGCGCTGATTTGCCTTTCCAGGTTGCTTGGTTGGCCAAAAAGGGCGTATGCGTTTTTTCCTGAATATATTCAGGAAAAAACGCATACGCCCTTTTTGGCCAAGGGCATCATTGTCGAGGTTTTGCCGCTTTTCCTGTGCTTTAAAGGCGATTCGAATCTACCTCCTGAAATCGGTTTCCTGCAATTCTGCCTTGCTTTCAAATTCTCTTCGTTGCCTTCCCTCAATATATTTGTGGACGGGAGTTATCATTTCTAACTGTGCAGGTCTGTGAATTGCAGTGCCCCTGAACTCCATTTCTCAACTCGCTTTCTTGGGAGCTGGCCGCAAAAGCGCAGGATTGCTTCAGGCCCTATTCTGGCTCCGGGCGGCAGGCTGAGCCTGTGGTTAATTTTTCTTCCTGATGGGAAAATAGAGTGACGTGTGCCTGTCCCAACACCTAGAGCTAGTCTCTCATTGGTTCCCCCTCTTCCCGTTCATCCTCAGGACAAATTGCAACCTGTACGGAACAGGAGGTTAAAGGTGCTGATTCTCCAAGGAGGGAGATTGCTAGTAAAGCGGCTGAAATGGCGAACCGGAGCACAAGGAGATGAGAAATGAGGTGCGTTTTAGAAAACTTTCCCGGTCACACGGTGTACCATCTTCTGGGTTTCTCGTGCATGTTTTCAATGTAGGAATATGCCCTTGAACCTGGAGATTTGGGACCCATGGCATGGGTACCACGCCGTACTACTTTAAAGGGTCTGCGTTAGCTCACCCAACCTCACCAAACCTCTCAGCCCCAAGAGTGTCCACCCTTATGGCTCAGTCAGCTGTGGGTCTAGATATGGTCAATCCAGGTGGCATCGCAGCCCCTGAACGAATTTTGTAAGAATTTCTCTTTCACTGTCTTTGTTTCACGGGTTTTTAAAAGTAATTGATTTTTATAATGGGGTTTAGCTGCTTTGCACTGCTGTGTTTATGCCGCTTTACACCCACTTGACTCACTTACAGAGAGATAGCAATACATAGGTTTTAAGATTCTTACTAGTCAAATATATTCTTGGGCGGTGAATAGGGGGTGTTGAGTCCAGTTCACTGAGCAAGGAGTAGGTCTTGTCTATTACATATTGGGTTTATGGAACGGTATCTGAGCTAATTTGAAACCCTTGTTTTATGCATCACCCCACCTCACCTTTCCCGTTAAGCAGCCATAGTGTGTTTTCTAAACGTGCGACTCTGTTCTGTTTTGTAATTCAGTTCAAGGGTAGCGGTTTTTACATTCCCTCTATAAGTGATATCTTATGATAAGTGTCTTTTTCTGTGTGACTTATTTCACTTAGAATCGTTGTGCCTAAATCCACTCATCATGCTGCTCCTAGCCTTAGGACGTTGATTTCATGGCTGAGTGATATTCCATTGTACATAAGGACCACAACTTCTTTATCCATTCTTCTCTTTCCTGGGATGTTTCAGGTGTAACGAAGTGGAGGTTCTTGTCAACAGAGCAGCCCTAAACTTTGGGGTGCCTGTGTCTTTCTGATTTTTAGTTTTCCCAATTTATACGCCCATGAGTGGAAGTGCCCTATGCTCTCTAAGCTGAGTTTTTTAGATGTTTCAGGACACACCGTACACTTCTCCAGAGTGGCTGTTGGCAATTTACAGCCCGCCCATCAGTGTAGCAAGGCTCCCATTTCTCCATGGCCTGTCCTGCATTTCTGGTTTTGACACTTTATTCAGCATGGCCCTTTTGACCGATGGGAAGCGAGACTTCTTTGTAGCGCTGATTTGCCTTTCCAGGTTGCTTGGTTGGCCAAAAAGGGCGTATGCGTTTTTTCCTGAATATATTCAGGAAAAAACGCATACGCCCTTTTTGGCCAAGGGCATCATTGTCGAGGTTTTGCCGCTTTTCCTGTGCTTTAAAGGCGATTCGAATCTACCTCCTGAAATCTGTTTCCTGCAATTCTGCCTTGCTTTCAAATCCTCTTCGTTGCCTTCCCTCAATATATTTGTGGACGAGAGTTATCATTTCTAACTGTGCAGGTCTGTGAATTGCAGTGCCCCTGAGCTCCATTTCTCAACTCGCTTTCTTGGGAGCTGGCCGCAAAAGCACAGGATTGCTTCAGGCCCTATTCTGGCTCCGGGCGGCAGGCTGAGCCTGTGGTTAATTCTTCTTCCTGATGGGAAAATAGAGTGACGTGTGCCTGTCCCAACACCTAGAGCTAGTCTCTCATTGGTTCCCCCTCTTCCCGTTCATCCTCAGGACAAATTGCAACCTGTACGGAACAGGAGGTTAAAGGTGCTGATTCTCCAAGGAGGGAGATTGCTAGTAAAGCGGCTGGAATGGCGAACCGGAGCACAAGGAGATGAGAAATGAGGTGCGTTTTAGAAACCTTTCCCGATCACACGGTGTACCATCTTCTGGGTTTCTCATGCATGTTTTCGATGTAGGAAGATGCCCTTGAACCTGGAGATTTGGGACCCATGGCATGGGTACCACGTCGTATTACTTTAAAGGGTCTGCGTTAGCTCACCCAACCTCACCAAACCTCTCAGCCCCAAGAGTGTCCACCCTTATGGCTCAGTCAGCTGTGGGTCTAGATATGGTCAATCCAGGTGGCATCGCAGCCCCTGAACGAATTTTGTAAGAATTTGTCTTTCACTGTCTTTGTTTCACGGGTTTTTAAAAGTAATTGATTTTTATAATGGGGTTTAGCTGCTTTGCACTGCTGTGTTTATGCCGCTTTACACCCACTTGACTCACTTACAGAGAGATAGCAATACATAGGTTTTAAGATTCTTACTAGTCAAATATATTCTTGGGAGGTGAATAGGGGGTGTTGAGTCCAGTTCACTGAGCAAGGAGTAGGTCTTGTCTATTACATATTGGGTTTATGGAACGGTATCTGAGATAATTTGAAACCCTTGTTTTATGCATCACCCCACCTCACCTTTCCCGTTAAGCAGCCATAGTGTGTTTTCTAAACGTGCGACTCTGTTCTGTTTTGTAATTCAGTTCAAGGGTAGCGGTTTTTACATTAGCCTCTGTAAGTGATATCTTATGATAAGTGTCTTTTTCTGTGTGACTTATTTCACTTAGAATCGTTGTACCTATATCCACTCATCATGCTGCTCCTAGCCTTATGACGTTGATTTCATGGCTGAGTGATATTCCATTGTACATAAGGACCACAACTTCTTTATCCATTCTTCTCTTTCCTTGGATGTTTCAGGTGTAACGAAGTGGAGGTTCTTGTCAACAGAGCAGCCCTAAACTTTGGGGTGCCTGTGTCTTGCTGATTTTTAGTTTTCCCAATTTATACGCCCATGAGTGGAAATGCCCTATGCTCTCTAAGCTGAGTTTTTTAGATGTTTCAGGACACACCGTACACTTCTGCAGAGTGGCTGTTGGCCATTTACAGCCCGCCCATCAGCGTAGCAAGGCTCCCATTTCTCCATGGCCTGTCCTGCATTTCTGGTTTTGACACTTTATTCAGCATGGCCCTTTTGACCGATGGGAAGCGAGACTTCTTTGTAGCGCTGATTTGCCTTTCCAGGTTGCTTGGTTGGCCAAAAAGGGCGTATGCGTTTTTTCCTGAATATATTCAGGAAAAAACGCATACGCCCTTTTTGGCCAAGGGCATCATTGTCGAGGTTTTGCCGCTTTTCCTGTGCTTTAAAGGCGATTCGAATCTACCTCCTGAAATCGGTTTCCTGCAATTCTGCCTTGCTTTCAAATTCTCTTCGTTGCCTTCCCTCAATATATTTGTGGACGGGAGTTATCATTTCTAACTGTGCAGGTCTGTGAATTGCAGTGCCCCTGAGCTCCATTTCTCAACTCGCTTTCTTGGGAGCTGGCCGCAAAAGCGCAGGATTGCTTCAGGCCCTATTCTGGCTCCGGGCGGCAGGCTGAGCCTGTGGTTAATTTTTCTTCCTGATGGGAAAATAGAGTGACGTGTGCCTGTCCCAACACCTAGAGCTAGTCTCTCATTGGTTCCCCCTCTTCCCGTTCATCCTCAGGACAAATTGCAACCTGTACGGAACAGGAGGTTAAAGGTGCTGATTCTCCAAGGAGGGAGATTGCTAGTAAAGCGGCTGGAATGGCGAACCGGAGCACAAGGAGATGAAAAATGAGGTGCGTTTTAGAAACCTTTCCCGATCACACGGTGTACCATCTTCTGGGTTTCTCATGCATGTTTTCGATGTAGGAAGATGCCCTTGAACCTGGAGATTTGGGACCCATGGCATGGGTACCACGCCGTACTACTTTAAAGGGTCTGCGTTAGCTCACCCAACCTCACCAAACCTCTCAGCCCCAAGAGTGTCCACCCTTATGGCTCAGTCAGCTGTGGGTCTAGATATGGTCAATCCAGGTGGCATCGCAGCCCCTGAACGAATTTTGTAAGAATTTGTCTTTCACTGTCTTTGTTTCACGGGTTTTTAAAAGTAATTGATTTTTATAATGGGGTTTAGCTGCTTTGCACTGCTGTGTTTATGCCGCTTTACACCCACTTGACTCACTTACAGAGAGATAGCAATACATAGGTTTTAAGATTCTTACTAGTCAAATATATTCTTGGGCGGTGAATAGGGGGTGTTGAGTCCAGTTCACTGAGCAAGGAGTAGGTCTTGTCTATTACATATTGGGTTTATGGAACGGTATCTGAGCTAATTTGAAACCCTTGTTTTATGCATCACCCCACCTCACCTTTCCCGTTAAGCAGCCATAGTGTGTTTTCTAAACGTGCGACTCTGTTCTGTTTTGTAATTCAGTTCAAGGGTAGCGGTTTTTACATTAGCCTCTTTAAGTGATATCTTATGATAAGTGTCTTTTTCTGTGTGACTTATTTCACTTAGAATCGTCGTACCTATATCCACTCATCATGCTGCTCCTAGCCTTATGACGTTGATTTCATGGCTGAGTGATATTCCATTGTACATAAGGACCACAACTTCTTTATCCATTCTTCTCTTTCCTTGGATGTTTCAGGTGTAACGAAGTGGAGGTTCTTGTCAACAGAGCAGCCCTAAACTTTGGGTTGCCTGTGTCTTGCTGATTTTTAGTTTTCCCAATTTATACGCCCATGAGTGGAAGTGCCCTATGCTCTGTAAGCTGAGTTTTTTAGATGTTTCAGGACACACCGTACACTTCTCCAGAGTGGCTGTTGGCCATTTACAGCCCGCCCATCAGCGTAACAAGGCTCCCATTTCTCCATGGCCTGTCCTGCATTTCTGGTTTTGACACTTTATTCAGCATGGCCCTTTTGACCGATGGGAAGCGAGACTTCTTTGTAGCGCTGATTTGCCTTTCCAGGTTGCTTGGTTGGCCAAAAAGGGCGTATGCGTTTTTTCCTGAATATATTCAGGAAAAAACGCCTACGCCCTTTTTGGCCAAGGGCATCATTGTCGAGGTTTTGCCGCTTTTCCTGTGATTTAAAGGCGATTCGAATCTACCTCCTGAAATCGGTTTCCTGCAATTCTGCCTTGCTTTCAAATTCTCTTCGTTGCCTTCCCTCAATATATTTGTGGACGGGAGTTATCATTTCTAACTGTGCAGGTCTGTGAATTGCAGTGCCCCTGAGCTCCATTTCTCAACTCGCTTTCTTGGGAGCTGGCCGCAAAAGCGCAGGATTGCTTCAGGCCCTATTCTGGCTCCGGGCGGCAGGCTGAGCCTGTGGTTAATTTTTCTTCCTGATGGGAAAATAGAGTGACGTGTGCCTGTCCCAACACCTAGAGCTAGTCTCTCATTGGTTCCCCCTCTTCCCGTTCATCCTCAGGACAAATTGCAACCTGTACGGAACAGGAGGTTAAAGGTGCTGATTCTCCAAGGAGGGAGATTGCTAGTAAAGCGGCTGAAATGGCGAACCGGAGCACAAGGAGATGAGAAATGAGGTGCGTTTTAGAAACCTTTCCCGATCACACGGTGTACCATCTTCTGGGTTTCTCATGCATGTTTTCGATGTAGGAAGATGCCCTTGAACCTGGAGATTTGGGACCCATGGCATGGGTACCACGCCGTACTACTTTAAAGGGTCTGCGTTAGCTCACCCAACCTCACCAAACCTCTCAGCCCCAAGAGTGTCCACCCTTATGGCTCAGTCAGCTGTGGGTCTAGATATGGTCAATCCAGGTGGCATCGCAGCCCCTGAACGAATTTTGTAAGAATTTCTCTTTCACTGTCTTTGTTTCATGGGTTTTTAAAAGTAATTGATTTTTATAATGGGGTTTAGCTGCTTTGCACTGCTGTGTTTATGCCGCTTTACACCCACTTGACTCACTTACAGAGAGATAGCAATACATAGGTTTTAAGATTCTTACTAGTCAAATATATTCTTGGGCGGTGAATAGGGGGTGTTGAGTCCAGTTCACTGAGCAAGGAGTAGGTCTTGTCTATTACATATTGGGTTTATGGAACGGTATCTGAGCTAATTTGAAACCCTTGTTTTATGCATCAACCCACCTCACCTTTCCCGTTAAGCAGCCATAGTGTGTTTTCTAAACGTGCGACTCTGTTCTGTTTTGTAATTCAGTTCAAGGGTAGCGGTTTTTACATTCCCTCTATAAGTGATATCTTATGATAAGTGTCTTTTTCTGTGTGACTTATTTCACTTAGAATCGTTGTACCTAAATCCACTCATCATGCTGCTCCTAGCCTTAGGACGTTGATTTCATGGCTGAGTGATATTCCATTGTACATAAGGACCACAACTTCTTTATCCATTCTTCTCTTTCCTGGGATGTTTCAGGTGTAACGAAGTGGAGGTTCTTGTCAACAGAGCAGCCCTAAACTTTGGGGTGCCTGTGTCTTGCTGATTTTTAGTTTTCCCAATTTATACGCCCATGAGTGGAAGTGCCCTATGCTCTCTAAGCTGAGTTTTTTCGATGTTTCAGGACACACCGTACACTTCTCCAGAGTGGCTGTTGGCAATTTACAGCCCGCCCATCAGTGTAGCAAGGCTCCCATTTCTCCATGGCCTGTCCTGCATTTCTGGTTTTGACACTTTATTCAGCATGGCCCTTTTGACCGATGGGAAGCGAGACTTCTTTGTAGCGCTGATTTGCCTTTCCAGGTTGCTGGTTGGCCAAAAAGGGCGTATGCGTTTTTTCCTGAATATATTCAGGAAAAAACGCATTCGCCCTTTTTGGCCAAGGGCATCATTGTCGAGGTTTTGCCGCTTTTCCTGTGCTTTAAAGGCGATTCGAATCTATCTCCTGAAATCGGTTTCCTGCAATTCTGCCTTGCTTTCAAATCCTCTTCGTTGCCTTCCCTCAATATATTTGTGGACGAGAGTTATCATTTCTAACTGTGCAGGTCTGTGAATTGCAGTGCCCCTGAGCTCCATTTCTCAACTCGCTTTCTTGGGAGCTGGCCGCAAAAGCGCAGGATTGCTTCAGGCCCTCTTCTGGCTCCGGGCGGCAGGCTGAGCCTGTGGTTAATTCTTCTTCCTGATGGGAAAATAGAGTGACGTGTGCCTGTCCCAACACCTAGAGCTAGTCTCTCATTGGTTCCCCCTCTTCCCGTTCATCCTCAGGACAAATTGCAACCTGTACGGAACAGGAGGTTAAAGGTGCTGATTCTCCAAGGAGGGAGATTGCTAGTAAAGCGGCTGGAATGGCAAACTGGAGCACAAGGAGATGAGAAATGAGGTGCGTTTTAGAAACCTTTCCCGATCACACGGTGTACCATCTTCTGGGTTTCTCATGCATGTTTTCGATGTAGGAAGATGCCCTTGAACCTGGAGATTTGGGACCCATGGGATGGGTACCACGTCGTATTACTTTAAAGGGTCTGCGTTACCTCACCCAACCTCACCAAACCTCTCAGCCCCAAGAGTGTCCACCCTTATGGCTCAGTCAGCTGTGGGTCTAGATATGGTCAATCCAGATGGCATCGCAGCCCCTGAACGAATTTTGTAAGAATTTCTCTCTCTTTCACTGTCTTTGTTTCACGGGTTTTTAAAAGTAATTGATTTTTATAATGGGGTTTAGCTGCTTTGCACTGCTGTGTTTATGCCGCTTTACACCCACTTGACTCACTTACAGAGAGATAGCAATACATAGGTTTTAAGATTCTTACTAGTCAAATATATTCTTGGGCGGTGAATAGGGGGTGTTGAGTCCAGTTCACTGAGCAAGGAGTAGGTCTTGTCTATTACATATTGGGTTTATGGAACGGTATCTGAGCTAATTTGAAACCCTTGTTTTATGCATCAACCCACCTCACCTTTCCCGTTAAGCAGCCATAGTGTGTTTTCTAAACGTGCGACTCTGTTCTGTTTTGTAATTCAGTTCAAGGGTAGCGGTTTTTACATTCCCTCTATAAGTGATATCTTATGATAAGTGTCTTTTTCTGTGTGACTTATTTCACTTAGAATCGTTGTACCTATATCCACTCATCATGCTGCTCCTAGCCTTAGGACGTTGATTTCATGGCTGAGTGATATTCCATTGTACATAAGGACCACAACTTCTTTATCCATTCTTCTCTTTCCTGGGATGTTTCAGGTGTAACGAAGTGGAGGTTCTTGTCAACAGAGCAGCCCTAAACTTTGGGGTGCCTGTGTCTTGCTGATTTTTAGTTTTCCCAATTTATACGCCCATGAGTGGAAGTGCCCTATGCTCTCTAAGCTGAGTTTTTTCGATGTTTCAGGACACACCGTACACTTCTCCAGAGTGGCTGTTGGCAATTTACAGCCCGCCCATCAGTGTAGCAAGGCTCCCATTTCTCCATGGCCTGTCCTGCATTTCTGGTTTTGACACTTTATTCAGCATGGCCCTTTTGACCGATGGGAAGCGAGACTTCTTTGTAGCGCTGATTTGCCTTTCCAGGTTGCTTGGTTGGCCAAAAAGGGCGTATGCGTTTTTTCCTGAATATATTCAGGAAAAAACGCATTCGCCCTTTTTGGCCAAGGGCATCATTGTCGAGGTTTTGCCGCTTTTCCTGTGCTTTAAAGGCGATTCGAATCTATCTCCTGAAATCGGTTTCCTGCAATTCTGCCTTGCTTTCAAATCCTCTTCGTTGCCTTCCCTCAATATATTTGTGGACGAGAGTTATCATTTCTAACTGTGCAGGTCTGTGAATTGCAGTGCCCCTGAGCTCCATTTCTCAACTCGCTTTCTTGGGAGCTGGCCGCAAAAGCGCAGGATTGCTTCAGGCCCTCTTCTGGCTCCGGGCGGCAGGCTGAGCCTGTGGTTAATTCTTCTTCCTGATGGGAAAATAGAGTGACGTGTGCCTGTCCCAACACCTAGAGCTAGTCTCTCATTGGTTCCCCCTCTTCCCGTTCATCCTCAGGACAAATTGCAACCTGTACGGAACAGGAGGTTAAAGGTGCTGATTCTCCAAGGAGGGAGATTGCTAGTAAAGCGGCTGGAATGGCAAACTGGAGCACAAGGAGATGAGAAATGAGGTGCGTTTTAGAAACCTTTCCCGATCACACGGTGTACCATCTTCTGGGTTTCTCATGCATGTTTTCGATGTAGGAAGATGCCCTTTAACCTGGAGATTTGGGACCCATGGGATGGGTACCACGTCGTAATACTTTAAAGGGTCTGCGTTACCTCACCCAACCTCACAAAACCTCTCAGCCCCAAGAGTGTCCACCCTTATGGCTCAGTCAGCTGTGGGTCTAGATATGGTCAATCCAGATGGCATCGCAGCCCCTGAACGAATTTTGTAAGAATTTCTCTCTCTTTCACTGTCTTTGTTTCACGGGTTTTTAAAAGTAATTGATTTTTATAATGGGGTTTAGCTGCTTTGCACTGCTGTGTTTATGCCGCTTTACACCCACTTGACTCACTTACAGAGAGATAGCAATACATAGGTTTTAAGATTCTTACTAGTCAAATATATTCTTGGGCGGTGAATAGGGGGTGTTGAGTCCAGTTCACTGAGCAAGGAGTAGGTCTTGTCTATTACATATTGGGTTTATGGAACGGTATCTGAGATAATTTGAAACCCTTGTTTTATGCATCACCCCACCTCACCTTTCCCGTTAAGCAGCCATAGTGTGTTTTCTAAACGTGCGACTCTGTTCTGTTTTGTAATTCAGTTCAAGGGTAGCGGTTTTTACATTAGCCTCTGTAAGTGATATCTTATGATAAGTGTCTTTTTCTGTGTGACTTATTTCACTTAGAATCGTTGTACCTATATCCACTCATCATGCTGCTCCTAGCCTTATGACGTTGATTTCATGGCTGAGTGATATTCCATTGTACATAAGGACCACAACTTCTTTATCCATTCTTCTCTTTCCTTGGATGTTTCAGGTGTAACGAAGTGGAGGTTCTTGTCAACAGAGCAGCCCTAAACTTTGGGGTGCCTGTGTCTTGCTGATTTTTAGTTTTCCCAATTTATACGCCCATGAGTGGAACTGCCCTATGCTCTCTAAGCTGAGTTTTTTAGATGTTTCAGGACACACCGTACACTTCTCCAGAGTGGCTGTTGGCCATTTACAGCCCGCCCATCAGCGTAGCAAGGCTCCCATTTCTCCATGGCCTGTCCTGCATTTCTGGTTTTGACACTTTATTCAGCATGGCCCTTTTGACCGATGGGAAGCGAGACTTCTTTGTAGCGCTGATTTGCCTTTCCAGGTTGCTTGGTTGGCCAAAAAGGGCGTATGCGTTTTTTCCTGAATATATTCAGGAAAAAACGCATACGCCCTTTTTGGCCAAGGGCATCATTGTCGAGGTTTTGCCGCTTTTCCTGTGCTTTAAAGGCGATTCGAATCTACCTCCTGAAATCGGTTTCCTGCAATTCTGCCTTGCTTTCAAATTCTCTTCGTTGCCTTCCCTCAATATATTTGTGGATGGGAGTTATCATTTCTAACTGTGCAGGTCTGTGAATTGCAGTGCCCCTGAGCTCCATTTCTCAACTCGCTTTCTTGGGAGCTGGCCGCAAAAGCGCAGGATTGCTTCAGGCCCTATTCTGGCTCCGGGCGGCAGGCTGAGCCTGTGGTTAATTTTTCTTCCTGATGGGAAAATAGAGTGACGTGTGCCTGTCCCAACACCTAGAGCTAGTCTCTCATTGGTTCCCCCTCTTCCCGTTCATCCTCAGGACAAATTGCAACCTGTACGGAACAGGAGGTTAAAGGTGCTGATTCTCCAAGGAGGGAGATTGCTAGTAAAGCGGCTGGAATGGCGAACCGGAGCACAAGGAGATGAGAAATGAGGTGCGTTTTAGAAACCTTTCCCGATCACACGGTGTACCATCTTCTGGGTTTCTCATGCATGTTTTCGATGTAGGAAGATGCCCTTGAACCTGGAGATTTGGGACCCATGGCATGGGTACCACGCCGTACTACTTTAAAGGGTCTGCGTTAGCTCACCCAACCTCACCAAACCTCTCAGCCCCAAGAGTGTCCACCCTTATGGCTCAGTCAGCTGTGGGTCTAGATATGGTCAATCCAGATGGCATCGCAGCCCCTGAACGAATTTTGTAAGAATTTCTCTCTCTTTCACTGTCTTTGTTTCACGGGTTTTTAAAAGTAATTGATTTTTATAATGGGGTTTAGCTGCTTTGCACTGCTGTGTTTATGCCGCTTTACACCCACTTGACTCACTTACAGAGAGATAGCAATACATAGGTTTTAAGATTCTTACTAGTCAAATATATTCTTGGGCGGTGAATAGGGGGTGTTGAGTCCAGTTCACTGAGCAAGGAGTAGGTCTTGTCTATTACATATTGGGTTTATGGAACGGTATCTGAGCTAATTTGAAACCCTTGTTTTATGCATCACCCCACCTCACCTTTCCCGTTAAGCAGCCATAGTGTGTTTTCTAAACGTGCGACTCTGTTCTGTTTTGTAATTCAGTTCAAGGGTAGCGGTTTTTACATTAGCCTCTGTAAGTGATATCTTATGATAAGTGTCTTTTTCTGTGTGACTTATTTCACTTAGAATCGTTGTACCTATATCCACTCATCATGCTGCTCCTAGCCTTATGACGTTGATTTCATGGCTGAGTGATATTCCATTGTACATAAGGACCACAACTTCTTTATCCATTCTTCTCTTTCCTTGGATGTTTCAGGTGTAACGAAGTGGAGGTTCTTGTCAACAGAGCAGCCCTAAACTTTGGGGTGCCTGTGTCTTGCTGATTTTTAGTTTTCCCAATTTATACGCCCATGAGTGGAACTGCCCTATGCTCTCTAAGCTGAGTTTTTTAGATGTTTCAGGACACACCGTACACTTCTCCAGAGTGGCTGTTGGCCATTTACAGCCCGCCCATCAGCGTAGCAAGGCTCCCATTTCTCCATGGCCTGTCCTGCATTTCTGGTTTTGACACTTTATTCAGCATGGCCCTTTTGACCGATGGGAAGCGAGACTTCTTTGTAGCGCTGATTTGCCTTTCCAGGTTGCTTGGTTGGCCAAAAAGGGCGTATGCGTTTTTTCCTGAATATATTCAGGAAAAAACGCATACGCCCTTTTTGGCCAAGGGCATCATTGTCGAGGTTTTGCCGCTTTTCCTGTGCTTTAAAGGCGATTCGAATCTACCTCCTGAAATCGGTTTCCTGCAATTCTGCCTTGCTTTCAAATTCTCTTCGTTGCCTTCCCTCAATATATTTGTGGATGGGAGTTATCATTTCTAACTGTGCAGGTCTGTGAATTGCAGTGCCCCTGAGCTCCATTTCTCAACTCGCTTTCTTGGGAGCTGGCCGCAAAAGCGCAGGATTGCTTCAGGCCCTATTCTGGCTCCGGGCGGCAGGCTGAGCCTGTGGTTAATTTTTCTTCCTGATGGGAAAATAGAGTGACGTGTGCCTGTCCCAACACCTAGAGCTAGTCTCTCATTGGTTCCCCCTCTTCCCGTTCATCCTCAGGACAAATTGCAACCTGTACGGAACAGGAGGTTAAAGGTGCTGATTCTCCAAGGAGGGAGATTGCTAGTAAAGCGGCTGGAATGGCGAACCGGAGCACAAGGAGATGAGAAATGAGGTGCGTTTTAGAAACCTTTCCCGATCACACGGTGTACCATCTTCTGGGTTTCTCATGCATGTTTTCGATGTAGGAAGATGCCCTTGAACCTGGAGATTTGGGACCCATGGCATGGGTACCACGCCGTACTACTTTAAAGGGTCTGCGTTAGCTCACCCAACCTCACCAAACCTCTCAGCCCCAAGAGTGTCCACCCTTATGGCTCAGTCAGCTGTGGGTCTAGATATGGTCAATCCAGGTGGCATCGCAGCCCCTGAACGAATTTTGTAAGAATTTCTCTTTCACTGTCTTTGTTTCATGGGTTTTTAAAAGTAATTGATTTTTATAATGGGGTTTAGCTGCTTTGCACTGCTGTGTTTATGCCGCTTTACACCCACTTGACTCACTTACAGAGAGATAGCAATACATAGGTTTTAAGATTCTTACTAGTCAAATATATTCTTGGGCGGTGAATAGGGGGTGTTGAGTCCAGTTCACTGAGCAAGGAGTAGGTCTTGTCTATTACATATTGGGTTTATGGAACGGTATCTGAGCTAATTTGAAACCCTTGTTTTATGCATCAACCCACCTCACCTTTCCCGTTAAGCAGCCATAGTGTGTTTTCTAAACGTGCGACTCTGTTCTGTTTTGTAATTCAGTTCAAGGGTAGCGGTTTTTACATTCCCTCTATAAGTGATATCTTATGATAAGTGTCTTTTTCTGTGTGACTTATTTCACTTAGAATCGTTGTACCTATATCCACTCATCATGCTGCTCCTAGCCTTAGGACGTTGATTTCATGGCTGAGTGATATTCCATTGTACATAAGGACCACAACTTCTTTATCCATTCTTCTCTTTCCTGGGATGTTTCAGGTGTAACGAAGTGGAGGTTCTTGTCAACAGAGCAGCCCTAAACTTTGGGGTGCCTGTGTCTTGCTGATTTTTAGTTTTCCCAATTTATACGCCCATGAGTGGAAGTGCCCTATGCTCTCTAAGCTGAGTTTTTTCGATGTTTCAGGACACACCGTACACTTCTCCAGAGTGGCTGTTGGCAATTTACAGCCCGCCCATCAGTGTAGCAAGGCTCCCATTTCTCCATGGCCTGTCCTGCATTTCTGGTTTTGACACTTTATTCAGCATGGCCCTTTTGACCGATGGGAAGCGAGACTTCTTTGTAGCGCTGATTTGCCTTTCCAGGTTGCTTGGTTGGCCAAAAAGGGCGTATGCGTTTTTTCCTGAATATATTCAGGAAAAAACGCATTCGCCCTTTTTGGCCAAGGGCATCATTGTCGAGGTTTTGCCGCTTTTCCTGTGCTTTAAAGGCGATTCGAATCTATCTCCTGAAATCGGTTTCCTGCAATTCTGCCTTGCTTTCAAATCCTCTTCGTTGCCTTCCCTCAATATATTTGTGGACGAGAGTTATCATTTCTAACTGTGCAGGTCTGTGAATTGCAGTGCCCCTGAGCTCCATTTCTCAACTCGCTTTCTTGGGAGCTGGCCGCAAAAGCGCAGGATTGCTTCAGGCCCTCTTCTGGCTCCGGGCGGCAGGCTGAGCCTGTGGTTAATTCTTCTTCCTGATGGGAAAATAGAGTGACGTGTGCCTGTCCCAACACCTAGAGCTAGTCTCTCATTGGTTCCCCCTCTTCCCGTTCATCCTCAGGACAAATTGCAACCTGTACGGAACAGGAGGTTAAAGGTGCTGATTCTCCAAGGAGGGAGATTGCTAGTAAAGCGGCTGGAATGGCAAACTGGAGCACAAGGAGATGAGAAATGAGGTGCGTTTTAGAAACCTTTCCCGATCACACGGTGTACCATCTTCTGGGTTTCTCATGCATGTTTTCGATGTAGGAAGATGCCCTTTAACCTGGAGATTTGGGACCCATGGGATGGGTACCACGTCGTAATACTTTAAAGGGTCTGCGTTACCTCACCCAACCTCACAAAACCTCTCAGCCCCAAGAGTGTCCACCCTTATGGCTCAGTCAGCTGTGGGTCTAGATATGGTCAATCCAGATGGCATCGCAGCCCCTGAACGAATTTTGTAAGAATTTCTCTCTCTTTCACTGTCTTTGTTTCACGGGTTTTTAAAAGTAATTGATTTTTATAATGGGGTTTAGCTGCTTTGCACTGCTGTGTTTATGCCGCTTTACACCCACTTGACTCACTTACAGAGAGATAGCAATACATAGGTTTTAAGATTCTTACTAGTCAAATATATTCTTGGGCGGTGAATAGGGGGTGTTGAGTCCAGTTCACTGAGCAAGGAGTAGGTCTTGTCTATTACATATTGGGTTTATGGAACGGTATCTGAGATAATTTGAAACCCTTGTTTTATGCATCACCCCACCTCACCTTTCCCGTTAAGCAGCCATAGTGTGTTTTCTAAACGTGCGACTCTGTTCTGTTTTGTAATTCAGTTCAAGGGTAGCGGTTTTTACATTAGCCTCTGTAAGTGATATCTTATGATAAGTGTCTTTTTCTGTGTGACTTATTTCACTTAGAATCGTTGTACCTATATCCACTCATCATGCTGCTCCTAGCCTTATGACGTTGATTTCATGGCTGAGTGATATTCCATTGTACATAAGGACCACAACTTCTTTATCCATTCTTCTCTTTCCTTGGATGTTTCAGGTGTAACGAAGTGGAGGTTCTTGTCAACAGAGCAGCCCTAAACTTTGGGGTGCCTGTGTCTTGCTGATTTTTAGTTTTCCCAATTTATACGCCCATGAGTGGAACTGCCCTATGCTCTCTAAGCTGAGTTTTTTAGATGTTTCAGGACACACCGTACACTTCTCCAGAGTGGCTGTTGGCCATTTACAGCCCGCCCATCAGCGTAGCAAGGCTCCCATTTCTCCATGGCCTGTCCTGCATTTCTGGTTTTGACACTTTATTCAGCATGGCCCTTTTGACCGATGGGAAGCGAGACTTCTTTGTAGCGCTGATTTGCCTTTCCAGGTTGCTTGGTTGGCCAAAAAGGGCGTATGCGTTTTTTCCTGAATATATTCAGGAAAAAACGCATACGCCCTTTTTGGCCAAGGGCATCATTGTCGAGGTTTTGCCGCTTTTCCTGTGCTTTAAAGGCGATTCGAATCTACCTCCTGAAATCGGTTTCCTGCAATTCTGCCTTGCTTTCAAATTCTCTTCGTTGCCTTCCCTCAATATATTTGTGGATGGGAGTTATCATTTCTAACTGTGCAGGTCTGTGAATTGCAGTGCCCCTGAGCTCCATTTCTCAACTCGCTTTCTTGGGAGCTGGCCGCAAAAGCGCAGGATTGCTTCAGGCCCTATTCTGGCTCCGGGCGGCAGGCTGAGCCTGTGGTTAATTTTTCTTCCTGATGGGAAAATAGAGTGACGTGTGCCTGTCCCAACACCTAGAGCTAGTCTCTCATTGGTTCCCCCTCTTCCCGTTCATCCTCAGGACAAATTGCAACCTGTACGGAACAGGAGGTTAAAGGTGCTGATTCTCCAAGGAGGGAGATTGCTAGTAAAGCGGCTGGAATGGCGAACCGGAGCACAAGGAGATGAGAAATGAGGTGCGTTTTAGAAACCTTTCCCGATCACACGGTGTACCATCTTCTGGGTTTCTCATGCATGTTTTCGATGTAGGAAGATGCCCTTGAACCTGGAGATTTGGGACCCATGGCATGGGTACCACGCCGTACTACTTTAAAGGGTCTGCGTTAGCTCACCCAACCTCACCAAACCTCTCAGCCCCAAGAGTGTCCACCCTTATGGCTCAGTCAGCTGTGGGTCTAGATATGGTCAATCCAGGTGGCATCGCAGCCCCTGAACGAATTTTGTAAGAATTTCTCTTTCACTGTCTTTGTTTCACGGGTTTTTAAAAGTAATTGATTTTTATAATGGGGTTTAGCTGCTTTGCACTGCTGTGTTTATGCCGCTTTACACCCACTTGACTCACTTACAGAGAGATAGCAATACATAGGTTTTAAGATTCTTAATAGTCAAATATATTCTTGGACGGTGAATAGGAGGTGTTGAGTCCAGTTTACTGAGCAAGGAGTAGGTCTTGTCTATTACATATTGGGTTTATGGAACGGTATCTGAGCTAATTTGAAACCCTTGTTTTATGCATCACCCCACCTCTCCTTTCCTGTTAAGCAGCCATAGTGTGTTTTCTAAACGTGCGACTCTGTTCTGTTTTGTAATTCAGTTCAAGGGTAGCGGTTTTTACATTCCCTCTATAAGTGATATCTTATGATAAGTGTCTTTTTCTGTGTGACTTATTTCACTTAGAATCGTCATACCTAAATCCACTCATCATGCTGCTCCTAGCCTTATGACGTTGATTTCATGGCTGAGTGATATTCCATTGTACATAAGGACCACAACTTCTTTATCCATTCTTCTCTTTCCTGGGATGTTTCAGGTGTAACGAAGTGGAGGTTCTTGTCAACAGAGCAGCCCTAAACTTTGGGGTGCCTGTGTCTTGCTGATTTTTAGTTTTCCCAATTTATACGCCCATGAGTGGAAGTGCCCTATGCTCTCTAAGCTGAGTTTTTTAGATGTTTCAGGACACACCGTACACTTCTCCAGAGTGGCTGTTGGCAATTTACAGCCCGCCCATCAGCGTAGCAAGGCTCCCATTTCTCCATGGCCTGTCCTGCATTTCTGGTTTTGACACTTTATTCAGCATGGCCCTTTTGACCGATGGGAAGCGAGACTTCTTTGTAGCGCTGATTTGCCTTTCCAGGTTGCTTGGTTGGCCAAAAAGGGCGTATGCGTTTTTTCCTGAATATATTCAGGAAAAAACGCATACGCCCTTTTTGGCCAAGGGCATCATAGTCGAGGTTTTGCCGCTTTTCCTGTGCTTTAAAGGCGATTCGAATCTACCTCCTGAAATCGGTTTCCTGCAATTCTGCCTTGCTTTCAAATTCTCTTCGTTGCCTTCCCTCCATATATTTGTGGACGAGAGTTATCATTTCTAACTGTGCAGGTCTGTGAATTGCAGTGCCCCTGAGCTCCATTTCTCAACTCGCTTTCTTGGGAGCTGGCCGCAAAAGCGCAGGATTGCTTCAGGCCCTATTCTGGCTCCGGGCGGCAGGCTGAGCCTGTGGTTAATTCTTCTTCCTGATGGGAAAATAGAGTGACGTGTGCCTGTCCCAACACCTAGAGCTAGTCTCTCATTGGTTCCCCCTCTTCCCGTTCATCCTCAGGACAAATTGCAACCTGTACGGAACAGGAGGTTAAAGGTGCTGATTCTCCAAGGAGGGAGATTGCTAGTAAAGTGGCTGGAATGGCGAACCGGAGCACAAGGAGATGAGAAATGAGGTGCGTTTTAGAAACCTTTTCCGATCACACGGTGTACCATCTTCTGGGTTTCTCATGCATGTTTTCGATGTTGGAAGATGCCCTTGAACCTGGAGATTTGGGACCCATGGGATGGGTACCACGCCGTACTACTTTAAAGGGTCTGCGTTAGCTCACCCAACCTCACCAAAACTCTCAGCCCCAAGAGTGTCCACCCTTATGGCTCAGTCATCTGTGGGTCTAGATATGGTCAATCCAGGTGGCATCGCAGCCCCTGAACGAATTTTGTAAGAATTTCTCTTTCACTGTCTTTGTTTCACGGGTTTTTAAAAGTAATTGATTTTTATAATGGGGTTTAGCTGCTTTGCACTGCTGTGTTTATGCCGCTTTACACCCACTTGACTCACTTACAGAGAGATAGCAATACATAGGTTTTAAGATTCTTACTAGTCAAATATATTCTTGGGCGGTGAATAGGGGGTGTTGAGTCCAGTTCACTGAGCAAGGAGTAGGTCTTGTCTATTACATATTGGGTTTATGGAACGGTATCTGAGATAATTTGAAACCCTTGTTTTATGCATCACCCCACCTCACCTTTCCCGTTAAGCAGCCATAGTGTGTTTTCTAAACGTGCGACTCTGTTCTGTTTTGTAATTCAGTTCAAGGGTAGCGGTTTTTACATTAGCCTCTGTAAGTGATATCTTATGATAAGTGTCTTTTTCTGTGTGACTTATTTCACTTAGAATCGTTGTACCTATATCCACTCATCATGCTGCTCCTAGCCTTATGACGTTGATTTCATGGCTGAGTGATATTCCATTGTACATAAGGACCACAACTTCTTTATCCATTCTTCTCTTTCCTTGGATGTTTCAGGTGTAACGAAGTGGAGGTTCTTGTCAACAGAGCAGCCCTAAACTTTGGGTTGCCTGTGTCTTGCTGATTTTTAGTTTTCCCAATTTATACGCCCATGAGTGGAAGTGCCCTATGCTCTCTAAGCTGAGTTTTTTAGATGTTTCAGGACACACCGTACACTTCTCCAGAGTGGCTGTTGGCCATTTACAGCCCGCCCGTCAGCGTAGCAAGGCTCCCATTTCTCCATGGCCTGTCCTGCATTTCTGGTTTTGACACTTTATTCAGCATGGCCCTTTTGACCGATGGGAAGCGAGACTTCTTTGTAGCGCTGATTTGCCTTTCCAGGTTGCTTGGTTGGCCAAAAAGGGCGTATGCGTTTTTTCCTGAATATATTCAGGAAAAAACGCATACGCCCTTTTTGGCCAAGGGCATCATTGTCGAGGTTTTGCCGCTTTTCCTGTGCTTTAAAGGCGATTCGAATCTACCTCCTGAAATCGGTTTCCTGCAATTCTGCCTTGCTTTCAAATTCTCTTCGTTGCCTTCCCTCAATATATTTGTGGACGGGAGTTATCACTTCTAACTGTGCAGGTCTGTGAATTGCAGTGCCCCTGAGCTCCATTTCTCAACTCGCTTTCTTGGGAGCTGGCCGCAAAAGCGCAGGATTGCTTCAGGCCCTATTCTGGCTCCGGGCGGCAGGCTGAGCCTGTGGTTAATTTTTCTTCCTGATGGGAAAATAGAGTGACGTGTGCCTGTCCCAACACCTAGAGCTAGTCTCTCATTGGTTCCCCCTCTTCCCGTTCATCCTCAGGACAAATTGCAACCTGTACAGAACAGGAGGTTAAAGGTGCTGATTCTCCAAGGAGGGAGATTGCTAGTAAAGCGGCTGGAATGGCGAACCGGAGCACAAGGAGATGAAAAATGAGGTGCGTTTTAGAAACCTTTCCCGATCACACGGTGTACCATCTTCTGGGTTTCTCATGCATGTTTTCGATGTAGGAAGATGCCCTTGAACCTGGAGATTTGGGACCCATGGCATGGGTACCACGCCGTACTACTTTAAAGGGTCTGCGTTAGCTCACCCAACCTCACCAAACCTCTCAGCCCCAAGAGTGTCCACCCTTATGGCTCAGTCAGCTGTGGGTCTAGATATGGTCAATCCAGGTGGCATCGCAGCCCCTGAACGAATTTTGTAAGAATTTCTCTTTCACTGTCTTTGTTTCACGGGTTTTTAAAAGTAATTGATTTTTATAATGGGGTTTAGCTGCTTTGCACTGCTGTGTTTATGCCGCTTTACACCCACATGACTCACTTACAGAGAGATAGCAATACATAGGTTTTAAGATTCTTACTAGTCAAATATATTCTTGGGCGGTGAATAGGGGGTGTTGAGTCCAGTTCACTGAGCAAGGAGTAGGTCTTGTCTATTACATATTGGGTTTATGGAACGGTAGCTGAGCTAATTTGAAACCCTTGTTTTATGCATCACCCCACCTCTCCTTTCCCGTTAAGCAGCCATAGTGTGTTTTCTAAACGTGCGACTCTGTTCTGTTTTGTAATTCAGTTCAAGGGTAGCGGTTTTTACATTCCCTCTATAAGTGATATCTTATGATAAGTGTCTTTTTCTGTGTGACTTATTTCACTTAGAATCGTCGTACCTAAATCCACTCATCATGCTGCTCCTAGCCTTATGACGTTGATTTCATGGCTGAGTGATATTCCATTGTACATAAGGACCACAACTTCTTTATCCATTCTTCTCTTTCCTGGGATGTTTCAGGTGTAACGAAGTGGAGGTTCTTGTCAACAGAGCAGCCCTAAACTTTGGGGTGCCTGTGTCTTGCTGATTTTTAGTTTTCCCAATTTATCCGCCCATGAGTGGAAGTGCCCTATGCTCTCTAAGCTGAGTTTTTTCGATGTTTCAGGACACACCGTACACTTCTCCAGAGTGGCTGTTGGCAATTTACAGCCCGCCCATCAGCGTAGCAAGGCTCCCATTTCTCCATGGCCTGTCCTGCATTTCTGGTTTTGACCCTTTATTCAGCATGGCCCTTTTGACCGATGGGAAGCGAGACTTCTTTGTAGCGCTGATTTGCCTTTCCAGGTTGCTTGGTTGGCCAAAAAGGGCGTATGCGTTTTTTCCTGAATATATTCAGGAAAAAACGCATACGCCCTTTTTGGCCAAGGGCATCATTGTCGAGGTTTTGCCGCTTTTCCTGTGCTTTAAAGGCGATTCGAATCTACCTCCTGAAATCTGTTTCCTGCAATTCTGCCTTGCTTTCAAATCCTCTTCGTTGCCTTCCCTCAATATATTTGTGGACGAGAGTTATCATTTCTAACTGTGCACGTCTGTGAATTGCAGTGCCCATGAGCTCAATTTTTCAACTCGCTTTCTTGGGAGCTGGCCGCAAAAGCGCAGGATTGCTTCAGGCCCTATTCTGGCTCCGGGCGGTAGGCTAAGCCTGTGGTTAATTCTACTTTCTGATGGGAAAATAGAGTGACCTGTGCCTGTCCCAACACCTAGAGCTAGTCTCTCATTGGTTCCCCCTCTTCCCGTTCATCCTCAGGACAAATTGCAACCTGTACGGAACAGGAGGTTAAAGGTGCTGATTCTCCAAAGAGGGAGATTGCTAGTAAAGGGGCTGGAATGGCGAACCGGAGCACAAGGAGATTAGAAATGAGGTGCGTTTTAGAAACCTTTCCCGATCACACGGTGTACCATCTTCTGGGTTTCTCATGCATGTTTTCGATGTAGGAAGATGCCCTTGAACCTGGAGATTTGGGACCCATGGGATGGGTACCACGCCGTATTATTTTACAGGGTCTGCGTTAGCTCACCCAACCTCACCAAACCTCTCAGCCCCAAGAGTGTCCACCCTTATGTATCAATCAGCTGTGGGTTTAGATATGGTCAATCCAGGTGGCATCGCAGCCCCTGAAAGAATTTTGTAAGAATTTCTCTTTCTTTCACTGTCTTTGTTTCACGAGTTTTTAAAAGTATTTGATTTTTATAATGGGGTTTAGCTGCTTTGCACTGCTGTGTTTATGCCGCTTTACACCCACTTGACTCACTTACAGAGAGATATCAGTACATAGGTTTTAAGATTCTTACTAGTCAGATATATTCTTGGACGGTGAATTGGGGGTGTTGAGTCCAGTTCACTGAGCAAGGAGTAGGTGTTGTCTATTACATATTGGGTTTATGGAACGGTATCTGAGCTAATTTGAAACCCTTGTTTTATGCATCACCCCACCTCACCTTTCCCGTTAAGCAGCCATAGTGTGTTTTCTAAACGTGCGACTCTGTTCTGTTTTGTAATTCAGTTCAAGGGTAGCGGTTTTTACATTAGCCTCTGTAAGTGATATCTTATGATAAGTGTCTTTTTCTGTGTGACTTATTTCACTTAGAATCGTTGTACCTATATCCACTCATCATGCTGCTCCTAGCCTTATGACGTTGATTTCATGGCTGAGTGATATTCCATTGTACATAAGGACCACAACTTCTTTATCCATTCTTCTCTTTCCTTGGATGTTTCAGGTGTAACGAAGTGGAGGTTCTTGTCAACAGAGCAGCCCTAAACTTTGGGGTGCCTGTGTCTTGCTGATTTTTAGTTTTCCCAATTTATACGCCCATGAGTGGAACTGCCCTATGCTCTCTAAGCTGAGTTTTTTAGATGTTTCAGGACACACCGTACACTTCTCCAGAGTGGCTGTTGGCCATTTACAGCCCGCCCATCAGCGTAGCAAGGCTCCCATTTCTCCATGGCCTGTCCTGCATTTCTGGTTTTGACACTTTATTCAGCATGGCCCTTTTGACCGATGGGAAGCGAGACTTCTTTGTAGCGCTGATTTGCCTTTCCAGGTTGCTTGGTTGGCCAAAAAGGGCGTATGCGTTTTTTCCTGAATATATTCAGGAAAAAACGCATACGCCCTTTTTGGCCAAGGGCATCATTGTCGAGGTTTTGCCGCTTTTCCTGTGCTTTAAAGGCGATTCGAATCTACCTCCTGAAATCGGTTTCCTGCAATTCTGCCTTGCTTTCAAATTCTCTTCGTTGCCTTCCCTCAATATATTTGTGGATGGGAGTTATCATTTCTAACTGTGCAGGTCTGTGAATTGCAGTGCCCCTGAGCTCCATTTCTCAACTCGCTTTCTTGGGAGCTGGCCGCAAAAGCGCAGGATTGCTTCAGGCCCTATTCTGGCTCCGGGCGGCAGGCTGAGCCTGTGGTTAATTTTTCTTCCTGATGGGAAAATAGAGTGACGTGTGCCTGTCCCAACACCTAGAGCTAGTCTCTCATTGGTTCCCCCTCTTCCCGTTCATCCTCAGGACAAATTGCAACCTGTACGGAACAGGAGGTTAAAGGTGCTGATTCTCCAAGGAGGGAGATTGCTAGTAAAGCGGCTGGAATGGCGAACCGGAGCACAAGGAGATGAAAAATGAGGTGCGTTTTAGAAACCTTTCCCGATCACACGGTGTACCATCTTCTGGGTTTCTCATGCATGTTTTCGATGTAGGAAGATGCCCTTGAACCTGGAGATTTGGGACCCATGGCATGGGTACCACGCCGTACTACTTTAAAGGGTCTGCGTTAGCTCACCCAACCTCACCAAACCTCTCAGCCCCAAGAGTGTCCACCCTTATGGCTCAGTCAGCTGTGGGTCTAGATATGGTCAATCCAGGTGGCATCGCAGCCCCTGAACGAATTTTGTAAGAATTTCTCTTTCACTGTCTTTGTTTCACGGGTTTTTAAAAGTAATTGATTTTTATAATGGGGTTTAGCTGCTTTGCACTGCTGTGTTTATGCCGCTTTACACCCACTTGACTCACTTACAGAGAGATAGCAATACATAGGTTTTAAGATTCTTAATAGTCAAATATATTCTTGGACGGTGAATAGGAGGTGTTGAGTCCAGTTTACTGAGCAAGGAGTAGGTCTTGTCTATTACATATTGGGTTTATGGAACGGTATCTGAGCTAATTTGAAACCCTTGTTTTATGCATCACTCCACCTCTCCTTTCCCGTTAAGCAGCCATAGTGTGTTTTCTAAACGTGCGACTCTGTTCTGTTTTGTAATTCAGTTCAAGGGTAGCGGTTTTTACATTCCCTCTATAAGTGATATCTTATGATAAGTGTCTTTTTCTGTGTGACTTATTTCACTTAGAATCGTCGTACCTAAATCCACTCATCATGCTGCTCCTAGCCTTATGACGTTGATTTCATGGCTGAGTGATATTCCATTGTACATAAGGACCACAACTTCTTTATCCATTCTTCTCTTTCCTGGGATGTTTCAGGTGTAACGAAGTGGAGGTTCTTGTCAACAGAGCAGCCCTAAACTTTGGGGTGCCTGTGTCTTGCTGATTTTTAGTTTTCCCAATTTATACGCCCATGAGTGGAAGTGCCCTATGCTCTCTAAGCTGAGTTTTTTAGATGTTTCAGGACACACCGTACACTTCTCCAGAGTGGCTGTTGGCAATTTACAGCCCGCCCATCAGCGTAGCAAGGCTCCCATTTCTCCATGGCCTGTCCTGCATTTCTGGTTTTGACACTTTATTCAGCATGGCCCTTTTGACCGATGGGAAGCGAGACTTCTTTGTAGCGCTGATTTGCCTTTCCAGGTTGCTTGGTTGGCCAAAAAGGGCGTATGCGTTTTTTCCTGAATATATTCAGGAAAAAACGCATACGCCCTTTTTGGCCAAGGGCATCATAGTCGAGGTTTTGCCGCTTTTCCTGTGCTTTAAAGGCGATTCGAATCTACCTCCTGAAATCGGTTTCCTGCAATTCTGCCTTGCTTTCAAATCCTCTTCGTTGCCTTCCCTCAATATATTTGTGGACGAGAGTTATCATTTCTAACTGTGCAGGTCTGTGAATTGCAGTGCCCCTGAGCTCCATTTCTCAACTCGCTTTCTTGGGAGCTGGCCGCAAAAGCGCAGGATTGCTTCAGGCCCTATTCTGGCTCCGGGCGGCAGGCTGAGCCTGTGGTTAATTCTTCTTCCTGATGGGAAAATAGAGTGACGTGTGCCTGTCCCAACACCTAGAGCTAGTCTCTCATTGGTTCCCCCTCTTCCCGTTCATCCTCAGGACAAATTGCAACCTGTACGGAACAGGAGGTTAAAGGTGCTGATTCTCCAAGGAGGGAGATTGCTAGTAAAGTGGCTGGAATGGCGAACCGGAGCACAAGGAGATGAGAAATGAGGTGCGTTTTAGAAACCTTTTCCGATCACACGGTGTACCATCTTCTGGGTTTCTCATGCATGTTTTCGATGTAGGAAGATGCCCTTGAACCTGGAGATTTGGGACCCATGGGATGGGTACCACGCCGTACTACTTTAAAGGGTCTGCGTTAGCTCACCCAACCTCACCAAAACTCTCAGCCCCAAGAGTGTCCACCCTTATGGCTCAGTCATCTGTGGGTCTAGATATGGTCAATCCAGGTGGCATCGCAGCCCCTGAACGAATTTTGTAAGAATTTCTCTTTCACTGTCTTTGTTTCACGGGTTTTTAAAAGTAATTGATTTTTATAATGGGGTTTAGCTGCTTTGCACTGCTGTGTTTATGCCGCTTTACACCCACTTGACTCACTTACAGAGAGATAGCAATACATAGGTTTTAAGATTCTTACTAGTCAAATATATTCTTGGGCGGTGAATAGGGGGTGTTGAGTCCAGTTCACTGAGCAAGGAGTAGGTCTTGTCTATTACATATTGGGTTTATGGAACGGTATCTGAGATAATTTGAAACCCTTGTTTTATGCATCACCCCACCTCACCTTTCCCGTTAAGCAGCCATAGTGTGTTTTCTAAACGTGCGACTCTGTTCTGTTTTGTAATTCAGTTCAAGGGTAGCGGTTTTTACATTAGCCTCTGTAAGTGATATCTTATGATAAGTGTCTTTTTCTGTGTGACTTATTTCACTTAGAATCGTTGTACCTATATCCACTCATCATGCTGCTCCTAGCCTTATGACGTTGATTTCATGGCTGAGTGATATTCCATTGTACATAAGGACCACAACTTCTTTATCCATTCTTCTCTTTCCTTGGATGTTTCAGGTGTAACGAAGTGGAGGTTCTTGTCAACAGAGCAGCCCTAAACTTTGGGGTGCCTGTGTCTTGCTGATTTTTAGTTTTCCCAATTTATACGCCCATGAGTGGAACTGCCCTATGCTCTCTAAGCTGAGTTTTTTAGATGTTTCAGGACACACCGTACACTTCTCCAGAGTGGCTGTTGGCCATTTACAGCCCGCCCGTCAGCGTAGCAAGGCTCCCATTTCTCCATGGCCTGTCCTGCATTTCTGGTTTTGACACTTTATTCAGCATGGCCCTTTTGACCGATGGGAAGCGAGACTTCTTTGTAGCGCTGATTTGCCTTTCCAGGTTGCTTGGTTGGCCAAAAAGGGCGTATGCGTTTTTTCCTGAATATATTCAGGAAAAAACGCATACGCCCTTTTTGGCCAAGGGCATCATTGTCGAGGTTTTGCCGCTTTTCCTGTGCTTTAAAGGCGATTCGAATCTACCTCCTGAAATCGGTTTCCTGCAATTCTGCCTTGCTTTCAAATTCTCTTCGTTGCCTTCCCTCAATATATTTGTGGACGGGAGTTATCATTTCTAACTGTGCAGGTCTGTGAATTGCAGTGCCCCTGAGCTCCATTTCTCAACTCGCTTTCTTGGGAGCTGGCCGCAAAAGCGCAGGATTGCTTCAGGCCCTATTCTGGCTCCGGGCGGCAGGCTGAGCCTGTGGTTAATTTTTCTTCCTGATGGGAAAATAGAGTGACGTGTGCCTGTCCCAACACCTAGAGCTAGTCTCTCATTGGTTCCCCCTCTTCCCGTTCATCCTCAGGACAAATTGCAACCTGTACAGAACAGGAGGTTAAAGGTGCTGATTCTCCAAGGAGGGAGATTGCTAGTAAAGCGGCTGGAATGGCGAACCGGAGCACAAGGAGATGAAAAATGAGGTGCGTTTTAGAAACCTTTCCCGATCACACGGTGTACCATCTTCTGGGTTTCTCATGCATGTTTTCGATGTAGGAAGATGCCCTTGAACCTGGAGATTTGGGACCCATGGCATGGGTACCACGCCGTACTACTTTAAAGGGTCTGCGTTAGCTCACCCAACCTCACCAAACCTCTCAGCCCCAAGAGTGTCCACCCTTATGGCTCAGTCAGCTGTGGGTCTAGATATGGTCAATCCAGGTGGCATCGCAGCCCCTGAACGAATTTTGTAAGAATTTCTCTTTCACTGTCTTTGTTTCACGGGTTTTTAAAAGTAATTGATTTTTATAATGGGGTTTAGCTGCTTTGCACTGCTGTGTTTATGCCGCTTTACACCCACATGACTCACTTACAGAGAGATAGCAATACATAGGTTTTAAGATTCTTACTAGTCAAATATATTCTTGGGCGGTGAATAGGGGGTGTTGAGTCCAGTTCACTGAGCAAGGAGTAGGTCTTGTCTATTACATATTGGGTTTATGGAACGGTAGCTGAGCTAATTTGAAACCCTTGTTTTATGCATCACCCCACCTCTCCTTTCCCGTTAAGCAGCCATAGTGTGTTTTCTAAACGTGCGACTCTGTTCTGTTTTGTAATTCAGTTCAAGGGTAGCGGTTTTTACATTCCCTCTATAAGTGATATCTTATGATAAGTGTCTTTTTCTGTGTGACTTATTTCACTTAGAATCGTCGTACCTAAATCCACTCATCATGCTGCTCCTAGCCTTATGACGTTGATTTCATGGCTGAGTGATATTCCATTGTACATAAGGACCACAACTTCTTTATCCATTCTTCTCTTTCCTGGGATGTTTCAGGTGTAACGAAGTGGAGGTTCTTGTCAACAGAGCAGCCCTAAACTTTGGGGTGCCTGTGTCTTGCTGATTTTTAGTTTTCCCAATTTATCCGCCCATGAGTGGAAGTGCCCTATGCTCTCTAAGCTGAGTTTTTTCGATGTTTCAGGACACACCGTACACTTCTCCAGAGTGGCTGTTGGCAATTTACAGCCCGCCCATCAGCGTAGCAAGGCTCCCATTTCTCCATGGCCTGTCCTGCATTTCTGGTTTTGACCCTTTATTCAGCATGGCCCTTTTGACCGATGGGAAGCGAGACTTCTTTGTAGCGCTGATTTGCCTTTCCAGGTTGCTTGGTTGGCCAAAAAGGGCGTATGCGTTTTTTCCTGAATATATTCAGGAAAAAACGCATACGCCCTTTTTGGCCAAGGGCATCATTGTCGAGGTTTTGCCGCTTTTCCTGTGCTTTAAAGGCGATTCGAATCTACCTCCTGAAATCTGTTTCCTGCAATTCTGCCTTGCTTTCAAATCCTCTTCGTTGCCTTCCCTCAATATATTTGTGGACGAGAGTTATCATTTCTAACTGTGCACGTCTGTGAATTGCAGTGCCCATGAGCTCAATTTTTCAACTCGCTTTCTTGGGAGCTGGCCGCAAAAGCGCAGGATTGCTTCAGGCCCTATTCTGGCTCCGGGCGGTAGGATAAGCCTGTGGTTAATTCTACTTTCTGATGGGAAAATAGAGTGACCTGTGCCTGTCCCAACACCTAGAGCTAGTCTCTCATTGGTTCCCCCTCTTCCCGTTCATCCTCAGGACAAATTGCAACCTGTACGGAACAGGAGGTTAAAGGTGCTGATTCTCCAAAGAGGGAGATTGCTAGTAAAGGGGCTGGAATGGCGAACCGGAGCACAAGGAGATTAGAAATGAGGTGCGTTTTAGAAACCTTTCCCGATCACACGGTGTACCATCTTCTGGGTTTCTCATGCATGTTTTCGATGTAGGAAGATGCCCTTGAACCTGGAGATTTGGGACCCATGGGATGGGTACCACGCCGTATTATTTTACAGGGTCTGCGTTAGCTCACCCAACCTCACCAAACCTCTCAGCCCCAAGAGTGTCCACCCTTATGTATCAATCAGCTGTGGGTTTAGATATGGTCAATCCAGGTGGCATCGCAGCCCCTGAAAGAATTTTGTAAGAATTTCTCTTTCTTTCACTGTCTTTGTTTCACGAGTTTTTAAAAGTATTTGATTTTTATAATGGGGTTTAGCTGCTTTGCACTGCTGTGTTTATGCCGCTTTACACCCACTTGACTCACTTACAGAGAGATATCAGTACATAGGTTTTAAGATTCTTACTAGTCAGATATATTCTTGGACGGTGAATTGGGGGTGTTGAGTCCAGTTCACTGAGCAAGGAGTAGGTGTTGTCTATTACATATTGGGTTTATGGAACGGTATCTGAGCTAATTTGAAACCCTTGTTTTATGCATCACCCCACCTCACCTTTCCCGTTAAGCAGCCATAGTGTGTTTTCTAAACGTGCGACTCTGTTCTGTTTTGTAATTCAGTTCAAGAGTAGCGGTTTTTACATTCCCTCTATAAGTGATATCTTATGATAAGTGTCTTTTTCTGTGTGACCTATTTCACTTAGAATCGTCGTACCTAAATCCACTCATCATGCTGCTCCTAGCCTTATGACGTTGATTTCATGGCTGAGTGATATTCCATTGTACATAAGGACCACAACTTCTTTATCCATTCTTCTCTTTCCTGGGATGTTTCAGGTGTAACGAAGTGGAGGTTCTTGTCAACAGAGCAGCCCTAAACTTTGGGGTGCCTGTGTCTTGCTGATTTTTAGTTTTCCCAATTTATACGCCCATGAGTGGAAGTGCCCTATGCTCTCTAAGCTGAGTTTTTTCGATGTTTCAGGACACACCGTACACTTCTCCAGAGTGGCTGTTGGCAATTTACAGCCCGCCCATCAGCGTAGCAAGGCTCCCATTTCTCCATGGCCTGTCCTGCATTTCTGGTTTTGACACTTTATTCAGCATGGCCCTTTTGACCGATGGGAAGCGAGACTTCTTTGTAGCGCTGATTTGCCTTTGCAGGTTGCTTGGTTGGCCAAAAAGGGCGTATGCGTTTTTTCCTGAATATATTCAGGAAAAAACGCATACGCCCTTTTTGGCCAAGGGCATCATTGTCGAGGTTTTGCCGCTTTTCCTGTGCTTTAAAGGCGATTCGAATCTACCTCCTGAAATCGGTTTCCTGCAATTCTGCCTTGCTTTCAAATTCTCTTCGTTGCCTTCCCGCAATATATTTGTGGACGAGAGTTATCATTTCTAACTGTGCAGGTCTGTGAATTGCAGTGCCCCTGAGCTCCATTTCTCAACTCGCTTTCTTGGGAGCTGGCCGCAAAAGCGCAGGATTGCTTCAGGCCCTATTCTGCCTCCGGGCGGCAGGCTGATCCTGTGGTTAATTCTTCTTCCTGGTGGGAAAATAGTGTGACCTCTGCCTGTTCCAACACCTAGAGCTAGTCTCTCATTGGTTCCCCCTCTTCCCGTTCATCCTCAGGACAAATTGCAACCTGTACGGAACAGGAGGTTAAAGGTGCTGATTCTCCAAGGAGGGAGATTGCTAGTAAAGCGGCTGGAATGGCGAACTGGAGCACAAGGAGATGAGAAATGAGGTGCGTTTTAGAAACCTTTCCCGGTCACACGGTGTACCATCTTCTGAGTTTCTCATGCATGTTTTCGATGTAGGAATATGCCCTTGAACCTGGAGATTTGGGGATTTGGGACCCATGGGATGGGTACCACGCCGTAATACTTTAAAGGGTCTGCGTTAGCTCACCCAACCTCACCAAACCTCTCAGCCCCAAGAGTGTTCACCCTTATGGCTCAGTCAGCTGTGGGTCTAGATATGGTCAATCCAGGTGGCATCGCAGCCCCTGAACGAATTTTGTAAGAATTTCTCTCTCTTTCACTGTCTTTGTTTCACGGGTTTTTAAAAGTAATTGATTTTTATAATGGGGTTTAGCTGCTTTGCACTGCTGTGTTTATGCCGCTTTACACCTACTTGACTCACTTACAGAGAGATAGCAATACATAGGTTTTAAGATTCTTACTAGTCAAATATATTCTTGAGCGGTGAATAGGGGGTGTTGAGTCCAGTTCACTGAGCAAGGAGTAGGTCTTGTCTATTACATATTGGGTTTATGGAACGGTAGCTGAGCTAAATTGAAACCCTTGTTTTATGCATCACCCCACCTCACCTTTCCCGTTAAGCAGCCATAGTGTGTTTTCTAAACGTGCGACTCTGTTCTGTTTTGTAATTCAGTTCAAGGGTAGCGGTTTTTACATTCCCTCTATAAGTGATATCTTATGATAAGTGTCTTTTTCTGTGTGACCTATTTCACTTAGAATCGTCGTACCTATATCCACTCATCATGCTGCTCCTAGCCTTATGACGTTGATTTCATGGCTGAGTGATATTCCATTGTACATAAGGACCACAACTTCTTTATCCATTCTACTCTTTCCTGGGATGTTTCAGGTGTAACGAAGTGGAGGTTCTTGTCAACAGAGCAGCCCTAAACTTTGGGGTGCCTGTGTCTTGCTGATTTTTAGTTTTCCCAATTTATCCGCCCATGAGTGGAAGTGCCCTATGCTCTCTAAGCTGAGTTTTTTCGATGTTTCAGGACACACCGTACACTTCTCCAGAGTGGCTGTTGGCAATTTACAGCCCGCCCATCAGCGTAGCAAGGCTCCCATTTCTCCATGGCCTGTCCTGCATTTCTGGTTTTGACCCTTTATTCAGCATGGCCCTTTTGACCGATGGGAAGCGAGACTTCTTTGTAGCGCTGATTTGCCTTTCCAGGTTGCTTGGTTGGCCAAAAAGGGCGTATGCGTTTTTTCCTGAATATATTCAGGAAAAAACGCATACGCCCTTTTTGGCCAAGGGCATCATTGTCGAGGTTTTGCCGCTTTTCCTGTGCTTTAAAGGCGATTCGAATCTACCTCCTGAAATCTGTTTCCTGCAATTCTGCCTTGCTTTCAAATCCTCTTCGTTGCCTTCCCTCAATATATTTGTGGACGAGAGTTATCATTTCTAACTGTGCACGTCTGTGAATTGCAGTGCCCATGAGCTCAATTTTTCAACTCGCTTTCTTGGGAGCTGGCCGCAAAAGCGCAGGATTGCTTCAGGCCCTATTCTGGCTCCGGGCGGTAGGCTAAGCCTGTGGTTAATTCTACTTTCTGATGGGAAAATAGAGTGACCTGTGCCTGTCCCAACACCTAGAGCTAGTCTCTCATTGGTTCCCCCTCTTCCCGTTCATCCTCAGGACAAATTGCAACCTGTACGGAACAGGAGGTTAAAGGTGCTGATTCTCCAAAGAGGGAGATTGCTAGTAAAGGGGCTGGAATGGCGAACCGGAGCACAAGGAGATTAGAAATGAGGTGCGTTTTAGAAACCTTTCCCGATCACACGGTGTACCATCTTCTGGGTTTCTCATGCATGTTTTCGATGTAGGAAGATGCCCTTGAACCTGGAGATTTGGGACCCATGGGATGGGTACCACGCCGTATTATTTTACAGGGTCTGCGTTAGCTCACCCAACCTCACCAAACCTCTCAGCCCCAAGAGTGTCCACCCTTATGTATCAATCAGCTGTGGGTTTAGATATGGTCAATCCAGGTGGCATCGCAGCCCCTGAAAGAATTTTGTAAGAATTTCTCTTTCTTTCACTGTCTTTGTTTCACGAGTTTTTAAAAGTATTTGATTTTTATAATGGGGTTTAGCTGCTTTGCACTGCTGTGTTTATGCCGCTTTACACCCACTTGACTCACTTACAGAGAGATATCAGTACATAGGTTTTAAGATTCTTACTAGTCAGATATATTCTTGGACGGTGAATTGGGGGTGTTGAGTCCAGTTCACTGAGCAAGGAGTAGGTGTTGTCTATTACATATTGGGTTTATGGAACGGTATCTGAGCTAATTTGAAACCCTTGTTTTATGCATCACCCCACCTCACCTTTCCCGTTAAGCAGCCATAGTGTGTTTTCTAAACGTGCGACTCTGTTCTGTTTTGTAATTCAGTTCAAGAGTAGCGGTTTTTACATTCCCTCTATAAGTGATATCTTATGATAAGTGTCTTTTTCTGTGTGACCTATTTCACTTAGAATCGTCGTACCTAAATCCACTCATCATGCTGCTCCTAGCCTTATGACGTTGATTTCATGGCTGAGTGATATTCCATTGTACATAAGGACCACAACTTCTTTATCCATTCTTCTCTTTCCTGGGATGTTTCAGGTGTAACGAAGTGGAGGTTCTTGTCAACAGAGCAGCCCTAAACTTTGGGGTGCCTGTGTCTTGCTGATTTTTAGTTTTCCCAATTTATACGCCCATGAGTGGAAGTGCCCTATGCTCTCTAAGCTGAGTTTTTTCGATGTTTCAGGACACACCGTACACTTCTCCAGAGTGGCTGTTGGCAATTTACAGCCCGCCCATCAGCGTAGCAAGGCTCCCATTTCTCCATGGCCTGTCCTGCATTTCTGGTTTTGACACTTTATTCAGCATGGCCCTTTTGACCGATGGGAAGCGAGACTTCTTTGTAGCGCTGATTTGCCTTTGCAGGTTGCTTGGTTGGCCAAAAAGGGCGTATGCGTTTTTTCCTGAATATATTCAGGAAAAAACGCATACGCCCTTTTTGGCCAAGGGCATCATTGTCGAGGTTTTGCCGCTTTTCCTGTGCTTTAAAGGCGATTCGAATCTACCTCCTGAAATCGGTTTCCTGCAATTCTGCCTTGCTTTCAAATTCTCTTCGTTGCCTTCCCGCAATATATTTGTGGACGAGAGTTATCATTTCTAACTGTGCAGGTCTGTGAATTGCAGTGCCCCTGAGCTCCATTTCTCAACTCGCTTTCTTGGGAGCTGGCCGCAAAAGCGCATGATTGCTTCAGGCCCTATTCTGCCTCCGGGCGGCAGGCTGATCCTGTGGTTAATTCTTCTTCCTGGTGGGAAAATAGTGTGACCTCTGCCTGTTCCAACACCTAGAGCTAGTCTCTCATTGGTTCCCCCTCTTCCCGTTCATCCTCAGGACAAATTGCAACCTGTACGGAACAGGAGGTTAAAGGTGCTGATTCTCCAAGGAGGGAGATTGCTAGTAAAGCGGCTGGAATGGCGAACTGGAGCACAAGGAGATGAGAAATGAGGTGCGTTTTAGAAACCTTTCCCGGTCACACGGTGTACCATCTTCTGAGTTTCTCATGCATGTTTTCGATGTAGGAATATGCCCTTGAACCTGGAGATTTGGGGATTTGGGACCCATGGGATGGGTACCACGCCGTAATACTTTAAAGGGTCTGCGTTAGCTCACCCAACCTCACCAAACCTCTCAGCCCCAAGAGTGTTCACCCTTATGGCTCAGTCAGCTGTGGGTCTAGATATGGTCAATCCAGGTGGCATCGCAGCCCCTGAACGAATTTTGTAAGAATTTCTCTCTCTTTCACTGTCTTTGTTTCACGGGTTTTTAAAAGTAATTGATTTTTATAATGGGGTTTAGCTGCTTTGCACTGCTGTGTTTATGCCGCTTTACACCTACTTGACTCACTTACAGAGAGATAGCAATACATAGGTTTTAAGATTCTTACTAGTCAAATATATTCTTGAGCGGTGAATAGGGGGTGTTGAGTCCAGTTCACTGAGCAAGGAGTAGGTCTTGTCTATTACATATTGGGTTTATGGAACGGTAGCTGAGCTAAATTGAAACCCTTGTTTTATGCATCACCCCACCTCACCTTTCCCGTTAAGCAGCCATAGTGTGTTTTCTAAACGTGCGACTCTGTTCTGTTTTGTAATTCAGTTCAAGGGTAGCGGTTTTTACATTCCCTCTATAAGTGATATCTTATGATAAGTGTCTTTTTCTGTGTGACCTATTTCACTTAGAATCGTCGTACCTATATCCACTCATCATGCTGCTCCTAGCCTTATGACGTTGATTTCATGGCTGAGTGATATTCCATTGTACATAAGGACCACAACTTCTTTATCCATTCTACTCTTTCCTGGGATGTTTCAGGTGTAACGAAGTGGAGGTTCTTGTCAACAGAGCAGCCCTAAACTTTGGGGTGCCTGTGTCTTGCTGATTTTTAGTTTTCCCAATTTATCCGCCCATGAGTGGAAGTGCCCTATGCTCTCTAAGCTGAGTTTTTTCGATGTTTCAGGACACACCGTACACTTCTCCAGAGTGGCTGTTGGCAATTTACAGCCCGCCCATCAGCGTAGCAAGGCTCCCATTTCTCCATGGCCTGTCCTGCATTTCTGGTTTTGACCCTTTATTCAGCATGGCCCTTTTGACCGATGGGAAGCGAGACTTCTTTGTAGCGCTGATTTGCCTTTCCAGGTTGCTTGGTTGGCCAAAAAGGGCGTATGCGTTTTTTCCTGAATATATTCAGGAAAAAACGCATACGCCCTTTTTGGCCAAGGGCATCATTGTCGAGGTTTTGCCGCTTTTCCTGTGCTTTAAAGGCGATTCGAATCTACCTCCTGAAATCTGTTTCCTGCAATTCTGCCTTGCTTTCAAATCCTCTTCGTTGCCTTCCCTCAATATATTTGTGGACGAGAGTTATCATTTCTAACTGTGCAGGTCTGTGAATTGCAGTGCCCATGAGCTCAATTTTTCAACTCGCTTTCTTGGGAGCTGGCCGCAAAAGCGCAGGATTGCTTCAGGCCCTATTCTGGCTCCGGGCGGTAGGCTAAGCCTGTGGTTAATTCTACTTTCTGATGGGAAAATAGAGTGACCTGTGCCTGTCCCAACACCTAGAGCTAGTCTCTCATTGGTTCCCCCTCTTCCCGTTCATCCTCAGGACAAATTGCAACCTGTACGGAACAGGAGGTTAAAGGTGCTGATTCTCCAAAGAGGGAGATTGCTAGTAAAGGGGCTGGAATGGCGAACCGGAGCACAAGGAGATTAGAAATGAGGTGCGTTTTAGAAACCTTTCCCGATCACACGGTGTACCATCTTCTGGGTTTCTCATGCATGTTTTCGATGTAGGAAGATGCCCTTGAACCTGGAGATTTGGGACCCATGGGATGGGTACCACGCCGTATTATTTTACAGGGTCTGCGTTAGCTCACCCAACCTCACCAAACCTCTCAGCCCCAAGAGTGTCCACCCTTATGTATCAATCAGCTGTGGGTTTAGATATGGTCAATCCAGGTGGCATCGCAGCCCCTGAAAGAATTTTGTAAGAATTTCTCTTTCTTTCACTGTCTTTGTTTCACGAGTTTTTAAAAGTATTTGATTTTTATAATGGGGTTTAGCTGCTTTGCACTGCTGTGTTTATGCCGCTTTACACCCACTTGACTCACTTACAGAGAGATATCAGTACATAGGTTTTAAGATTCTTACTAGTCAGATATATTCTTTGGCGGTGAATAGGGGGTGTTGAGTCCAGTTCACTGAGCAAGGAGTAGGTCTTGTCTATTACATATTGGGTTTATGGAACGGTATCTGAGCTAATTTGAAACCCTTGTTTTATGCATCACCCCACCTCACCTTTCCCGTTAAGCAGCCATAGTGTGTTTTCTAAACGTGCGACTCTGTTCTGTTTTGTAATTCAGTTCAAGGGTAGCGGTTTTTACATTCCCTCTATAAGTGATATCTTATGATAAGTGTCTTTTTCTGTGTGACCTATTTCACTTAGAATCGTCGTACCTAAATCCACTCATCATGCTGCTCCTAGCCTTATGACGTTGATTTCATGGCTGAGTGATATTCCATTGTACATAAGGACCACAACTTCTTTATCCATTCTTCTCTTTCCTGGGATGTTTCAGGTGTAACGAAGTGGAGGTTCTTGTCAACAGAGCAGCCCTAAACTTTGGGGTGCCTGTGTCTTGCTGATTTTTAGTTTTCCCAATTTATACGCCCATGAGTGGAAGTGCCCTATGCTCTCTAAGCTGAGTTTTTTCGATGTTTCAGGACACACCGTACACTTCTCCAGAGTGGCTGTTGGCAATTTACAGCCCGCCCATCAGCGTAGCAAGGCTCCCATTTCTCCATGGCCTGTCCTGCATTTCTGGTTTTGACACTTTATTCAGCATGGCCCTTTTGACCGATGGGAAGCGAGACTTCTTTGTAGCGCTGATTTGCCTTTGCAGGTTGCTTGGTTGGCCAAAAAGGGCGTATGCGTTTTTTCCTGAATATATTCAGGAAAAAACGCATACGCCCTTTTTGGCCAAGGGCATCATTGTCGAGGTTTTGCCGCTTTTCCTGTGCTTTAAAGGCGATTCGAATCTACCTCCTGAAATCTGTTTCCTGCAATTCTGCCTTGCTTTCAAATTCTCTTCGTTGCCTTCCCTCCATATATTTGTGGACTAGAGTTATCATTTCTAACTGTGCAGGTCTGTGAATTGCAGTGCCCCTGAGCTCCATTTCTCAACTCGCTTTCTTGGGAGCTGGCCGCAAAAGCGCAGGATTGCTTCAGGCCCTATTCTGCCTCCGGGCGGCAGGCTGATCCTGTGGTTAATTCTTCTTCCTGATGGGAAAATAGAGTGACCTCTGCCTGTTCCAACACCTAGAGCTAGTCTCTCATTGGTTCCCCCTCTTCCCGTTCATCCTCAGGACAAATTGCAACCTGTACGGAACAGGAGGTTAAAGGTGCTGATTCTCCAAGGAGGGAGATTGCTAGTAAAGCGGCTGGAATGGCGAACCGGAGCACAAGGAGATGAGAAATGAGGTTCGTTTTAGAAACCTTTCCGGATCACACGGTGTACCATCTTCTGGGTTTCTCATGCATGTTTTCGATGTAGGAAGATGTCCTTGAACCTGGAGATTTGGGACCCAATGGATGGGTACCACGCCGTATTACTTTAAAGGGTCTGCGTTAGCTCACCCAACCTCACCAAACCTCTCAGCCCCAAGAGTGTCCACCCTTATGGCTCAGTCAGCTGTGGGTCTAGATATGGTCAATCCAGGTGGCATCGCAGCCCCTGAACGAATTTTGTAAGAATTTCTCTCTCTTTCACTGTCTTTGTTTCACGTGTCTTTAAAAGTAATTGATATTTATAATGGGGTTTAGCTGCTTTGCACTGCTGTGTTTATGCCGCTTTACACACACTTGACTCACTTACAGAGAGATAGCAATACATAGGTTTTAAGATTCTTACTAGTCAGATATATTCTTGGGCGGTGAATAGGGGGTGTTGAGTCCAGTTCACTGAGCAAGGAGTAGGTCTTGTCTATTACATATTGGGTTTATGGAACGGTATCTGAGCTAATTTGAAACCCTTGTTTTATGCATCACCCCACCTCACCTTTCCCGTTAAGCAGCCATAGTGTGTTTTCTAAACGTGCGACTCTGTTCTGTTTTGTAATTCAGTTCAAGGGTAGCGGTTTTTACATTCCCTCTATAAGTGATATCTTATGATAAGTGTCTTTTTCTGTGTGACTTATTTCACTTAGAATCGTCGTACCTAAATCCACTCATCATGCTGCTCCTAGCCTTATGACGTTGATTTCATGGCTGAGTGATATTCCATTGTACATAAGGACCACAACTTCTTTATCCATTCTTCTCTTTCCTGGGATGTTTAAGGTGTAACGAAGTGGAGTTTCTTGTCAACAGAGCAGCCCTAAACTTCGGGGTGCCTGTGTCTTGCTGATTTTTAGTTTTCCCAATTTATACGCCCATGAGTGGAAGTGCCCTATGCTCTCTAAGCTGAGTTTTTTAGATGTTTCAGGACACACCGTACACTTCTCCAGAGTGGCTGTTGGTAATTTACAGCCCGCCCATCAGCGTAGCAAGGCTCCCATTTCTCCATGGCCTGTCCTGCATTTCTGGTTTTGACACTTTATTCAGCATGGCCCTTTTGACCGATGGGAAGCGAGACTTCTTTGTAGCGCTGATTTGCCTTTCCAGGTTGCTTGGTTGGCCAAAAAGGGCGTATGCGTTTTTTCCTGAATATATTCAGGAAAAAACGCATACGCCCTTTTTGGCCAAGGGCATCATTGTCGAGGTTTTGCCGCTTTTCCTGTGCTTTAAAGGCGATTCGAATCTACCTCCTGAAATCTGTTTCCTGCAATTCTGCCTTGCTTTCAAATTCTCTTCGTTGCCTTCCCTCAATATATTTGTGGACGAGAGTTATCATTTCTAACTGTGCAGGTCTGTGAATTGCAGTGCCCCTGAGCTCCATTTCTCAACTCGCTTTCTTGGGAGCTGGCCGCAAAAGCGCAGGATTGCTTCAGGCCCTCTTCTGGCTCCGGGCGGCAGGCTGAGCCTGTGGTTAATTCTTCTTCCTGATGGGAAAATAGAGTGACCTGTGCCTGTCCCAACACCTAGAGCTAGTCTCTCATTGGTTCCCCCTCTTCCCGTTCATCCTCAGGACAAATTGCAACCTGTACGGAACAGGAGGTTAAAGGTGCTGATTCTCCAAGGAGGGAGATTGCTAGTAAAGCGGCTGGAATGGCGAACTGGAGCACAAGGAGATGAGAAATGAGGTGCGTTTTAGAAACCTTTTCCGGTCACACGGTGTACCATCTTCTGAGTTTCTCATGCATGTTTTCGATGTAGGAATATGCCCTTGAACCTGGAGATTTGGGGATTTGGGACCCATGGGATGGGTACCACGCCGTAATACTTTAAAGGGTCTGCGTTAGCTCACCCAACCTCACCAAACCTCTCAGCCCCAAGAGTGTCCACCCTTATGTCTCAGTCAGCTGTGGGTCTAGATATGGTCAATCCAGGTGGCATCGCAGCCCCTGAACGAATTTTGTAAGAATTTCTCTCTCTTTCACTGTCTTTGTTTCACGGGTTTTTAAAAGTAATTGATTTTTATAATGGGGTTTAGCTGCTTTGCACTGCTGTGTTTATGCCGCTTTACACCCACTTGACTCACTTACAGAGAGATAGCAATACATAGGTTTTAAGATTCTTACTAGTCAAATATATTCTTGGGCGGTGACTAGGGGGTGTTGAGTCCAGTTCACTGAGCAAGGAGTAGGTCTTGTCTATTACATATTGGGTTTATGGAACGGTATCTGAGCTAATTTGAAACCCTTGTTTTATGCATCACCCCACGTCACCTTTCCCGTTAAGCAGCCATAGTGTGTTTTCTAAACGTGCGACTCTGTTCTGTTTTGTAATTCAGTTCAAGGGTAGCGGTTTTTACATTCCCTCTGTAAGTGATATCTTATGATAAGGGTCTTTTTCTGTGTGACCTATTTCACTTAGAATCGTCGTACCTATATCCACTCATCATGCTGCTCCTAGCCTTATGACGTTGATTTCATGGCTGAGTGATATTCCATTGTATATAAGGACCACAACTTCTTTATCCATTCTTCTCTTTCCTGGGATGTTTCAGGTGTAACGAAGTGGAGGTTCTTGTCAACAGAGCAGCCCTAAACTTTGGGGTGCCTGTGTCTTGCTGATTTTTAGTTTTCCCAATTTATACGCCCATGAGTGGAAGTGCCCTATGCTCTCTAAGCTGAGTTTTTTAGATGTTTCAGGACACACCGTACACTTCTCCAGAGTGGCTGTTGGCAATTTACAGCCCGCCCATCAGCGTAGCAAGGCTCCCATTTCTCCATGGCCTGTCCTGCATTTCTGGTTTTGACACTTTATTCAGCATGGCCCTTTTGACCGATGGGAAGCGAGACTTCTTTGTAGCGCTGATTTGCCTTTGCAGGTTGCTTGGTTGGCCAAAAAGGGCGTATGCGTTTTTTCCTGAATATATTCAGGAAAAAACGCATACGCCCTTTTTGGCCAAGGGCATCATTGTCGAGGTTTTGCCGCTTTTCCTGTGCTTTAAAGGCGATTCGAATCTACCTCCTGAAATCTGTTTCCTGCAATTCTGCCTTGCTTTCAAATCCTCTTCGTTGCCTTCCCTCAATATATTTGTGGACGAGAGTTATCATTTCTAACTGTGCAGGTCTGTGAATTGCAGTGCCCCTGAGCTCCATTTCTCAACTCGCTTTCTTGGGAGCTGGCCGCAAAAGCACAGGATTGCTTCAGGCCCTATTCTGGCTCCGGGTGGCAGGCTGAGCCTGTGGTTAATTCTTCTTCCTGATGGGAAAATAGAGTGACGTGTGCCTGTCCCAACACCTAGAGCTAGTCTCTCATTGGTTCCCCCTCTTCCCGTTCATCCTCAGGACAAATTGCAACCTGTACGGAACAGGAGGTTAAAGGTGCTGATTCTCCAAGGAGGGAGATTGCTAGTAAAGCGGCTGGAATGGCGAACCGGAGCACAAGGAGATGAGAAATGAGGTGCGTTTTAGAAACCTTTCCCGATCACACGGTGTACCATCTTCTGAGTTTCTCATGCATGTTTTCGATGTAGGAATATGCCCTTGAACCTGGAGATTTGGGACCCATGGGATGGGTACCACGCCGTAATACTTTAAAGGGTCTGCGTTAGCTCACCCAACCTCACCAAACCTCTCAGCCCCAAGAGTGTCCACCCTTATGGCTCAGTCAGCTGTGGGTCTAGATATGGTCAATCCAGGTGGCATCGCAGCCCCTGAACGAATTTTGTAAGAATTTCTCTCTCTTTCACTGTCTTTGTTTCACGGGTCTTTAAAAGTAATTGATATTTATAATGGGGTTTAGCTGCTTTGCACTGCTGTGTTTATGCCACTTTACACACACTTGACTCACTTACAGAGAGATATCAATACATAGGTTTTAAGATTCTTACTAGTCAGATATATTCTTGGGCGGTGAATAGGGGGTGTTGAGTCCAGTTCACTGAGCAAGGAGTAGGTCTTGTCTATTACATATTGGGTTAATGGAACGGTATCTGAGCTAATTTGAAACCCTTGTTTTATGCATCACCCCACCTCACCTTTCCCGTTAAGCAGCCATAGTGTGTTTTCTAAACGTGCGACTCTGTTCTGTTTTGTAATTCAGTTCAAGGGTAGCGGTTTTTACATTCCCTCTATAAGTGATATCTTATGATAAGTGTCTTTTTCTGTGTGACTTATTTCACTTAGAATCGTCGTACCTAAATCCACTCATCATGCTGCTCCTAGCCTTATGACGTTGATTTCATGGCTGAGTGATATTCCATTGTACATAAGGACCACAACTTCTTTATCCATTCTTCTCTTTCCTGGGATGTTTAAGGTGTAACAAAGTGGAGTTTCTTGTCAACAGAGCAGCCCTAAACTTTGGGGTGCCTGTGTCTTGCTGATTTTTAGTTTTCCCAATTTATACGCCCATGAGTGGAAGTGCCCTATGCTCTCTAAGCTGAGTTTTTTAGATGTTTCAGGACACACCGTACACTTCTCCAGAGTGGCTGTTGGTAATTTACAGCCCGCCCATCAGCGTAGCAAGGCTCCCATTTCTCCATGGCCTGTCCTGCATTTCTGGTTTTGACACTTTATTCAGCATGGCCCTTTTGACCGATGGGAAGCGAGACTTCTTTGTAGCGCTGATTTGCCTTTCCAGGTTGCTTGGTTGGCCAAAAAGGGCGTATGCGTTTTTTCCTGAATATATTCAGGAAAAAACGCATACGCCCTTTTTGGCCAAGGGCATCATTGTCGAGGTTTTGCCGCTTTTCCTCTGCTTTAAAGGCGATTCGAATCTACCTCCTGAAATCTGTTTCCTGCAATTCTGCCTTGCTTTCAAATTCTCTTCGTTGCCTTCCCTCAATATATTTGTGGACGAGAGTTATCATTTCTAACTGTGCAGGTCTGTGAATTGCAGTGCCCCTGAGCTCCATTTCTCAACTCGCTTTCTTGGGAGCTGGCCGCAAAAGCACAGGATTGCTTCAGGCCCTCTTCTGGATCCGGGCGGCAGGCTGAGCCTGTGGTTAATTCTTCTTCCTGATGGGAAAATAGAGTGACCTGTGCCTGTCCCAACACCTAGAGCTAGTCTCTCATTGGTTCCCCCTCTTCCCGTTCATCCTCAGGACAAATTGCAACCTGTACGGAACAGGAGGTTAAAGGTGCTGATTCTCCAAGGAGGGAGATTGCTAGTAAAGCGGCTGGAATGGCGAACTGGAGCACAAGGAGATGAGAAATGAGGTGCGTTTTAGAAACCTTTCCCGATCACACGGTGTACCATCTTCTGGGTTTCTCATGCATGTTTTCGATGTAGGAATATGCCCTTGAACCTGGAGATTTGGGGATTTGGGACCCATGGGATGGGTACCACGCCGTAATACTTTAAAGGGTCTGCGTTAGCTCACCCAACCTCACCAAACCTCTCAGCCCCAAGAGTGTCCACCCTTATGGCTCAGTCAGCTGTGGGTCTAGATATGGTCAATCCAGGTGGCATCGCAGCCCCTGAACGAATTTTGTAAGAATTTCTCTCTCTTTCACTGTCTTTGTTTCACGGGTTTTTAAAAGTAATTGATTTTTATAATGGGGTTTAGCTGCTTTGCACTGCTGTGTTTATGCCGCTTTACACCTACTTGACTCACTTACAGAGAGATAGCAATACATAGGTTTTAAGATTCTTACTAGTCAAATATATTCTTGAGCGGTGAATAGGGGGTGTTGAGTCCAGTTCACTGAGCAAGGAGTAGGTCTTGTCTATTACATATTGGGTTTATGGAACGGTAGCTGAGCTAAATTGAAACCCTTGTTTTATGCATCACCCCACCTCACCTTTCCCGTTAAGCAGCCATAGTGTGTTTTCTAAACGTGCGACTCTGTTCTCTTTTGTAATTCAGTTCAAGGGTAGCGGTTTTTACATTCCCTCTATAAGTGATATCTTATGATAAGTGTCTTTTTCTGTGTGACCTATTTCACTTAGAATCGTCGTACCTATATCCACTCATCATGCTGCTCCTAGCCTTATGACGTTGATTTCATGGCTGAGTGATATTCCATTGTACATAAGGACCACAACTTCTTTATCCATTCTTCTCTTTCCTGGGATGTTTCAGGTGTAACGAAGTGGAGGTTCTTGTCAACAGAGCAGCCCTAAACTTTGGGGTGCCTGTGTCTTGCTGATTTTTAGTTTTCCCAATTTATACGCCCATGAGTGGAAGTGCCCTATGCTCTCTAAGCTGAGTTTTTTAGATGTTTCAGGACACACCGTACACTTCTCCAGAGTGGCTGTTGGCAATTTACAGCCCGCCCATCAGCGTAGCAAGGCTCCCATTTCTCCATGGCCTGTCCTGCATTTCTGGTTTTGACACTTTATTCAGCATGGCCCTTTTGACCGATGGGAAGCGAGACTTCTTTGTAGCGCTGATTTGCCTTTCCAGGTTGCTTGGTTGGCCAAAAAGGGCGTATGCGTTTTTTCCTGAATATATTCAGGAAAAAACGCATACGCCCTTTTTGGCCAAGGGCATCATTGTCGAGGTTTTGCCGCTTTTCCTCTGCTTTAAAGGCGATTCGAATCTACCTCCTGAAATCTGTTTCCTGCAATTCTGCCTTGCTTTCAAATCCTCTTCGTTGCCTTCCCTCAATATATTTGTGGACGAGAGTTATCATTTCTAACTGTGCAGGTCTGTGAATTGCAGTGCCCCTGAGCTCCATTTCTCAACTCGCTTTCTTGGGAGCTGGCCGCAAAAGCACAGGATTGCTTCAGGCCCTATTCTGGCTCCGGGCGGCAGGCTGAGCCTGTGGTTAATTCTTCTTCCTGATGGGAAAATAGAGTGACCTGTGCCTGTCCCAACACCTAGAGCTAGTCTCTCATTGGTTCCCCCTCTTCCCGTTCATCCTCAGGACAAATTGCAACCTGTACGGAACAGGAGGTTAAAGGTGCTGATTCTCCAAGGAGGGAGATTGCTAGTAAAGCGGCTGGAATGGCGAACCGGAGCACAAGGAGATGAGAAATGAGGTGCGTTTTAGAAACCTTTCCCGATCACACGGTGTACCATCTTCTGAGTTTCTCATGCATGTTTTCGATGTAGGAATATGCCCTTGAACCTGGAGTTTTGGGACCCATGGGATGGGTACCACGCCGTAATACTTTAAAGGGTCTGCGTTAGCTCACCCAACCTCACCAAACCTCTCAGCCCCAAGAGTGTCCACCCTTATGGCTCAGTCAGCTGTGGGTCTAGATATGGTCAATCCAGGTGGCATCGCTGCCCCTGAACGAATTTTGTAAGAATTTCTCTCTCTTTCACTGTCTTTGTTTCACGGGTCTTTAAAAGTAATTGATTTTTATAATGGGGTTTAGCTGCTTTGCACTGCTGTGTTTATGCCGCTTTACACCCACTTGACTCATTTACAGAGAGATAGCAATACATAGGTTTTAAGATTCTTACTAGTCAAATATATTCTTGGGCGGTGAATAGGGCGTGTTGAGTCCAGTTCACTGAGCAAGGAGGAGGTCTTGTCTATTACATATTGGGTTTATGGAACGGTATCTGAGCTAATTTGAAACCCTTGTTTTATGCATCACCCCACCTCACCTTTCCCGTTAAGCAGCCATAGTGTGTTTTCTAAACGTGCGACTCTGTTCTGTTTTGTAATTCAGTTCAAGGGTAGCGGTTTTTACATTCCCTCTGTAAGTGATATCTTATGATAAGGGTCTTTTTCTGTGTGACCTATTTCACTTAGAATCGTCGCACCTATATCCACTCATCATGCTGCTCCTAGCCTTATGACGTTGATTTCATGGCTGAGTGATATTCCATTGTACATAAGGACCACAACTTCTTTATCCATTCTTCTCTTTCCTGGGATGTTTAAGGTGTAACGAAGTGGAGTTTCTTGTCAACAGAGCAGCCCTAAACTTTGGGGTGCCTGTGTCTTGCTGATTTTTAGTTTTCCCAATTTATACGCCCATGAGTGGAAGTGCCCTATGCTCTCTAAGCTGAGTTTTTTTGATGTTTCAGGACACACCGTACACTTCTCCAGAGTGGCTGTTGGCAATTTACAGCCCGCCCATCAGCGTAGCAAGGCTCCCATTTCTCCATGGCCTGTCCTGCATTTCTGGTTTTGACACTTTATTCAGCATGGCCCTTTGGACCGATGGGAAGCGAGACTTCTTTGTAGCGCTGATTTGCCTTTCCAGGTTGCTTGGTTGGCCAAAAAGGGCGTATGCGTTTTTTCCTGAATATATTCAGGAAAAAACGCATACGCCCTTTTTGGCCAAGGGCATCATTGTCGAGGTTTTGCCGCTTTTCCTGTGCTTTAAAGGCGATTCGAATCTACCTCCTGAAATCTGTTTCCTGCAATTCTGCCTTGCTTTCAAATCCTCTTCGTTGCCTTCCCTCAATATATTTGTGGACGAGATTTATCCTTTCTAACTGTGCAGGTCTGTGAATTGCAGTGCCCCTGAGCTCCATTTTTCAACTCGCTTTCTTGGGAACTGGCCGCAAAAGCGCAGGATTGCTTCAGGCCCTATTCTGGCTCCGGGCGGCAGGCTGAGCCTGTGGTTAATTCTTCTTCCTGATGGGAAAATAGAGTGACCTGTGCCTGTCCCAACACCTAGAGCTAGTCTCTCATTGGTTCCCCCTCTTCCCGTTCATCCTCAGGACAAATTGCAACCTGTACGGAACAGGAGGTTAAAGGTGCTGATTCTCCAAGGAGGGAGATTGCTAGTAAAGCGGCTGGAATGGCGAACCGGAGCACAAGGAGATGAGAAATGAGGTGCGTTTTAGAAACCTTTCCCGATCACACGGTGTACCATCTTCTGGGTTTCTCATGCATGTTTTCGATGTAGGAAGATGCCCTTGAACCTGGAGATTTGGGACCCATGGGATGGGTACCACGCCGTATTACTTTACAGGGTCTGCGTTAGGTCACCCAACCTCACCAAACCTCTCAGCCCCAAGAGTGTCCACCCTTATGTCTCAGTCAGCTGTGGGTCTAGATATGGTCAATCCAGGTGGCATCGCAGCCCCTGAACGAATTTTGTAAGAATTTCTCTCTCTTTCACTGTCTTTGTTTCACGGGTCTTTAAAAGTAATTGATTTTTATAATGGGGTTTAGCTGCTTTGCACTGCTGTGTTTATGACGCTTTACACCCACTTGACTCACTTACAGAGAGATAGCAATACATAGGTTTTAAGATTCTTACTAGTCAAATATATTCTTGGGCGGTGAATAGGGGGTGTTGAGTCCAGTAAACTGAGCAAGGAGTAGGTCTTGTCTATTACATATTGGGTTTATGGAACGGTATCTGAGCTAATTTGAAACCCTTGTTTTATGCATCACCCCACCTCACCTTTCCCGTTAAGCAGCCATAGTGTGTTTTCTAAACGTGCGACTCTGTTCTGTTTTGTAATTCAGTTCAAGGGTAGCGGTTTTTACATTCCCTCTATAAGTGATATCTTATGATAAGTGTCTTTTTCTGTGTGACCTATTTCACTTAGAATCGTCGTACCTATATCCACTCATCATGCTGCTCCTAGCCTTATGACGTTGATTTCATGGCTGAGTGATATTCCATTGTACATAAGGACCACAACTTCTTTATCCATTCTTCTCTTTCCTGGGATGTTTCAGGTGTAACGAAGTGGAGGTTCTTGTCAACAGAGCAGCCCTAAACTTTGGGGTGCCTGTGTCTTGCTGATTTTTAGTTTTCCCAATTTATACGCCCATGAGTGGAAGTGCCCTATGCTCTCTAAGCTGAGTTTTTTAGATGTTTCAGGACACACCGTACACTTCTCCAGAGTGGCTGTTGGCAATTTACAGCCCGCCCATCAGCGTAGCAAGGCTCCCATTTCTCCATGGCCTGTCCTGCATTTCTGGTTTTGACACTTTATTCAGCATGGCCCTTTGGACCGATGGGAAGCGAGACTTCTTTGTAGCGCTGATTTGCCTTTCCAGGTTGCTTGGTTGGCCAAAAAGGGCGTATGCGTTTTTTCCTGAATATATTCAGGAAAAAACGCATACGCCCTTTTTGGCCAAGGGCATCATTGTCGAGGTTTTGCCGCTTTTCCTGTGCTTTAAAGGCGATTCGAATCTACCTCCTGAAATCTGTTTCCTGCAATTCTGCCTTGCTTTCAAATCCTCTTCGTTGCCTTCCCTCAATATATTTGTGGACGAGAGTTATCATTTCTAACTGTGCAGGTCTGTGAATTGCAGTGCCCCTGAGCTCCATTTTCCAACTCGCTTTCTTGGGAACTGGCCGCAAAAGCGCAGGATTGCTTCAGGCCCTATTCTGGCTCCGGGCGGCAGGCTGAGCCTGTGGTTAATTCTTCTTCCTGATGGGAAAATAGAGTGACCTGTGCCTGTCCCAACACCTAGAGCTAGTCTCTCATTGGTTCCCCCTCTTCCCGTTCATCCTCAGGACAAATTGCAACCTGTACGGAACAGGAGGTTAAAGGTGCTGATTCTCCAAGGAGGGAGATTGCTAGTAAAGCGGCTGGAATGGCGAACCGGAGCACAAGGAGATGAGAAATGAGGTGCGTTTTAGAAACCTTTCCCGATCACACGGTGTACCATCTTCTGGGTTTCTCATGCATGTTTTCGATGTAGGAAGATGCCCTTGAACCTGGAGATTTGGGACCCATGGGATGGGTACCACGCCGTATTATTTTACAGGGTCTGAGTTAGCTCACCCAACCTCACCAAACCTCTCAGCCCCAAGAGTGTCCACCCTTATGTCTCAGTCAGCTGTGGGTCTAGATATGGTCAATCCAGGTGGCATCGCAGCCCCTGAACGAATTTTGTAAGAATTTCTCTCTCTTTCACTGTCTTTGTTTCACGGGTCTTTAAAAGTAATTGATTTCTATAATGGGGTTTAGCTGCTGTGCACTGCTGTGTTTATGCCGCTTTACACCCACTTGACTCACTTACAGAGAGATAGCAATACATAGGTTTTAAGATTCTTACTAGTCAAATATATTCTTGGGCGGTGAATAGGGGGTGTTGAGTCCAGTTCACTGAGCAAGGAGTAGGTCTTGTCTATTACATATTGGGTTTATGGAACGGTATCTGAGCTAATTTGAAACCCTTGTTTTATGCATCACCCCACCTCACCTTTCCCGTTAAGCAGCCATAGTGTGTTTTCTAAACGTGCGAATCTGTTCTGTTTTGTAATTCAGTTCAAGGGTAGTGGTTTTTACATTCCCTCTATAAGTGATATCTTATGATAAGTGTCTTTTTCTGTGTGACCTATTTCACTTAGAATCGTCGTACCTAAATCCACTCATCATGCTGCTCCTAGCCTTATGACGTTGATTTCATGGCTGAGTGATATTCCATTGTACATAAGGACCACAACTTCTTTATCCATTCTTCGCTTTCCTGGGATGTTTCAGGTGTAACGAAGGGGAGGTTCTTGTCAACAGAGCAGCCCTAAACTTTGGGGTGCCTGTGTCTTGCTGATTTTTAGTTTTCCCAATTTATACGCCCATGAGTGGAAGTGCCCTATGCTCTCTAAGCTGAGTTTTTTAGATGTTTCAGGACACACCGTACACTTCTCCAGAGTGGCTGTTGGCAATTTACAGCCCGCCCATCAGCGTAGCAAGGCTCCCATTTCTCCATGGCCTGTCCTGCATTTCTGGTTTTGACACTTTATTCAGCATGGCCCTTTTGACCGATGGGAAGCGAGACTTCTTTGTAGCGCTGATTTGCCTTTCCAGGTTGCTTGGTTGGCCAAAAAGGGCGTATGCGTTTTTTCCTGAATATATTCAGGAAAAAACGCATACGCCCTTTTTGGCCAAGGGCATCATTGTCGAGGTTTTGCCGCTTTTCCTGTGCTTTAAAGGCGATTCGAATCTACCTCCTGAAATCTGTTTCCTGCAATTCTGCCTTGCTTTCAAATTCTCTTCGTTGCCTTCCCTCAATATATTTGTGGACGAGAGTTATCATTTCTAACTGTGCAGGTCTGTGAATTGCAGTGCCCCTGAGCTCCATTTCTCAACTCGCTTTCTTGGGAGCTGGCCGCAAAAGCGCAGGATTGCTTCAGGCCCTATTCTGGCTCGGGGCGGCAGGCTGAGCCTGTGGTTAATTCTTCTTCCTGATGGGAAAATAGAGTGACCTGTGCCTGTCCCAACACCTAGAGCTAGTCTCTCATTGGTTCCCCCTCTTCCCGTTCATCCTCAGGACAAATTGCAACCTGTACGGAACAGGAAGTTAAAGGTGCTGATTCTCCAAAGAGGGAGATTGCTAGTAAAGCGGCTGGAATGGCGAACCGGAGCACAAGGAGATGAGAAATGAGGTGCGTTTTAGAAACCTTTCCCGATCACACGGTGTATCATCTTCTGGGTTTCTCATGCATGTTTTCGATGTAGGAAGATGCCCTTGAACCTGGAGATTTGGGACCCATGGGATGGGTACCACGCCGTATTACTTTAAAGGGTCTGCGTTAGGTCACCCAACCTCAACAAACCTCTCAGCCCCAAGAGTGTCCACCCTTATGGCTCAGTCAGCTGTGGGTCTAGATATGGTCAATCCAGGTGGCATCGCAGCCCCTGAACGAATTTTGTAAGAATTTCTCTCTCTTTCACTGTCTTTGTTTCACGGGTTTTTAAAAGTAATTGATTTTTATAATGGGGTTTAGCTGCTTTGCACTGCTGTGTTTATGCCGCTTTACACCCACTTGACTCACTTACAGAGAGATAGCAATACATAGGTTTTAAGATTCTTACTAGTCAAATATATTCTTGGGCGGTGACTAGGGGGTGTTGAGTCCAGTTCACTGAGCAAGGAGTAGGTCTTGTCTATTACATATTGGGTTTATGGAACGGTATCTGAGCTAATTTGAAACCCTTGTTTTATGCATCACCCCACCTCACCTTTCCCGTTAAGCAGCCATAGTGTGTTTTCTAAACGTGCGACTCTGTTCTGTTTTGTAATTCAGTTCAAGGGTAGCGGTTTTTACATTCCCTCTGTAAGTGATATCTTATGATAAGGGTCTTTTTCTGTGTGACCTATTTCACTTAGAATCGTCGCACCTATATCCACTCATCATGCTGCTCCTAGCCTTATGACGTTGATTTCATGGCTGAGTGATATTCCATTGTACATAAGGACCACAACTTCTTTATCCATTCTTCTCTTTCCTGGGATGTTTAAGGTGTAACGAAGTGGAGTTTCTTGTCAACAGAGCAGCCCTAAACTTTGGGGTGCCTGTGTCTTGCTGATTTTTAGTTTTCCCAATTTATACGCCCATGAGTGGAAGTGCCCTATGCTCTCTAAGCTGAGTTTTTTTGATGTTTCAGGACACACCGTACACTTCTCCAGAGTGGCTGTTGGCAATTTACAGCCCGCCCATCAGCGTAGCAAGGCTCCCATTTCTCCATGGCCTGTCCTGCATTTCTGGTTTTGACACTTTATTCAGCATGGCCCTTTGGACCGATGGGAAGCGAGACTTCTTTGTAGCGCTGATTTGCCTTTCCAGGTTGCTTGGTTGGCCAAAAAGGGCGTATGCGTTTTTTCCTGAATATATTCAGGAAAAAACGCATACGCCCTTTTTGGCCAAGGGCATCATTGTCGAGGTTTTGCCGCTTTTCCTGTGCTTTAAAGGCGATTCGAATCTACCTCCTGAAATCTGTTTCCTGCAATTCTGCCTTGCTTTCAAATCCTCTTCGTTGCCTTCCCTCAATATATTTGTGGACGAGAGTTATCATTTCTAACTGTGCAGGTCTGTGAATTGCAGTGCCCCTGAGCTCCATTTTCCAACTCGCTTTCTTGGGAACTGGCCGCAAAAGCGCAGGATTGCTTCAGGCCCTATTCTGGCTCCGGGCGGCAGGCTGAGCCTGTGGTTAATTCTTCTTCCTGATGGGAAAATAGAGTGACCTGTGCCTGTCCCAACACCTAGAGCTAGTCTCTCATTGGTTCCCCCTCTTCCCGTTCATCCTCAGGACAAATTGCAACCTGTACGGAACAGGAGGTTAAAGGTGCTGATTCTCCAAGGAGGGAGATTGCTAGTAAAGCGGCTGGAATGGCGAACCGGAGCACAAGGAGATGAGAAATGAGGTGCGTTTTAGAAACCTTTCCCGATCACACGGTGTACCATCTTCTGGGTTTCTCATGCATGTTTTCGATGTAGGAAGATGCCCTTGAACCTGGAGATTTGGGACCCATGGGATGGGTACCACGCCGTATTATTTTACAGGGTCTGAGTTAGCTCACCCAACCTCACCAAACCTCTCAGCCCCAAGAGTGTCCACCCTTATGTCTCAGTCAGCTGTGGGTCTAGATATGGTCAATCCAGGTGGCATCGCAGCCCCTGAACGAATTTTGTAAGAATTTCTCTCTCTTTCACTGTCTTTGTTTCACGGGTCTTTAAAAGTAATTGATTTCTATAATGGGGTTTAGCTGCTGTGCACTGCTGTGTTTATGCCGCTTTACACCCACTTGACTCACTTACAGAGAGATAGCAATACATAGGTTTTAAGATTCTTACTAGTCAAATATATTCTTGGGCGGTGAATAGGGGGTGTTGAGTCCAGTTCACTGAGCAAGGAGTAGGTCTTGTCTATTACATATTGGGTTTATGGAACGGTATCTGAGCTAATTTGAAACCCTTGTTTTATGCATCACCCCACCTCACCTTTCCCGTTAAGCAGCCATAGTGTGTTTTCTAAACGTGCGAATCTGTTCTGTTTTGTAATTCAGTTCAAGGGTAGTGGTTTTTACATTCCCTCTATAAGTGATATCTTATGATAAGTGTCTTTTTCTGTGTGACCTATTTCACTTAGAATCGTCGTACCTAAATCCACTCATCATGCTGCTCCTAGCCTTATGACGTTGATTTCATGGCTGAGTGATATTCCATTGTACATAAGGACCACAACTTCTTTATCCATTCTTCGCTTTCCTGGGATGTTTCAGGTGTAACGAAGGGGAGGTTCTTGTCAACAGAGCAGCCCTAAACTTTGGGGTGCCTGTGTCTTGCTGATTTTTAGTTTTCCCAATTTATACGCCCATGAGTGGAAGTGCCCTATGCTCTCTAAGCTGAGTTTTTTAGATGTTTCAGGACACACCGTACACTTCTCCAGAGTGGCTGTTGGCAATTTACAGCCCGCCCATCAGCGTAGCAAGGCTCCCATTTCTCCATGGCCTGTCCTGCATTTCTGGTTTTGACACTTTATTCAGCATGGCCCTTTTGACCGATGGGAAGCGAGACTTCTTTGTAGCGCTGATTTGCCTTTCCAGGTTGCTTGGTTGGCCAAAAAGGGCGTATGCGTTTTTTCCTGAAAATATTCAGGAAAAAACGCATACGCCCTTTTTGGCCAAGGGCATCATTGTCGAGGTTTTGCCGCTTTTCCTGTGCTTTAAAGGCGATTCGAATCTACCTCCTGAAATCTGTTTCCTGCAATTCTGCCTTGCTTTCAAATTCTCTTCGTTGCCTTCCCTCAATATATTTGTGGACGAGAGTTATCATTTCTAACTGTGCAGGTCTGTGAATTGCAGTGCCCCTGAGCTCCATTTCTCAACTCGCTTTCTTGGGAGCTGGCCGCAAAAGCGCAGGATTGCTTCAGGCCCTATTCTGGCTCGGGGCGGCAGGCTGAGCCTGTGGTTAATTCTTCTTCCTGATGGGAAAATAGAGTGACCTGTGCCTGTCCCAACACCTAGAGCTAGTCTCTCATTGGTTCCCCCTCTTCCCGTTCATCCTCAGGACAAATTGCAACCTGTACGGAACAGGAAGTTAAAGGTGCTGATTCTCCAAGGAGGGAGATTGCTAGTAAAGCGGCTGGAATGGCGAACCGGAGCACAAGGAGATGAGAAATGAGGTGCGTTTTAGAAACCTTTCCCGATCACACGGTGTATCATCTTCTGGGTTTCTCATGCATGTTTTCGATGTAGGAAGATGCCCTTGAACCTGGAGATTTGGGACCCATGGGATGGGTACCACGCCGTATTACTTTAAAGGGTCTGCGTTAGGTCACCCAACCTCAACAAACCTCTCAGCCCCAAGAGTGTCCACCCTTATGGCTCAGTCAGCTGTGGGTCTAGATATGGTCAATCCAGGTGGCATCGCAGCCCCTGAACGAATTTTGTAAGAATTTCTCTCTCTTTCACTGTCTTTGTTTCACGGGTTTTTAAAAGTAATTGATTTTTATAATGGGGTTTAGCTGCTTTGCACTGCTGTGTTTATGCCGCTTTACACCCACTTGACTCACTTACAGAGAGATAGCAATACATAGGTTTTAAGATTCTTACTAGTCAAATATATTCTTGGGCGGTGACTAGGGGGTGTTGAGTCCAGTTCACTGAGCAAGGAGTAGGTCTTGTCTATTACATATTGGGTTTATGGAACGGTATCTGAGCTAATTTGAAACCCTTGTTTTATGCATCACCCCACCTCACCTTTCCCGTTAAGCAGCCATAGTGTGTTTTCTAAACGTGCGACTCTGTTCTGTTTTGTAATTCAGTTCAAGGGTAGCGGTTTTTACATTCCCTCTGTAAGTGATATCTTATGATAAGGGTCTTTTTCTGTGTGACCTATTTCACTTAGAATCGTCGTACCTATATCCACTCATCATGCTGCTCCTAGCCTTATGACGTTGATTTCATGGCTGAGTGATATTCCATTGTACATAAGGACCACAACTTCTTTATCCATTCTTCTCTTTCCTGGGATGTTTCAGGTGTAACGAAGTGGAGGTTCTTGTCAACAGAGCAGCCCTAAACTTTGGGGTGCCTGTGTCTTGCTGATTTTTAGTTTTCCCAATTTATACGCCCATGAGTGGAAGTGCCCTATGCTCTCTAAGCTGAGTTTTTTAGATGTTTCAGGACACACCGTACACTTCTCCAGAGTGGCTGTTGGCAATTTACAGCCCGCCCATCAGCGTAGCAAGGCTCCCATTTCTCCATGGCCTGTCCTGCATTTCTGGTTTTGACACTTTATTCAGCATGGCCCTTTTGACCGATGGGAAGCGAGACTTCTTTGTAGCGCTGATTTGCCTTTGCAGGTTGCTTGGTTGGCCAAAAAGGGCGTATGCGTTTTTTCCTGAATATATTCAGGAAAAAACGCATACGCCCTTTTTGGCCAAGGGCATCATTGTCGAGGTTTTGCCGCTTTTCCTGTGCTTTAAAGGCGATTCGAATCTACCTCCTGAAATCTCTTTCCTGCAATTCTGCCTTGCTTTCAAATCCTCTTCGTTGCCTTCCCTCAATATATTTGTGGACGAGAGTTATCATTTCTAACTGTGCAGGTCTGTGAATTCCAGTGCCCCTGAGCTCCATTTCTCAACTCGCTTTCTTGGGAGCTGGCCGCAAAAGCGCAGGATTGCTTCAGGCCCTATTCTGGCTCCGGGCGGCAGGCTGAGCCTGTGGTTAATTCTTCTTCCTGATGGGAAAATAGAGTGACCTGTGCCTGTCCCAACACCTAGAGCTAGTCTCTCATTGGTTCCCCCTCTTCCCGTTCATCCTCAGGACAAATTGCAACCTGTACGGAACAGGAGGTTAAAGGTGCTGATTCTCCAAGGAGGGAGATTGCTAGTAAAGCGGCTGGAATGGCGAACCGGAGCACAAGGAGATGAGAAATGAGGTGCGTTTTAGAAACCTTTCCCGATCACACGGTGTACCATCTTCTGAGTTTCTCATGCATGTTTTCGATGTAGGAATATGGCCTTGAACCTGGAGATTTGGGACCCATGGGATGGGTACCACGCCGTAATACTTTAAAGGGTCTGCGTTAGCTCACCCAACCTCACCAAACCTCTCAGCCCCAAGAGTGTCCACCCTTATGGCTCAGTCAGCTGTGGGTCTAGATATGGTCAATCCAGGTGGCATCGCAGCCCCTGAACGAATTTTGTAAGAATTTCTCTCTCTTTCACTGTCTTCGTTTCACGGGTTTTTAAAAGTAATTGATTTTTATAATGGGGTTTAGCTGCTTTGCACTGCTGTGTTTATGCCGCTTTACACCCACTTGACTCACTTACAGAGAGATAGCAATACATAGGTTTTAAGATTCTTACTAGTCAAATATATTCTTGGGCGGTGAATAGGGCGTGTTGAGTCCAGTTCACTGAGCAAGGAGTAGGTCTTGTCTATTACATATTGGGTTTATGGAACGGTATCTGAGCTAATTTGAAACCCTTGTTTTATGCATCACCCCACCTCACCTTTCCCGTTAAGCAGCCATAGTGTGTTTTCTAAACGTGCGACTGTGTTCTGTTTTGTAATTCAGTTCAAGGGTAGCGGTTTTTACATTCCCTCTGTAAGTGATATCTTATGATAAGGGTCTTTTTCTGTGTGACCTATTTCACTTAGAATCGTCGCACCTATATCCACTCATCATGCTGCTCCTAGCCTTATGACGTTGATTTCATGGCTGAGTGATATTCCATTGTACATAAGGACCACAACTTCTTTATCCATTCTTCTCTTTCCTGGGATGTTTAAGGTGTAACGAAGTGGAGTTTCTTGTCAACAGAGCAGCCCTAAACTTTGGGGTGCCTGTGTCTTGCTGATTTTTAGTTTTCCCAATTTATACGCCCATGAGTGGAAGTGCCCTATGCTCTCTAAGCTGAGTTTTTTAGATGTTTCAGGACACACCGTACACTTCTCCAGAGTGGCTGTTGGCAATTTACAGCCCGCCCATCAGCGTAGCAAGGCTCCCATTTCTCCATGGCCTGTCCTGCATTTCTGGTTTTGACACTTTATTCAGCATGGCCCTTTGGACCGATGGGAAGCGAGACTTCTTTGTAGCGCTGATTTGCCTTTCCAGGTTGCTTGGTTGGCCAAAAAGGGCGTATGCGTTTTTTCCTGAATATATTCAGGAAAAAACGCATACGCCCTTTTTGGCCAAGGGCATCATTGTCGAGGTTTTGCCGCTTTTCCTCTGCTTTAAAGGCGATTCGAATCTACCTCCTGAAATCTGTTTCCTGCAATTCTGCCTTGCTTTCAAATCCTCTTCGTTGCCTTCCCTCAATATATTTGTGGACGAGAGTTATCATTTCTAACTGTGCAGGTCTGTGAATTGCAGTGCCCCTGAGCTCCATTTCTCAACTCGCTTTCTTGGGAGCTGGCCGCAAAAGCACAGGATTGCTTCAGGCCCTATTCTGGCTCCGGGCGGCAGGCTGAGCCTGTGGTTAATTCTTCTTCCTGATGGGAAAATAGAGTGACCTGTGCCTGTCCCAACACCTAGAGCTAGTCTCTCATTGGTTCCCCCTCTTCCCGTTCATCCTCAGGACAAATTGCAACCTGTACGGAACAGGAGGTTAAAGGTGCTGATTCTCCAAGGAGGGAGATTGCTAGTAAAGCGGCTGGAATGGCGAACCGGAGCACAAGGAGATGAGAAATGAGGTGCGTTTTAGAAACCTTTCCCGATCACACGGTGTACCATCTTCTGAGTTTCTCATGCATGTTTTCGATGTAGGAATATGCCCTTGAACCTGGAGTTTTGGGACCCATGGGATGGGTACCACGCCGTAATACTTTAAAGGGTCTGCGTTAGCTCACCCAACCTCACCAAACCTCTCAGCCCCAAGAGTGTCCACCCTTATGGCTCAGTCAGCTGTGGGTCTAGATATGGTCAATCCAGGTGGCATCGCTGCCCCTGAACGAATTTTGTAAGAATTTCTCTCTCTTTCACTGTCTTTGTTTCACGGGTCTTTAAAAGTAATTGATTTTTATAATGGGGTTTAGCTGCTTTGCACTGCTGTGTTTATGCCGCTTTACACCCACTTGACTCATTTACAGAGAGATAGCAATACATAGGTTTTAAGATTCTTACTAGTCAAATATATTCTTGGGCGGTGAATAGGGCGTGTTGAGTCCAGTTCACTGAGCAAGGAGGAGGTCTTGTCTATTACATATTGGGTTTATGGAACGGTATCTGAGCTAATTTGAAACCCTTGTTTTATGCATCACCCCACCTCACCTTTCCCGTTAAGCAGCCATAGTGTGTTTTCTAAACGTGCGACTCTGTTCTGTTTTGTAATTCAGTTCAAGGGTAGCGGTTTTTACATTCCCTCTGTAAGTGATATCTTATGATAAGGGTCTTTTTCTGTGTGACCTATTTCACTTAGAATCGTCGCACCTATATCCACTCATCATGCTGCTCCTAGCCTTATGACGTTGATTTCATGGCTGAGTGATATTCCATTGTACATAAGGACCACAACTTCTTTATCCATTCTTCTCTTTCCTGGGATGTTTAAGGTGTAACGAAGTGGAGTTTCTTGTCAACAGAGCAGCCCTAAACTTTGGGGTGCCTGTGTCTTGCTGATTTTTAGTTTTCCCAATTTATACGCCCATGAGTGGAAGTGCCCTATGCTCTCTAAGCTGAGTTTTTTTGATGTTTCAGGACACACCGTACACTTCTCCAGAGTGGCTGTTGGCAATTTACAGCCCGCCCATCAGCGTAGCAAGGCTCCCATTTCTCCATGGCCTGTCCTGCATTTCTGGTTTTGACACTTTATTCAGCATGGCCCTTTGGACCGATGGGAAGCGAGACTTCTTTGTAGCGCTGATTTGCCTTTCCAGGTTGCTTGGTTGGCCAAAAAGGGCGTATGCGTTTTTTCCTGAATATATTCAGGAAAAAACGCATACGCCCTTTTTGGCCAAGGGCATCATTGTCGAGGTTTTGCCGCTTTTCCTGTGCTTTAAAGGCGATTCGAATCTACCTCCTGAAATCTGTTTCCTGCAATTCTGCCTTGCTTTCAAATCCTCTTCGTTGCCTTCCCTCAATATATTTGTGGACGAGATTTATCCTTTCTAACTGTGCAGGTCTGTGAATTGCAGTGCCCCTGAGCTCCATTTTTCAACTCGCTTTCTTGGGAACTGGCCGCAAAAGCGCAGGATTGCTTCAGGCCCTATTCTGGCTCCGGGCGGCAGGCTGAGCCTGTGGTTAATTCTTCTTCCTGATGGGAAAATAGAGTGACCTGTGCCTGTCCCAACACCTAGAGCTAGTCTCTCATTGGTTCCCCCTCTTCCCGTTCATCCTCAGGACAAATTGCAACCTGTACGGAACAGGAGGTTAAAGGTGCTGATTCTCCAAGGAGGGAGATTGCTAGTAAAGCGGCTGGAATGGCGAACCGGAGCACAAGGAGATGAGAAATGAGGTGCGTTTTAGAAACCTTTCCCGATCACACGGTGTACCATCTTCTGGGTTTCTCATGCATGTTTTCGATGTAGGAAGATGCCCTTGAACCTGGAGATTTGGGACCCATGGGATGGGTACCACGCCGTATTACTTTACAGGGTCTGCGTTAGGTCACCCAACCTCACCAAACCTCTCAGCCCCAAGAGTGTCCACCCTTATGTCTCAGTCAGCTGTGGGTCTAGATATGGTCAATCCAGGTGGCATCGCAGCCCCTGAACGAATTTTGTAAGAATTTCTCTCTCTTTCACTGTCTTTGTTTCACGGGTCTTTAAAAGTAATTGATTTTTATAATGGGGTTTAGCTGCTTTGCACTGCTGTGTTTATGACGCTTTACACCCACTTGACTCACTTACAGAGAGATAGCAATACATAGGTTTTAAGATTCTTACTAGTCAAATATATTCTTGGGCGGTGAATAGGGGGTGTTGAGTCCAGTAAACTGAGCAAGGAGTAGGTCTTGTCTATTACATATTGGGTTTATGGAACGGTATCTGAGCTAATTTGAAACCCTTGTTTTATGCATCACCCCACCTCACCTTTCCCGTTAAGCAGCCATAGTGTGTTTTCTAAACGTGCGACTCTGTTCTGTTTTGTAATTCAGTTCAAGGGTAGCGGTTTTTACATTCCCTCTATAAGTGATATCTTATGATAAGTGTCTTTTTCTGTGTGACCTATTTCACTTAGAATCGTCGTACCTATATCCACTCATCATGCTGCTCCTAGCCTTATGACGTTGATTTCATGGCTGAGTGATATTCCATTGTACATAAGGACCACAACTTCTTTATCCATTCTTCTCTTTCCTGGGATGTTTCAGGTGTAACGAAGTGGAGGTTCTTGTCAACAGAGCAGCCCTAAACTTTGGGGTGCCTGTGTCTTGCTGATTTTTAGTTTTCCCAATTTATACGCCCATGAGTGGAAGTGCCCTATGCTCTCTAAGCTGAGTTTTTTAGATGTTTCAGGACACACCGTACACTTCTCCAGAGTGGCTGTTGGCAATTTACAGCCCGCCCATCAGCGTAGCAAGGCTCCCATTTCTCCATGGCCTGTCCTGCATTTCTGGTTTTGACACTTTATTCAGCATGGCCCTTTGGACCGATGGGAAGCGAGACTTCTTTGTAGCGCTGATTTGCCTTTCCAGGTTGCTTGGTTGGCCAAAAAGGGCGTATGCGTTTTTTCCTGAATATATTCAGGAAAAAACGCATACGCCCTTTTTGGCCAAGGGCATCATTGTCGAGGTTTTGCCGCTTTTCCTGTGCTTTAAAGGCGATTCGAATCTACCTCCTGAAATCTGTTTCCTGCAATTCTGCCTTGCTTTCAAATCCTCTTCGTTGCCTTCCCTCAATATATTTGTGGACGAGAGTTATCATTTCTAACTGTGCAGGTCTGTGAATTGCAGTGCCCCTGAGCTCCATTTTCCAACTCGCTTTCTTGGGAACTGGCCGCAAAAGCGCAGGATTGCTTCAGGCCCTATTCTGGCTCCGGGCGGCAGGCTGAGCCTGTGGTTAATTCTTCTTCCTGATGGGAAAATAGAGTGACCTGTGCCTGTCCCAACACCTAGAGCTAGTCTCTCATTGGTTCCCCCTCTTCCCGTTCATCCTCAGGACAAATTGCAACCTGTACGGAACAGGAGGTTAAAGGTGCTGATTCTCCAAGGAGGGAGATTGCTAGTAAAGCGGCTGGAATGGCGAACCGGAGCACAAGGAGATGAGAAATGAGGTGCGTTTTAGAAACCTTTCCCGATCACACGGTGTACCATCTTCTGGGTTTCTCATGCATGTTTTCGATGTAGGAAGATGCCCTTGAACCTGGAGATTTGGGACCCATGGGATGGGTACCACGCCGTATTATTTTACAGGGTCTGAGTTAGCTCACCCAACCTCACCAAACCTCTCAGCCCCAAGAGTGTCCACCCTTATGTCTCAGTCAGCTGTGGGTCTAGATATGGTCAATCCAGGTGGCATCGCAGCCCCTGAACGAATTTTGTAAGAATTTCTCTCTCTTTCACTGTCTTTGTTTCACGGGTCTTTAAAAGTAATTGATTTCTATAATGGGGTTTAGCTGCTGTGCACTGCTGTGTTTATGCCGCTTTACACCCACTTGACTCACTTACAGAGAGATAGCAATACATAGGTTTTAAGATTCTTACTAGTCAAATATATTCTTGGGCGGTGAATAGGGGGTGTTGAGTCCAGTTCACTGAGCAAGGAGTAGGTCTTGTCTATTACATATTGGGTTTATGGAACGGTATCTGAGCTAATTTGAAACCCTTGTTTTATGCATCACCCCACCTCACCTTTCCCGTTAAGCAGCCATAGTGTGTTTTCTAAACGTGCGAATCTGTTCTGTTTTGTAATTCAGTTCAAGGGTAGTGGTTTTTACATTCCCTCTATAAGTGATATCTTATGATAAGTGTCTTTTTCTGTGTGACCTATTTCACTTAGAATCGTCGTACCTAAATCCACTCATCATGCTGCTCCTAGCCTTATGACGTTGATTTCATGGCTGAGTGATATTCCATTGTACATAAGGACCACAACTTCTTTATCCATTCTTCGCTTTCCTGGGATGTTTCAGGTGTAACGAAGGGGAGGTTCTTGTCAACAGAGCAGCCCTAAACTTTGGGGTGCCTGTGTCTTGCTGATTTTTAGTTTTCCCAATTTATACGCCCATGAGTGGAAGTGCCCTATGCTCTCTAAGCTGAGTTTTTTAGATGTTTCAGGACACACCGTACACTTCTCCAGAGTGGCTGTTGGCAATTTACAGCCCGCCCATCAGCGTAGCAAGGCTCCCATTTCTCCATGGCCTGTCCTGCATTTCTGGTTTTGACACTTTATTCAGCATGGCCCTTTTGACCGATGGGAAGCGAGACTTCTTTGTAGCGCTGATTTGCCTTTCCAGGTTGCTTGGTTGGCCAAAAAGGGCGTATGCGTTTTTTCCTGAATATATTCAGGAAAAAACGCATACGCCCTTTTTGGCCAAGGGCATCATTGTCGAGGTTTTGCCGCTTTTCCTGTGCTTTAAAGGCGATTCGAATCTACCTCCTGAAATCTGTTTCCTGCAATTCTGCCTTGCTTTCAAATTCTCTTCGTTGCCTTCCCTCAATATATTTGTGGACGAGAGTTATCATTTCTAACTGTGCAGGTCTGTGAATTGCAGTGCCCCTGAGCTCCATTTCTCAACTCGCTTTCTTGGGAGCTGGCCGCAAAAGCGCAGGATTGCTTCAGGCCCTATTCTGGCTCGGGGCGGCAGGCTGAGCCTGTGGTTAATTCTTCTTCCTGATGGGAAAATAGAGTGACCTGTGCCTGTCCCAACACCTAGAGCTAGTCTCTCATTGGTTCCCCCTCTTCCCGTTCATCCTCAGGACAAATTGCAACCTGTACGGAACAGGAAGTTAAAGGTGCTGATTCTCCAAGGAGGGAGATTGCTAGTAAAGCGGCTGGAATGGCGAACCGGAGCACAAGGAGATGAGAAATGAGGTGCGTTTTAGAAACCTTTCCCGATCACACGGTGTATCATCTTCTGGGTTTCTCATGCATGTTTTCGATGTAGGAAGATGCCCTTGAACCTGGAGATTTGGGACCCATGGGATGGGTACCACGCCGTATTACTTTAAAGGGTCTGCGTTAGGTCACCCAACCTCAACAAACCTCTCAGCCCCAAGAGTGTCCACCCTTATGGCTCAGTCAGCTGTGGGTCTAGATATGGTCAATCCAGGTGGCATCGCAGCCCCTGAACGAATTTTGTAAGAATTTCTCTCTCTTTCACTGTCTTTGTTTCACGGGTTTTTAAAAGTAATTGATTTTTATAATGGGGTTTAGCTGCTTTGCACTGCTGTGTTTATGCCGCTTTACACCCACTTGACTCACTTACAGAGAGATAGCAATACATAGGTTTTAAGATTCTTACTAGTCAAATATATTCTTGGGCGGTGACTAGGGGGTGTTGAGTCCAGTTCACTGAGCAAGGAGTAGGTCTTGTCTATTACATATTGGGTTTATGGAACGGTATCTGAGCTAATTTGAAACCCTTGTTTTATGCATCACCCCACCTCACCTTTCCCGTTAAGCAGCCATAGTGTGTTTTCTAAACGTGCGACTCTGTTCTGTTTTGTAATTCAGTTCAAGGGTAGCGGTTTTTACATTCCCTCTGTAAGTGATATCTTATGATAAGGGTCTTTTTCTGTGTGACCTATTTCACTTAGAATCGTCGCACCTATATCCACTCATCATGCTGCTCCTAGCCTTATGACGTTGATTTCATGGCTGAGTGATATTCCATTGTACATAAGGACCACAACTTCTTTATCCATTCTTCTCTTTCCTGGGATGTTTAAGGTGTAACGAAGTGGAGTTTCTTGTCAACAGAGCAGCCCTAAACTTTGGGGTGCCTGTGTCTTGCTGATTTTTAGTTTTCCCAATTTATACGCCCATGAGTGGAAGTGCCCTATGCTCTCTAAGCTGAGTTTTTTTGATGTTTCAGGACACACCGTACACTTCTCCAGAGTGGCTGTTGGCAATTTACAGCCCGCCCATCAGCGTAGCAAGGCTCCCATTTCTCCATGGCCTGTCCTGCATTTCTGGTTTTGACACTTTATTCAGCATGGCCCTTTGGACCGATGGGAAGCGAGACTTCTTTGTAGCGCTGATTTGCCTTTCCAGGTTGCTTGGTTGGCCAAAAAGGGCGTATGCGTTTTTTCCTGAATATATTCAGGAAAAAACGCATACGCCCTTTTTGGCCAAGGGCATCATTGTCGAGGTTTTGCCGCTTTTCCTGTGCTTTAAAGGCGATTCGAATCTACCTCCTGAAATCTGTTTCCTGCAATTCTGCCTTGCTTTCAAATCCTCTTCGTTGCCTTCCCTCAATATATTTGTGGACGAGAGTTATCATTTCTAACTGTGCAGGTCTGTGAATTGCAGTGCCCCTGAGCTCCATTTTCCAACTCGCTTTCTTGGGAACTGGCCGCAAAAGCGCAGGATTGCTTCAGGCCCTATTCTGGCTCCGGGCGGCAGGCTGAGCCTGTGGTTAATTCTTCTTCCTGATGGGAAAATAGAGTGACCTGTGCCTGTCCCAACACCTAGAGCTAGTCTCTCATTGGTTCCCCCTCTTCCCGTTCATCCTCAGGACAAATTGCAACCTGTACGGAACAGGAGGTTAAAGGTGCTGATTCTCCAAGGAGGGAGATTGCTAGTAAAGCGGCTGGAATGGCGAACCGGAGCACAAGGAGATGAGAAATGAGGTGCGTTTTAGAAACCTTTCCCGATCACACGGTGTACCATCTTCTGGGTTTCTCATGCATGTTTTCGATGTAGGAAGATGCCCTTGAACCTGGAGATTTGGGACCCATGGGATGGGTACCACGCCGTATTATTTTACAGGGTCTGAGTTAGCTCACCCAACCTCACCAAACCTCTCAGCCCCAAGAGTGTCCACCCTTATGTCTCAGTCAGCTGTGGGTCTAGATATGGTCAATCCAGGTGGCATCGCAGCCCCTGAACGAATTTTGTAAGAATTTCTCTCTCTTTCACTGTCTTTGTTTCACGGGTCTTTAAAAGTAATTGATTTCTATAATGGGGTTTAGCTGCTGTGCACTGCTGTGTTTATGCCGCTTTACACCCACTTGACTCACTTACAGAGAGATAGCAATACATAGGTTTTAAGATTCTTACTAGTCAAATATATTCTTGGGCGGTGAATAGGGGGTGTTGAGTCCAGTTCACTGAGCAAGGAGTAGGTCTTGTCTATTACATATTGGGTTTATGGAACGGTATCTGAGCTAATTTGAAACCCTTGTTTTATGCATCACCCCACCTCACCTTTCCCGTTAAGCAGCCATAGTGTGTTTTCTAAACGTGCGAATCTGTTCTGTTTTGTAATTCAGTTCAAGGGTAGTGGTTTTTACATTCCCTCTATAAGTGATATCTTATGATAAGTGTCTTTTTCTGTGTGACCTATTTCACTTAGAATCGTCGTACCTAAATCCACTCATCATGCTGCTCCTAGCCTTATGACGTTGATTTCATGGCTGAGTGATATTCCATTGTACATAAGGACCACAACTTCTTTATCCATTCTTCGCTTTCCTGGGATGTTTCAGGTGTAACGAAGGGGAGGTTCTTGTCAACAGAGCAGCCCTAAACTTTGGGGTGCCTGTGTCTTGCTGATTTTTAGTTTTCCCAATTTATACGCCCATGAGTGGAAGTGCCCTATGCTCTCTAAGCTGAGTTTTTTAGATGTTTCAGGACACACCGTACACTTCTCCAGAGTGGCTGTTGGCAATTTACAGCCCGCCCATCAGCGTAGCAAGGCTCCCATTTCTCCATGGCCTGTCCTGCATTTCTGGTTTTGACACTTTATTCAGCATGGCCCTTTTGACCGATGGGAAGCGAGACTTCTTTGTAGCGCTGATTTGCCTTTCCAGGTTGCTTGGTTGGCCAAAAAGGGCGTATGCGTTTTTTCCTGAAAATATTCAGGAAAAAACGCATACGCCCTTTTTGGCCAAGGGCATCATTGTCGAGGTTTTGCCGCTTTTCCTGTGCTTTAAAGGCGATTCGAATCTACCTCCTGAAATCTGTTTCCTGCAATTCTGCCTTGCTTTCAAATTCTCTTCGTTGCCTTCCCTCAATATATTTGTGGACGAGAGTTATCATTTCTAACTGTGCAGGTCTGTGAATTGCAGTGCCCCTGAGCTCCATTTCTCAACTCGCTTTCTTGGGAGCTGGCCGCAAAAGCGCAGGATTGCTTCAGGCCCTATTCTGGCTCGGGGCGGCAGGCTGAGCCTGTGGTTAATTCTTCTTCCTGATGGGAAAATAGAGTGACCTGTGCCTGTCCCAACACCTAGAGCTAGTCTCTCATTGGTTCCCCCTCTTCCCGTTCATCCTCAGGACAAATTGCAACCTGTACGGAACAGGAAGTTAAAGGTGCTGATTCTCCAAGGAGGGAGATTGCTAGTAAAGCGGCTGGAATGGCGAACCGGAGCACAAGGAGATGAGAAATGAGGTGCGTTTTAGAAACCTTTCCCGATCACACGGTGTATCATCTTCTGGGTTTCTCATGCATGTTTTCGATGTAGGAAGATGCCCTTGAACCTGGAGATTTGGGACCCATGGGATGGGTACCACGCCGTATTACTTTAAAGGGTCTGCGTTAGGTCACCCAACCTCAACAAACCTCTCAGCCCCAAGAGTGTCCACCCTTATGGCTCAGTCAGCTGTGGGTCTAGATATGGTCAATCCAGGTGGCATCGCAGCCCCTGAACGAATTTTGTAAGAATTTCTCTCTCTTTCACTGTCTTTGTTTCACGGGTTTTTAAAAGTAATTGATTTTTATAATGGGGTTTAGCTGCTTTGCACTGCTGTGTTTATGCCGCTTTACACCCACTTGACTCACTTACAGAGAGATAGCAATACATAGGTTTTAAGATTCTTACTAGTCAAATATATTCTTGGGCGGTGACTAGGGGGTGTTGAGTCCAGTTCACTGAGCAAGGAGTAGGTCTTGTCTATTACATATTGGGTTTATGGAACGGTATCTGAGCTAATTTGAAACCCTTGTTTTATGCATCACCCCACCTCACCTTTCCCGTTAAGCAGCCATAGTGTGTTTTCTAAACGTGCGACTCTGTTCTGTTTTGTAATTCAGTTCAAGGGTAGCGGTTTTTACATTCCCTCTGTAAGTGATATCTTATGATAAGGGTCTTTTTCTGTGTGACCTATTTCACTTAGAATCGTCGTACCTATATCCACTCATCATGCTGCTCCTAGCCTTATGACGTTGATTTCATGGCTGAGTGATATTCCATTGTACATAAGGACCACAACTTCTTTATCCATTCTTCTCTTTCCTGGGATGTTTCAGGTGTAACGAAGTGGAGGTTCTTGTCAACAGAGCAGCCCTAAACTTTGGGGTGCCTGTGTCTTGCTGATTTTTAGTTTTCCCAATTTATACGCCCATGAGTGGAAGTGCCCTATGCTCTCTAAGCTGAGTTTTTTAGATGTTTCAGGACACACCGTACACTTCTCCAGAGTGGCTGTTGGCAATTTACAGCCCGCCCATCAGCGTAGCAAGGCTCCCATTTCTCCATGGCCTGTCCTGCATTTCTGGTTTTGACACTTTATTCAGCATGGCCCTTTTGACCGATGGGAAGCGAGACTTCTTTGTAGCGCTGATTTGCCTTTGCAGGTTGCTTGGTTGGCCAAAAAGGGCGTATGCGTTTTTTCCTGAATATATTCAGGAAAAAACGCATACGCCCTTTTTGGCCAAGGGCATCATTGTCGAGGTTTTGCCGCTTTTCCTGTGCTTTAAAGGCGATTCGAATCTACCTCCTGAAATCTCTTTCCTGCAATTCTGCCTTGCTTTCAAATCCTCTTCGTTGCCTTCCCTCAATATATTTGTGGACGAGAGTTATCATTTCTAACTGTGCAGGTCTGTGAATTCCAGTGCCCCTGAGCTCCATTTCTCAACTCGCTTTCTTGGGAGCTGGCCGCAAAAGCGCAGGATTGCTTCAGGCCCTATTCTGGCTCCGGGCGGCAGGCTGAGCCTGTGGTTAATTCTTCTTCCTGATGGGAAAATAGAGTGACCTGTGCCTGTCCCAACACCTAGAGCTAGTCTCTCATTGGTTCCCCCTCTTCCCGTTCATCCTCAGGACAAATTGCAACCTGTACGGAACAGGAGGTTAAAGGTGCTGATTCTCCAAGGAGGGAGATTGCTAGTAAAGCGGCTGGAATGGCGAACCGGAGCACAAGGAGATGAGAAATGAGGTGCGTTTTAGAAACCTTTCCCGATCACACGGTGTACCATCTTCTGAGTTTCTCATGCATGTTTTCGATGTAGGAATATGGCCTTGAACCTGGAGATTTGGGACCCATGGGATGGGTACCACGCCGTAATACTTTAAAGGGTCTGCGTTAGCTCACCCAACCTCACCAAACCTCTCAGCCCCAAGAGTGTCCACCCTTATGGCTCAGTCAGCTGTGGGTCTAGATATGGTCAATCCAGGTGGCATCGCAGCCCCTGAACGAATTTTGTAAGAATTTCTCTCTCTTTCACTGTCTTCGTTTCACGGGTTTTTAAAAGTAATTGATTTTTATAATGGGGTTTAGCTGCTTTGCACTGCTGTGTTTATGCCGCTTTACACCCACTTGACTCACTTACAGAGAGATAGCAATACATAGGTTTTAAGATTCTTACTAGTCAAATATATTCTTGGGCGGTGAATAGGGCGTGTTGAGTCCAGTTCACTGAGCAAGGAGTATGTCTTGTCTATTACATATTGGGTTTATGGAACGGTATCTGAGCTAATTTGAAACCCTTGTTTTATGCATCACCCCACCTCACCTTTCCCGTTAAGCAGCCATAGTGTGTTTTCTAAACGTGCGACTGTGTTCTGTTTTGTAATTCAGTTCAAGGGTAGCGGTTTTTACATTCCCTCTGTAAGTGATATCTTATGATAAGGGTCTTTTTCTGTGTGACCTATTTCACTTAGAATCGTCGTACCTAAATCCACTCATCATGCTGCTCCTAGCCTTATGACGTTGATTTCATGGCTGAGTGATATTCCATTGTACATAAGGACCACAACTTCTTTATCCATTCTTCGCTTTCCTGGGATGTTTCAGGTGTAACGAAGGGGAGGTTCTTGTCAACAGAGCAGCCCTAAACTTTGGGGTGCCTGTGTCTTGCTGATTTTTAGTTTTCCCAATTTATACGCCCATGAGTGGAAGTGCCCTATGCTCTCTAAGCTGAGTTTTTTAGATGTTTCAGGACACACCGTACACTTCTCCAGAGTGGCTGTTGGCAATTTACAGCCCGCCCATCAGCGTAGCAAGGCTCCCATTTCTCCATGGCCTGTCCTGCATTTCTGGTTTTGACACTTTATTCAGCATGGCCCTTTTGACCGATGGGAAGCGAGACTTCTTTGTAGCGCTGATTTGCCTTTCCAGGTTGCTTGGTTGGCCAAAAAGGGCGTATGCGTTTTTTCCTGAAAATATTCAGGAAAAAACGCATACGCCCTTTTTGGCCAAGGGCATCATTGTCGAGGTTTTGCCGCTTTTCCTGTGCTTTAAAGGCGATTCGAATCTACCTCCTGAAATCTGTTTCCTGCAATTCTGCCTTGCTTTCAAATTCTCTTCGTTGCCTTCCCTCAATATATTTGTGGACGAGAGTTATCATTTCTAACTGTGCAGGTCTGTGAATTGCAGTGCCCCTGAGCTCCATTTCTCAACTCGCTTTCTTGGGAGCTGGCCGCAAAAGCGCAGGATTGCTTCAGGCCCTATTCTGGCTCGGGGCGGCAGGCTGAGCCTGTGGTTAATTCTTCTTCCTGATGGGAAAATAGAGTGACCTGTGCCTGTCCCAACACCTAGAGCTAGTCTCTCATTGGTTCCCCCTCTTCCCGTTCATCCTCAGGACAAATTGCAACCTGTACGGAACAGGAAGTTAAAGGTGCTGATTCTCCAAGGAGGGAGATTGCTAGTAAAGCGGCTGGAATGGCGAACCGGAGCACAAGGAGATGAGAAATGAGGTGCGTTTTAGAAACCTTTCCCGATCACACGGTGTATCATCTTCTGGGTTTCTCATGCATGTTTTCGATGTAGGAAGATGCCCTTGAACCTGGAGATTTGGGACCCATGGGATGGGTACCACGCCGTATTACTTTAAAGGGTCTGCGTTAGGTCACCCAACCTCAACAAACCTCTCAGCCCCAAGAGTGTCCACCCTTATGGCTCAGTCAGCTGTGGGTCTAGATATGGTCAATCCAGGTGGCATCGCAGCCCCTGAACGAATTTTGTAAGAATTTCTCTCTCTTTCACTGTCTTTGTTTCACGGGTTTTTAAAAGTAATTGATTTTTATAATGGGGTTTAGCTGCTTTGCACTGCTGTGTTTATGCCGCTTTACACCCACTTGACTCACTTACAGAGAGATAGCAATACATAGGTTTTAAGATTCTTACTAGTCAAATATATTCTTGGGCGGTGACTAGGGGGTGTTGAGTCCAGTTCACTGAGCAAGGAGTAGGTCTTGTCTATTACATATTGGGTTTATGGAACGGTATCTGAGCTAATTTGAAACCCTTGTTTTATGCATCACCCCACCTCACCTTTCCCGTTAAGCAGCCATAGTGTGTTTTCTAAACGTGCGACTCTGTTCTGTTTTGTAATTCAGTTCAAGGGTAGCGGTTTTTACATTCCCTCTGTAAGTGATATCTTATGATAAGGGTCTTTTTCTGTGTGACCTATTTCACTTAGAATCGTCGTACCTATATCCACTCATCATGCTGCTCCTAGCCTTATGACGTTGATTTCATGGCTGAGTGATATTCCATTGTACATAAGGACCACAACTTCTTTATCCATTCTTCTCTTTCCTGGGATGTTTCAGGTGTAACGAAGTGGAGGTTCTTGTCAACAGAGCAGCCCTAAACTTTGGGGTGCCTGTGTCTTGCTGATTTTTAGTTTTCCCAATTTATACGCCCATGAGTGGAAGTGCCCTATGCTCTCTAAGCTGAGTTTTTTAGATGTTTCAGGACACACCGTACACTTCTCCAGAGTGGCTGTTGGCAATTTACAGCCCGCCCATCAGCGTAGCAAGGCTCCCATTTCTCCATGGCCTGTCCTGCATTTCTGGTTTTGACACTTTATTCAGCATGGCCCTTTTGACCGATGGGAAGCGAGACTTCTTTGTAGCGCTGATTTGCCTTTGCAGGTTGCTTGGTTGGCCAAAAAGGGCGTATGCGTTTTTTCCTGAATATATTCAGGAAAAAACGCATACGCCCTTTTTGGCCAAGGGCATCATTGTCGAGGTTTTGCCGCTTTTCCTGTGCTTTAAAGGCGATTCGAATCTACCTCCTGAAATCTCTTTCCTGCAATTCTGCCTTGCTTTCAAATCCTCTTCGTTGCCTTCCCTCAATATATTTGTGGACGAGAGTTATCATTTCTAACTGTGCAGGTCTGTGAATTCCAGTGCCCCTGAGCTCCATTTCTCAACTCGCTTTCTTGGGAGCTGGCCGCAAAAGCGCAGGATTGCTTCAGGCCCTATTCTGGCTCCGGGCGGCAGGCTGAGCCTGTGGTTAATTCTTCTTCCTGATGGGAAAATAGAGTGACCTGTGCCTGTCCCAACACCTAGAGCTAGTCTCTCATTGGTTCCCCCTCTTCCCGTTCATCCTCAGGACAAATTGCAACCTGTACGGAACAGGAGGTTAAAGGTGCTGATTCTCCAAGGAGGGAGATTGCTAGTAAAGCGGCTGGAATGGCGAACCGGAGCACAAGGAGATGAGAAATGAGGTGCGTTTTAGAAACCTTTCCCGATCACACGGTGTACCATCTTCTGAGTTTCTCATGCATGTTTTCGATGTAGGAATATGGCCTTGAACCTGGAGATTTGGGACCCATGGGATGGGTACCACGCCGTAATACTTTAAAGGGTCTGCGTTAGCTCACCCAACCTCACCAAACCTCTCAGCCCCAAGAGTGTCCACCCTTATGGCTCAGTCAGCTGTGGGTCTAGATATGGTCAATCCAGGTGGCATCGCAGCCCCTGAACGAATTTTGTAAGAATTTCTCTCTCTTTCACTGTCTTCGTTTCACGGGTTTTTAAAAGTAATTGATTTTTATAATGGGGTTTAGCTGCTTTGCACTGCTGTGTTTATGCCGCTTTACACCCACTTGACTCACTTACAGAGAGATAGCAATACATAGGTTTTAAGATTCTTACTAGTCAAATATATTCTTGGGCGGTGAATAGGGCGTGTTGAGTCCAGTTCACTGAGCAAGGAGTAGGTCTTGTCTATTACATATTGGGTTTATGGAACGGTATCTGAGCTAATTTGAAACCCTTGTTTTATGCATCACCCCACCTCACCTTTCCCGTTAAGCAGCCATAGTGTGTTTTCTAAACGTGCGACTGTGTTCTGTTTTGTAATTCAGTTCAAGGGTAGCGGTTTTTACATTCCCTCTGTAAGTGATATCTTATGATAAGGGTCTTTTTCTGTGTGACCTATTTCACTTAGAATCGTCGCACCTATATCCACTCATCATGCTGCTCCTAGCCTTATGACGTTGATTTCATGGCTGAGTGATATTCCATTGTACATAAGGACCACAACTTCTTTATCCATTCTTCTCTTTCCTGGGATGTTTAAGGTGTAACGAAGTGGAGTTTCTTGTCAACAGAGCAGCCCTAAACTTTGGGGTGCCTGTGTCTTGCTGATTTTTAGTTTTCCCAATTTATACGCCCATGAGTGGAAGTGCCCTATGCTCTCTAAGCTGAGTTTTTTAGATGTTTCAGGACACACCGTACACTTCTCCAGAGTGGCTGTTGGCAATTTACAGCCCGCCCATCAGCGTAGCAAGGCTCCCATTTCTCCATGGCCTGTCCTGCATTTCTGGTTTTGACACTTTATTCAGCATGGCCCTTTGGACCGATGGGAAGCGAGACTTCTTTGTAGCGCTGATTTGCCTTTCCAGGTTGCTTGGTTGGCCAAAAAGGGCGTATGCGTTTTTTCCTGAATATATTCAGGAAAAAACGCATACGCCCTTTTTGGCCAAGGGCATCATTGTCGAGGTTTTGCCGCTTTTCCTGTGCTTTAAAGGCGATTCGAATCTACCTCCTGAAATCTGTTTCCTGCAATTCTGCCTTGCTTTCAAATCCTCTTCGTTGCCTTCCCTCAATATATTTGTGGACGAGAGTTATCCTTTCTAACTGTGCAGGTCTGTGAATTGCAGTGCCCCTGAGCTCCATTTTTCAACTCGCTTTCTTGGGAACTGGCCGCAAAAGCGCAGGATTGCTTCAGGCCCTATTCTGGCTCCGGGCGGCAGGCTGAACCTGTGGTTAATTCTTCTTCCTGATGGGAAAATAGAGTGACCTGTGCCTGTCCCAACACCTAGAGCTAGTCTCTCATTGGTTCCCCCTCTTCCCGTTCATCCTCAGGACAAATTGCAACCTGTACGGAACAGGAGGTTAAAGGTGCTGATTCTCCAAGGAGGGAGATTGCTAGTAAAGCGGCTGGAATGGCGAACCGGAGCACAAGGAGATGAGAAATGAGGTGCGTTTTAGAAACCTTTCCCGATCACACGGTGTACCATCTTCTGGGTTTCTCATGCATGTTTTCGATGTAGGAAGATGCCCTTGACCCTGGAGATTTGGGACCCATGGGATGGGTACCACGCCGTATTATTTTACAGGGTCTGCGTTAGCTCACCCAACCTCACCAAACCTCTCAGCCCCAAGAGTGTCCACCCTTATGTCTCAGTCAGCTGTGGGTCTAGATATGGTCAATCCAGGTGGCATCGCAGCCCCTGAAAGAATTTTGTAAGAATTTCTCTCTCTTTCACTGTCTTTGTTTCACGGGTCTTTAAAAGTAATTGATTTTTATAATGGGGTTTAGCTGCTGTGCACTGCTGTGTTTATGCCGCTTTACACCCACTTGACTCACTTACAGAGAGATAGCAATACATAGGTTTTAAGATTCTTACTAGTCAAATATATTCTTGGGCGGTGAATAGGGGGTGTTGAGTCCAGTTCACTGAGCAAGGAGTAGGTCTTGTCTATTACATATTGGGTTTATGGAACGGTATCTGAGCTAATTTGAAACCCTTGTTTTATGCATCACCCCACCTCACCTTTCCCGTTAAGCAGCCATAGTGTGTTTTCTAAACGTGCGAATCTGTTCTGTTTTGTAATTCAGTTCAAGGGTAGTGGTTTTTACATTCCCTCTATAAGTGATATCTTATGATAAGTGTCTTTTTCTGTGTGACCTATTTCACTTAGAATCGTCGTACCTATATCCACTCATCATGCTGCTCCTAGCATTATGACGTTGATTTCATGGCTGAGTGATATTCCATTGTACATAAGGACCACAACTTCTTTATCCATTCTTCGCTTTCCTGGGATGTTTCAGGTGTAACGAAGGGGAGGTTCTTGTCAACAGAGCAGCCCTAAACTTTGGGGTGCCTGTGTCTTGCTGATTTTTAGTTTTCCCAATTTATACGCCCATGAGTGGAAGTGCCCTATGCTCTCTAAGCTGAGTTTTTTCGATGTTTCAGGACACACCGTACACTTCTCCAGAGTGGCTGTTGGCAATTTACAGCCCGCCCATCAGCGTAGCAAGGCTCCCATTTCTCCATGGCCTGTCCTGCATTTCTGGTTTTGACACTTTATTCAGCATGGCCCTTTTGACCGATGGGAAGCGAGACTTCTTTGTAGCGCTGATTTGCCTTTGCAGGTTGCTTGGTTGGCCAAAAAGGGCGTATGCGTTTTTTCCTGAATATATTCAGGAAAAAACGCATACGCCCTTTTTGGCCAAGGGCATCATAGTCGAGGTTTTGCCGCTTTTCCTGTGCTTTAAAGGCGATTCGAATCTACCTCCTGAAATCTGTTTCCTGCAATTCTGCCTTGCTTTCAAATCCTCTTCGTTGCCTTCCCTCAATATATTTGTGGACGAGAGTTATCATTTCTAACACTGCAGGTCTGTGAATTGCAGTGCCCCTGAGCTCCATTTCTCAACTCGCTTTCTTGGGAGCTGGCCGCAAAAGCGCAGGATTGCTTCAGGCCCTATTCTGGCTCCGGGCGGCAGGCTGAGCCTGTGGTTAATTCTTCTTCCTGATGGGAAAATAGAGTGACCTGTGCCTGTCCCAACACCTAGAGCTAGTCTCTCATTGGTTCCCCCTCTTCCCGTTCATCCTCAGGACAAATTGCAACCTGTACGGAACAGGAGGTTAAAGGTGCTGATTCTCCAAGGAGGGAGATTGCTAGTAAAGCGGCTGGAATGGCGAACCGGAGCACAAGGAGATGAGAAATGAGGTGCGTTTTAGAAACCTTTCCCGATCACACGGTGTACCATCTTCTGGGTTTCTCATGCATGTTTTCGATGTAGGAAGATGCCCTTGAACCTGGAGATTTGGGACCCATGGGATGGGTACCACGCCGTATTACTTTACAGGGTCTGCGTTAGCTCACCCAACCTCACCAAACCTCTCAGCCCCAAGAGTGTCCACCCTTATGTCTCAGTCAGCTGTGGGTCTAGATATGGTCAATCCAGGTGGCATCGCAGCCCCTGAAAGAATTTTGTAAGAATTTCTCTCTCTTTCACTGTCTTTGTTTCACGGGTCTTTAAAAGTAATTGATTTTTATAATAGGGTTTAGCTGCTTTGCACTGCTGTGTTTATGCCGCTTTACACCCACTTGACTCACTTACAGAGAGATAGCAATACATAGGTTTTAAGATTCTTACTAGTCAAATATATTCTTGGGCGGTGAATAGGGGGTGTTGAGTCCAGTTCACTGAGCAAGGAGTAGGTCTTGTCTATTACATATTGGGTTTATGGAACGGTATCTGAGCTAATTTGAAACCCTTGTTTTATGCATCACCCCACCTCACCTTTCCCGTTAAGCAGCCATAGTGTGTTTTCTAAACGTGCGACTCTGTTTTGTTTTGTAATTCAGTTCAAGGGTAGCGGTTTTTACATTCCCTCTATAAGTGATATCTTATGATAAGTGTCTTTTTCTGTGTGACCTATTTCACTTAGAATCGTCGTACCTATATCCACTCATCATGCTGCTCCTAGCCTTATGACGTTGATTTCATGGCTGAGTGATATTCCATTGTACATAAGGACCACAACTTCTTTATCCATTCTTCTCTTTCCTGGGATGATTCAGGTGTAACGAAGTGGAGGTTCTTGTCAACAGAGCAGCCCTAAACTTTGGGGTGCCTGTGTCTTGCTGATTTTTAGTTTTCCCAATTTATACGCCCATGAGTGGAAGTGCCCTATGCTCTCTAAGCTGAGTTTTTTAGATGTTTCAGGACACACCGTACACTTCTCCAGAGTGGCTGTTGGCAATTTACAGCCCGCCCATCAGCGTAGCAAGGCTCCCATTTCTCCATGGCCTGTCCTGCATTTCTGGTTTTGACACTTTATTCAGCATGGCCGTTTGGACCGATGGGAAGCGAGACTTCTTTGTAGCGCTGATTTGCCTTTCCAGGTTGCTTGGTTGGCCAAAAAGGGCGTATGCGTTTTTTCCTGAATATATTCAGGAAAAAACGCATACGCCCTTTTTGGCCAAGGGCATCATTGTCGAGGTTTTGCCGCTTTTCCTGTGCTTTAAAGGCGATTCGAATCTACCTCCTGAAATCTGTTTCCTGCAATTCTGCCTTGCTTTCAAATCCTCTTCGTTGCCTTCCCTCAATATATTTGTGGACGAGAGTTATCATTTCTAACTGTGCAGGTCTGTGAATTGCAGTGCCCCTGAGCTCCATTTTTCAACTCGCTTTCTTGGGAACTGGCCGCAAAAGCGCAGGATTGCTTCAGGCCCTATTCTGGCTCCGGGCGGCAGGCTGAGCCTGTGGTTAATTCTTCTTCCTGATGGGAAAATAGAGTGACCTGTGCCTGTCCCAACACCTAGAGCTAGTCTCTCATTGGTTCCCCCTCTTCCCGTTCATCCTCAGGACAAATTGCAACCTGTACGGAACAGGAGGTTAAAGGTGCTGATTCTCCAAGGAGGGAGATTGCTAGTAAAGTGGCTGGAATGGCGAACCGGAGCAAAAGGAGATGAGAAATGAGGTGCGTTTTAGAAACCTTTCCCGATCACACGGTGTACCATCTTCTGGGTTTCTCATGCATGTTTTTGATGTAGGAAGATGCCCTTGAACCTGGAGATTTGGGACCCATGGGATGGGTACCACGCCGTATTATTTTACAGGGTCTGAGTTAGCTCACCCAACCTCACCAAACCTCTCAGCCCCAAGAGTGTCCACCCTTATGTCTCAGTCAGCTGTGGGTCTAGATATGGTCAATCCAGGTGGCATCGCAGCCCCTGAACGAATTTTGTAAGAATTTCTCTCTCTTTCACTGTCTTTGTTTCACGGGTCTTTAAAAGTAATTGATTTTTATAATGGGGTTTAGCTGCTGTGCACTGCTGTGTTTATGCCGCTTTACACCCACTTGACTCACTTACAGAGAGATAGCAATACATAGGTTTTAAGATTCTTACTAGTCAAATATATTCTTGGGCGGTGAATAGGGGGTGTTGAGTCCAGTTCACTGAGCAAGGAGTAGGTCTTGTCTATTACATATTGGGTTTATGGAACGGTATCTGAGCTAATTTGAAACCCTTGTTTTATGCATCACCCCACCTCACCTTTCCCGTTAAGCAGCCATAGTGTGTTTTCTAAACGTGCGAATCTGTTCTGTTTTGTAATTCAGTTCAAGGGTAGTGGTTTTTACATTCCCTCTATAAGTGATATCTTATGATAAGTGTCTTTTTCTGTGTGACCTATTTCACTTAGAATCGTCGTACCTATATCCACTCATCATGCTGCTCCTAGCATTATGACGTTGATTTCATGGCTGAGTGATATTCCATTGTACATAAGGACCACAACTTCTTTATCCATTCTTCGCTTTCCTGGGATGTTTCTGGTGTAACGAAGGGGAGGTTCTTGTCAACAGAGCAGCCCTAAACTTTGGGGTGCCTGTGTCTTGCTGATTTTTAGTTTTCCCAATTTATACGCCCATGAGTGGAAGTGCCCTATGCTCTCTAAGCTGAGTTTTTTCGATGTTTCAGGACACACCGTACACTTCTCCAGAGTGGCTGTTGGCAATTTACAGCCCGCCCATCAGCGTAGCAAGGCTCCCATTTCTCCATGGCCTGTCCTGCATTTCTGGTTTTGACACTTTATTCAGCATGGCCCTTTTGACCGATGGGAAGCGAGACTTCTTTGTAGCGCTGATTTGCCTTTGCAGGTTGCTTGGTTGGCCAAAAAGGGCGTATGCGTTTTTTCCTGAATATATTCAGGAAAAAACGCATACGCCCTTTTTGGCCAAGGGCATCATAGTCGAGGTTTTGCCGCTTTTCCTGTGCTTTAAAGGCGATTCGAATCTACCTCCTGAAATCTGTTTCCTGCAATTCTGCCTTGCTTTCAAATCCTCTTCGTTGCCTTCCCTCAATATATTTGTGGACGAGAGTTATCATTTCTAACACTGCAGGTCTGTGAATTGCAGTGCCCCTGAGCTCCATTTCTCAACTCGCTTTCTTGGGAGCTGGCCGCAAAAGCGCAGGATTGCTTCAGGCCCTATTCTGGCTCCGGGCGGCAGGCTGAGCCTGTGGTTAATTCTTCTTCCTGATGGGAAAATAGAGTGACCTGTGCCTGTCCCAACACCTAGAGCTAGTCTCTCATTGGTTCCCCCTCTTCCCGTTCATCCTCAGGACAAATTGCAACCTGTACGGAACAGGAGGTTAAAGGTGCTGATTCTCCAAGGAGGGAGATTGCTAGTAAAGCGGCTGGAATGGCGAACCGGAGCACAAGGAGATGAGAAATGAGGTGCGTTTTAGAAACCTTTCCCGATCACACGGTGTACCATCTTCTGGGTTTCTCATGCATGTTTTCGATGTAGGAAGATGCCCTTGAACCTGGAGATTTGGGACCCATGGGATGGGTACCACGCCGTATTACTTTACAGGGTCTGCGTTAGCTCACCCAACCTCACCAAACCTCTCAGCCCCAAGAGTGTCCACCCTTATGTCTCAGTCAGCTGTGGGTCTAGATATGGTCAATCCAGGTGGCATCGCAGCCCCTGAAAGAATTTTGTAAGAATTTCTCTCTCTTTCACTGTCTTTGTTTCACGGGTCTTTAAAAGTAATTGATTTTTATAATAGGGTTTAGCTGCTTTGCACTGCTGTGTTTATGCCGCTTTACACCCACTTGACTCACTTACAGAGAGATAGCAATACATAGGTTTTAAGATTCTTACTAGTCAAATATATTCTTGGGCGGTGAATAGGGGGTGTTGAGTCCAGTTCACTGAGCAAGGAGTAGGTCTTGTCTATTACATATTGGGTTTATGGAACGGTATCTGAGCTAATTTGAAACCCTTGTTTTATGCATCACCCCACCTCACCTTTCCCGTTAAGCAGCCATAGTGTGTTTTCTAAACGTGCGACTCTGTTTTGTTTTGTAATTCAGTTCAAGGGTAGCGGTTTTTACATTCCCTCTATAAGTGATATCTTATGATAAGTGTCTTTTTCTGTGTGACCTATTTCACTTAGAATCGTCGTACCTATATCCACTCATCATGCTGCTCCTAGCCTTATGACGTTGATTTCATGGCTGAGTGATATTCCATTGTACATAAGGACCACAACTTCTTTATCCATTCTTCTCTTTCCTGGGATGATTCAGGTGTAACGAAGTGGAGGTTCTTGTCAACAGAGCAGCCCTAAACTTTGGGGTGCCTGTGTCTTGCTGATTTTTAGTTTTCCCAATTTATACGCCCATGAGTGGAAGTGCCCTATGCTCTCTAAGCTGAGTTTTTTAGATGTTTCAGGACACACCGTACACTTCTCCAGAGTGGCTGTTGGCAATTTACAGCCCGCCCATCAGCGTAGCAAGGCTCCCATTTCTCCATGGCCTGTCCTGCATTTCTGGTTTTGACACTTTATTCAGCATGGCCCTTTTGACCGATGGGAAGCGAGACTTCTTTGTAGCGCTGATTTGCCTTTGCAGGTTGCTTGGTTGGCCAAAAAGGGCGTATGCTTTTTTTCCTGAATATATTCAGGAAAAAACGCATACGCCCTTTTTGGCCAAGGGCATCATTGTCGAGGTTTTGCCGCTTTTCCTGTGCTTTAAAGGCGATTCGAATCTACCTCCTGAAATCTGTTTCCTGCAATTCTGCCTTGCTTTCAAATCCTCTTCGTTGCCTTCCCTCAATATATTTGTGGACGAGAGTTATCATTTCTAACTGTGCAGGTCTGTGAATTGCAGTGCCCCTGAGCTCCATTTCTCAACTCGCTTTCTTGGGAGCTGGCCGCAAAAGCGCAGGATTGCTTCAGGCCCTATTCTGGCTCCGGGCGGCAGGCTGAGCCTGTGGTTAATTCTTCTTCCTGATGGGAAAATAGAGTGACCTGTGCCTGTCCCAACACCTAGAGCTAGTCTCTCATTGGTTCCCCCTCTTCCCGTTCATCCTCAGGACAAATTGCAACCTGTACGGAACAGGAGGTTAAAGGTGCTGATTCTCCAAGGAGGGAGATTGCTAGTAAAGTGGCTGGAATGGCGAACCGGAGCAAAAGGAGATGAGAAATGAGGTGCGTTTTAGAAACCTTTCCCGATCACACGGTGTACCATCTTCTGGGTTTCTCATGCATGTTTTCGATGTAGGAAGATGCCCTTGAACCTGGAGATTTGGGACCCATGGGATGGGTACCACGCCGTATTATTTTACAGGGTCTGAGTTAGCTCACCCAACCTCACCAAACCTCTCAGCCCCAAGAGTGTCCACCCTTATGTCTCAGTCAGCTGTGGGTCTAGATATGGTCAATCCAGGTGGCATCGCAGCCCCTGAACGAATTTTGTAAGAATTTCTCTCTCTTTCACTGTCTTTGTTTCACGGGTCTTTAAAAGTAATTGATTTTTATAATGGGGTTTAGCTGCTGTGCACTGCTGTGTTTATGCCGCTTTACACCCACTTGACTCACTTACAGAGAGATAGCAATACATAGGTTTTAAGATTCTTACTAGTCAAATATATTCTTGGGCGGTGAATAGGGGGTGTTGAGTCCAGTTCACTGAGCAAGGAGTAGGTCTTGTCTATTACATATTGGGTTTATGGAACGGTATCTGAGCTAATTTGAAACCCTTGTTTTATGCATCACCCCACCTCACCTTTCCCGTTAAGCAGCCATAGTGTGTTTTCTAAACGTGCGAATCTGTTCTGTTTTGTAATTCAGTTCAAGGGTAGTGGTTTTTACATTCCCTCTATAAGTGATATCTTATGATAAGTGTCTTTTTCTGTGTGACCTATTTCACTTAGAATCGTCGTACCTATATCCACTCATCATGCTGCTCCTAGCATTATGACGTTGATTTCATGGCTGAGTGATATTCCATTGTACATAAGGACCACAACTTCTTTATCCATTCTTCGCTTTCCTGGGATGTTTCAGGTGTAACGAAGTGGAGGTTCTTGTCAACAGAGCAGCCCTAAACTTTGGGGTGCCTGTGTCTTGCTGATTTTTAGTTTTCCCAATTTATACGCCCATGAGTGGAAGTGCCCTATGCTCTCTAAGCTGAGTTTTTTCGATGTTTCAGGACACACCGTACACTTCTCCAGAGTGGCTGTTGGCAATTTACAGCCCGCCCATCAGCGTAGCAAGGCTCCCATTTCTCCATGGCCTGTCCTGCATTTCTGGTTTTGACACTTTATTCAGCATGGCCCTTTTGACCGATGGGAAGCGAGACTTCTTTGTAGCGCTGATTTGCCTTTCCAGGTTGCTTGGTTGGCCAAAAAGGGCGTATGCGTTTTTTCCTGAATATATTCAGGAAAAAACGCATACGCCCTTTTTGGCCAAGGGCATCATTGTCGAGGTTTTGCCGCTTTTCCTGTGCTTTAAAGGCGATTCGAATCTACCTCCTGAAATCTGTTTCCTGCAATTCTGCCTTGCTTTCAAATTCTCTTCGTTGCCTTCCCTCAATATATTTGTGGACGAGAGTTATCATTTCTAACTGTGCAGGTCTGTGAATTGCAGTGCCCCTGCGCTCCATTTCTCAACTCGCTTTCTTGGGAGCTGGCCGCAAAAGCGCAGGATTGCTTCAGGCCCTATTCTGGCTCGGGGCGGCAGGCTGAGCCTGTGGTTAATTCTTCTTCCTGAGGGGAAAATAGAGTGACCTGTGCCTGTCCCAACACCTAGAGCTAGTCTCTCATTGGTTCCCCCTCTTCCCGTTCATCCTCAGGACAAATTGCAACCTGTACGGAACAGGAGGTTAAAGGTGCTGATTCTCCAAGGAGGGAGATTGCTAGTAAAGCGGCTGGAATGGCGAACCGGAGCACAAGGAGATGAGAAATGAGGTGCGTTTTAGAAACCTTTCCCGATCACACGGTGTACCATCTTCTGGGTTTCTCATGCATGTTTTCGATGTAGGAAGATGCCCTTGAACCTGGAGATTTGGGACCCATGGGATGGGTACCACGCCGTATTACTTTAAAGGGTCTGCGTTAGGTCACCCAACCTCACCAAACCTCTCAGCCCCAAGAGTGTCCACCCTTATGGCTCAGTCAGCTGTGGGTCTAGATATGGTCAATCCAGGTGGCATCGCAGCCCCTGAACGAATTTTGTAAGAATTTCTCTCTCTTTCACTGTCTTTGTTTCACGGGTTTTTAAAAGTAATTGATTTTTATAATGGGGTTTAGCTGCTTTGCACTGCTGTGTTTATGCCGCTTTACACCCACTTGACTCACTTACAGAGAGATAGCAATACATAGGTTTTAAGATTCTTACTAGTCAAATATATTCTTGGGCGGTGACTAGGGGGTGTTGAGTCCAGTTCACTGAGCAAGGAGTAGGTCTTGTCTATTACATATTGGGTTTATGGAACGGTATCTGAGCTAATTTGAAACCCTTGTTTTATGCATCACCCCACGTCACCTTTCCCGTTAAGCAGCCATAGTGTGTTTTCTAAACGTGCGACTCTGTTCTGTTTTGTAATTCAGTTCAAGGGTAGCGGTTTTTACATTCCCTCTGTAAGTGATATCTTATGATAAGGGTCTTTTTCTGTGTGACCTATTTCACTTAGAATCGTCGTACCTATATCCACTCATCATGCTGCTCCTAGCCTTATGACGTTGATTTCATGGCTGAGTGATATTCCATTGTACATAAGGACCACAACTTCTTTATCCATTCTTCTCTTTCCTGGGATGTTTCAGGTGTAACGAAGTGGAGGTTCTTGTCAACAGAGCAGCCCTAAACTTTGGGGTGCCTGTGTCTTGCTGATTTTTAGTTTTCCCAATTTATACGCCCATGAGTGGAAGTGCCCTATGCTCTCTAAGCTGAGTTTTTTCGATGTTTCAGGACACACCGTACACTTCTCCAGAGTGGCTGTTGGCAATTTACAGCCCGCCCATCAGCGTAGCAAGGCTCCCATTTCTCCATGGCCTGTCCTGCATTTCTGGTTTTGACACTTTATTCAGCATGGCCCTTTGGACCGATGGGAAGCGAGACTTCTTTGTAGCGCTGATTTGCCTTTGCAGGTTGCTTGGTTGGCCAAAAAGGGCGTATGCGTTTTTTCCTGAATATATTCAGGAAAAAACGCATACGCCCTTTTTGGCCAAGGGCATCATTGTCGAGGTTTTGCCGCTTTTCCTGTGCTTTAAAGGCGATTCGAATCTACCTCCTGAAATCTGTTTCCTGCAATTCTGCCTTGCTTTCAAATCCTCTTCGTTGCCTTCCCTCAATATATTTGTGGACGAGAGTTATCATTTCTAACTGTGCAGGTCTGTGAATTGCAGTGCCCCTGAGCTCCATTTCTCAACTCGCTTTCTTGGGAGCTGGTCGCAAAAGCACAGGATTGCTTCAGGCCCTATTCTGGCTCCGGGCGGCAGGCTGAGCCTGTGGTTAATTCTTCTTCCTGATGGGAAAATAGAGTGACCTGTGCCTGTCCCAACACCTAGAGCTAGTCTCTCATTGGTTCCCCCTCTTCCCGTTCATCCTCAGGACAAATTGCAACCTGTACGGAACAGGAGGTTAAAGGTGCTGATTCTCCAAGGAGGGAGATTGCTAGTAAAGCGGCTGGAATGGCGAACCGGAGCACAAGGAGATGAGAAATGAGGTGCGTTTTAGAAACCTTTCCCTATCACACGGTGTACCATCTTCTGAGTTTCTCATGCATGTTTTCGATGTAGGAATATGCCCTTGAACCTGGAGATTTGGGACCCATGGGATGGGTACCACGCCGTAATACTTTAAAGGGTCTGCGTTAGCTCACCCAACCTCACCAAACCTCTCAGCCCCAAGAGTGTCCACCCTTATGGCTCAGTCAGCTGTGGGTCTAGATATGGTCAATCCAGGTGGCATCGCAGCCCCTGAACGAATTTTGTAAGAATTTCTCTCTCTTTCACTGTCTTTGTTTCACGGGTCTTTAAAAGTAATTGATTTTTATAATGGGGTTTAGCTGCTTTGCACTGCTGTGATTATGCCGCTTTACACCCACTTGACTCACTTACAGAGAGATAGCAATACATAGGTTTTAAGATTCTTACTAGTCAAATATATTCTTGGGCGGTGAATAGGGCGTGTTGAGTCCAGTTCACTGAGCAAGGAGTAGGTCTTGTCTATTACATATTGGGTTTATGGAACGGTATCTGAGCTAATTTGAAACCCTTGTTTTATGCATCACCCCACCTCACCTTTCCCGTTAAGCAGCCATAGTGTGTTTTCTAAACGTGCGACTCTGTTCTGTTTTGTAATTCAGTTCAAGGGTAGCGGTTTTTACATTCCCTCTGTAAGTGATATCTTATGATAAGGGTCTTTTTCTGTGTGACCTATTTCACTTAGAATCGTCGCACCTATATCCACTCATCATGCTGCTCCTAGCCTTATGACGTTGATTTCATGGCTGAGTGATATTCCATTGTACATAAGGACCACAACTTCTTTATCCATTCTTCTCTTTCCTGGGATGTTTAAGGTGTAACGAAGTGGAGTTTCTTGTCAACAGAGCAGCCCTAAACTTTGGGGTGCCTGTGTCTTGCTGATTTTTAGTTTTCCCAATTTATACGCCCATGAGTGGAAGTGCCCTATGCTCTCTAAGCTGAGTTTTTTTGATGTTTCAGGACACACCGTACACTTCTCCAGAGTGGCTGTTGGCAATTTACAGCCCGCCCATCAGCGTAGCAAGGCTCCCATTTCTCCATGGCCTGTCCTGCATTTCTGGTTTTGACACTTTATTCAGCATGGCCCTTTGGACCGATGGGAAGCGAGACTTCTTTGTAGCGCTGATTTGCCTTTCCAGGTTGCTTGGTTGGCCGAAAAGGGCGTATGCGTTTTTTCCTGAATATATTCAGGAAAAAACGCATACGCCCTTTTTGGCCAAGGGCATCATTGTCGAGGTTTTGCCGCTTTTCCTGTGCTTTAAAGGCGATTCGAATCTACCTCCTGAAATCTGTTTCCTGCAATTCTGCCTTGCTTTCAAATCCTCTTCGTTGCCTTCCCTCAATATATTTGTGGACGAGAGTTATCCTTTCTAACTGTGCAGGTCTGTGAATTGCAGTGCCCCTGAGCTCCATTTTTCAACTCGCTTTCTTGGGAACTGGCCGCAAAAGCGCAGGATTGCTTCAGGCCCTATTCTGGCTCCGGGCGGCAGGCTGAGCCTGTGCTTGATTCTTCTTCCTGATGGGAAAATAGAGTGACCTGTGCCTGTCCCAACACCTAGAGCTAGTCTCTCATTGGTTCCCCCTCTTCCCGTTCATCCTCAGGACAAATTGCAACCTGTACGGAACAGGAGGTTAAAGGTGCTGATTCTCCAAGGAGGGAGATTGCTAGTAAAGCGGCTGGAATGGCGAACCGGAGCACAAGGAGATGAGAAATGAGGTGCGTTTTAGAAACCTTTCCCGATCACACGGTGTACCATCTTCTGGGTTTCTCATGCATGTTTTCAATGTAGGAAGATGCCCTTGAACCTGGAGATTTGGGACCCATGGGATGGGTACCACGCCGTATTACTTTACAGGGTCTGCGTTAGCTCACCCAACCTCACCAAACCTCTCAGCCCCAAGAGTGTCCACCCTTATGTCTCAGTCAGCTGTGGGTCTAGATATGGTCAATCCAGGTGGCATCGCAGCCCCTGAAAGAATTTTATAAGAATTTCTCTCTCTTTCACTGTCTTTGTTTCACGGGTCTTTAAAAGTAATTGATTTTTATAATAGGGTTTAGCTGCTTTGCACTGCTGTGTTTATGCCGCTTTACACCCACTTGACTCACTTACAGAGAGATAGCAATACATAGGTTTTAAGATTCTTACTAGTCAAATATATTCTTGGGCGGTGAATAGGGGGTGTTGAGTCCAGTTCACTGAGCAAGGAGTAGGTCTTGTCTATTACATATTGGGTTTATGGAACGGTATCTGAGCTAATTTGAAACCCTTGTTTTATGCATCACCCCACCTCACCTTTCCCGTTAAGCAGCCATAGTGTGTTTTCTAAACGTGCGACTCTGTTCTGTTTTGTAATTCAGTTCAAGGGTAGCGGTTTTTACATTCCCTCTATAAGTGATATCTTATGATAAGTGTCTTTTTCTGTGTGACCTATTTCACTTAGAATCGTCGTACCTATATCCACTCATCATGCTGCTCCTAGCCTTATGACGTTGATTTCATGGCTGAGTGATATTCCATTGTACATAAGGACCACAACTTCTTTATCCATTCTTCTCTTTCCTGGGATGATTCAGGTGTAACGAAGTGGAGGTTCTTGTCAACAGAGCAGCCCTAAACGTTGGGGTGCCTGTGTCTTGCTGATTTTTAGTTTTCCCAATTTATACGCCCATGAGTGGAAGTGCCCTATGCTCTCTAAGCTGAGTTTTTTCGATGTTTCAGGACACACCGTACACTTCTCCAGAGTGGCTGTTGGCAATTTACAGCCCGCCCATCAGCGTAGCAAGGCTCCCATTTCTCCATGGCCTGTCCTGCGTTTCTGGTTTTGACACTTTATTCAGCATGGCCCTTTTGACCGATGGGAAGCGAGACTTCTTTGTAGCGCTGATTTGCCTTTGCAGGTTGCTTGGTTGGCCAAAAAGGGCGTATGCTTTTTTTCCTGAATATATTCAGGAAAAAACGCATACGCCCTTTTTGGCCAAGGGCATCATTGTCGAGGTTTTGCCGCTTTTCCTGTGCTTTAAAGGCGATTCGAATCTACCTCCTGAAATCTGTTTCCTGCAATTCTGCCTTGCTTTCAAATCCTCTTCGTTGCCTTCCCTCAATATATTTGTGGACGAGAGTTATCATTTCTAACTGTGCAGGTCTGTGAATTGCAGTGCCCCTGAGCTCCATTTCTCAACTCGCTTTCTTGGGAGCTGGCCGCAAAAGCGCAGGATTGCTTCAGGCCCTATTCTGGCTCCGGGCGGCAGGCTGAGCCTGTGGTTAATTCTTCTTCCTGCTGGGAAAATAGAGTGACCTGTGCCTGTCCCAACACCTAGAGCTAGTCTCTCATTGGTTCCCCCTCTTCCCGTTCATCCTCAGGACAAATTGCAACCTGTACGGAACAGGAGGTTAAAGGTGCTGATTCTCCAAGGAGGGAGATTGCTAGTAAAGCGGCTGGAATGGCGAACCGGAGCACAAGGAGATGAGAAATGAGGTGCGTTTTAGAAACCTTTCCCGATCACACGGTGTACCATCTTCTGGGTTTCTCATGCATGTTTTCGATGTAGGAAGATGCCCTTGACCCTGGAGATTTGGGACCCATGGGATGGGTACCACGCCGTATTACTTTACAGGGTCTGCGTTAGCTCACCCAACCTCACCAAACCTCTCAGCCCCAAGAGTGTCCACCCTTATGTCTCAGTCAGCTGTGGGTCTAGATATGGTCAATCCAGGTGGCATGGCAGCCCCTGAACGAATTTTGTAAGAATTTCTCTCTCTTTCACTGTCTTTGTTTCACGGGTCTTTAAAAGTAATTGATTTTTGTAATGGGGTTTAGCTGCTTTGCACTGCTGTGTTTATGCCGCTTTACACCCACTTGACTCACTTACAGAGAGATAGCAATACATAGGTTTTAAGATTCTTACTAGTCAAATATATTCTTGGGCGGTGAATAGGGGGTGTTGAGTCCAGTAAACTGAGCAAGGAGTAGGTCTTGTCTATTACATATTGGGTTTATGGAACGGTATCTGAGCTAATTTGAAACCCTTGTTTTATGCATCACCCCCCGTCACCTTTCCCGTTAAGCAGCCATAGTGTGTTTTCTAAACGTGCGACTCTGTTCTGTTTTGTAATTCAGTTCAAGGGTAGCGGTTTTTACATTCCCTCTGTAAGTGATATCTTATGATAAGGGTCTTTTTCTGTGTGACTTATTTCACTTAGAATCGTCGTACCTAAATCCACTCATCATGCTGCTCCTAGCCTTATGTCGTTGATTTCATGGCTGAGTGATATTCCATTGTACATAAGGACCACAACTTCTTTATCCATTCTTCTCTTTCCTGGGATATTTCAGGTATAACGAAGTGGACGTTCTTGTCAACAGAGCAGCCCTAAACTTTGGGGTGCCTGTGTCTTGCTGATTTTTAGTTTTCCCAATTTATACGCCCATGAGTGGAAGTGCCCTATGCTCTCTAAGCTGAGTTTTTTAGATGTTTCAGGACACACCGTACACTTCTCCAGAGTTGCTGTTGGCAATTTACAGCCCGCCCATCAGCGTAGCAAGGCTCCCATTTCTCCATGGCCTGTCCTGCATTTCTGGTTTTGACACTTTATTCAGCATGGCCCTTTTGACCGATGGGAAGCGAGACTTCTTTGTAGCGCTGATTTGCCTTTGCAGGTTGCTTGGTTGGCCAAAAAGGGCGTATGCGTTTTTTCCTGAATATATTCAGGAAAAAACGCATACGCCCTTTTTGGCCAAGGGCATCATTGTCGAGGTTTTGCCGCTTTTCCTGTGCTTTAAAGGCGATTCGAATCTACCTCCTGAAATCTGTTTCCTGCAATTCTGCCTTGCTTTCAAATCCTCTTCGTTGCCTTCCCTCAATATATTTGTGGACGAGAGTTATCATTTCTAACTGTGCAGGTCTGTGAATTGCAGTGCCCCTGAGCTCCATTTCTCAACTCGCTTTCTTGGGAGCTGGCCGCAAAAGCGCAGGATTGCTTCAGGCCCTATTCTGGCTCCGGGCGGCAGGCTGATCCTGTGGTTAATTCTTCTTCCTGATGGGAAAATAGAGTGACCTGTGCCTGTCCCAACACCTAGAGCTAGTCTCTCATTGGTTCCCCCTCTTCCCGTTCATCCTCAGGACAAATTGCAACCTGTACGGAACAGGAGGTTAAAGGTGCTGATTCTCCAAGGAGGGAGATTGCTAGTAAAGCGGCTGGAATGGCGAACCGGAGCACAAGGAGATGAGAAATGAGGTGCGTTTTAGAAACCTTTCCCGATCACACGGTGTACCATCTTCTGGGTTTCTCATGCATGTTTTCGATGTAGGAAGATGCCCTTGAACCTGGAGATTTGGGACCCATGGGATGGGTACCACGCCGTATTACTTTACAGGGTCTGCGTTAGCTCACCCAACCTCACCAAACCTCTCAGCCCCAAGAGTGTCCACCCTTATGTCTCAGTCAGCTGTGGGTCTAGATATGGTCAATCCAGGTGGCATCGCAGCCCCTGAACGAATTTTGTAAGAATTTCTCTCTCTTTCACTGTCTTTGTTTCACGGGTCTTTAAAAGTAATTGATTTTTATAATGGGGTTTAGCTGCTTTGCACTGCTGTGTTTATGCCGCTTTACACCCACTTGACTCACTTACAGAGAGATAGCAATACATAGGTTTTAAGATTCTTACTAGTCAAATATATTCTTGGGCGGTGAATAGGGGGTGTTGAGTCCAGTTCACTGAGCAAGGAGTAGGTCTTGTCTATTACATATTGGGTTTATGGAACGGTATCTGAGCTAATTTGAAACCCTTGTTTTATGCATCACCCCACCTCACCTTTCCCGTTAAGCAGCCATAGTGTGTTTTCTAAACGTGCGACTCTGTTCTGTTTTGTAATTCAGTTCAAGGGTAGCGGTTTTTACATTCCCTCTATAAGTGATATCTTATGATAAGTGTCTTTTTCTGTGTGACCTATTTCACTTAGAATCGTCGTACCTATATCCACTCATCATGCTGCTCCTAGCCTTATGACGTTGATTTCATGGCTGAGTGATATTCCATTGTACATAAGGACCACAACTTCTTTATCCATTCTTCTCTTTCCTGGGATGTTTCAGGTGTAACGAAGGGGAGGTTCTTGTCAACAGAGCAGCCCTAAACTTTGGGGTGCCTGTGTCTTGCTGATTTTTAGTTTTCCCAATTTATACGCCCATGAGTGGAAGTGCCCTATGCTCTCTAAGCTGAGTTTTTTAGATGTTTCAGGACACACCGTACACTTCTCCAGAGTGGCTGTTGGCAATTTACAGCCCGCCCATCAGCGTAGCAAGGCTCCCATTTCTCCATGGCCTGTCCTGCATTTCTGGTTTTGACACTTTATTCAGCATGGCCCTTTTGACCGATGGGAAGCGAGACTTCTTTGTAGCGCTGATTTGCCTTTCCAGGTTGCTTGGTTGGCCAAAAAGGGCGTATGCGTTTTTTCCTGAATATATTCAGGAAAAAACGCATACGCCCTTTTTGGCCAAGGGCATCATTGTCGAGGTTTTGCCGCTTTTCCTGTGCTTTAAAGGCGATTCGAATCTACCTCCTGAAATCTGTTTCCTGCAATTCTGCCTTGCTTTCAAATCCTTTTTGTTGCCTTCCCTCAAAATATTTGTGGACGAGAGTTATCATTTCTAACTGTGCAGGTCTGTGAATTGCAGTGCCCCTGAGCTCCATTTCTCAACTCGCTTTCTTGGGAGCTGGCCGCAAAAGCGCAGGATTGCTTCAGGCCCTATTCTGGCTCCGGGCGGCAGGCTGAGCCTGTGGTTAATTCTTCTTCCTGATGGGAAAATAGAGTGACCTGTGCCTGTCCCAACACCTAGAGCTAGTCTCTCATTGGTTCCCCCTCTTCCCGTTCATCCTCAGGACAAATTGCAACCTGTACGGAACAGGAGGTTAAAGGTGCTGCTTCTCCAAGGAGGGAGATTGCTAGTAAAGCGGCTGGAATGGCGAACCGGAGCACAAGGAGATGAGAAATGAGGTGCGTTTTAGAAACCTTTCCCGATCACACGGTGTACCATCTTCTGGGTTTCTCATGCATGTTTTCGATGTAGGAAGATGCCCTTGAACCTGGAGATTTGGGACCCATGGGATGGGTACCACGCCGTAATACTTTAAAGGGTCTGCGTTAGCTCACCCAACCTCACCAAACCTCTCAGCCCCAAGAGTGTCCACCCTTATGTCTCAGTCAGCTGTGGGTCTAGATATGGTCAATCCAGGTGGCATCGCAGCCCCTGAACGAATTTTGTAAGAATTTCTCTCTCTTTCACTGTCTTCGTTTCACGGGTCTTTAAAAGTAATTGATTTTTATAATGGGGTTTAGCTGCTTTGCACTGCTGTGTTTATGCCGCTTTACACCCACTTGACTCACTTACAGAGAGATAGCAATACATAGGTTTTAAGATTCTTACTAGTCAAATATATTCTTGGGCGGTGAATAGGGGGTGTTGAGTCCAGTTCACTGAGCAAGGAGTAGGTCTTGTCTATTACATATTGGGTTTATGGAACGGTATCTGAGCTAATTTGAAACCCTTGTTTTATGCATCACCCCACCTCACCTTTCCCGTTAAGCAGCCATAGTGTGTTTTCTAAACGTGCGACTCTGTTCTGTTTTGTAATTCAGTTCAAGGGTAGCGGTTTTTACATTCCCTCTATAAGTGATATCTTATGATAAGTGTCTTTTTCTGTGTGACCTATTTCACTTAGAATCGTCGTGCCTATATCCACTCATCATGCTGCTCCTAGCCTTATGACGTTGATTTCATGGCTGAGTGATATTCCATTGTACATAAGGACCACAACTTCTTTATCCATTCTTCTCTTTCCTGGGATGATTCAGGTGTAACGAAGTGGAGGTTCTTGTCAACAGAGCAGCCCTAAACTTTGGGGTGCCTGTGTCTTGCTGATTTTTAGTTTTCCCAATTTATACGCCCATGAGTGGAAGTGCCCTATGCTCTCTAAGCTGAGTTTTTTAGATGTTTCAGGACACACCGTACACTTCTCCAGAGTGGCTGTTGGCAATTTACAGCCCGCCCATCAGCGTAGCAAGGCTCCCATTTCTCCATGGCCTGTCCTGCATTTCTGGTTTTGACACTTTATTCAGCATGGCCCTTTTGACCGATGGGAAGCGAGACTTCTTTGTAGCGCTGATTTGCCTTTCCAGGTTGCTTGGTTGGCCAAAAAGGGCGTATGCGTTTTTTCCTGAATATATTCAGGAAAAAACGCATACGCCCTTTTTGGCCAAGGGCATCATAGTCGAGGTTTTGCCGCTTTTCCTGTGCTTTAAAGGCGATTCGAATCTACCTCCTGAAATCTGTTTCCTGCAATTCTGCCTTGCTTTCAAATCCTCTTCGTTGCCTTCCCTCAATATATTTGTGGACGAGAGTTATCATTTCTAACTGTGCAGGTCTGTGAATTGCAGTGCCCCTGAGCTCCATTTCTCAACTCGCTTTCTTGGGAGCTGGCCGCAAAAGCGCAGGATTGCTTCAGGCCCTATTCTGGCTCCGGGCGGCAGGCTGAGCCTGTGGTTAATTCTTCTTCCTGATGGGAAAATAGAGTGACCTGTGCCTGTCCCAACACCTAGAGCTAGTCTCTCATTGGTTCCCCCTCTTCCCGTTCATCCTCAGGACAAATTGCAACCTGTACGGAACAGGAGGTTAAAGGTGCTGATTCTCCAAGGAGGGAGATTGCTAGTAAAGCGGCTGGAATGGCGAACCGGAGCACAAGGAGATGAGAAATGAGGTGCGTTTTAGAAACCTTTCCCGATCACACGGTGTACCATCTTCTGGGTTTCTCATGCATGTTTTCGATGTAGGAAGAAGCCCTTGAACCTGGAGATTTGGGACCCATGGGATGGGTACCACGCCGTATTACTGTACAGGGTCTGCGTTAGCTCACCCAACCTCACCAAACCTCTCAGCCCCAAGAGTGTCCACCCTTATGTCTCAGTCAGCTGTGGGTCTAGATATGGTCAATCCAGGTGGCATCGCAGCCCCTGAACGAATTTTGTAAGAATTTCTCTCTCTTTCACTGTCTTTGTTTCACGGGTCTTTAAAAGTATTTGATTTTTATAATGGGGTTTAGCTGCTTTGCACTGCTGTGTTTATGCCGCTTTACACCCACTTGACTCACTTACAGAGAGATAGCAATACATAGGTTTTAAGATTCTTACTAGTCAAATATATTCTTGGGCGGTGAATAGGGGGTGTTGAGTCCAGTTCACTGAGCAAGGAGTAGGTCTTGTCTATTACATATTGGGTTTATGGAACGGTATCTGAGCTAATTTGAAACCCTTGTTTTATGCATCACCCCACCTCACCTTTCCCGTTAAGCAGCCATAGTGTGTTTTCTAAACGTGCGACTCTGTTCTGTTTTGTAATTCAGTTCAAGGGTAGCGGTTTTTACATTCCCTCTATAAGTGATATCTTATGATAAGTGTCTTTTTCTGTGTGACCTATTTCACTTAGAATCGTCGTACCTATATCCACTCATCATGCTGCTCCTAGCCTTATGACGTTGATTTCATGGCTGAGTGATATTCCATTGTACATAAGGACCACAACTTCTTTATCCATTCTTCTCTTTCCTGGGATGTTTCAGGTGTAACGAAGGGGAGGTTCTTGTCAACAGAGCAGCCCTAAACTTTGGGGTGCCTGTGTCTTGCTGATTTTTAGTTTTCCCAATTTATACGCCCATGAGTGGAAGTGCCCTATGCTCTCTAAGCTGAGATTTTTAGATGTTTCAGGACACACCGTACACTTCTCCAGAGTGGCTGTTGGCAATTTACAGCCCGCCCATCAGCGTAGCAAGGCTCCCATTTCTCCATGGCCTGTCCTGCATTTCTGGTTTTGACACTTTATTCAGCATGGCCCTTTGGACCGATGGGAAGCGAGACTTCTTTGTAGCGCTGATTTGCCTTTGCAGGTTGCTTGGTTGGCCAAAAAGGGCGTATGCGTTTTTTCCTGAATATATTCAGGAAAAAACGCATACGCCCTTTTTGGCCAAGGGCATCATAGTCGAGGTTTTGCCGCTTTTCCTGTGCTTTAAAGGCGATTCGAATCTACCTCCTGAAATCTGTTTCCTGCAATTCTGCCTTGCTTTCAAATCCTCTTCGTTGCCTTCCCTCAATATATTTGTGGACGAGAGTTATCATTTCTAACTGTGCAGGTCTGTGAATTGCAGTGCCCCTGAGCTCCATTTCTCAACTCGCTTTCTTGGGAGCTGGCCGCAAAAGCGCAGGATTGCTTCAGGCCCTATTCTGGCTCCGGGCGGCAGGCTGAGCCTGTGGTTAATTCTTCTTCCTGATGGGAAAATAGAGTGACCTGTGCCTGTCCCAACACCTAGAGCTAGTCTCTCATTGGTTCCCCCTCTTCCCGTTCATCCTCAGGACAAATTGCAACCTGTACGGAACAGGAGGTTAAAGGTGCTGATTCTCCAAGGAGGGAGATTGCTAGTAAAGCGGCTGGAATGGCGAACCGGAGCACAAGGAGATGAGAAATGAGGTGCGTTTTAGAAACCTTTCCCGATCACACGGTGTACCATCTTCTGGGTTTCTCATGCATGTTTTCGATGTAGGAAGATGCCCTTGAACCTGGAGATTTGGGACCCATGGGATGGGTACCACGCCGTATTACTTTAAAGGGTCTGCGTTAGCTCACCCAACCTCACCAAACCTCTCAGCCCCAAGAGTGTCCACCCTTATGTCTCAGTCAGCTGTGGGTCTAGATATGGTCAATCCAGGTGGCATCGCAGCCCCTGAACGAATTTTGTAAGAATTTCTCTCTCTTTCACTGTCTTTGTTTCACGGGTTTTTAAAAGTAATTGATTTTTATAATGGGGTTTAGCTGCTTTGCACTGCTGTGTTTATGCCGCTTTACACCCACTTGACTCACTTACAGAGAGATAGCAATACATAGGTTTTAAGATTCTTACTAGTCAAATATATTCTTGGGCGGTGAATAGGGGGTGTTGAGTCCAGTTCACTGAGCAAGGAGTAGGTCTTGTCTATTACATATTGGGTTTATGGAACGGTATCTGAGCTAATTTGAAACCCTTGTTTTATGCATCACCCCACCTCACCTTTCCCGTTAAGCAGCCATAGTGTGTTTCCTAAACGTGCGACTCTTTTCTGTTTTGTAATTCAGTTCAAGGGTAGCGGTTTTTACATTGCCTCTGTAAGTGATATCTTATGATAAGGGTCTTTTTCTGTGTGACCTATTTCACTTAGAATCGTCGTACCTATATCCACTCATCATGCTGCTCCTAGCCTTATGACGTTGATTTCATGGCTGAGTGATATTCCATTGTACATAAGGACCACAACTTCTTTATCCATTCTTCTCTTTCCTGGGATGTTTCAGGTGTAACGAAGGGGAGGTTCTTGTCAACAGAGCAGCCCTAAACTTTGGGGTGCCTGTGTCTTGCTGATTTTTAGTTTTCCCAATTTATACGCCCATGAGTGGAAGTGCCCTATGCTCTCTAAGCTGAGTTTTTTAGATGTTTCAGGACACACCGTACACTTCTCCAGAGTGGCTGTTGGCAATTTACAGCCCGCCCATCAGCGTAGCAAGGCTCCCATTTCTCCATGGCCTGTCCTGCATTTCTGGTTTTGACACTTTATTCAGCATGGCCCTTTTGACCGATGGGAAGCGAGACTTCTTTGTAGCGCTGATTTGCCTTTCCAGGTTGCTTGGTTGGCCAAAAAGGGCGTATGCGTTTTTTCCTGAATATATTCAGGAAAAAACGCATACGCCCTTTTTGGCCAAGGGCATCATTGTCGAGGTTTTGCCGCTTTTCCTGTGCTTTAAAGGCGATTCGAATCTACCTCCTGAAATCTGTTTCCTGCAATTCTGCCTTGCTTTCAAATCCTTTTTGTTGCCTTCCCTCAAAATATTTGTGGACGAGAGTTATCATTTCTAACTGTGCAGGTCTGTGAATTGCAGTGCCCCTGAGCTCCATTTCTCAACTCGCTTTCTTGGGAGCTGGCCGCAAAAGCGCAGGATTGCTTCAGGCCCTCTTCTGGCTCCGGGCGGCAGGCTGAGCCTGTGGTTAATTCTTCTTCCTGATGGGAAAATAGAGTGACCTGTGCCTGTCCCAACACCTAGAGCTAGTCTCTCATTGGTTCCCCCTCTTCCCGTTCATCCTCAGGACAAATTGCAACCTGTACGGAACAGGAGGTTAAAGGTGCTGATTCTCCAAGGAGGGAGATTGCTAGTAAAGCGGCTGGAATGGCGAACCGGAGCACAAGGAGATGAGAAATGAGGTGCGTTTTAGAAACCTTTCCCGATCACACGGTGTACCATCTTCTGGGTTTCTCATGCATGTTTTCGATGTAGGAAGATGCCCTTGAACCTGGAGATTTGGGACCCATGGGATGGGTACCACGCCGTAATACTTTAAAGGGTCTGCGTTAGCTCACCCAACCTCACCAAACCTCTCAGCCCCAAGAGTGTCCACCCTTATGTCTCAGTCAGCTGTGGGTCTAGATATGGTCAATCCAGGTGGCATCGCAGCCCCTGAACGAATTTTGTAAGAATTTCTCTCTCTTTCACTGTCTTCGTTTCACGGGTCTTTAAAAGTAATTGATTTTTATAATGGGGTTTAGCTGCTTTGCACTGCTGTGTTTATGCCGCTTTACACCCACTTGACTCACTTACAGAGAGATAGCAATACATAGGTTTTAAGATTCTTACTAGTCAAATATATTCTTGGGCGGTGAATAGGGGGTGTTGAGTCCAGTTCACTGAGCAAGGAGTAGGTCTTGTCTATTACATATTGGGTTTATGGAACGGTATCTGAGCTAATTTGAAACCCTTGTTTTATGCATCACCCCACCTCACCTTTCCCGTTAAGCAGCCATAGTGTGTTTTCTAAACGTGCGACTCTGTTCTGTTTTGTAATTCAGTTCAAGGGTAGCGGTTTTTACATTCCCTCTATAAGTGATATCTTATGATAAGTGTCTTTTTCTGTGTGACCTATTTCACTTAGAATCGTCGTGCCTATATCCACTCATCATGCTGCTCCTAGCCTTATGACGTTGATTTCATGGCTGAGTGATATTCCATTGTACATAAGGACCACAACTTCTTTATCCATTCTTCTCTTTCCTGGGATGATTCAGGTGTAACGAAGTGGAGGTTCTTGTCAACAGAGCAGCCCTAAACTTTGGGGTGCCTGTGTCTTGCTGATTTTTAGTTTTCCCAATTTATACGCCCATGAGTGGAAGTGCCCTATGCTCTCTAAGCTGAGTTTTTTAGATGTTTCAGGACACACCGTACACTTCTCCAGAGTGGCTGTTGGCAATTTACAGCCCGCCCATCAGCGTAGCAAGGCTCCCATTTCTCCATGGCCTGTCCTGCATTTCTGGTTTTGACACTTTATTCAGCATGGCCCTTTTGACCGATGGGAAGCGAGACTTCTTTGTAGCGCTGATTTGCCTTTCCAGGTTGCTTGGTTGGCCAAAAAGGGCGTATGCGTTTTTTCCTGAATATATTCAGGAAAAAACGCATACGCCCTTTTTGGCCAAGGGCATCATAGTCGAGGTTTTGCCGCTTTTCCTGTGCTTTAAAGGCGATTCGAATCTACCTCCTGAAATCTGTTTCCTGCAATTCTGCCTTGCTTTCAAATCCTCTTCGTTGCCTTCCCTCAATATATTTGTGGACGAGAGTTATCATTTCTAACTGTGCAGGTCTGTGAATTGCAGTGCCCCTGAGCTCCATTTCTCAACTCGCTTTCTTGGGAGCTGGCCGCAAAAGCGCAGGATTGCTTCAGGCCCTATTCTGGCTCCGGGCGGCAGGCTGAGCCTGTGGTTAATTCTTCTTCCTGATGGGAAAATAGAGTGACCTGTGCCTGTCCCAACACCTAGAGCTAGTCTCTCATTGGTTCCCCCTCTTCCCGTTCATCCTCAGGACAAATTGCAACCTGTACGGAACAGGAGGTTAAAGGTGCTGATTCTCCAAGGAGGGAGATTGCTAGTAAAGCGGCTGGAATGGCGAACCGGAGCACAAGGAGATGAGAAATGAGGTGCGTTTTAGAAACCTTTCCCGATCACACGGTGTACCATCTTCTGGGTTTCTCATGCATGTTTTCGATGTAGGAAGAAGCCCTTGAACCTGGAGATTTGGGACCCATGGGATGGGTACCACGCCGTATTACTGTACAGGGTCTGCGTTAGCTCACCCAACCTCACCAAACCTCTCAGCCCCAAGAGTTGTCCACCCTTATGTCTCAGTCAGCTGTGGGTCTAGATATGGTCAATCCAGGTGGCATCGCAGCCCCTGAACGAATTTTGTAAGAATTTCTCTCTCTTTCACTGTCTTTGTTTCACGGGTCTTTAAAAGTATTTGATTTTTATAATGGGGTTTAGCTGCTTTGCACTGCTGTGTTTATGCCGCTTTACACCCACTTGACTCACTTACAGAGAGATAGCAATACATAGGTTTTAAGATTCTTACTAGTCAAATATATTCTTGGGCGGTGAATAGGGGGTGTTGAGTCCAGTTCACTGAGCAAGGAGTAGGTCTTGTCTATTACATATTGGGTTTATGGAACGGTATCTGAGCTAATTTGAAACCCTTGTTTTATGCATCACCCCACCTCACCTTTCCCGTTAAGCAGCCATAGTGTGTTTTCTAAACGTGCGACTCTGTTCTGTTTTGTAATTCAGTTCAAGGGTAGCGGTTTTTACATTCCCTCTATAAGTGATATCTTATGATAAGTGTCTTTTTCTGTGTGACCTATTTCACTTAGAATCGTCGTACCTATATCCACTCATCATGCTGCTCCTAGCCTTATGACGTTGATTTCATGGCTGAGTGATATTCCATTGTACATAAGGACCACAACTTCTTTATCCATTCTTCTCTTTCCTGGGATGTTTCAGGTGTAACGAAGGGGAGGTTCTTGTCAACAGAGCAGCCCTAAACTTTGGGGTGCCTGTGTCTTGCTGATTTTTAGTTTTCCCAATTTATACGCCCATGAGTGGAAGTGCCCTATGCTCTCTAAGCTGAGATTTTTAGATGTTTCAGGACACACCGTACACTTCTCCAGAGTGGCTGTTGGCAATTTACAGCCCGCCCATCAGCGTAGCAAGGCTCCCATTTCTCCATGGCCTGTCCTGCATTTCTGGTTTTGACACTTTATTCAGCATGGCCCTTTTGACCGATGGGAAGCGAGACTTCTTTGTAGCGCTGATTTGCCTTTGCAGGTTGCTTGGTTGGCCAAAAAGGGCGTATGCGTTTTTTCCTGAATATATTCAGGAAAAAACGCATACGCCCTTTTTGGCCAAGGGCATCATAGTCGAGGTTTTGCCGCTTTTCCTGTGCTTTAAAGGCGATTCGAATCTACCTCCTGAAATCTGTTTCCTGCAATTCTGCCTTGCTTTCAAATCCTCTTCGTTGCCTTCCCTCAATATATTTGTGGACGAGAGTTATCATTTCTAACTGTGCAGGTCTGTGAATTGCAGTGCCCCTGAGCTCCATTTCTCAACTCGCTTTCTTGGGAGCTGGCCGCAAAAGCGCAGGATTGCTTCAGGCCCTATTCTGGCTCCGGGCGGCAGGCTGAGCCTGTGGTTAATTCTTCTTCCTGATGGGAAAATAGAGTGACCTGTGCCTGTCCCAACACCTAGAGCTAGTCTCTCATTGGTTCCCCCTCTTCCCGTTCATCCTCAGGACAAATTGCAACCTGTACGGAACAGGAGGTTAAAGGTGCTGATTCTCCAAGGAGGGAGATTGCTAGTAAAGCGGCTGGAATGGCGAACCGGAGCACAAGGAGATGAGAAATGAGGTGCGTTTTAGAAACCTTTCCCGATCACACGGTGTACCATCTTCTGGGTTTCTCATGCATGTTTTCGATGTAGGAAGAAGCCCTTGAACCTGGAGATTTGGGACCCATGGGATGGGTACCACGCCGTATTACTGTACAGGGTCTGCGTTAGCTCACCCAACCTCACCAAACCTCTCAGCCCCAAGAGTGTCCACCCTTATGTCTCAGTCAGCTGTGGGTCTAGATATGGTCAATCCAGGTGGCATCGCAGCCCCTGAACGAATTTTGTAAGAATTTCTCTCTCTTTCACTGTCTTTGTTTCACGGGTCTTTAAAAGTATTTGATTTTTATAATGGGGTTTAGCTGCTTTGCACTGCTGTGTTTATGCCGCTTTACACCCACTTGACTCACTTACAGAGAGATAGCAATACATAGGTTTTAAGATTCTTACTAGTCAAATATATTCTTGGGCGGTGAATAGGGGGTGTTGAGTCCAGTTCACTGAGCAAGGAGTAGGTCTTGTCTATTACATATTGGGTTTATGGAACGGTATCTGAGCTAATTTGAAACCCTTGTTTTATGCATCACCCCACCTCACCTTTCCCGTTAAGCAGCCATAGTGTGTTTTCTAAACGTGCGACTCTGTTCTGTTTTGTAATTCAGTTCAAGGGTAGCGGTTTTTACATTCCCTCTATAAGTGATATCTTATGATAAGTGTCTTTTTCTGTGTGACCTATTTCACTTAGAATCGTCGTACCTATATCCACTCATCATGCTGCTCCTAGCCTTATGACTTTGATTTCATGGCTGAGTGATATTCCATTGTACATAAGGACCACAACTTCTTTATCCATTCTTCTCTTTCCTGGGATGTTTCAGGTGTAACGAAGGGGAGGTTCTTGTCAACAGAGCAGCCCTAAACTTTGGGGTGCCTGTGTCTTGCTGATTTTTAGTTTTCCCAATTTATACGCCCATGAGTGGAAGTGCCCTATGCTCTCTAAGCTGAGATTTTTAGATGTTTCAGGACACACCGTACACTTCTCCAGAGTGGCTGTTGGCAATTTACAGCCCGCCCATCAGCGTAGCAAGGCTCCCATTTCTCCATGGCCTGTCCTGCATTTCTGGTTTTGACACTTTATTCAGCATGGCCCTTTTGACCGATGGGAAGCGAGACTTCTTTGTAGCGCTGATTTGCCTTTGCAGGTTGCTTGGTTGGCCAAAAAGGGCGTATGCGTTTTTTCCTGAATATATTCAGGAAAAAACGCATACGCCCTTTTTGGCCAAGGGCATCATAGTCGAGGTTTTGCCGCTTTTCCTGTGCTTTAAAGGCGATTCGAATCTACCTCCTGAAATCTGTTTCCTGCAATTCTGCCTTGCTTTCAAATCCTCTTCGTTGCCTTCCCTCAATATATTTGTGGACGAGAGTTATCATTTCTAACTGTGCAGGTCTGTGAATTGCAGTGCCCCTGAGCTCCATTTCTCAACTCGCTTTCTTGGGAGCTGGCCGCAAAAGCGCAGGATTGCTTCAGGCCCTATTCTGGCTCCGGGCGGCAGGCTGAGCCTGTGGTTAATTCTTCTTCCTGATGGGAAAATAGAGTGACCTGTGCCTGTCCCAACACCTAGAGCTAGTCTCTCATTGGTTCCCCCTCTTCCCGTTCATCCTCAGGACAAATTGCAACCTGTACGGAACAGGAGGTTAAAGGTGCTGCTTCTCCAAGGAGGGACATTGCTAGTAAAGCGGCTGGAATGGCGAACCGGAGCACAAGGAGATGAGAAATGAGGTGCGTTTTAGAAACCTTTCCCGATCACACGGTGTACCATCTTCTGGGTTTCTCATGCATGTTTTCGATGTAGGAAGATGCCCTTGAACCTGGAGATTTGGGACCCATGGGATGGGTACCACGCCGTAATACTTTAAAGGGTCTGCGTTAGCTCACCCAACCTCACCAAACCTCTCAGCCCCAAGAGTGTCCACCCTTATGTCTCAGTCAGCTGTGGGTCTAGATATGGTCAATCCAGGTGGCATCGCAGCCCCTGAACGAATTTTGTAAGAATTTCTCTCTCTTTCACTGTCTTCGTTTCACGGGTCTTTAAAAGTAATTGATTTTTATAATGGGGTTTAGCTGCTTTGCACTGCTGTGTTTATGCCGCTTTACACCCACTTGACTCACTTACAGAGAGATAGCAATACATAGGTTTTAAGATTCTTACTAGTCAAATATATTCTTGGGCGGTGAATAGGGGGTGTTGAGTCCAGTTCACTGAGCAAGGAGTAGGTCTTGTCTATTACATATTGGGTTTATGGAACGGTATCTGAGCTAATTTGAAACCCTTGTTTTATGCATCACCCCACCTCACCTTTCCCGTTAAGCAGCCATAGTGTGTTTTCTAAACGTGCGACTCTGTTCTGTTTTGTAATTCAGTTCAAGGGTAGCGGTTTTTACATTCCCTCTATAAGTGATATCTTATGATAAGTGTCTTTTTCTGTGTGACCTATTTCACTTAGAATCGTCGTGCCTATATCCACTCATCATGCTGCTCCTAGCCTTATGACGTTGATTTCATGGCTGAGTGATATTCCATTGTACATAAGGACCACAACTTCTTTATCCATTCTTCTCTTTCCTGGGATGATTCAGGTGTAACGAAGTGGAGGTTCTTGTCAACAGAGCAGCCCTAAACTTTGGGGTGCCTGTGTCTTGCTGATTTTTAGTTTTCCCAATTTATACGCCCATGAGTGGAAGTGCCCTATGCTCTCTAAGCTGAGTTTTTTAGATGTTTCAGGACACACCGTACACTTCTCCAGAGTGGCTGTTGGCAATTTACAGCCCGCCCATCAGCGTAGCAAGGCTCCCATTTCTCCATGGCCTGTCCTGCATTTCTGGTTTTGACACTTTATTCAGCATGGCCCTTTGGACCGATGGGAAGCGAGACTTCTTTGTAGCGCTGATTTGCCTTTCCAGGTTGCTTGGTTGGCCAAAAAGGGCGTATGCGTTTTTTCCTGAATATATTCAGGAAAAAACGCATACGCCCTTTTTGGCCAAGGGCATCATTGTCGAGGTTTTGCCGCTTTTCCTGTGCTTTAAAGGCGATTCGAATCTACCTCCTGAAATCTGTTTCCTGCAATTCTGCCTTGCTTTCAAATCCTCTTCGTTGCCTTCCCTCAATATATTTGTGGACGAGAGTTATCATTTCTAACTGTGCAGGTCTGTGAATTGCAGTGCCCCTGAGCTCCATTTCTCAACTCGCTTTCTTGGGAGCTGGCCGCAAAAGCGCAGGATTGCTTCAGGCCCTATTCTGGCTCCGGGCGGCAGGCTGAGCCTGTGGTTAATTCTTCTTCCTGATGGGAAAATAGAGTGACGTGTGCCTGTCCCAACACCTAGAGCTAGTCTCTCATTGGTTCCCCCTCTTCCCGTTCATCCTCAGGACAAATTGCAACCTGTACGGAACAGGAGGTTAAAGGTGCTGATTCTCCAAGGAGGGAGATTGCTAGTAAAGCGGCTGGAATGGCGAACCGGAGCACAAGGAGATGAGAAATGAGGTGCGTTTTAGAAACCTTTCCCGATCACACGGTGTACCATCTTCTGAGTTTCTCATGCATGTTTTCGATGTAGGAATATGCCCTTGAACCTGGAGATTTGGGACCCATGGGATGGGTACCACGCCGTAATACTTTAAAGGGTCTGCGTTAGCTCACCCAACCTCACCAAACCTCTCAGCCCCAAGAGTGTCCACCCTTATGGCTCAGTCAGCTGTGGGTCTAGATATGGTCAATCCAGGTGGCATCGCAGCCCCTGAACGAATTTTGTAAGAATTTCTCTCTCTTTCACTGTCTTTGTTTCACGGGTCTTTAAAAGTAATTGATTTTTATAATGGGGTTTAGCTGCTTTGCACTGCTGTGATTATGCCGCTTTACACCCACTTGACTCACTTACAGAGAGATAGCAATACATAGGTTTTAAGATTCTTACTAGTCAAATATATTCTTGGGCGGTGAATAGGGCGTGTTGAGTCCAGTTCACTGAGCAAGGAGTAGGTCTTGTCTATTACATATTGGGTTTATGGAACGGTATCTGAGCTAATTTGAAACCCTTGTTTTATGCATCACCCCACCTCACCTTTCCCGTTAAGCAGCCATAGTGTGTTTTCTAAACGTGCGACTCTGTTCTGTTTTGTAATTCAGTTCAAGGGTAGCGGTTTTTACATTCCCTCTGTAAGTGATATCTTATGATAAGGGTCTTTTTCTGTGTGACCTATTTCACTTAGAATCGTCGCACCTATATCCACTCATCATGCTGCTCCTAGCCTTATGACGTTGATTTCATGGCTGAGTGATATTCCATTGTACATAAGGACCACAACTTCTTTATCCATTCTTCTCTTTCCTGGGATGTTTAAGGTGTAACGAAGTGGAGTTTCTTGTCAACAGAGCAGCCCTAAACTTTGGGGTGCCTGTGTCTTGCTGATTTTTAGTTTTCCCAATTTATACGCCCATGAGTGGAAGTGCCATATGCTCTCTAAGCTGAGTTTTTTTGATGTTTCAGGACACACCGTACACTTCTCCAGAGTGGCTGTTGGCAATTTACAGCCCGCCCATCAGCGTAGCAAGGCTCCCATTTCTCCATGGCCTGTCCTGCATTTCTGGTTTTGACACTTTATTCAGCATGGCCCTTTGGACCGATGGGAAGCGAGACTTCTTTGTAGCGCTGATTTGCCTTTCCAGGTTGCTTGGTTGGCCGAAAAGGGCGTATGCGTTTTTTCCTGAATATATTCAGGAAAAAACGCATACGCCCTTTTTGGCCAAGGGCATCATTGTCGAGGTTTTGCTGCTTTTCCTGTGCTTTAAAGGCGATTCGAATCTACCTCCTGAAATCTGTTTCCTGCAATTCTGCCTTGCTTTCAAATCCTCTTCGTTGCCTTCCCTCAATATATTTGTGGACGAGAGTTATCCTTTCTAACTGTGCAGGTCTGTGAATTGCAGTGCCCCTGAGCTCCATTTTTCAACTCGCTTTCTTGGGAACTGGCCGCAAAAGCGCAGGATTGCTTCAGGCCCTATTCTGGCTCCGGGCGGCAGGCTGAGCCTGTGCTTGATTCTTCTTCCTGATGGGAAAATAGAGTGACCTGTGCCTGTCCCAACACCTAGAGCTAGTCTCTCATTGGTTCCCCCTCTTCCCGTTCATCCTCAGGACAAATTGCAACCTGTACGGAACAGGAGGTTAAAGGTGCTGATTCTCCAAGGAGGGAGATTGCTAGTAAAGCGGCTGGAATGGCGAACCGGAGCACAAGGAGATGAGAAATGAGGTGCGTTTTAGAAACCTTTCCCGATCACACGGTGTACCATCTTCTGGGTTTCTCATGCATGTTTTCAATGTAGGAAGATGCCCTTGAACCTGGAGATTTGGGACCCATGGGATGGGTACCACGCCGTATTACTTTAAAGGGTCTGCGTTAGCTCACCCAACCTCACCAAACCTCTCAGCCCCAAGAGTGTCCACCCTTATGTCTCAGTCAGCTGTGGGTCTAGATATGGTCAATCCAGGTGGCATCGCAGCCCCTGAACGAATTTTGTAAGAATTTCTCTCTCTTTCACTGTCTTTGTTTCACGGGTCTTTAAAAGTAATTGATTTTTATAATGGGGTTTAGCTGCTGTGCACTGCTGTGTTTATGCCGCTTTACACCCACTTGACTCACTTACAGAGAGATAGCAATACATAGGTTTTAAGATTCTTACTAGTCAAATATATTCTTGGGCGGTGAATAGGGGGTGTTGAGTCCAGTTCACTGAGCAAGGAGTAGGTCTTGTCTATTACATATTGGGTTTATGGAACGGTATCTGAGCTAATTTGAAACCCTTGTTTTATGCATCACCCCACCTCACCTTTCCCGTTAAGCAGCCATAGTGTGTTTTCTAAACGTGCGAATCTGTTCTGTTTTGTAATTCAGTTCAAGGGTAGTGGTTTTTACATTCCCTCTATAAGTGATATCTTATGATAAGTGTCTTTTTCTGTGTGACCTATTTCACTTAGAATCGTCGTACCTATATCCACTCATCATGCTGCTCCTAGCATTATGACGTTGATTTCATGGCTGAGTGATATTCCATTGTACATAAGGACCACAACTTCTTTATCCATTCTTCGCTTTCCTGGGATGTTTCAGGTGTAACGAAGGGGAGGTTCTTGTCAACAGAGCAGCCCTAAACTTTGGGGTGCCTGTGTCTTGCTGATTTTTAGTTTTCCCAATTTATACGCCCATGAGTGGAAGTGCCCTATGCTCTCTAAGCTGAGTTTTTTCGATGTTTCAGGACACACCGTACACTTCTCCAGAGTGGCTGTTGGCAATTTACAGCCCGCCCATCAGCGTAGCAAGGCTCCCATTTCTCCATGGCCTGTCCTGCATTTCTGGTTTTGACACGTTATTCAGCATGGCCCTTTTGACCGATGGGAAGCGAGACTTCTTTGTAGCGCTGATTTGCCTTTGCAGGTTGCTTGGTTGGCCAAAAAGGGCGTATGCGTTTTTTCCTGAATATATTCAGGAAAAAACGCATACGCCCTTTTTGGCCAAGGGCATCATAGTCGAGGTTTTGCCGCTTTTCCTGTGCTTTAAAGGCGATTCGAATCTACCTCCTGAAATCTGTTTCCTGCAATTCTGCCTTGCTTTCAAATCCTCTTCGTTGCCTTCCCTCAATATATTTGTGGACGAGAGTTATCATTTCTAACACTGCAGGTCTGTGAATTGCAGTGCCCCTGAGCTCCATTTCTCAACTCGCTTTCTTGGGAGCTGGCCGCAAAAGCGCAGGATTGCTTCAGGCCCTATTCTGGCTCCGGGCGGCAGGCTGAGCCTGTGGTTAATTCTTCTTCCTGATGGGAAAATAGAGTGACCTGTGCCTGTCCCAACACCTAGAGCTAGTCTCTCATTGGTTCCCCCTCTTCCCGTTCATCCTCAGGACAAATTGCAACCTGTACGGAACAGGAGGTTAAAGGTGCTGATTCTCCAAGGAGGGAGATTGCTAGTAAAGCGGCTGGAATGGCGAACCGGAGCACAAGGAGATGAGAAATGAGGTGCGTTTTAGAAACCTTTCCCGATCACACGGTGTACCATCTTCTGGGTTTCTCATGCATGTTTTCGATGTAGGAAGATGCCCTTGAACCTGGAGATTTGGGACCCATGGGATGGGTACCACGCCGTATTACTTTACAGGGTCTGCGTTAGCTCACCCAACCTCACCAAACCTCTCAGCCCCAAGAGTGTCCACCCTTATGTCTCAGTCAGCTGTGGGTCTAGATATGGTCAATCCAGGTGGCATCGCAGCCCCTGAAAGAATTTTGTAAGAATTTCTCTCTCTTTCACTGTCTTTGTTTCACGGGTCTTTAAAAGTAATTGATTTTTATAATAGGGTTTAGCTGCTTTGCACTGCTGTGTTTATGCCGCTTTACACCCACTTGACTCACTTACAGAGAGATAGCAATACATAGGTTTTAAGATTCTTACTAGTCAAATATATTCTTGGGCGGTGAATAGGGGGTGTTGAGTCCAGTTCACTGAGCAAGGAGTAGGTCTTGTCTATTACATATTGGGTTTATGGAACGGTATCTGAGCTAATTTGAAACCCTTGTTTTATGCATCACCCCACCTCACCTTTCCCGTTAAGCAGCCATAGTGTGTTTTCTAAACGTGCGACTCTGTTCTGTTTTGTAATTCAGTTCAAGGGTAGCGGTTTTTACATTCCCTCTATAAGTGATATCTTATGATAAGTGTCTTTTTCTGTGTGACCTATTTCACTTAGAATCGTCGTACCTATATCCACTCATCATGCTGCTCCTAGCCTTATGACGTTGATTTCATGGCTGAGTGATATTCCATTGTACATAAGGACCACAACTTCTTTATCCATTCTTCTCTTTCCTGGGATGATTCAGGTGTAACGAAGTGGAGGTTCTTGTCAACAGAGCAGCCCTAAACGTTGGGGTGCCTGTGTCTTGCTGATTTTTAGTTTTCCCAATTTATACGCCCATGAGTGGAAGTGCCCTATGCTCTCTAAGCTGAGTTTTTTCGATGTTTCAGGACACACCGTACACTTCTCCAGAGTGGCTGTTGGCAATTTACAGCCCGCCCATCAGCGTAGCAAGGCTCCCATTTCTCCATGGCCTGTCCTGCGTTTCTGGTTTTGACACTTTATTCAGCATGGCCCTTTTGACCGATGGGAAGCGAGACTTCTTTGTAGCGCTGATTTGCCTTTGCAGGTTGCTTGGTTGGCCAAAAAGGGCGTATGCTTTTTTTCCTGAATATATTCAGGAAAAAACGCATACGCCCTTTTTGGCCAAGGGCATCATTGTCGAGGTTTTGCCGCTTTTCCTGTGCTTTAAAGGCGATTCGAATCTACCTCCTGAAATCTGTTTCCTGCAATTCTGCCTTGCTTTCAAATCCTCTTCGTTGCCTTCCCTCAATATATTTGTGGACGAGAGTTATCATTTCTAACTGTGCAGGTCTGTGAATTGCAGTGCCCCTGAGCTCCATTTCTCAACTCGCTTTCTTGGGAGCTGGCCGCAAAAGCGCAGGATTGCTTCAGGCCCTATTCTGGCTCCGGGCGGCAGGCTGAGCCTGTGGTTAATTCTTCTTCCTGCTGGGAAAATAGAGTGACCTGTGCCTGTCCCAACACCTAGAGCTAGTCTCTCATTGGTTCCCCCTCTTCCCGTTCATCCTCAGGACAAATTGCAACCTGTACGGAACAGGAGGTTAAAGGTGCTGATTCTCCAAGGAGGGAGATTGCTAGTAAAGCGGCTGGAATGGCGAACCGGAGCACAAGGAGATGAGAAATGAGGTGCGTTTTAGAAACCTTTCCCGATCACACGGTGTACCATCTTCTGGGTTTCTCATGCATGTTTTCGATGTAGGAAGATGCCCTTGACCCTGGAGATTTGGGACCCATGGGATGGGTACCACGCCGTATTACTTTACAGGGTCTGCGTTAGCTCACCCAACCTCACCAAACCTCTCAGCCCCAAGAGTGTCCACCCTTATGTCTCAGTCAGCTGTGGGTCTAGATATGGTCAATCCAGGTGGCATCGCAGCCCCTGAACGAATTTTGTAAGAATTTCTCTCTCTTTCACTGTCTTTGTTTCACGGGTCTTTAAAAGTAATTGATTTTTGTAATGGGGTTTAGCTGCTTTGCACTGCTGTGTTTATGCCGCTTTACACCCACTTGACTCACTTACAGAGAGATAGCAATACATAGGTTTTAAGATTCTTACTAGTCAAATATATTCTTGGGCGGTGAATAGGGGGTGTTGAGTCCAGTAAACTGAGCAAGGAGTAGGTCTTGTCTATTACATATTGGGTTTATGGAACGGTATCTGAGCTAATTTGAAACCCTTGTTTTATGCATCACCCCCCGTCACCTTTCCCGTTAAGCAGCCATAGTGTGTTTTCTAAACGTGCGACTCTGTTCTGTTTTGTAATTCAGTTCAAGGGTAGTGGTTTTTACATTCCCTCTGTAAGTGATATCTTATGATAAGGGTCTTTTTCTGTGTGACTTATTTCACTTAGAATCGTCGTACCTAAATCCACTCATCATGCTGCTCCTAGCCTTATGTCGTTGATTTCATGGCTGAGTGATATTCCATTGTACATAAGGACCACAACTTCTTTATCCATTCTTCTCTTTCCTGGGATATTTCAGGTATAACGAAGTGGACGTTCTTGTCAACAGAGCAGCCCTAAACTTTGGGGTGCCTGTGTCTTGCTGATTTTTAGTTTTCCCAATTTATACGCCCATGAGTGGAAGTGCCCTATGCTCTCTAAGCTGAGTTTTTTAGATGTTTCAGGACACACCGTACACTTCTCCAGAGTGGCTGTTGGCAATTTACAGCCCGCCCATCAGCGTAGCAAGGCTCCCATTTCTCCATGGCCTGTCCTGCATTTCTGGTTTTGACACTTTATTCAGCATGGCCCTTTTGACCGATGGGAAGCGAGACTTCTTTGTAGCGCTGATTTGCCTTTCCAGGTTGCTTGGTTGGCCAAAAAGGGCGTATGCGTTTTTTCCTGAATATATTCAGGAAAAAACGCATACGCCCTTTTTGGCCAAGGGCATCATTGTCGAGGTTTTGCCGCTTTTCCTGTGCTTTAAAGGCGATTCGAATCTACCTCCTGAAATCTGTTTCCTGCAATTCTGCCTTGCTTTCAAATCCTCTTCGTTGCCTTCCCTCAATATATTTGTGGACGAGAGTTATCATTTCTAACTGTGCAGGTCTGTGAATTGCAGTGCCCCTGAGCTCCATTTCTCAACTCGCTTTCTTGGGAGCTGGCCGCAAAAGCGCAGGATTGCTTCAGGCCCTATTCTGGCTCCGGGCGGCAGGCTGATCCTGTGGTTAATTCTTCTTCCTGATGGGAAAATAGAGTGACCTGTGCCTGTCCCAACACCTAGAGCTAGTCTCTCATTGGTTCCCCCTCTTCCCGTTCATCCTCAGGACAAATTGCAACCTGTACGGAACAGGAGGTTAAAGGTGCTGATTCTCCAAGGAGGGAGATTGCTAGTAAAGCGGCTGGAATGGCGAACCGGAGCACAAGGAGATGAGAAATGAGGTGCGTTTTAGAAACCTTTCCCGATCACACGGTGTACCATCTTCTGGGTTTCTCATGCATGTTTTCGATGTAGGAAGATGCCCTTGAACCTGGAGATTTGGGACCCATGGGATGGGTACCACGCCGTATTACTTTACAGGGTCTGCGTTAGCTCACCCAACCTCACCAAACCTCTCAGCCCCAAGAGTGTCCACCCTTATGTCTCAGTCAGCTGTGGGTCTAGATATGGTCAATCCAGGTGGCATCGCAGCCCCTGAACGAATTTTGTAAGAATTTCTCTCTCTTTCACTGTCTTTGTTTCACGGGTCTTTAAAAGTAATTGATTTTTATAATGGGGTTTAGCTGCTTTGCACTGCTGTGTTTATGCCGCTTTACACCCACTTGACTCACTTACAGAGAGATAGCAATACATAGGTTTTAAGATTCTTACTAGTCAAATATATTCTTGGGCGGTGAATAGGGGGTGTTGAGTCCAGTTCACTGAGCAAGGAGTAGGTCTTGTCTATTACATATTGGGTTTATGGAACGGTATCTGAGCTAATTTGAAACCCTTGTTTTATGCATCACCCCACCTCACCTTTCCCGTTAAGCAGCCATAGTGTGTTTTCTAAACGTGCGACTCTGTTCTGTTTTGTAATTCAGTTCAAGGGTAGCGGTTTTTACATTCCCTCTATAAGTGATATCTTATGATAAGTGTCTTTTTCTGTGTGACCTATTTCACTTAGAATCGTCGTACCTATATCCACTCATCATGCTGCTCCTAGCCTTATGACGTTGATTTCATGGCTGAGTGATATTCCATTGTACATAAGGACCACAACTTCTTTATCCATTCTTCTCTTTCCTGGGATGTTTCAGGTGTAACGAAGGGGAGGTTCTTGTCAACAGAGCAGCCCTAAACTTTGGGGTGCCTGTGTCTTGCTGATTTTTAGTTTTCCCAATTTATACGCCCATGAGTGGAAGTGCCCTATGCTCTCTAAGCTGAGTTTTTTAGATGTTTCAGGACACACCGTACACTTCTCCAGAGTGGCTGTTGGCAATTTACAGCCCGCCCATCAGCGTAGCAAGGCTCCCATTTCTCCATGGCCTGTCCTGCATTTCTGGTTTTGACACTTTATTCAGCATGGCCCTTTTGACCGATGGGAAGCGAGACTTCTTTGTAGCGCTGATTTGCCTTTCCAGGTTGCTTGGTTGGCCAAAAAGGGCGTATGCGTTTTTTCCTGAATATATTCAGGAAAAAACGCATACGCCCTTTTTGGCCAAGGGCATCATTGTCGAGGTTTTGCCGCTTTTCCTGTGCTTTAAAGGCGATTCGAATCTACCTCCTGAAATCTGTTTCCTGCAATTCTGCCTTGCTTTCAAATCCTTTTTGTTGCCTTCCCTCAAAATATTTGTGGACGAGAGTTATCATTTCTAACTGTGCAGGTCTGTGAATTGCAGTGCCCCTGAGCTCCATTTCTCAACTCGCTTTCTTGGGAGCTGGCCGCAAAAGCGCAGGATTGCTTCAGGCCCTATTCTGGCTCCGGGCGGCAGGCTGAGCCTGTGGTTAATTCTTCTTCCTGATGGGAAAATAGAGTGACCTGTGCCTGTCCCAACACCTAGAGCTAGTCTCTCATTGGTTCCCCCTCTTCCCGTTCATCCTCAGGACAAATTGCAACCTGTACGGAACAGGAGGTTAAAGGTGCTGCTTCTCCAAGGAGGGAGATTGCTAGTAAAGCGGCTGGAATGGCGAACCGGAGCACAAGGAGATGAGAAATGAGGTGCGTTTTAGAAACCTTTCCCGATCACACGGTGTACCATCTTCTGGGTTTCTCATGCATGTTTTCGATGTAGGAAGATGCCCTTGAACCTGGAGATTTGGGACCCATGGGATGGGTACCACGCCGTAATACTTTAAAGGGTCTGCGTTAGCTCACCCAACCTCACCAAACCTCTCAGCCCCAAGAGTGTCCACCCTTATGTCTCAGTCAGCTGTGGGTCTAGATATGGTCAATCCAGGTGGCATCGCAGCCCCTGAACGAATTTTGTAAGAATTTCTCTCTCTTTCACTGTCTTCGTTTCACGGGTCTTTAAAAGTAATTGATTTTTATAATGGGGTTTAGCTGCTTTGCACTGCTGTGTTTATGCCGCTTTACACCCACTTGACTCACTTACAGAGAGATAGCAATACATAGGTTTTAAGATTCTTACTAGTCAAATATATTCTTGGGCGGTGAATAGGGGGCGTTGAGTCCAGTTCACTGAGCAAGGAGTAGGTCTTGTCTATTACATATTGGGTTTATGGAACGGTATCTGAGCTAATTTGAAACCCTTGTTTTATGCATCACCCCACCTCACCTTTCCCGTTAAGCAGCCATAGTGTGTTTTCTAAACGTGCGACTCTGTTCTGTTTTGTAATTCAGTTCAAGGGTAGCGGTTTTTACATTCCCTCTATAAGTGATATCTTATGATAAGTGTCTTTTTCTGTGTGACCTATTTCACTTAGAATCGTCGTGCCTATATCCACTCATCATGCTGCTCCTAGCCTTATGACGTTGATTTCATGGCTGAGTGATATTCCATTGTACATAAGGACCACAACTTCTTTATCCATTCTTCTCTTTCCTGGGATGATTCAGGTGTAACGAAGTGGAGGTTCTTGTCAACAGAGCAGCCCTAAACTTTGGGGTGCCTGTGTCTTGCTGATTTTTAGTTTTCCCAATTTATACGCCCATGAGTGGAAGTGCCCTATGCTCTCTAAGCTGAGTTTTTTAGATGTTTCAGGACACACCGTACACTTCTCCAGAGTGGCTGTTGGCAATTTACAGCCCGCCCATCAGCGTAGCAAGGCTCCCATTTCTCCATGGCCTGTCCTGCATTTCTGGTTTTGACACTTTATTCAGCATGGCCCTTTTGACCGATGGGAAGCGAGACTTCTTTGTAGCGCTGATTTGCCTTTCCAGGTTGCTTGGTTGGCCAAAAAGGGCGTATGCGTTTTTTCCTGAATATATTCAGGAAAAAACGCATACGCCCTTTTTGGCCAAGGGCATCATAGTCGAGGTTTTGCCGCTTTTCCTGTGCTTTAAAGGCGATTCGAATCTACCTCCTGAAATCTGTTTCCTGCAATTCTGCCTTGCTTTCAAATCCTCTTCGTTGCCTTCCCTCAATATATTTGTGGACGAGAGTTATCATTTCTAACTGTGCAGGTCTGTGAATTGCAGTGCCCCTGAGCTCCATTTCTCAACTCGCTTTCTTGGGAGCTGGCCGCAAAAGCGCAGGATTGCTTCAGGCCCTATTCTGGCTCCGGGCGGCAGGCTGAGCCTGTGGTTAATTCTTCTTCCTGATGGGAAAATAGAGTGACCTGTGCCTGTCCCAACACCTAGAGCTAGTCTCTCATTGGTTCCCCCTCTTCCCGTTCATCCTCAGGACAAATTGCAACCTGTACGGAACAGGAGGTTAAAGGTGCTGATTCTCCAAGGAGGGAGATTGCTAGTAAAGCGGCTGGAATGGCGAACCGGAGCACAAGGAGATGAGAAATGAGGTGCGTTTTAGAAACCTTTCCCGATCACACGGTGTACCATCTTCTGGGTTTCTCATGCATGTTTTCGATGTAGGAAGAAGCCCTTGAACCTGGAGATTTGGGACCCATGGGATGGGTACCACGCCGTATTACTGTACAGGGTCTGCGTTAGCTCACCCAACCTCACCAAACCTCTCAGCCCCAAGAGTGTCCACCCTTATGTCTCAGTCAGCTGTGGGTCTAGATATGGTCAATCCAGGTGGCATCGCAGCCCCTGAACGAATTTTGTAAGAATTTCTCTCTCTTTCACTGTCTTTGTTTCACGGGTCTTTAAAAGTATTTGATTTTTATAATGGGGTTTAGCTGCTTTGCACTGCTGTGTTTATGCCGCTTTACACCCACTTGACTCACTTACAGAGAGATAGCAATACATAGGTTTTAAGATTCTTACTAGTCAAATATATTCTTGGGCGGTGAATAGGGGGTGTTGAGTCCAGTTCACTGAGCAAGGAGTAGGTCTTGTCTATTACATATTGGGTTTATGGAACGGTATCTGAGCTAATTTGAAACCCTTGTTTTATGCATCACCCCACCTCACCTTTCCCGTTAAGCAGCCATAGTGTGTTTTCTAAACGTGCGACTCTGTTCTGTTTTGTAATTCAGTTCAAGGGTAGCGGTTTTTACATTCCCTCTATAAGTGATATCTTATGATAAGTGTCTTTTTCTGTGTGACCTATTTCACTTAGAATCGTCGTACCTATATCCACTCATCATGCTGCTCCTAGCCTTATGACGTTGATTTCATGGCTGAGTGATATTCCATTGTACATAAGGACCACAACTTCTTTATCCATTCTTCTCTTTCCTGGGATGTTTCAGGTGTAACGAAGGGGAGGTTCTTGTCAACAGAGCAGCCCTAAACTTTGGGGTGCCTGTGTCTTGCTGATTTTTAGTTTTCCCAATTTATACGCCCATGAGTGGAAGTGCCCTATGCTCTCTAAGCTGAGATTTTTAGATGTTTCAGGACACACCGTACACTTCTCCAGAGTGGCTGTTGGCAATTTACAGCCCGCCCATCAGCGTAGCAAGGCTCCCATTTCTCCATGGCCTGTCCTGCATTTCTGGTTTTGACACTTTATTCAGCATGGCCCTTTTGACCGATGGGAAGCGAGACTTCTTTGTAGCGCTGATTTGCCTTTGCAGGTTGCTTGGTTGGCCAAAAAGGGCGTATGCGTTTTTTCCTGAATATATTCAGGAAAAAACGCATACGCCCTTTTTGGCCAAGGGCATCATAGTCGAGGTTTTGCCGCTTTTCCTGTGCTTTAAAGGCGATTCGAATCTACCTCCTGAAATCTGTTTCCTGCAATTCTGCCTTGCTTTCAAATCCTCTTCGTTGCCTTCCCTCAATATATTTGTGGACGAGAGTTATCATTTCTAACTGTGCAGGTCTGTGAATTGCAGTGCCCCTGAGCTCCATTTCTCAACTCGCTTTCTTGGGAGCTGGCCGCAAAAGCGCAGGATTGCTTCAGGCCCTATTCTGGCTCCGGGCGGCAGGCTGAGCCTGTGGTTAATTCTTCTTCCTGATGGGAAAATAGAGTGACCTGTGCCTGTCCCAACACCTAGAGCTAGTCTCTCATTGGTTCCCCCTCTTCCCGTTCATCCTCAGGACAAATTGCAACCTGTACGGAACAGGAGGTTAAAGGTGCTGATTCTCCAAGGAGGGAGATTGCTAGTAAAGCGGCTGGAATGGCGAACCGGAGCACAAGGAGATGAGAAATGAGGTGCGTTTTAGAAACCTTTCCCGATCACACGGTGTACCATCTTCTGGGTTTCTCATGCATGTTTTCGATGTAGGAAGATGCCCTTGAACCTGGAGATTTGGGACCCATGGGATGGGTACCACGCCGTATTACTTTAAAGGGTCTGCGTTAGCTCACCCAACCTCACCAAACCTCTCAGCCCCAAGAGTGTCCACCCTTATGTCTCAGTCAGCTGTGGGTCTAGATATGGTCAATCCAGGTGGCATCGCAGCCCCTGAACGAATTTTGTAAGAATTTCTCTCTCTTTCACTGTCTTTGTTTCACGGGTTTTTAAAAGTAATTGATTTTTATAATGGGGTTTAGCTGCTTTGCACTGCTGTGTTTATGCCGCTTTACACCCACTTGACTCACTTACAGAGAGATAGCAATACATAGGTTTTAAGATTCTTACTAGTCAAATATATTCTTGGGCGGTGAATAGGGGGTGTTGAGTCCAGTTCACTGAGCAAGGAGTAGGTCTTGTCTATTACATATTGGGTTTATGGAACGGTATCTGAGCTAATTTGAAACCCTTGTTTTATGCATCACCCCACCTCACCTTTCCCGTTAAGCAGCCATAGTGTGTTTCCTAAACGTGCGACTCTTTTCTGTTTTGTAATTCAGTTCAAGGGTAGCGGTTTTTACATTGCCTCTGTAAGTGATATCTTATGATAAGGGTCTTTTTCTGTGTGACCTATTTCACTTAGAATCGTCGTACCTATATCCACTCATCATGCTGCTCCTAGCCTTATGACGTTGATTTCATGGCTGAGTGATATTCCATTGTACATAAGGACCACAACTTCTTTATCCATTCTTCTCTTTCCTGGGATGTTTCAGGTGTAACGAAGGGGAGGTTCTTGTCAACAGAGCAGCCCTAAACTTTGGGGTGCCTGTGTCTTGCTGATTTTTAGTTTTCCCAATTTATACGCCCATGAGTGGAAGTGCCCTATGCTCTCTAAGCTGAGTTTTTTAGATGTTTCAGGACACACCGTACACTTCTCCAGAGTGGCTGTTGGCAATTTACAGCCCGCCCATCAGCGTAGCAAGGCTCCCATTTCTCCATGGCCTGTCCTGCATTTCTGGTTTTGACACTTTATTCAGCATGGCCCTTTTGACCGATGGGAAGCGAGACTTCTTTGTAGCGCTGATTTGCCTTTCCAGGTTGCTTGGTTGGCCAAAAAGGGCGTATGCGTTTTTTCCTGAATATATTCAGGAAAAAACGCATACGCCCTTTTTGGCCAAGGGCATCATTGTCGAGGTTTTGCCGCTTTTCCTGTGCTTTAAAGGCGATTCGAATCTACCTCCTGAAATCTGTTTCCTGCAATTCTGCCTTGCTTTCAAATCCTTTTTGTTGCCTTCCCTCAAAATATTTGTGGACGAGAGTTATCATTTCTAACTGTGCAGGTCTGTGAATTGCAGTGCCCCTGAGCTCCATTTCTCAACTCGCTTTCTTGGGAGCTGGCCGCAAAAGCGCAGGATTGCTTCAGGCCCTATTCTGGCTCCGGGCGGCAGGCTGAGCCTGTGGTTAATTCTTCTTCCTGATGGGAAAATAGAGTGACCTGTGCCTGTCCCAACACCTAGAGCTAGTCTCTCATTGGTTCCCCCTCTTCCCGTTCATCCTCAGGACAAATTGCAACCTGTACGGAACAGGAGGTTAAAGGTGCTGATTCTCCAAGGAGGGAGATTGCTAGTAAAGCGGCTGGAATGGCGAACCGGAGCACAAGGAGATGAGAAATGAGGTGCGTTTTAGAAACCTTTCCCGATCACACGGTGTACCATCTTCTGGGTTTCTCATGCATGTTTTCGATGTAGGAAGATGCCCTTGAACCTGGAGATTTGGGACCCATGGGATGGGTACCACGCCGTAATACTTTAAAGGGTCTGCGTTAGCTCACCCAACCTCACCAAACCTCTCAGCCCCAAGAGTGTCCACCCTTATGTCTCAGTCAGCTGTGGGTCTAGATATGGTCAATCCAGGTGGCATCGCAGCCCCTGAACGAATTTTGTAAGAATTTCTCTCTCTTTCACTGTCTTCGTTTCACGGGTCTTTAAAAGTAATTGATTTTTATAATGGGGTTTAGCTGCTTTGCACTGCTGTGTTTATGCCGCTTTACACCCACTTGACTCACTTACAGAGAGATAGCAATACATAGGTTTTAAGATTCTTACTAGTCAAATATATTCTTGGGCGGTGAATAGGGGGTGTTGAGTCCAGTTCACTGAGCAAGGAGTAGGTCTTGTCTATTACATATTGGGTTTATGGAACGGTATCTGAGCTAATTTGAAACCCTTGTTTTATGCATCACCCCACCTCACCTTTCCCGTTAAGCAGCCATAGTGTGTTTTCTAAACGTGCGACTCTGTTCTGTTTTGTAATTCAGTTCAAGGGTAGCGGTTTTTACATTCCCTCTATAAGTGATATCTTATGATAAGTGTCTTTTTCTGTGTGACCTATTTCACTTAGAATCGTCGTACCTATATCCACTCATCATGCTGCTCCTAGCCTTATGACGTTGATTTCATGGCTGAGTGATATTCCATTGTACATAAGGACCACAACTTCTTTATCCATTCTTCTCTTTCCTGGGATGTTTCAGGTGTAACGAAGGGGAGGTTCTTGTCAACAGAGCAGCCCTAAACTTTGGGGTGCCTGTGTCTTGCTGATTTTTAGTTTTCCCAATTTATACGCCCATGAGTGGAAGTGCCCTATGCTCTCTAAGCTGAGATTTTTAGATGTTTCAGGACACACCGTACACTTCTCCAGAGTGGCTGTTGGCAATTTACAGCCCGCCCATCAGCGTAGCAAGGCTCCCATTTCTCCATGGCCTGTCCTGCATTTCTGGTTTTGACACTTTATTCAGCATGGCCCTTTTGACCGATGGGAAGCGAGACTTCTTTGTAGCGCTGATTTGCCTTTCCAGGTTGCTTGGTTGGCCAAAAAGGGCGTATGCGTTTTTTCCTGAATATATTCAGGAAAAAACGCATACGCCCTTTTTGGCCAAGGGCATCATAGTCGAGGTTTTGCCGCTTTTCCTGTGCTTTAAAGGCGATTCGAATCTACCTCCTGAAATCTGTTTCCTGCAATTCTGCCTTGCTTTCAAATCCTCTTCGTTGCCTTCCCTCAATATATTTGTGGACGAGAGTTATCATTTCTAACTGTGCAGGTCTGTGAATTGCAGTGCCCCTGAGCTCCATTTCTCAACTCGCTTTCTTGGGAGCTGGCCGCAAAAGCGCAGGATTGCTTCAGGCCCTATTCTGGCTCCGGGCGGCAGGCTGAGCCTGTGGTTAATTCTTCTTCCTGATGGGAAAATAGAGTGACCTGTGCCTGTCCCAACACCTAGAGCTAGTCTCTCATTGGTTCCCCCTCTTCCCGTTCATCCTCAGGACAAATTGCAACCTGTACGGAACAGGAGGTTAAAGGTGCTGATTCTCCAAGGAGGGAGATTGCTAGTAAAGCGGCTGGAATGGCGAACCGGAGCACAAGGAGATGAGAAATGAGGTGCGTTTTAGAAACCTTTCCCGATCACACGGTGTACCATCTTCTGGGTTTCTCATGCATGTTTTCGATGTAGGAAGAAGCCCTTGAACCTGGAGATTTGGGACCCATGGGATGGGTACCACGCCGTATTACTGTACAGGGTCTGCGTTAGCTCACCCAACCTCACCAAACCTCTCAGCCCCAAGAGTGTCCACCCTTATGTCTCAGTCAGCTGTGGGTCTAGATATGGTCAATCCAGGTGGCATCGCAGCCCCTGAACGAATTTTGTAAGAATTTCTCTCTCTTTCACTGTCTTTGTTTCACGGGTCTTTAAAAGTATTTGATTTTTATAATGGGGTTTAGCTGCTTTGCACTGCTGTGTTTATGCCGCTTTACACCCACTTGACTCACTTACAGAGAGATAGCAATACATAGGTTTTAAGATTCTTACTAGTCAAATATATTCTTGGGCGGTGAATAGGGGGTGTTGAGTCCAGTTCACTGAGCAAGGAGTAGGTCTTGTCTATTACATATTGGGTTTATGGAACGGTATCTGAGCTAATTTGAAACCCTTGTTTTATGCATCACCCCACCTCACCTTTCCCGTTAAGCAGCCATAGTGTGTTTTCTAAACGTGCGACTCTGTTCTGTTTTGTAATTCAGTTCAAGGGTAGCGGTTTTTACATTCCCTCTATAAGTGATATCTTATGATAAGTGTCTTTTTCTGTGTGACCTATTTCACTTAGAATCGTCGTACCTATATCCACTCATCATGCTGCTCCTAGCCTTATGACGTTGATTTCATGGCTGAGTGATATTCCATTGTACATAAGGACCACAACTTCTTTATCCATTCTTCTCTTTCCTGGGATGTTTCAGGTGTAACGAAGGGGAGGTTCTTGTCAACAGAGCAGCCCTAAACTTTGGGGTGCCTGTGTCTTGCTGATTTTTAGTTTTCCCAATTTATACGCCCATGAGTGGAAGTGCCCTATGCTCTCTAAGCTGAGATTTTTAGATGTTTCAGGACACACCGTACACTTCTCCAGAGTGGCTGTTGGCAATTTACAGCCCGCCCATCAGCGTAGCAAGGCTCCCATTTCTCCATGGCCTGTCCTGCATTTCTGGTTTTGACACTTTATTCAGCATGGCCCTTTTGACCGATGGGAAGCGAGACTTCTTTGTAGCGCTGATTTGCCTTTCCAGGTTGCTTGGTTGGCCAAAAAGGGCGTATGCGTTTTTTCCTGAATATATTCAGGAAAAAACGCATACGCCCTTTTTGGCCAAGGGCATCATAGTCGAGGTTTTGCCGCTTTTCCTGTGCTTTAAAGGCGATTCGAATCTACCTCCTGAAATCTGTTTCCTGCAATTCTGCCTTGCTTTCAAATCCTCTTCGTTGCCTTCCCTCAATATATTTGTGGACGAGAGTTATCATTTCTAACTGTGCAGGTCTGTGAATTGCAGTGCCCCTGAGCTCCATTTCTCAACTCGCTTTCTTGGGAGCTGGCCGCAAAAGCGCAGGATTGCTTCAGGCCCTATTCTGGCTCCGGGCGGCAGGCTGAGCCTGTGGTTAATTCTTCTTCCTGATGGGAAAATAGAGTGACCTGTGCCTGTCCCAACACCTAGAGCTAGTCTCTCATTGGTTCCCCCTCTTCCCGTTCATCCTCAGGACAAATTGCAACCTGTACGGAACAGGAGGTTAAAGGTGCTGCTTCTCCAAGGAGGGACATTGCTAGTAAAGCGGCTGGAATGGCGAACCGGAGCACAAGGAGATGAGAAATGAGGTGCGTTTTAGAAACCTTTCCCGATCACATGGTGTACCATCTTCTGGGTTTCTCATGCATGTTTTCGATGTAGGAAGATGCCCTTGAACCTGGAGATTTGGGACCCATGGGATGGGTACCACGCCGTAATACTTTAAAGGGTCTGCGTTAGCTCACCCAACCTCACCAAACCTCTCAGCCCCAAGAGTGTCCACCCTTATGTCTCAGTCAGCTGTGGGTCTAGATATGGTCAATCCAGGTGGCATCGCAGCCCCTGAACGAATTTTGTAAGAATTTCTCTCTCTTTCACTGTCTTCGTTTCACGGGTCTTTAAAAGTAATTGATTTTTATAATGGGGTTTAGCTGCTTTGCACTGCTGTGTTTATGCCGCTTTACACCCACTTGACTCACTTACAGAGAGATAGCAATACATAGGTTTTAAGATTCTTACTAGTCAAATATATTCTTGGGCGGTGAATAGGGGGTGTTGAGTCCAGTTCACTGAGCAAGGAGTAGGTCTTGTCTATTACATATTGGGTTTATGGAACGGTATCTGAGCTAATTTGAAACCCTTGTTTTATGCATCACCCCACCTCACCTTTCCCGTTAAGCAGCCATAGTGTGTTTTCTAAACGTGCGACTCTGTTCTGTTTTGTAATTCAGTTCAAGGGTAGCGGTTTTTACATTCCCTCTATAAGTGATATCTTATGATAAGTGTCTTTTTCTGTGTGACCTATTTCACTTAGAATCGTCGTGCCTATATCCACTCATCATGCTGCTCCTAGCCTTATGACGTTGATTTCATGGCTGAGTGATATTCCATTGTACATAAGGACCACAACTTCTTTATCCATTCTTCTCTTTCCTGGGATGATTCAGGTGTAACGAAGTGGAGGTTCTTGTCAACAGAGCAGCCCTAAACTTTGGGGTGCCTGTGTCTTGCTGATTTTTAGTTTTCCCAATTTATACGCCCATGAGTGGAAGTGCCCTATGCTCTCTAAGCTGAGTTTTTTAGATGTTTCAGGACACACCGTACACTTCTCCAGAGTGGCTGTTGGCAATTTACAGCCCGCCCATCAGCGTAGCAAGGCTCCCATTTCTCCATGGCCTGTCCTGCATTTCTGGTTTTGACACTTTATTCAGCATGGCCCTTTTGACCGATGGGAAGCGAGACTTCTTTGTAGCGCTGATTTGCCTTTCCAGGTTGCTTGGTTGGCCAAAAAGGGCGTATGCGTTTTTTCCTGAATATATTCAGGAAAAAACGCATACGCCCTTTTTGGCCAAGGGCATCATAGTCGAGGTTTTGCCGCTTTTCCTGTGCTTTAAAGGCGATTCGAATCTACCTCCTGAAATCTGTTTCCTGCAATTCTGCCTTGCTTTCAAATCCTCTTCGTTGCCTTCCCTCAATATATTTGTGGACGAGAGTTATCATTTCTAACTGTGCAGGTCTGTGAATTGCAGTGCCCCTGAGCTCCATTTCTCAACTCGCTTTCTTGGGAGCTGGCCGCAAAAGCGCAGGATTGCTTCAGGCCCTATTCTGGCTCCGGGCGGCAGGCTGAGCCTGTGGTTAATTCTTCTTCCTGATGGGAAAATAGAGTGACCTGTGCCTGTCCCAACACCTAGAGCTAGTCTCTCATTGGTTCCCCCTCTTCCCGTTCATCCTCAGGACAAATTGCAACCTGTACGGAACAGGAGGTTAAAGGTGCTGATTCTCCAAGGAGGGAGATTGCTAGTAAAGCGGCTGGAATGGCGAACCGGAGCACAAGGAGATGAGAAATGAGGTGCGTTTTAGAAACCTTTCCCGATCACACGGTGTACCATCTTCTGGGTTTCTCATGCATGTTTTCGATGTAGGAAGAAGCCCTTGAACCTGGAGATTTGGGACCCATGGGATGGGTACCACGCCGTATTACTTTACAGGGTCTGCGTTAGCTCACCCAACCTCACCAAACCTCTCAGCCCCAAGAGTGTCCACCCTTATGTCTCAGTCAGCTGTGGGTCTAGATATGGTCAATCCAGGTGGCATCGCAGCCCCTGAACGAATTTTGTAAGAATTTCTCTCTCTTTCACTGTCTTTGTTTCACGGGTCTTTAAAAGTATTTGATTTTTATAATGGGGTTTAGCTGCTTTGCACTGCTGTGTTTATGCCGCTTTACACCCACTTGACTCACTTACAGAGAGATAGCAATACATAGGTTTTAAGATTCTTACTAGTCAAATATATTCTTGGGCGGTGAATAGGGGGTGTTGAGTCCAGTTCACTGAGCAAGGAGTAGGTCTTGTCTATTACATATTGGGTTTATGGAACGGTATCTGAGCTAATTTGAAACCCTTGTTTTATGCATCACCCCACCTCACCTTTCCCGTTAAGCAGCCATAGTGTGTTTTCTAAACGTGCGACTCTGTTCTGTTTTGTAATTCAGTTCAAGGGTAGCGGTTTTTACATTCCCTCTATAAGTGATATCTTATGATAAGTGTCTTTTTCTGTGTGACCTATTTCACTTAGAATCGTCGTACCTATATCCACTCATCATGCTGCTCCTAGCCTTATGACGTTGATTTCATGGCTGAGTGATATTCCATTGTACATAAGGACCACAACTTCTTTATCCATTCTTCTCTTTCCTGGGATGTTTCAGGTGTAACGAAGGGGAGGTTCTTGTCAACAGAGCAGCCCTAAACTTTGGGGTGCCTGTGTCTTGCTGATTTTTAGTTTTCCCAATTTATACGCCCATGAGTGGAAGTGCCCTATGCTCTCTAAGCTGAGTTTTTTAGATGTTTCAGGACACACCGTACACTTCTCCAGAGTGGCTGTTGGCAATTTACAGCCCGCCCATCAGCGTAGCAAGGCTCCCATTTCTCCATGGCCTGTCCTGCATTTCTGGTTTTGACACTTTATTCAGCATGGCCCTTTTGACCGATGGGAAGCGAGACTTCTTTGTAGCGCTGATTTGCCTTTCCAGGTTGCTTGGTTGGCCAAAAAGGGCGTATGCGTTTTTTCCTGAATATATTCAGGAAAAAACGCATACGCCCTTTTTGGCCAAGGGCATCATAGTCGAGGTTTTGCCGCTTTTCCTGTGCTTTAAAGGCGATTCGAATCTACCTCCTGAAATCTGTTTCCTGCAATTCTGCCTTGCTTTCAAATCCTCTTCGTTGCCTTCCCTCAATATATTTGTGGACGAGAGTTATCATTTCTAACTGTGCAGGTCTGTGAATTGCAGTGCCCCTGAGCTCCATTTCTCAACTCGCTTTCTTGGGAGCTGGCCGCAAAAGCACAGGATTGCTTCAGGCCCTATTCTGGCTCCGGGCGGCAGGCTGAGCCTGTGGTTAATTCTTCTTCCTGATGGGAAAATAGAGTGACCTGTGCCTGTCCCAACACCTAGAGCTAGTCTCTCATTGGTTCCCCCTCTTCCCGTTCATCCTCAGGACAAATTGCAACCTGTACGGAACAGGAGGTTAAAGGTGTTGATTCTCCAAGGAGGGAGATTGCTAGTAAAGCGGCTGGAATGGCGAACCGGAGCACAAGGAGATGAGAAATGAGGTGCGTTTTAGAAACCTTTCCCGATCACACGGTGTACCATCTTCTGGGTTTCTCATGCATGTTTTCGATGTAGGAAGATGCCCTTGAACCTGGAGATTTGGGACCCATGGGATGGGTACCACGCCGTAATACTTTAAAGGGTCTGCGTTAGCTCACCCAACCTCACCAAACCTCTCAGCCCCAAGAGTGTCCACCCTTATGTCTCAGTCAGCTGTGGGTCTAGATATGGTCAATCCAGGTGGCATCGCAGCCCCTGAACGAATTTTGTAAGAATTTCTCTCTCTTTCACTGTCTTCGTTTCACGGGTCTTTAAAAGTAATTGATTTTTATAATGGGGTTTAGCTGCTTTGCACTGCTGTGTTTATGCCGCTTTACACCCACTTGACTCACTTACAGAGAGATAGCAATACATAGGTTTTAAGATTCTTACTAGTCAAATATATTCTTGGGCGGTGAATAGGGGGTGTTGAGTCCAGTTCACTGAGCAAGGAGTAGGTCTTGTCTATTACATATTGGGTTTATGGAACGGTATCTGAGCTAATTTGAAACCCTTGTTTTATGCATCACCCCACCTCACCTTTCCCGTTAAGCAGCCATAGTGTGTTTTCTAAACGTGCGACTCTGTTCTGTTTTGTAATTCAGTTCAAGGGTAGCGGTTTTTACATTCCCTCTATAAGTGATATCTTATGATAAGTGTCTTTTTCTGTGTGACCTATTTCACTTAGAATCGTCGTACCTATATCCACTCATCATGCTGCTCCTAGCCTTATGACGTTGATTTCATGGCTGAGTGATATTCCATTGTACATAAGGACCACAACTTCTTTATCCATTCTTCTCTTTCCTGGGATGTTTCAGGTGTAACGAAGGGGAGGTTCTTGTCAACAGAGCAGCCCTAAACTTTGGGGTGCCTGTGTCTTGCTGATTTTTAGTTTTCCCAATTTATACGCCCATGAGTGGAAGTGCCCTATGCTCTCTAAGCTGAGATTTTTAGATGTTTCAGGACACACCGTACACTTCTCCAGAGTGGCTGTTGGCAATTTACAGCCCGCCCATCAGCGTAGCAAGGCTCCCATTTCTCCATGGCCTGTCCTGCATTTCTGGTTTTGACACTTTATTCAGCATGGCCCTTTTGACCGATGGGAAGCGAGACTTCTTTGTAGCGCTGATTTGCCTTTCCAGGTTGCTTGGTTGGCCAAAAAGGGCGTATGCGTTTTTTCCTGAATATATTCAGGAAAAAACGCATACGCCCTTTTTGGCCAAGGGCATCATAGTCGAGGTTTTGCCGCTTTTCCTGTGCTTTAAAGGCGATTCGAATCTACCTCCTGAAATCTGTTTCCTGCAATTCTGCCTTGCTTTCAAATCCTCTTCGTTGCCTTCCCTCAATATATTTGTGGACGAGAGTTATCATTTCTAACTGTGCAGGTCTGTGAATTGCAGTGCCCCTGAGCTCCATTTCTCAACTCGCTTTCTTGGGAGCTGGCCGCAAAAGCGCAGGATTGCTTCAGGCCCTATTCTGGCTCCGGGCGGCAGGCTGAGCCTGTGGTTAATTCTTCTTCCTGATGGGAAAATAGAGTGACCTGTGCCTGTCCCAACACCTAGAGCTAGTCTCTCATTGGTTCCCCCTCTTCCCGTTCATCCTCAGGACAAATTGCAACCTGTACGGAACAGGAGGTTAAAGGTGCTGATTCTCCAAGGAGGGAGATTGCTAGTAAAGCGGCTGGAATGGCGAACCGGAGCACAAGGAGATGAGAAATGAGGTGCGTTTTAGAAACCTTTCCCGATCACACGGTGTACCATCTTCTGGGTTTCTCATGCATGTTTTCGATGTAGGAAGAAGCCCTTGAACCTGGAGATTTGGGACCCATGGGATGGGTACCACGCCGTATTACTGTACAGGGTCTGCGTTAGCTCACCCAACCTCACCAAACCTCTCAGCCCCAAGAGTGTCCACCCTTATGTCTCAGTCAGCTGTGGGTCTAGATATGGTCAATCCAGGTGGCATCGCAGCCCCTGAACGAATTTTGTAAGAATTTCTCTCTCTTTCACTGTCTTTGTTTCACGGGTCTTTAAAAGTATTTGATTTTTATAATGGGGTTTAGCTGCTTTGCACTGCTGTGTTTATGCCGCTTTACACCCACTTGACTCACTTACAGAGAGATAGCAATACATAGGTTTTAAGATTCTTACTAGTCAAATATATTCTTGGGCGGTGAATAGGGGGTGTTGAGTCCAGTTCACTGAGCAAGGAGTAGGTCTTGTCTATTACATATTGGGTTTATGGAACGGTATCTGAGCTAATTTGAAACCCTTGTTTTATGCATCACCCCACCTCACCTTTCCCGTTAAGCAGCCATAGTGTGTTTTCTAAACGTGCGACTCTGTTCTGTTTTGTAATTCAGTTCAAGGGTAGCGGTTTTTACATTCCCTCTATAAGTGATATCTTATGATAAGTGTCTTTTTCTGTGTGACCTATTTCACTTAGAATCGTCGTACCTATATCCACTCATCATGCTGCTCCTAGCCTTATGACGTTGATTTCATGGCTGAGTGATATTCCATTGTACATAAGGACCACAACTTCTTTATCCATTCTTCTCTTTCCTGGGATGTTTCAGGTGTAACGAAGGGGAGGTTCTTGTCAACAGAGCAGCCCTAAACTTTGGGGTGCCTGTGTCTTGCTGATTTTTAGTTTTCCCAATTTATACGCCCATGAGTGGAAGTGCCCTATGCTCTCTAAGCTGAGATTTTTAGATGTTTCAGGACACACCGTACACTTCTCCAGAGTGGCTGTTGGCAATTTACAGCCCGCCCATCAGCGTAGCAAGGCTCCCATTTCTCCATGGCCTGTCCTGCATTTCTGGTTTTGACACTTTATTCAGCATGGCCCTTTTGACCGATGGGAAGCGAGACTTCTTTGTAGCGCTGATTTGCCTTTGCAGGTTGCTTGGTTGGCCAAAAAGGGCGTATGCGTTTTTTCCTGAATATATTCAGGAAAAAACGCATACGCCCTTTTTGGCCAAGGGCATCATAGTCGAGGTTTTGCCGCTTTTCCTGTGCTTTAAAGGCGATTCGAATCTACCTCCTGAAATCGGTTTCCTGCAATTCTGCCTTGCTTTCAAATCCTCTTCGTTGCCTTCCCTCAATATATTTGTGGACGAGAGTTATCATTTCTAACTGTGCAGGTCTGTGAATTGCAGTGCCCCTGAGCTCCATTTCTCAACTCGCTTTCTTGGGAGCTGGCCGCAAAAGCGCAGGATTGCTTCAGGCCCTATTCTGGCTCCGGGCGGCAGGCTGAGCCTGTGGTTAATTCTTCTTCCTGATGGGAAAATAGAGTGACCTGTGCCTGTCCCAACACCTAGAGCTAGTCTCTCATTGGTTCCCCCTCTTCCCGTTCATCCTCAGGACAAATTGCAACCTGTACGGAACAGGAGGTTAAAGGTGCTGCTTCTCCAAGGAGGGACATTGCTAGTAAAGCGGCTGGAATGGCGAACCGGAGCACAAGGAGATGAGAAATGAGGTGCGTTTTAGAAACCTTTCCCGATCACATGGTGTACCATCTTCTGGGTTTCTCATGCATGTTTTCGATGTAGGAAGATGCCCTTGAACCTGGAGATTTGGGACCCATGGGATGGGTACCACGCCGTAATACTTTAAAGGGTCTGCGTTAGCTCACCCAACCTCACCAAACCTCTCAGCCCCAAGAGTGTCCACCCTTATGTCTCAGTCAGCTGTGGGTCTAGATATGGTCAATCCAGGTGGCATCGCAGCCCCTGAACGAATTTTGTAAGAATTTCTCTCTCTTTCACTGTCTTCGTTTCACGGGTCTTTAAAAGTAATTGATTTTTATAATGGGGTTTAGCTGCTTTGCACTGCTGTGTTTATGCCGCTTTACACCCACTTGACTCACTTACAGAGAGATAGCAATACATAGGTTTTAAGATTCTTACTAGTCAAATATATTCTTGGGCGGTGAATAGGGGGTGTTGAGTCCAGTTCACTGAGCAAGGAGTAGGTCTTGTCTATTACATATTGGGTTTATGGAACGGTATCTGAGCTAATTTGAAACCCTTGTTTTATGCATCACCCCACCTCACCTTTCCCGTTAAGCAGCCATAGTGTGTTTTCTAAACGTGCGACTCTGTTCTGTTTTGTAATTCAGTTCAAGGGTAGCGGTTTTTACATTCCCTCTATAAGTGATATCTTATGATAAGTGTCTTTTTCTGTGTGACCTATTTCACTTAGAATCGTCGTGCCTATATCCACTCATCATGCTGCTCCTAGCCTTATGACGTTGATTTCATGGCTGAGTGATATTCCATTGTACATAAGGACCACAACTTCTTTATCCATTCTTCTCTTTCCTGGGATGATTCAGGTGTAACGAAGTGGAGGTTCTTGTCAACAGAGCAGCCCTAAACTTTGGGGTGCCTGTGTCTTGCTGATTTTTAGTTTTCCCAATTTATACGCCCATGAGTGGAAGTGCCCTATGCTCTCTAAGCTGAGTTTTTTAGATGTTTCAGGACACACCGTACACTTCTCCAGAGTGGCTGTTGGCAATTTACAGCCCGCCCATCAGCGTAGCAAGGCTCCCATTTCTCCATGGCCTGTCCTGCATTTCTGGTTTTGACACTTTATTCAGCATGGCCCTTTTGACCGATGGGAAGCGAGACTTCTTTGTAGCGCTGATTTGCCTTTCCAGGTTGCTTGGTTGGCCAAAAAGGGCGTATGCGTTTTTTCCTGAATATATTCAGGAAAAAACGCATACGCCCTTTTTGGCCAAGGGCATCATAGTCGAGGTTTTGCCGCTTTTCCTGTGCTTTAAAGGCGATTCGAATCTACCTCCTGAAATCTGTTTCCTGCAATTCTGCCTTGCTTTCAAATCCTCTTCGTTGCCTTCCCTCAATATATTTGTGGACGAGAGTTATCATTTCTAACTGTGCAGGTCTGTGAATTGCAGTGCCCCTGAGCTCCATTTCTCAACTCGCTTTCTTGGGAGCTGGCCGCAAAAGCGCAGGATTGCTTCAGGCCCTATTCTGGCTCCGGGCGGCAGGCTGAGCCTGTGGTTAATTCTTCTTCCTGATGGGAAAATAGAGTGACCTGTGCCTGTCCCAACACCTAGAGCTAGTCTCTCATTGGTTCCCCCTCTTCCCGTTCATCCTCAGGACAAATTGCAACCTGTACGGAACAGGAGGTTAAAGGTGCTGATTCTCCAAGGAGGGAGATTGCTAGTAAAGCGGCTGGAATGGAGAACCGGAGCACAAGGAGATGAGAAATGAGGTGCGTTTTAGAAACCTTTCCCGATCACACGGTGTACCATCTTCTGGGTTTCTCATGCATGTTTTCGATGTAGGAAGAAGCCCTTGAACCTGGAGATTTGGGACCCATGGGATGGGTACCACGCCGTATTACTTTACAGGGTCTGCGTTAGCTCACCCAACCTCACCAAACCTCTCAGCCCCAAGAGTGTCCACCCTTATGTCTCAGTCAGCTGTGGGTCTAGATATGGTCAATCCAGGTGGCATCGCAGCCCCTGAACGAATTTTGTAAGAATTTCTCTCTCTTTCACTGTCTTTGTTTCACGGGTCTTTAAAAGTATTTGATTTTTATAATGGGGTTTAGCTGCTTTGCACTGCTGTGTTTATGCCGCTTTACACCCACTTGACTCACTTACAGAGAGATAGCAATACATAGGTTTTAAGATTCTTACTAGTCAAATATATTCTTGGGCGGTGAATAGGGGGTGTTGAGTCCAGTTCACTGAGCAAGGAGTAGGTCTTGTCTATTACATATTGGGTTTATGGAACGGTATCTGAGCTAATTTGAAACCCTTGTTTTATGCATCACCCCACCTCACCTTTCCCGTTAAGCAGCCATAGTGTGTTTTCTAAACGTGCGACTCTGTTCTGTTTTGTAATTCAGTTCAAGGGTAGCGGTTTTTACATTCCCTCTATAAGTGATATCTTATGATAAGTGTCTTTTTCTGTGTGACCTATTTCACTTAGAATCGTCGTACCTATATCCACTCATCATGCTGCTCCTAGCCTTATGACGTTGATTTCATGGCTGAGTGATATTCCATTGTACATAAGGACCACAACTTCTTTATCCATTCTTCTCTTTCCTGGGATGTTTCAGGTGTAACGAAGGGGAGGTTCTTGTCAACAGAGCAGCCCTAAACTTTGGGGTGCCTGTGTCTTGCTGATTTTTAGTTTTCCCAATTTATACGCCCATGAGTGGAAGTGCCCTATGCTCTCTAAGCTGAGTTTTTTAGATGTTTCAGGACACACCGTACACTTCTCCAGAGTGGCTGTTGGCAATTTACAGCCCGCCCATCAGCGTAGCAAGGCTCCCATTTCTCCATGGCCTGTCCTGCATTTCTGGTTTTGACACTTTATTCAGCATGGCCCTTTTGACCGATGGGAAGCGAGACTTCTTTGTAGCGCTGATTTGCCTTTCCAGGTTGCTTGGTTGGCCAAAAAGGGCGTATGCGTTTTTTCCTGAATATATTCAGGAAAAAACGCATACGCCCTTTTTGGCCAAGGGCATCATAGTCGAGGTTTTGCCGCTTTTCCTGTGCTTTAAAGGCGATTCGAATCTACCTCCTGAAATCTGTTTCCTGCAATTCTGCCTTGCTTTCAAATCCTCTTCGTTGCCTTCCCTCAATATATTTGTGGACGAGAGTTATCATTTCTAACTGTGCAGGTCTGTGAATTGCAGTGCCCCTGAGCTCCATTTCTCAACTCGCTTTCTTGGGAGCTGGCCGCAAAAGCGCAGGATTGCTTCAGGCCCTATTCTGGCTCCGGGCGGCCGGCTGAGCCTGTGGTTAATTCTTCTTCCTGATGGGAAAATAGAGTGACCTGTGCCTGTCCCAACACCTAGAGCTAGTCTCTCATTGGTTCCCCCTCTTCCCGTTCATCCTCAGGACAAATTGCAACCTGTACGGAACAGGAGGTTAAAGGTGCTGATTCTCCAAGGAGGGAGATTGCTAGTAAAGCGGCTGGAATGGCGAACCGGAGCACAAGGAGATGAGAAATGAGGTGCGTTTTAGAAACCTTTCCCGATCACACGGTGTACCATCTTCTGGGTTTCTCATGCATGTTTTCGATGTAGGAAGATGCCCTTGAACCTGGAGGTTTGGGACCCATGGGATGGGTACCACGCCGTATTACTTTAAAGGGTCTGCGTTAGCTCACCCAACCTCACCAAACCTCTCAGCCCCAAGAGTGTCCACCCTTATGTCTCAGTCAGCTGTGGGTCTAGATATGGTCAATCCAGGTGGCATCGCAGCCCCTGAACGAATTTTGTAAGAATTTCTCTCTCTTTCACTGTCTTTGTTTCACGGGTTTTTAAAAGTAATTGATTTTTATAATGGGGTTTAGCTGCTTTGCACTGCTGTGTTTATGCCGCTTTACACCCACTTGACTCACTTACAGAGAGATAGCAATACATAGGTTTTAAGATTCTTACTAGTCAAATATATTCTTGGGCGGTGAATAGGGGGTGTTGAGTCCAGTTCACTGAGCAAGGAGTAGGTCTTGTCTATTACATATTGGGTTTATGGAACGGTATCTGAGCTAATTTGAAACCCTTGTTTTATGCATCACCCCACCTCACCTTTCCCGTTAAGCAGCCATAGTGTGTTTCCTAAACGTGCGACTCTTTTCTGTTTTGTAATTCAGTTCAAGGGTAGCGGTTTTTACATTGCCTCTGTAAGTGATATCTTATGATAAGGGTCTTTTTCTGTGTGACCTATTTCACTTAGAATCGTCGTACCTATATCCACTCATCATGCTGCTCCTAGCCTTATGACGTTGATTTCATGGCTGAGTCATATTCCATTGTACATAAGGACCACAACTTCTTTATCCATTCTTCTCTTTCCTGGGATGTTTCAGGTGTAACGAAGTGGAGGTTCTTGTCAACAGAGCAGCCCTAAACCTTGGGGTGCCTGTGTCTTGCTGATTTTTAGTTTTCCCAATTTATACGCCCATGAGTGGAAGTGCCCTATGCTCTCTAAGCTGAGTTTTTTAGATGTTTCAGGACACACCGTACACTTCTCCAGAGTGGCTGTTGGCAATTTACAGCCCGCCCATCAGCGTAGCAAGGCTCCCATTTCTCCATGGCCTGTCCTGCATTTCTGGTTTTGACACTTTATTCAGCATGGCCCTTTTGACCGATGGGAAGCGAGACTTCTTTGTAGCGCTGATTTGCCTTTCCAGGTTGCTTGGTTGGCCAAAAAGGGCGTATGCGTTTTTTCCTGAATATATTCAGGAAAAAACGCATACGCCCTTTTTAGCCAAGGGCATCATAGTCGAAGTTTTGCCGCTTTTCCTGTGCTTTAAGGGCGATTCGAATCTACCTCCTGAAATCTGTTTCCTGCAATTCTGCCTTGCTTTCAAATCCTCTTCGTTGCCTTCCCTCAATATATTTGTGGACGAGAGTTATCATTTCTAACTGTGCAGATCTGTGAATTGCAGTGCCCCTGAGCTCCATTTCTCAACTCGCTTTCTTGGGAGCTGGCCGCAAAAGCGCAGGATTGCTTCAGGCCCTATTCTGGCTCCGGGCGGCAGGCTGAGCCTGTGATTAATTCTTCTTCCTGATGGGAAAATAGAGTGACCTGTGCCTGTCCCAACACCTAGAGCTAGTCTCTCATTGGTTCCCCCTCTTCCCGTTCATCCTCAGGACAAATTGCAACCTGTACGGAACAGGAGGTTAAAGGTGCTGATTCTCCAAGGAGGCAGATTGCTAGTAAAGCGGTTGGAATGGCGAACTGGAGCACAAGGAGATGAGAAATGAGGTGCGTTTTAGAAACCTTTCCCGATCACACGGTGTACCATCTTCTGAGTTTCTCATGCATGGTTTCGATGTAGGAATATGCCCTTGAACCTGGAGATTTGGGACCCATGGGATGGGTACCACGCCGTATTATTTTACAGGGTCTGAGTTAGCTCACCCAACCTCACCAAACCTCTCAGCCCCAAGAGTGTCCACCCTTATGGCTCAGTCAGCTGTGGGTCTAGATATGGTCAATCCAGGTGGCATCGCAGCCCCTGAACGAATTTTGTAAGAATTTCTCTCTCTTTCACTGTCTTTGTTTCACGGGTTTTTAAAAGTAATTGATTTTTATAATGGGGTTTAGCTGCTTTGCACTGCTGTGTTTATGCCGCTTTACACCCACTTGACTCACTTACAGAGAGATATCAATACATAGGTTTTAAGATTCTTACTAGTCAAATATATTCTTGGGCGGTGAATAGGGGGTGTTGAGTCCAGTTCACTGAGCAAGGAGTAGGTCTTGTCTATTACATATTGGGTTTATGGAACGGTATCTGAGCTAATTTGAAACCCTTGTTTTATGCATCACCCCACCTCACCTTTCCCGTTAAGCAGCCATAGTGTGTTTTCTAAACGTGCGACTCTGTTCTGTTTTGTAATTCAGTTCAAGGGTAGCGGTTTTTACATTCCCTCTATAAGTGATATCGTATGATAAGTGTCTTTTTCTGTGTGACCTATTTCACTTAGAATCGTCGTACCTATATCCACTCATCATGCTGCTCCTAGCCTTATGACGTTGATTTCATGGCTGAGTGATATTCCATTGTACATAAGGACCACAACTTCTTTATCCATTCTTCTCTTTCCTGGGATGTTTCAGGTGTAACGAAGTGGAAGTTCTTGTCAACAGAGCAGCCCTAAACTTTGGGGTGCCTGTGTCTGGCTGATTTTTAGTTTTCCCAATTTATACGCCCATGAGTGGAAGTGCCCTATGCTCTCTAAGCTGAGTTTTTTCGATGTTTCAGGACACAGCGTACACTTCTCCAGAGTGGCTGTTGGCAATTTACAGCCCGCCCATCAGCGTAGCAAGGCTCCCATTTCTCCATGGCCTGTCCTGCATTTCTGGTTTTGACACTTTATTCAGCATGGCCCTTTTGACCGATGGGAAGCGAGACTTCTTTGTAGCGCTGATTTGCCTTTGCAGGTTGCTTGGTTGGCCAAAAAGGGCGTATGCGTTTTTTCCTGAATATATTCAGGAAAAAACGCATACGCCCTTTTTGGCCAAGGGCATCATTGTCGAGGTTTTGCCGCTTTTCCTGTGCTTTAAAGGCGATTCGAATCTACCTCCTGAAATCTGTTTCCTGCAATTCTGCCTTGCTTTCAAATCCTCTTCGTTGCCTTCCCTCAATATATTTGTGGACGAGAGTTATCATTTCTAACTGTGCAGGTCTGTGAATTGCAGTGCCCCTGAGCTCCATTTCTCAACTCGCTTTCTTGGGAGCTGGCCGCAAAAGCGCAGGATTGCTTCAGGCCCTATTCTGGCTCCGGGCGGCAGGCTGAGCCTGTGGTTAATTCTTCTTCCTGATGGGAAAATAGAGTGACCTGTGCCTGTCCCAACACCTAGAGCTAGTCTCTCATTGGTTCCCCCTCTTCCCGTTCATCCTCAGGACAAATTGCAACCTGTACGGAACAGGAGGTTAAAGGTGCTGATTCTCCAAGGAGGGAGATTGCTAGTAAAGCGGCTGGAATGGCGAACCGGAGCACAAGGAGATGAGAAATGAGGTGCGTTTTAGAAACCTTTCCCGATCACACGGTGTACCATCTTCTGGGTTTCTCATGCATGTTTTCGATGTAGGAAGATGCCCTTGAACCTGGAGATTTGGGACCCATGGGATGGGTACCACGCCGTATTACTTTAAAGGGTCTGCGTTAGCTCACCCAACCTCACCAAACCTCTCAGCCCCAAGAGTGTCCACCCTTATGGCTCAGTCAGCTGTGGGTCTAGATATGGTCAATCCAGGTGGCATCGCAGCCCCTGAACGAATTTTGTAAGAATTTCTCTCTCTTTCACTGTCTTTGTTTCACGGGTCTTTAAAAGTAATTGATTTTTATAATGGGGTTTAGCTGCTTTGCACTGCTGTGTTTATGCCGCTTTACACCCACTTGACTCACTTACAGAGAGATATCAATACATAGGTTTTAAGATTCTTACTAGTCAGATATATTCTTGGGCGGTGAATAGGGGGTGTTTAGTCCAGTTCACTGAGCAAGGAGTACGTCTTGTCTATTACATATTGGGTTTATGGAACGGTATCTGAGCTAATTTGAAACCCTTGTTTTATGCATCACCCCACCTCACCTTTCCCGTTAAGCAGCCATAGTGTGTTTTCTAAACATGCGACTCTGTTCTGTTTTGTAATTCAGTTCAAGGGTAGCGGTTTTTACATTCCCTCTATAAGTGATATCGTATGATAAGTGTCTTTTTCTGTGTGACTTATTTCACTTAGAATCGTCGTACCTAAATCCACTCATCATGCTGCTCCTAGCCTTATGACGTTGATTTCATGGCTGAGTGATATTCCATTGTACATAAGGACCACAACTTCTTTATCCATTCTTCTCTTTCCTGGGATGTTTCAGGTGTAACGAAGTGGAGGTTCTTGTCAACAGAGCAGCCCTAAACTTTGGGGTGCCTGTGTCTTGCTGATTTTTAGTTTTCCCAATTTATACGCCCATGAGTGGAAGTGCCCTATGCTCTCTAAGCTGAGTTTTTTAGATGTTTCAGGACACACCGTTCACTTCTCCAGAGTGGCTGTTGGCCATTTACAGTCCGCCCATCAGTGTAGCAAGGCTCCCATTTCTCCATGGCCTGTCCTGCATTTCTGGTTTTGACCCTTTATTCAGCATGGCCCTTTTGACCGATGGGAAGCGAGACTTCTTTGTAGCGCTGATTTGCCTTTCCAGGTTGCTTGGTTGGCCAAAAAGGGCGTATGCGTTTTTTCCTGAATATATTCAGGAAAAAACGCATACGCCCTTTTTGGCCAAGGGCATCATTATCGAGGTTTTGCCGCTTTTCCTGTGCTTTAAAGGCGATTCGAATCTACCTCCTGAAATCTGTTTCCTGCAATTCTTCCTTGCTTTAAAATCCTCTTCGTTGCCTTCCCTCAGTATATTTGTGGACGAGAGTTATCATTTCTAACTCTGCAGGTTTGTGAATTGCAGTGCTCCTGAGGTCCATTTTTCAACTCGCTTTCTTGGGAGCTGGCCGCAAAAGCGCAGGATTGCTTCAGGCCCTATTCTGGCTCCGGGCGGCAGGCTGATCCTGTGCTTGATTCTTCTTCCTGCTGGGAAAATAGAGTGACCTGTGCCTGTCCCAACACCTAGAGCTAGTCTCTCATTGGTTCCCCCTCTTCCCGTTCATCCTCAGGACAAATTGCAACCTGTACGGAACAGGAGGTTAAAGGTGCTGATTCTCCAAGGAGGGAGATTGCTAGTAAAGCGGCTGGAATGGCGAACCGGAGCACAAGGAGATGAGAAATGAGGTGCATTTTAGAAACCTTTCCCGATCACACGGTGTATCATCTTCTGGGTTTCTCATGCATGTTTTCGATGAAGGAAGATGGCCTTGAACCTGGAGATTTGGGACCCATGGGATGGGTACCACGCCGTAATACTTTAAAGGGTCTGCGTTAGCTCACCCAACCTCACCAAAACTCTCAGCCCCAAGAGTGTCCACCCTTATGGCTCAGTCAGCTGTGGGTCTAGATATGGTCAATCCAGGTGGCATCGCAGCCCCTGAACGAATTTTGTAAGAATTTCTCTCTCTTTCACTGTCTTTGTTTCACGGGTTTTTAAAAGTAATTGATTTTTATAATGGGGTTTAGCTGCTTTGCACTGCTGTGTTTATGCCGCTTTACACCCACTTGACTCACTTACAGAGAGATAGCAATACATAGGTTTTAAGATTCTTACTAGTCAAATATATTCTTGGGCGGTGAATAGGGGGTGTTGAGTCCAGTTCACTGAGCAAGGAGTAGGTCTTGTCTATTACATATTGGGTTTATGGAACGGTATCTGAGCTAATTTGAAACCCTTGTTTTATGCATCACCCCACCTCACCTTTCCCGTTAAGCAGCCATAGTGTGTTTTCTAAACGTGCGACTCTGTTCTGTTTTGTAATTCAGTTCAAGGGTAGCGGTTTTTACATTCCCTCTATAAGTGATATCTTATGATAAGTGTCTTTTTCTGTGTGACCTATTTCACTTAGAATCGTCGTACCTAAATCCACTCATCATGCTGCTCCTAGCCTTATGACGTTGATTTCATGGCTGAGTGATATTCCATTGTACATAAGGACCACAACTTCTTTATCCATTCTTCTCTTTCCTGGGATGTTTCAGGTGTAACGAAGTGGAGGTTCTTGTCAACAGAGCAGCCCTAAACTTTGGGGTGCCTGTGTCTTGCTGATTTTTAGTTTTCCCAGTTTATACGCCCATGAGTGGAAGTGCCCTTTGCTCTCTAAGCTGAGTTTTTTAGATGTTTCAGGACACACCGTACACTTCTCCAGAGTGGCTGTTGGCCATTTACAGCCCACCCATCAGCGTAGCAAGGTTCCCATTTCTCCATGGCCTGTCCTGCATTTCTGGTTTTGACACTTTATTCAGCATGGCCCTTTTGACCGATGGGAAGCGAGACTTCTTTGTAGCTCTGATTTGCCTTTCCAGGTTGCTTGGTTGGCCAAAAAGTGCGTGTGCGTTTTTTCCTGAATATATTCAGGAAAAACCGCATACGCCCTTTTTGGTCAAGGGCATCATTGTCGAGGTTTTGCCGCTTTTCCTGTGCTTTAAAGGCGATTCGAATCTACCTCCTGAAATCTGTTTCCTGCAATTCTGCCTTGCTTTCAAATCCTCTTCGTTGCCTTCCCTCAATATATTTGTGGACGATAGTTATCATTTCTAATTCTGCAGGTTTGTGAATTGCAGTGCCCCTGAGGTCCATTTTTCAACTCGCTTTCTTGGGAGGTGGCTGCAAAAGCGCAGGATTGCTTCAGGCCCTATTCTGTCTCCGGGCGGCAGGCTGAGCCTGTGCTTCATTCTTCTTCCTGATGGGAAAATAGAGTGACCTCTGCCTGTCCCAACACCTAGAGCTAGTCTCTCATTGGTTCCCCCTCTTCCCGTTCATCCTCAGGACAAATTGCAACGTGTACGGAACAGGAGGTTAAAGGTGCTGATTCTCCAAGGAGGGAGATTGCTAGTAAAGCGGCTGGAATGGCGAACCGGAGCACAAGGAGATGAGAAATGAGGTGCGTTTTAGAAACCTTTCCCGATCACACGGTGTACCATCTTCTGGGTTTCTCATGCATGTTTTCAATGTAGGAAGAAGCCCTTGAACCTGGAGATTTGGGACCCATGGGATGGGTGCCAAGCCGTATTACTTTAAAGGGTCTGCGTTAGCTCAACCAACCTCAACAAACCTCTCAGCCCCAAGAGTGTCCACCCTTATGTCTCAGTCAGCTGTGGGCCTAGATATGGTCAATCCAGGTGGCATCGCAGCCCCTGAACGAATTTTGTAAGAATTTCTCTCTCTTTCACTGTCTTTGTTTCACGGGTTTTTAAAAGTAATTGATTTTTATAATAATGGTTTAGCTGCTTTGCACTGCTGTGTTTAGGCCGCTTTACACCCACTTGACTCACTTACAGAGAGATAGCAATACATAGGTTTTAAGATTCTTACTAGTCAAATATATTCTTGGGCGGTGAATAGGGGGTGTTCAGTCCAGTAAACTGAGCAAGGAGTAGGTCTTGTCTATTACATATTGGGTTTATGGAACGGTATCTGAGCTAATTTGAAACCCTTGTTTTATGCATCACCCCACCTCTCCTTTCCCGTTAAGCAGCCATAGTGTGTTTTCTAAACGTGCGACTCTGTTCTGTTTTGTAATTCAGTTCAAGGGTAGCGGTTTTTACATTCCCTCTATAAGTGATATCTTATGATAAGTGTCTTTTTCTGTGTGACTTATTTCACTTAGAATCGTCGTACCTAAATCCACTCATCATGCTGCTCCTACCCTTATGACGTTGATTTCATGGCTGAGTGATATTCCATTGTACATAAGGACCACAACTTCTTTATCCATTCTTCTCTTTCCTGGGATGTTTCAGGTGTAACGAAGTGGAGGTTCTTTTCAACAGAGCAGCCCTAAACTTTGGGGTGCCTGTGTCTTGCTGATTTTTAGTTTTCCCAATTTATACGCCCATGAGTGGAAGTGCCCTTTGCTCTCTAAGCTGAGTTTTTTAGATGTTTCTGGACACACCGTACACTTCTCCAGAGTGGCTGTTGGCAATTTACAGCCCGCCCATCAGCGTAGCAAGGCTCCCATTTCTCCATGGCCTGTCCTGCATTTCTGGTTTTGACACTTTATTCAGCATGGCCCTTTTGACCGATGGGAAGCGAGACTTCTTTGTAGCGCTGATTTGCCTTTGCAGGTTGCTTGGTTGGCCAAAAAGGGCGTATGCGTTTTTTCCTGAATATATTCAGGAAAAAACGCATACGCCCTTTTTGGCCAAGGGCATCATTGTCGAGGTTTTGCCGCTTTTCCTGTGCTTTAAAGGCGATTCGAATCTACCTCCTGAAATCTGTTTCCTGCAATTCTGCCTTGCTTTCAAATCCTCTTCGTTGCCTTCCCTCAATATATTTGTGGACGAGAGTTATCATTTCTAACTGTGCAGGTCTGTGAATTGCAGTGCCCCTGAGCTCCATTTTTCAACTCGCTTTCTTGGGAGCTGGCTGCAAAAGCGCAGGATTGCTTCAGGCCCTATTCTGGCTCCGGGCGGCAGGCTGATCCTGTGCTTGATTCTTCTTCCTGCTGGGAAAATAGAGTGACCTGTGCCTGTCCCAACACCTAGAGCTAGTCTCTCATTGGTTCCCCCTCTTCCCGTTCATCCTCAGGACAAATTGCAACGTGTACGGAACAGGAGGTTAAAGGTGCTGATTCTCCAAGGAGGGAGATTGCTAGTAAAGCGGCTGGAATGGCGAACCGGAGCACAAGGAGGTGAGAAATGAGGTGCGTTTTAGAAACCTTTCCCGATCACACGGTGTACCATCTTCTGGGTTTCTCATGCATGTTTTCGATGTAGGAAGATGCCCTTGAACCTGGAGATTTGGGACCCATGAGATGGGTACCACGCCGTATTACTTTACAGGGTCTGCGTTAGCTCACCCAACCTCACCAAACCTCTCAGCCCCAAGAGTGTCCACCCTTATGTCTCAGTCAGCTGTGGGTCTAGATATGGTCAATCCAGGTGGCATCGCAGCCCCTGAACGAATTTTGTAAGAATTTCTCTCTCTTTCACTGTCTTTGTTTCACGGGTCTTTAAAAGTAATTGATTTTTATAATGGGGTTTAGCTGCTTTGCACTGCTGTGTTTATGCCGCTTTACACCCACTTGACTCACTTACAGAGAGATAGCAATACATAGGTTTTAAGATTCTTACTAGTCAAATATATTCTTGGGCGGTGAATAGGGGGTGTTGAGTCCAGTTCACTGAGCAAGGAGTAGGTCTTGTCTATTACATATTGGGTTTATGGAACGGTATCTGAGCTAATTTGAAACCCTTGTTTTATGCATCACCCCACCTCACCTTTCCCGTTAAGCAGCCATAGTGTGTTTTCTAAACGTGCGACTCTGTTCTGTTTTGTAATTCAGTTCAAGGGTAGCGGTTTTTACATTCCCTCTATAAGTGATATCTTATGATAAGTGTCTTTTTCTGTGTGACTTATTTCACTTAGAATCGTCGTACCTAAATCCACTCATCATGCTGCTCCTAGCCTTATGACGTTGATTTCATGGCTGAGTGATATTCCATAGTACATAAGGACCACAACTTCTTTATCCATTCTTCTCTTTCCTGGGATATTTCAGGTGGAACGAAGTGGAGTTTCTTGTCAACACAGCAGCCCTAAACTTTGGGGTGCCTGTGTCTTGCTGATTTTTAGTTTTCCCAATTTATACGCCCATGAGTGGAAGTGCCCTTTGCACTCTGAGCTGAGTTTTTTAGATGTTTCAGGACACACTGTACACTTCTCCAGAGTGGCTGCTGGCCATTTACAGCCCGCCCATCAGCGTAGCAAGGCTCCCATTTCTCCATGGCCTGTCCTGCATTTCTGGTTTTGACACTTTATTCAGCATGGCCCTTTTGACCGATGGGAAGCGAGACTTCTTTGTAGCGCTGATTTGCCTTTGCAGGTTGCTTGGTTGGCCAAAAAGGGCGTATGCGTTTTTTCCTGAATATATTCAGGAAAAAACGCATACGCCCTTTTTGGCCAAGGGCATCATTGTCGAGGTTTTGCCGCTTTTCCTGTGCTTTAAAGGCGATTCGAATCTACCTCCTGAAATCTGTTTCCTGCAATTCTTCCTTGCTTTCAAATCCTCTTCGTTGCCTTCCCTCAATATATTTGTGGACGAGAGTTATCATTTCTAACTCTGCAGGTTTGTGAATTGCAGTGCCCCTGAGGTCCATTTTTCAACTCGCTTTCTTGGGAGCTGGCTGCAAAAGCGCAGGATTGCTTCAGGCCCTATTCTGGCTCCGGGCGGCAGGCTGATCCTGTGATTGATTCTTCTTCCTGATGGGAAAATAGAGTGACCTGTGCCTGTCCCAACACCTAGAGCTAGTCTCTCATTGGTTCCTCCTCTTCCCGTTCATCCTCAGGACAAATTGCAACCTGTACGGAACAGGAGGTTAAAGGTGCTGATTCTCCAAGGAGGGAGATTGCTAGTAAAGCGGCTGGAATGGCGAACCGGAGCACAAGGAGATGAGAAATGAGGTGCGTTTTAAAACCTTTCCCGATCACACGGTGTACCATCTTCTGGGTTTCTCATACATGTTTTCGATGTAGGAAGATGCCCTTGAACCTGGAGATTTGGGACCCATGGGATGGGTACCACGCCGTATTACTTTAAAGGGTCTGCGTTAGCTCACCCAACCTCACCAAACCTCTCGGCCCCAAGAGTGTCCACCCTTATGTCTCAGTCAGCTGTGGGTCTAGATATGGTCAATCCAGGTGGCATCGCAGCCCCTGAAAGAATTTTGTAAGAATTTCTCTCTCTTTCACTGTCTTTGGTTCACGGGTTTTTAAAAGTAATTGATTTTTATAATGGGGTTTAGCTGCTTTGCACTGCTGTGTTTATGCCACTTTACACCCACTTGACTCACTTACAGAGAGATATCAATACATAGGTTTTAAGATTCTTACTAGTCAAATATATTCTTGGGCGGTGAATAGGGGGTGTTGAGTCCAGTAAACTGAGCAAGGAGTAGGTCTTGTCTATTACATATTGGGTTTATGGAACGGTATCTGAGCTAATTTGAAACCCTTGTTTTATGCATCACCCCACCTCACCTTTCCCGTTAAGCAGCCATAGTGTGTTTTCTAAACGTGCGACTCTGTTCTGTTTTGTAATTCAGTTCAAGGGTAGCGGTTTTTACATTCCCTCTATAAGTGATATCTTATGATAAGTGTCTTTTTCTGTGTGACTTATTTCACTTAGAATCGTCGTACCTAAATCCACTCATCATGCTGCTCCTAGCCTTATGACGTTGATTTCATGGCTGAGTGATATTCCAATGTACATAAGGACCATAACTTCTTTATCCATTCTTCTCTTTCCTGGGATGTTTCAGGTGTAACGAAGTGGAGGTTCTTTTCAACAGAGCAGCCCTAAACTTTGGGGTGCCTGTGTCTTGCTGATTTTTAGTTTTCCCAATTTATACGCCCATGAGTGGAAGTGCCCTATGCTCTCTAAGCTGAGTTTTTTAGATGTTTCAGGACACACCGTACACTTCTCCAGAGTGGCTGTTGGCCATTTACAGCCCGCCCATCAGCGTAGCAAGGCTCCCATTTCTCCATGGCCTGTCCTGCATTTCTGGTTTTGACACTTTATTCAGCATGGCCCTTTTGACCGATGGGAAGCGAGACTTCTTTGTAGCGCTGATTTGCCTTTCCAGGTTGCTTGGTTGGCCAAAAAGGGCGTATGCGTTTTTTCCTGAATATATTCAGGAAAAAACGCATACGCCCTTTTTGGCCAAGGGCATCATTGTCGAGGTTTTGCCGCTTTTCCTGTGCTTTAAAGGCGATTCGAATCTACCTCCTGAAATCTGTTTCCTGCAATTCTGCCTTGCTTTCAAATTCTCTTCGTTGCCTTCCCTCAATATATTTGTTGACGAGAGTTATCATTTCTAACTGTGCAGGTCTGTGAATTGCAGTGCCCCTGAGCTCCATTTCACAACTCGCTTTCTTGGGAGCTGGCCGCAAAAGCGCAGGATTGCTTCAGGCCCTATTCTGGCTCCGGGCGGCCGGCTGAGCCTGTGGTTAATTCTTCTTCCTGATGGGAAAATAGATTGACCTGTCCCTGTCCCAACACCTAGAGCTAGTCTCTCATTGGTTCCTCCTCTTCCCGTTCATCCTCAGGACAAATTGCAACCTGTACGGAACAGGAGGTTAAAGGTGCTGATTCTCCAAGGAGGGAGATTGCTAGTAAAGCGGCTGGAATGGCGAACCGGAGCACAAGGAGATGAGAAATGAGGTGCGTTTTAAAACATTTCCCGATCACACGGTGTACCATCTTCTGGGTTTCTCATACATGTTTTCGATGTAGGAAGATGCCCTTGAACCTGGAGATTTGGGACCCATGGGATGGGTACCACGCCGTATTACTTTAAAGGGTCTGCGTTAGCTCACCCAACCTCACCAAACCTCTCGGCCCCAAGAGTGTCCACCCTTATGTCTCAGTCAGCTGTGGGTCTAGATATGGTCAATCCAGGTGGCATCGCAGCCCCTGAACGAATTTTGTAAGAATTTCTCTCTCTTTCACTGTCTTTGTTTCATGGGTTTTTAAAAGTAATTGATTTTTATAATGGGGTTTAGCTGCTTTGCACTGCTGTGTTTATGCCGCTTTACACCCACTTGACTCACTTACAGAGAGATAGCAATACATAGGTTTTAAGATTCTTACTAGTCAAATATATTCTTGGGCGGTGAATAGGGGGTGTTGAGTCCAGTAAACTGAGCAAGGAGTAGGTCTTGTCTATTACATATTGGGTTTATGGAACGGTATCTGAGCTAATTTGAAACCCTTGTTTTATGCATCACCCCACCTCTCCTTTCCCGTTAAGCAGCCATAGTGTGTTTTCTAAACGTGCGACTCTGTTCTGTTTTGTAATTCAGTTCAAGGGTAGCGGTTTTTACATTCCCTCTATAAGTGATATCTTATGATAAGTGTCTTTTTCTGTGTGACTTATTTCACTTAGAATCGTCGTACCTAAATCCACTCATCATGCTGCTCCTAGCCTTATGACGTTGATTTCATGGCTGAGTGATATTCCATTGTACATAAGGACCACAACTTCTTTATCCATTCTTCTCTTTCCTGGGATGTTTCAGGTGTAACGAAGTGGAGGTTCTTGTCAACAGAGCAGCCCTAAACTTTGGGGTGCCTGTGTCTTGCTGATTTTTAGTTTTCCCAATTTATACGCCCATGAGTGGAAGTGCCCTTTGCTCTCTAAGCTGAGTTTTTTAGATGTTTCAGGACACACCGTACACTTCTCCAGAGTGGCTGTTGGCAATTTACAGCCCGCCCATCAGCGTAGCAAGGCTCCCATTTCTCCATGGCCTGTCCTGCATTTCTGGTTTTGACACTTTATTCAGCATGGCCCTTTTGACCGATGGGAAGCGAGACTTCTTTGTAGCGCTGATTTGCCTTTCCAGGTTGCTTGGTTGGCCAAAAAGGGCGTATGCGTTTTTTCCTGAATATATTCAGGAAAAAACGCATACGCCCTTTTTGGCCAAGGGCATCATTGTCGAGGTTTTGCCGCTTTTCCTGTGCTTTAAAGGCGATTCGAATCTACCTCCTGAAATCTGTTTCCTGCAATTCTGCCTTGCTTTCAAATCCTCTTCGTTGCCTTCCCTCAATATATTTGTGGACGAGAGTTATCATTTCTAACTGTGCAGGTCTGTGAATTGCAGTGCCCCTGAGCTCCATTTTTCAACTCGCTTTCTTGGGAGCTGGCCGCAAAAGCGCAGGATTGCTTCAGGCCCTATTCTGGCTCCGGGCGGCAGGCTGATCCTGTGCTTGATTCTTCTTCCTGCTGGGAAAATAGAGTGACCTGTGCCTGTCCCAACACCTAGAGCTAGTCTCTCATTGGTTCCCCCTCTTCCCGTTCATCCTCAGGACAAATTGCAACCTGTACGGAACAGGAGGTTAAAGGTGCTGATTCTCCAAGGAGGGAGATTGCTAGTAAAGCGGCTGGAATGGCGAACCGGAGCACAAGGAGATGAGAAATGAGGTGCGTTTTAGAAACCTTTCCCGATCACACGGTGTACCATCTTCTGGGTTTCTCATGCATGTTTTCGATGTAGGAAGATGCCCTTGAACCTGGAGATTTGGGACCCATGAGATGGGTACCACGCCGTATTATTTTACAGGGTCTGCGTTAGCTCACCCAACCTCACCAAACCTCTCAGCCCCAAGAGTGTCCACCCTTATGTCTCAGTCAGCTGTGGGTCTAGATATGGTCAATCCAGGTGGCATCGCAGCCCCTGAACGAATTTTGTAAGAATTTCTCTCTCTTTCACTGTCTTTGTTTCACGGGTCTTTAAAAGTAATTGATTTTTATAATGGGGTTTAGCTGCTTTGCACTGCTGTGTTTATGCCGCTTTACACCCACTTGACTCACTTACAGAGAGATAGCAATACATAGGTTTTAAGATTCTTACTAGTCAAATATATTCTTGGGCGGTGAATAGGGGGTGTTGAGTCCAGTTCACTGAGCAAGGAGTAGGTCTTGTCTATTACATATTGGGTTTATGGAACGGTATCTGAGCTAATTTGAAACCCTTGTTTTATGCATCACCCCACCTCACCTTTCCCGTTAAGCAGCCATAGTGTGTTTTCTAAACGTGCGACTCTGTTCTGTTTTGTAATTCAGTTCAAGGGTAGCGGTTTTTACATTCTCTCTATAAGTGATATCTTATGATAAGTGTCTTTTTCTGTGTGACTTATTTCACTTAGAATCGTCGTACCTAAATCCACTCATCATGCTGCTCCTAGCCTTATGACGTTGATTTCATGGCTGAGTGATATTCCATTGTACATAAGGACCACAACTTCTTTATCCATTCTTCTCTTTCCTGGGATATTTCAGGTGGAACGAAGTGGAGTTTCTTGTCAACACAGCAGCCCTAAACTTTGGGGTGCCTGTGTCTTGCTGATTTTTAGTTTTCCCAATTTATACGCCCATGAGTGGAAGTGCCCTTTGCTCTCTAAGCTGAGTTTTTTAGATGTTTCAGGACACACCGTACACTTCTCCAGAGTGGCTGTTGGCCATTTACAGCCCGCCCATCAGCGTAGCAAGGCTCCCATTTCTCCATGGCCTGTCCTGCATTTCTGGTTTTGACACTTTATTCAGCATGGCCCTTTTGACCGATGGGAAGCGAGACTTCTTTGTAGCTCTGATTTGCCTTTCCAGGTTGCTTTGTTGGCCAAAAAGGGCGTATGCGTTTTTTCCTGAATATATTCAGGAAAAAACGCATACGCCCTTTTTGGCCAAGGGCATCATTGTCGAGGTTTTGCCGCTTTTCCTGTGCTTTAAAGGCGATTCGAATCTACCTCCTGAAATCTGTTTCCTGCAATTCTACCTTGCTTTCAAATTCTCTTCATTGCCTTCCCTCAATATATTTGTGGACGAGAGTTATCATTTCTAACTGTGCAGGTCTGTGAATTGCAGTGCCCCTGAGCTCCATTTCTCAACTCGCTTTCTTGGGAGCTGGCTGCAAAAGCGCAGGATTGCTTCAGGCCCTATTCTGGCTCCGGGTGGCAGGCTGAGCCTGTGGTTAATTCTTCTTCCTGATGGGAAAATAGAGTGACCTGTGCCTGTCCCAACACCTAGAGCTAGTCTCTCATTGGTTCCCCCTCTTCCCGTTCATCCTCAGGACAAATTGCAACCTGTACGGAACAGGAGGTTAAAGGTGCTGATTCTCCAAGGAGGGAGATTGCTAGTAAAGTGGCTGGAATGGCGAACCGGAGCACAAGGAGATGAGAAATGAGGTGCGTTTTAGAAACCTTTCCCGATCACACAGTGTACCATCTTCTGGGTTTCTCATGCATGTTTTCGATGTAGGAAGATGCCCTTGAACCTGGAGATTTGGGACCCATGGGATGGGTACCACGCCGTATTACTTTACAGGGTCTGCGTTAGCTCACCCAACCTCACCAAACCTCTCAGCCCCAAGAGTGTCCACCCTTATGTCTCAGTCAGCTGTGGGTCTAGATATGGTCAATCCAGGTGGCATCGCAGCCCCTGAACGAATTTTGTAAGAATTTCTCTCTCTTTCACTGTCTTTGTTTCACGGGTCTTTAAAAGTAATTGATTTTTATAATGGGGTTTAGCTGCTTTGCACTGCTGTGTTTATGCCGCTTTACACCCACTTGACTCACTTACAGAGAGATAGCAATACATAGGTTTTAAGATTCTTACTAGTCAAATATATTCTTGGGCGGTGAATAGGGGGTGTTGAGTCCAGTTCACTGAGCAAGGAGTAGGTCTTGTCTATTACATATTGGGTTTATGGAACGGTATCTGAGCTAATTTGAAACCCTTGTTTTATGCATCACCCCACCTCACCTTTCCCGTTAAGCAGCCATAGTGTGTTTTCTAAACGTGCGACTCTGTTCTGTTTTGTAATTCAGTTCAAGGGTAGCGGTTTTTACATTCCCTCTATAAGTGATATCTTATGATAAGTGTCTTTTTCTGTGTGACTTATTTCACTTAGAATCGTCGTACCTAAATCCACTCATCATGCTGCTCCTAGCCTTATGACGTTGATTTCATGGCTGAGTGATATTCCAATGTACATAAGGACCATAACTTCTTTATCCATTCTTCTCTTTCCTGGGATGTTTCAGGTGTAACGAAGTGGAGGTTCTTTTCAACAGAGCAGCCCTGAACTTTGGGGTGCCTGTGTCTTGCTGATTTTTAGTTTTCCCAATTTATACGCCCATGAGTGGAAGTGCCCTATGCTCTCTAAGCTGAGTTTTTTAGATGTTTCAGGACACACCGTACACTTCTCCAGAGTGGCTGTTGGCCATTTACAGCCCGCCCATCAGCGTAGCAAGGCTCCCATTTCTCCATGGCCTGTCCTGCATTTCTGGTTTTGACACTTTATTCAGCATGGCCCTTTTGACCGATGGGAAGCGAGACTTCTTTGTAGCGCTGATTTGCCTTTCCAGTTTGCTTGGTTGGCCAAAAAGGGCGTATGCGTTTTTTCCTGAATATATTCAGGAAAAAACGCATACGCCCTTTTTGGCCAAGGGCATCATTGTCGAGGTTTTGCCGCTTTTCCTGTGCTTTAAAGGCGATTCGAATCTACCTCCTGAAATCTGTTTCCTGCAATTCTGCCTTGCTTTCAAATTCTCTTCGTTGCCTTCCCTCAATATATTTGTTGACGAGAGTTATCATTTCTAACTGTGCAGGTCTGTGAATTGCAGTGCCCCTGAGCTCCATTTCTCAACTCGCTTTCTTGGGAGCTGGCCGCAAAAGCGCAGGATTGCTTCAGGCCCTATTCTGGCTCCGGGCGGCCGGCTGAGCCTGTGGTTAATTCTTCTTCCTGATGGGAAAATAGATTGACCTGTCCCTGTCCCAACACCTAGAGCTAGTCTCTCATTGGTTCCTCCTCTTCCCGTTCATCCTCAGGACAAATTGCAACCTGTACGGAACAGGAGGTTAAAGGTGCTGATTCTCCAAGGAGGGAGATTGCTAGTAAAGCGGCTGGAATGGCGAACCGGAGCACAAGGAGATGAGAAATGAGGTGCGTTTTAAAACATTTCCCGATCACACGGTGTACCATCTTCTGGGTTTCTCATACATGTTTTCGATGTAGGAAGATGCCCTTGAACCTGGAGATTTGGGACCCATGGGATGGGTACCACGCCGTATTACTTTAAAGGGTCTGCGTTAGCTCACCCAACCTCACCAAACCTCTCGGCCCCAAGAGTGTCCACCCTTATGTCTCAGTCAGCTGTGGGTCTAGATATGGTCAATCCAGGTGGCATCGCAGCCCCTGAACGAATTTTGTAAGAATTTCTCTCTCTTTCACTGTCTTTGTTTCACGGGTTTTTAAAAGTAATTGATTTTTATAATGGGGTTTAGCTGCTTTGCACTGCTGTGTTTATGCCGCTTTACACCCACTTGACTCACTTACAGAGAGATAGCAATACATAGGTTTTAAGATTCTTACTAGTCAAATATATTCTTGGGCGGTGAATAGGGGGTGTTGAGTCCAGTAAACTGAGCAAGGAGTAGGTCTTGTCTATTACATATTGGGTTTATGGAACGGTATCTGAGCTAATTTGAAACCCTTGTTTTATGCATCACCCCACCTCACCTTTCCCGTTAAGCAGCCATAGTGTGTTTTCTAAACGTGCGACTCTGTTCTGTTTTGTAATTCAGTTCAAGGGTAGCGGTTTTTACATTCCCTCTATAAGTGATATCTTATGATAAGTGTCTTTTTCTGTGTGACTTATTTCACTTAGAATCGTCGTACCTAAATCCACTCATCATGCTGCTCCTAGCCTTATGACGTTGATTTCATGGCTGAGTGATATTCCAATGTACATAAGGACCATAACTTCTTTATCCATTCTTCTCTTTCCTGGGATGTTTCAGGTGTAACGAAGTGGAGGTTCTTGTCAACAGAGCAGCCCTAAACTTTGGGGTGCCTGTGTCTTGCTGATTTTTAGTTTTCCCAATTTATACGCCCATGAGTGGAAGTGCCCTATGCTCTCTAAGCTGAGTTTTTTAGATGTTTCAGGACACACCGTACACTTCACCAGAGTGGCTGTTGGCCATTTACAGCCCGCCCATCAGCGTAGCAAGGCTCCCATTTCTCCATGGCCTGTCCTGCATTTCTGGTTTTGACACTTTATTCAGCATGGCCCTTTTGACCGATGGGAAGCGAGACTTCTTTGTAGCGCTGATTTGCCTTTCCAGGTTGCTTGGTTGGCCAAAAAGGGCGTATGCGTTTTTTCCTGAATATATTCAGGAAAAAACGCATACGCCCTTTTTGGCCAAGGGCATCATTGTCGAGGTTTTGCCGCTTTTCCTGTGCTTTAAAGGCGATTCGAATCTACCTCCTGAAATCTGTTTCCTGCAATTCTGCCTTGCTTTCAAATTCTCTTCGTTGCCTTCCCTCAATATATTTGTGGACGAGAGTTATCATTTCTAACTGTGCAGGTCTGTGAATTGCAGTGCCCCTGAGCTCCATTTCTCAACTCGCTTTCTTGGGAGCTGGCCGCAAAAGCGCAGGATTGCTTCAGGCCCTCTTCTGGCTCCGGGCGGCAGGCTGAGCCTGTGGTTAATTCTTCTTCCTGATGGGAAAATAGAGTGACCTGTGCCTGTCCCAACACCTAGAGCTAGTCTCTCATTGGTTCCCCCTCTTCCCGTTCATCCTCAGGACAAATTGCAACCTGTACGGAACAGGAGGTTAAAGGTGCTGATTCTCCAAGGAGGGAGATTGCTAGTAAAGCGGCTGGAATGGCGAACCGGAGCACAAGGAGATGAGAAATGAGGTGCGTTTTAGAAACCTTTCCCGATCACACGGTGTACCATCTTCTGGGTTTCTCATGCATGTTTTCGATGTAGGAAGATGCCCTTGAACCTGGAGATTTGGGACCCATGGGATGGGTACCACGCCGTATTACTTTACAGGGTCTGCGTTAGCTCACCCAACCTCACCAAACCTCTCAGCCCCAAGAGTGTCCACCCTTATGTCTCAGTCAGCTGTGGGTCTAGATATGGTCAATCCAGGTGGCATCGCAGCCCCTGAACGAATTTTGTAAGAATTTCTCTCTCTTTCACTGTCTTTGGTTCACGGGTTTTTAAAAGTAATTGATTTTTATAATGGGGTTTAGCTGCTTTGCACTGCTGTGTTTATGCCGCTTTACACCCACTTGACTCACTTACAGAGAGATAGCAATACATAGGTTTTAAGATTCTTACTAGTCAAATATATTCTTGGGCGGTGAATAGGGGGTGTTGAGTCCAGTAAACTGAGCAAGGAGTAGGTCTTGTCTATTACATATTGGGTTTATGGAACGGTATCTGAGCTAATTTGAAACCGTTGTTTTATGCATCACCCCACCTCACCTTTCCCGTTTTGCAGCCATAGTGTTTTTTCTAAACATGCGACTCTGTTCTGTTTTGTAATTCAGTTCAAGGGTAGCGGTTTTTACATTCCCTCTATAAGTGATATCTTATGATAAGTGTCTTTTTCTGTGTGACTTATTTCACTTAGAATCGTCGTACCTAAATCCACTCATCATGCTGCTCCTAGCCTTATGACGTTGATTTCATGGCTGAGTGATATTCCATTGTACATAAGGACCACAACTTCTTTATCCATTCTTCTCTTTCCTGGGATATTTCAGGTGGAACGAAGTGGAGTTTCTTGTCAACACAGCAGCCCTAAACTTTGGGGTGCCTGTGTCTTGCTGATTTTTAGTTTTCCCAATTTATACGCCCATGAGTGGAAGTGCCCTTTGCTCTCTGAGCTGAGTTTTTTAGATGTTTCAGGACACACCGTACACTTCTCCAGAGTGGCTGCTGGCCATTTACAGCCCGCCCATCAGCGTAGCAAGGCTCCCATTTCTCCATGGCCTGTCCTGCATTTCTGGTTTTGACACTTTATTCAGCATGGCCCTTTTGACCGATGGGAAGCGAGACTTCTTTGTAGCGCTGATTTGCCTTTGCAGGTTGCTTGGTTGGCCAAAAAGGGCGTATGCGTTTTTTCCTGAATATATTCAGGAAAAAACGCATACGCCCTTTTTGGCCAAGGGCATCATTGTCGAGGTTTTGCCGCTTTTCCTGTGCTTTAAAGGCGATTCGAATCTACCTCCTGAAATCTGTTTCCTCAATTCTGCCTTGCTTTCAAATCCTCTTCGTTGCCTTCCCTCCATATATTTGTTGACGAGAGTTATCATTTCTAACTGTGCAGGTCTGTGAATTGCAGTGCCCCTGAGCTCCATTTCTCAACTCGCTTTCTTGGGAGCTGGCCGCAAAAGCGCAGGATTGCTTCATGCCCTATTCTGGCTCCGGGCGGCAGGCAGAGCCTGTGGTTAATTCTTCTTCCTGATGGGAAAATAGATTGACCTGTGCCTGTCCCAACACCTAGAGCTAGTCTCTCATTGGTTCCTCCTCTTCCCGTTCATCCTCAGGACAAATTGCAACCTGTACGGAACAGGAGGTTAAAGGTGCTGATTCTCCAAGGAGGGAGATTGCTAGTAAAGCGGCTGGAATGGCGAACCGGAGCACAAGGAGATGAGAAATGAGGTGCGTTTTAAAACCTTTCCCGATCACACGGTGTACCATCTTCTGGGTTTCTCATACATGTTTTCGATGTAGGAAGATGCCCTTGAACCTGGAGATTTGGGACCCATGGGATGGGTACCATGCCGTATTACTTTAAAGGGTCTGCGTTAGCTCACCCAACCTCACCAAACCTCTCGGCCCCAAGAGTGTCCACCCTTATGTCTCAGTCAGCTGTGGGTCTAGATATGGTCAATCCAGGTGGCATCGCAGCCCCTGAACGAATTTTGTAAGAATTTCTCTCTCTTTCACTGTCTTTGTTTCACGGGTTTTTAAAAGTAATTGATTTTTATAATGGGGGTAGCTGCTTTGCACTGCTGTGTTTATGCCACTTTACACCCACTTGACTCACTTACAGAGAGATAGCAATACATAGGTTTTAAGATTCTTACTAGTCAAATATATTCTTGGGCGGTGAATAGGGGGTGTTGAGTCCAGTAAACTGAGCAAGGAGTAGGTCTTGTCTATTACATATTGGGTTTATGGAACGGTATCTGAGCTAATTTGAAACCCTTGTTTTATGCATCACCCCACCTCACCTTTCCCGTTAAGCAGCCATAGTGTGTTTTCTAAACGTGCGACTCTGTTCTGTTTTGTAATTCAGTTCAAGGGTAGCGGTTTTTACATTCCCTCTATAAGTGATATCTTATGATAAGTGTCTTTTTCTGTGTGACTTATTTCACTTAGAATCGTCGTACCTAAATCCACTCATCATGCTGCTCCTAGCCTTATGACGTTGATTTCATGGCTGAGTGATATTCCAATGTACATAAGGACCATAACTTCTTTATCCATTCTTCTCTTTCCTGGGATGTTTCAGGTGTAACGAAGTGGAGGTTCTTGTCAACAGAGCAGCCCTAAACTTTGGGGTGCCTGTGTCTTGCTGATTTTTAGTTTTCCCAATTTATACGCCCATGAGTGGAAGTGCCCTATGCTCTCTAAGCTGAGTTTTTTAGATGTTTCAGGACACACCGTACACTTCTCCAGAGTGGCTGTTGGCCATTTACAGCCCGCCCATCAGCGTAGCAAGGCTCCCATTTCTCCATGGCCTGTCCTGCATTTCTGGTTTTGACACTTTATTCAGCATGGCCCTTTTGACCGATGGGAAGCGAGACTTCTTTGTAGCGCTGATTTGCCTTTCCAGGTTGCTTGGTTGGCCAAAAAGGGCGTATGCGTTTTTTCCTGAATATATTCAGGAAAAAACGCATACGCCCTTTTTGGCCAAGGGCATCATTGTCGAGGTTTTGCCGCTTTTCCTGTGCTTTAAAGGCGATTCGAATCTACCTCCTGAAATCTGTTTCCTGCAATTCTGCCTTGCTTTCAAATTCTCTTCGTTGCCTTCCCTCAATATATTTGTGGACGAGAGTTATCATTTCTAACTGTGCAGGTCTGTGAATTGCAGTGCCCCTGAGCTCCATTTCTCAACTCGCTTTCTTGGGAGCTGGCCGCAAAAGCGCAGGATTGCTTCAGGCCCTATTCTGGCTCCGGGCGGCAGGCTGAGCCTGTGGTTAATTCTTCTTCCTGATGGGAAAATAGATTGACCTGTCCCTGTCCCAACACCTAGAGCTAGTCTCTCATTGGTTCCTCCTCTTCCCGTTCATCCTCAGGACAAATTGCAACCTGTACGGAACAGGAGGTTAAAGGTGCTGATTCTCCAAGGAGGGAGATTGCTAGTAAAGCGGCTGGAATGGCGAACCGGAGCACAAGGAGATGAGAAATGAGGTGCGTTTTAAAACCTTTCCCGATCACACGGTGTACCATCTTCTGGGTTTCTCATACATGTTTTAGATGTAGGAAGATGCCCTTGAACCTGGAGATTTGGGACCCATGGGATGGGTACCACGCCGTATTACTTTAAAGGGTCTGCGTTAGCTCACCCAACCTCACCAAACCTCTCGGCCCCAAGAGTGTCCACCCTTATGTCTCAGTCAGCTGTGGGTCTAGATATGGTCAATCCAGGTGGCATCGCAGCCCCTGAACGAAGTTTGTAAGAATTTCTCTCTCTTTCACTGTCTTTGTTTCACGGGTTTTTAAAAGTAATTGATTTTTATAATGGGGTTTAGCTGCTTTGCACTGCTGTGTTTACGCCGCTTTACACCCACTTGACTCACTTACAGAGAGATAGCAATACATAGGTTTTAAGATTCTTACTAGTCAAATATATTCTTGGGCGGTGAATAGGGGGTGTTGAGTCCAGTAAACTGAGCAAGGAGTAGGTCTTGTCTATTACATATTGGGTTTATGGAACGGTATCTGAGCTAATTTGAAACCCTTGTTTTATGCATCACCCCACCTCACCTTTCCCGTTAAGCAGCCATAGTGTGTTTTCTAAACGTGCGACTCTGTTCTCTTTTGTAATTCAGTTCAAGGGTAGCGGTTTTTACATTCCCTCTATAAGTGATATCTTGTGATAAGTGTCTTTTTCTGTTTGACTTATTTCACTTAGAATCGTCGTACCTAAATCCACTCATCATGCTGCTCCTAGCCTTATGACGTTGATTTCATGGCTGAGTGATATTCCAATGTACATAAGGACCATAACTTCTTTATCCATTCTTCTCTTTCCTGGGATGTTTCAGGTGTAACGAAGTGGAGGTTCTTGTCAACAGAGCAGCCCTAAACTTTGGGGTGCCTGTGTCTTGCTGATTTTTAGTTTTCCCAATTTATACGCCCATGAGTGGAAGTGCCCTATGCTCTCTAAGCTGAGTTTTTTAGATGTTTCAGGACACACCGTACACTTCTCCAGAGTGGCTGTTGGCCATTTACAGCCCGCCCATCAGCGTAGCAAGGCTCCCATTTCTCCATGGCCTGTCCTGCATTTCTGGTTTTGACACTTTATTCAGCATGGCCCTTTTGACCGATGGGAAGCGAGACTTCTTTGTAGCGCTGATTTGCCTTTCCAGGTTGCTTGGTTGGCCAAAAAGGGCGTATGCGTTTTTTCCTGAATATATTCAGGAAAAAACGCATACGCCCTTTTTGGCCAAGGGCATCATTGTCGAGGTTTTGCCGCTTTTCCTGTGCTTTAAAGGCGATTCGAATCTACCTCCTGAAATCTGTTTCCTGCAATTCTGCCTTGCTTTCAAATTCTTTTCGTTGCCTTCCCTCAATATATTTGTGGACGAGAGTTATCATTTCTAACTGTGCAGGTCTGTGAATTGCAGTGCCCCTGAGCTCCATTTCTCAACTCGCTTTCTTGGGAGCTGGCCGCAAAAGCGCAGGATTGCTTCAGGCCCTCTTCTGGCTCCGGGCGGCAGGCTGAGCCTGTGGTTAATTCTTCTTCCTGATGGGAAAATAGAGTGACCTGTGCCTGTCCCAACACCTAGAGCTAGTCTCTCATTGGTTCCCCCTCTTCCCGTTCATCCTCAGGACAAATTGCAACCTGTACGGAACAGGAGGTTAAAGGTGCTGATTCTCCAAGGAGGGAGATTGCTAGTAAAGCGGCTGGAATGGCGAACCGGAGCACAAGGAGATGAGAAATGAGGTGCGTTTTAGAAACCTTTCCCGATCACACGGTGTACCATCTTCTGGGTTTCTCATGCATGTTTTCGATGTAGGAAGATGCCCTTGAACCTGGAGATTTGGGACCCATGGGATGGGTACCACGCCGTATTACTTTACAGGGTCTGCGTTAGCTCACCCAACCTCACCAAACCTCTCAGCCCCAAGAGTGTCCACCCTTATGTCTCAATCAGCTGTGGGTCTAGATATGGTCAATCCAGGTGGCATCGCAGCCCCTGAACGAATTTTGTAAGAATTTCTCTCTCTTTCACTGTCTTTGTTTCACGGGTTTTTAAAAGTAATTGATTTTTATAATGGGGTTTAGCTGCTTTGCACTGCTGTGTTTATGCCGCTTTACACCCACTTGACTCACTTACAGAGAGATAGCAATACATAGGTTTTAAGATTCTTACTAGTCAAATATATTCTTGGGCGGTGAATAGGGGGTGTTGAGTCCAGTAAACTGAGCAAGGAGTAGGTCTTGTCTATTACATATTGGGTTTATGGAACGGTATCTGAGCTAATTTGAAACCGTTGTTTTATGCATCACCCCACCTCACCTTTCCCGTTTTGCAGCCATAGTGTGTTTTCTAAACGTGCGACTCTGTTCTGTTTTGTAATTCAGTTCAAGGGTAGCGGTTTTTACATTCCCTCTATAAGTGATATCTTATGATAAGTGTCTTTTTCTGTGTGACTTATTTCACTTAGAATCGTCGTACCTAAATCCACTCATCATGCTGCTCCTAGCCTTATGACGTTGATTTCATGGCTGAGTGATATTCCATTGTACATAAGGACCACAACTTCTTTATCCATTCTTCTCTTTCCTGGGATATTTCAGGTGGAACGAAGTGGAGTTTCTTGTCAACACAGCAGCCCTAAACTTTGGGGTGCCTGTGTCTTGCTGATTTTTAGTTTTCCCAATTTATACGCCCATGAGTGGAAGTGCCCTTTGCTCTCTGAGCTGAGTTTTTTAGATGTTTCAGGACACACTGTACACTTCTCCAGAGTGGCTGCTGGCCATTTACAGCCCGCCCATCAGCGTAGCAAGGCTCCCATTTCTCCATGGCCTGTCCTGCATTTCTGGTTTTGACACTTTATTCAGCATGGCCCTTTTGACCGATGGGAAGTGAGACTTCTTTGTAGCGCTGATTTGCCTTTCCAGGTTGCTTGGTTGGCCAAAAAGGGCGTATGCGTTTTTTCCTGAATATATTCAGGAAAAAACGCATACGCCCTTTTTGGCCAAGGGCATCATTGTCGAGGTTTTGCCGCTTTTCCTGTGCTTTAAAGGCGATTCGAATCTACCTCCTGAAATCTGTTTCCTCAATTCTGCCTTGCTTTCAAATCCTCTTCGTTGCCTTCCCTCCATATATTTGTTGACGAGAGTTATCATTTCTAACTGTGCAGGTCTGTGAATTGCAGTGCCCCTGAGCTCCATTTCTCAACTCGCTTTCTTGGGAGCTGGCCGCAAAAGCGCAGGATTGCTTCATGCCCTATTCTGGCTCCGGGCGGCAGGCTGAGCCTGTGGTTAATTCTTCTTCCTGATGGGAAAATAGATTGACCTGTGCCTGTCCCAACACCTAGAGCTAGTCTCTCATTGGTTCCTCCTCTTCCCGTTCATCCTCAGGACAAATTGCAACCTGTACGGAACAGGAGGTTAAAGGTGCTGATTCTCCAAGGAGGGAGATTGCTAGTAAAGCGGCTGGAATGGCGAACCGGAGCACAAGGAGATGAGAAATGAGGTGCGTTTTAAAACCTTTCCCGATCACACGGTGTACCATCTTCTGGGTTTCTCATACATGTTTTCGATGTAGGAAGATGCCCTTGAACCTGGAGATTTGGGACCCATGGGATGGGTACCACGCCGTATTACTTTAAAGGGTCTGCGTTAGCTCACCCAACCTCACCAAACCTCTCGGCCCCAAGAGTGTCCACCCTTATGTCTCAGTCATCTGTGGGTCTAGATATGGTCAATCCAGGTGGCATCGCAGCCCCTGAACGAATTTTGTAAGAATTTCTCTCTCTTTCGCTGTCTTTGTTTCACGGGTTTTTAAAAGTAATTGATTTTTATAATGGGGTTTAGCTGCTTTGCACTGCTGTGTTTATGCCGCTTTACACCCACTTGACTCACTTACAGAGAGATAGCAATACATAGGTTTTAAGATTCTTACTAGTCAAATATATTCTTGGTCGGTGAATAGGGGGTGTTGAGTCCAGTAAACTGAGCAAGGAGTAGGTCTTGTCTATTACATATTGGGTTTATGGAACGGTATCTGAGCTAATTTGAAACCCTTGTTTTATGCATCACACCACCTCACCTTTCCCGTTAAGCAGCCATAGTGTGTTTTCTAAACGTGCGACTCTGTTCTGTTTTGTAATTCAGTTCAAGGGTAGCGGTTTTTACATTCCCTCTATAAGTGATATCTTATGATAAGTGTCTTTTTCTGTGTGACTTATTTCACTTAGAATCGTCGTACCTAAATCCACTCATCATGCTGCTCCTAGCCTTATGACGTTGATTTCATGGCTGAGTGATATTCCAATGTACATAAGGACCATAACTTCTTTATCCATTCTTCTCTTTCCTGGGATGTTTCAGGTGTAACGAAGTGGAGGTTCTTGTCAACAGAGCAGCCCTAAACTTTGGGGTGCCTGTGTCTTGCTGATTTTTAGTTTTCCCAATTTATACGCCCATGAGTGGAAGTGCCCTATGCTCTCTAAGCTGAGTTTTTTAGATGTTTCAGGACACACCGTACACTTCTCCAGAGTGGCTGTTGGCCATTTACAGCCCGCCCATCAGCGTAGCAAGGCTCCCATTTCTCCATGGCCTGTCCTGCATTTCTGGTTTTGACACTTTATTCAGCATGGCCCTTTTGACCGATGGGAAGCGAGACTTCTTTGTAGCGCTGATTTGCCTTTCCAGGTTGCTTGGTTGGCCAAAAAGGGCGTATGCGTTTTTTTCTGAATATATTCAGGAAAAAACGCATACGCCCTTTTTGGCCAAGGGCATCATTGTCGAGGTTTTGCCGCTTTTCCTGTGCTTTAAAGGCGATTCGAATCTACCTCCTGAAATCTGTTTCCTGCAATTCTGCCTTGCTTTCAAATTCTCTTCGTTGCCTTCCCTCAATATATTTGTGGACGAGAGTTATCATTTCTAACTGTGCAGGTCTGTGAATTGCAGTGCCCCTGAGCTCCATTTCTCAACTCGCTTTCTTGGGAGCTGGCCGCAAAAGCGCAGGATTGCTTCAGGCCCTCTTCTGGCTCCGGGCGGCAGGCTGAGCCTGTGGTTAATTCTTCTTCCTGATGGGAAAATAGAGTGACCTGTGCCTGTCCCAACACCTAGAGCTAGTCTCTCATTGGTTCCCCCTCTTCCCGTTCATCCTCAGGACAAATTGCAACCTGTACGGAACAGGAGGTTAAAGGTGCTGATTCTCCAAGGAGGGAGATTGCTAGTAAAGCGGCTGGAATGGCGAACCGGAGCACAAGGAGATGAGAAATGAGGTGCGTTTTAGAAACCTTTCCCGATCACACGGTGTACCATCTTCTGGGTTTCTCATGCATGTTTTCGATGTAGGAAGATGCCCTTGAACCTGGAGATTTGGGACCCATGGGATGGGTACCACGCCGTATTACTTTACAGGGTCTGCGTTAGCTCACCCAACCTCACCAAACCTCTCAGCCCCAAGAGTGTCCACCCTTATGTCTCAATCAGCTGTGGGTCTAGATATGGTCAATCCAGGTGGCATCGCAGCCCCTGAACGAATTTTGTAAGAATTTCTCTCTCTTTCACTGTCTTTGTTTCACGGGTTTTTAAAAGTAATTGATTTTTATAATGGGGTTTAGCTGCTTTGCACTGCTGTGTTTATGCCGCTTTACACCCACTTGACTCACTTACAGAGAGATAGCAATACATAGGTTTTAAGATTCTTACTAGTCAAATATATTCTTGGTCGGTGAATAGGGGGTGTTGAGTCCAGTAAACTGAGCAAGGAGTAGGTCTTGTCTATTACATATTGGGTTTATGGAACGGTATCTGAGCTAATTTGAAACCGTTGTTTTATGCATCACCCCACCTCACCTTTCCCGTTTTGCAGCCATAGTGTGTTTTCTAAACGTGTGACTCTGTTCTGTTTTGTAATTCAGTTCAAGGGTAGCGGTTTTTACATTCCCTCTATAAGTGATATCTTATTATAAGTGTCTTTTTCTGTGTGACTTATTTCACTTAGAATCGTCGTACCTAAATCCACTCATCATGCTGCTCCTAGCCTTATGACGTTGATTTCATGGCTGAGTGATATTCCATTGTACATAAGGACCACAGCTTCTTTATCCATTCTTACCTTTCCTGGGATGTTTCAGGTGTAACGAAGTGGAGGTTCTTGTCAACAGAGCAGCCCTAAACTTTGGGGTGCCTGTGTCTTGCTGATTTTTAGTTTTCCCAATTTATACGCCCATGAGTGGAAGTGCCCTATGCTCTCTAAGCTGAGTTTTTTAGATGTTTCAGGACACACCGTACACTTCTCCAGAGTGGCTGTTGGCCATTTACAGCCCGCCCATCAGCGTAGCAAGGCTCCCATTTCTCCATGGCCTGTCCTGCATTTCTGGTTTTGACACTTTATTCAGCATGGCCCTTTTGACCGATGGGAAGCGAGACTTCTTTGTAGCGCTGATTTGCCTTTCCAGTTTGCTTGGTTGGCCAAAAAGGGCGTATGCGTTTTTTCCTGAATATATTCAGGAAAAAACGCATACGCCCTTTTTGGCCAAGGGCATCATTGTCGAGGTTTTGCCGCTTTTCCTGTGCTTTAAAGGCGATTCGAATCTACCTCCTGAAATCTGTTTCCTGCAATTCTGCCTTGCTTTCAAATTCTCTTCGTTGCCTTCCCTCAATATATTTGTGGACGAGAGTTATCATTTCTAACTGTGCAGGTCTGTGAATTGCAGTGCCCCTGAGCTCCATTTCTCAACTCGCTTTCTTGGGAGCTGGCCGCAAAAGCGCAGGATTGCTTCAGGCCCTCTTCTGGCTCCGGGCGGCAGGCTGAGCCTGTGGTTAATTCTTCTTCCTGATGGGAAAATAGAGTGACCTGTGCCTGTCCCAACACCTAGAGCTAGTCTCTCATTGGTTCCCCCTCTTCCCGTTCATCCTCAGGACAAATTGCAACCTGTACGGAACAGGAGGTTAAAGGTGCTGATTCTCCAAGGAGGGAGATTGCTAGTAAAGCGGCTGGAATGGCGAACCGGAGCACAAGGAGATGAGAAATGAGGTGCGTTTTAGAAACCTTTCCCGATCACACGGTGTACCATCTTCTGGGTTTCTCATGCATGTTTTCGATGTAGGAAGATGCCCTTGAACCTGGAGATTTGGGACCCATGGGATGGGTACCACGCCGTATTACTTTACAGGGTCTGCATTAACTCAACCAACCTCACCAAACCTCTCAGCCCCAAGAGTGTCCACCCTTATGTCTCAATCAGCTGTGGGTCTAGATATGGTCAATCCAGGTGGCATCGCAGCCCCTGAACGAATTTTGTAAGAATTTCTCTCTCTTTCACTGTCTTTGGTTCATGGGTTTTTAAAAGTAATTGATTTTTATAATGGGGTTTAGCTGCTTTGCACTGCTGTGTTTATGCCGCTTTACACCCACTTGACTCACTTACAGAGAGATAGCAATACATAGGTTTTAAGATTCTTACTAGTCAAATATATTCTTGGGCGGTGAATAGGGGGTGTTGAGTCCAGTAAACTGAGCAAGGAGTAGGTCTTGTCTATTACATATTGAGTTTATGGAACGGTATCTGAGCTAATTTGAAACCCGTGTTTTATGCATCACCCCACCTCACCTTTCCCGTTAAGCAGCCATAGTGTGTTTTCTAAACGTGCGACTCTGTTCTGTTTTGTAATTCAGTTCAAGGGTAGCGGTTTTTACATTCCCTCTATAAGTGATATCTTATGATAAGTGTCTTTTTCTGTGTGACTTATTTCACTTAGAATCGTCGTACCTAAATCCACTCATCATGCTGCTCCTAGCCTTATGACGTTGATTTCATGGCTGAGTGATATTCCATTGTACATAAGGACCACAACTTCTTTATCCATTCTTCTCTTTCCTGGGATATTTCAGGTGTAACGAAGTGGAGGTTCTTGTCAACAGAGCAGCCCTAAACTTTGGGGGCCTGTGTCTTGCTGATTTTTAGTTTTCCCAATTTATACGCCCATGAGTGGAAGTGCCCTATGCTCTCTAAGCTGAGTTTTTTAGATGTTTCAGGACACACCGTACACTTCTCCAGAGTGGCTGTTGGCCATTTACAGCCCGCCCATCAGCGTAGCAAGGCTCCCATTTCTCCATGGCCTGTCCTGCATTTCTGGTTTTGACACTTTATTCAGCATGGCCCTTTTGACCGATGGGAAGCGAGACTTCTTTGTAGCGCTGATTTGCCTTTCCAGGTTGCTTGGTTGGCCAAAAAGGGCGTATGCGTTTTTTCCTGAATATATTCAGGAAAAAACGCATACGCCCTTTTTGGCCAAGGGCATCATTGTCGAGGTTTTGCCGCTTTTCCTGTGCTTTAAAGGCGATTCGAATCTACCTCCTGAAATCTGTTTCCTGCAATTCTGCCTTGCTTTCAAATTCTCTTCGTTGCCTTCCCTCAATATATTTGTGGACGAGAGTTATCATTTCTAACTGTGCAGGTCTGTGAATTGCAGTGCCCCTGAGCTCCATTTCTCAACTCGCTTTCTTGGGAGCTGGCCGCAAAAGCGCAGGATTGCTTCAGGCCCTCTTCTGGCTCCGGGCGGCAGGCTGAGCCTGTGGTTAATTCTTCTTCCTGATGGGAAAATAGAGTGACCTGTGCCTGTCCCAACACCTAGAGCTAGTCTCTCATTGGTTCCCCCTCTTCCCGTTCATCCTCAGGACAAATTGCAACCTGTACGGAACAGGAGGTTAAAGGTGCTGATTCTCCAAGGAGGGAGATTGCTAGTAAAGCGGCTGGAATGGCGAACCGGAGCACAAGGAGATGAGAAATGAGGTGCGTTTTAGAAACCTTTCCCGATCACACGGTGTACCATATTCTGGGTTTCTCATGCATGTTTTCGATGTAGGAAGATGCCCTTGAACCTGGAGATTTGGGACCCTAGGGATGGGTACCACGCCGTATTACTTTACAGGGTCTGCGTTAGCTCACCCAACCTCACCAAACCTCTCAGCCCCAAGAGTGTCCACTCTTATGTCTCAATCAGCTGTGGGTCTAGATATGGTCAATCCAGGTGGCATCGCAGCCCCTGAACGAATTTTGTAAGAATTTCTCTCTCTTTCACTGTCTTTGGTTCACGGGTTTTTAAAAGTAATTGATTTTTAGAATGGGGTTTAGCTGCTTTGCACTGCTGTGTTTATGCCGCTTTACACCCACTTGACTCACTTACAGAGAGATAGCAATACATAGGTTTTAAGATTCTTACTAGTCAAATATATTCTTGGGCGGTGAATAGGGGGTGTTGAGTCCAGTAAACTGAGAAAGGAGTAGGTCTTGTCTATTACATATTGGGTTTATGGAACGGTATCTGAGCTAATTTGAAACCCTTGTTTTATGCATCACCCCACCTCACCTTTCCCGTTAAGCAGCCATAGTGTGTTTTCTAAACGTGCGACTCTGTTCTGTTTTGTAATTCAGTTCAAGGGTAGCGGTTTTTACATTCCCTCTATAAGTGATATCTTATGGTAAGTGTCTTTTTCTGTGTGACTTATTTCACTTAGAATCGTCGTACCTAAATCCACTCATCATGCTGCTCCTAGCCTTATGACGTTGATTTCATGGCTGAGTGATATTCCATTGTACATAAGGACCACAACTGCTTTATCCATTCTTCTCTTTCCTGGGATGTTTCAGGTGTAACGAAGTGGAGGTTCTTGTCAACAGAGCAGCCCTAAACGTTGGGGTGCCTGTGTCTTGCTGATTTTTAGTTTTCCCAATTTATTCGCCCATGAGTGGAAGTGCCCTATGCTCTCTAAGCTGAGTTTTTTAGATGTTTCAGCACACACCGTACACTTCTCCAGAGTGGCTGTTGGCCATTTACAGCCCGCCCATCAGCGTAGCAAGGCTCCCATTTCTCCATGGCCTGTCCTGCATTTCTGGTTTTGACACTTTATTCAGCATGGCCCTTTTGACCGATGGGAAGCGAGACTTCTTTGTAGCGCTGATTTGCCTTTCCAGGTTGCTTGGTTGGCCAAAAAGGGCGTATGCGTTTTTTCCTGAATATATTCAGGAAAAAACGCATACGCCCTTTTTGGCCAAGGGCATCATTGTCGAGGTTTTGCCGCTTTTCCTGTGCTTTAAAGGCGATTCGAATCTACCTCCTGAAATCTGTTTCCTGCAATTCTGCCTTGCTTTCAAATTCTCTTCGTTGCCTTCCCTCAATATATTTGTGGACGAGAGTTATCATTTCTAACTGTGCAGGTCTGTGAATTGCAGTGCCCCTGCGCTCCATTTCTCAACTCGCTTTCTTGGGAGCTGGCCGCAAAAGCGCAGGATTGCTTCAGGCCCTATTCTGGCTCGGGGCGGCAGGCTGAGCCTGTGGTTAATTCTTCTTCCTGATGGGAAAATAGAGTGACCTGTGCCTGTCCCAACACCTAGAGCTAGTCTCTCATTGGTTCCCCCTCTTCCCGTTCATCCTCAGGACAAATTGCAACCTGTACGGAACAGGAGGTTAAAGGTGCTGATTCTCCAAGCAGGGAGATTGCTAGTAAAGCGGCTGGAATGGCGAACCGGAGCACAAGGAGATGAGAAATGAGGTGCGTTTTAGAAACCTTTCCCGATCACACGGTGTACCATCTTCTGGGTTTCTCATGCATGTTTTCGATGTAGGAAGATGCCCTTGAACCTGGAGATTTGGGACCCATGGGATGGGTACCACGCCGTATTACTTTACAGGGTCTGCGTTAGCTCACCCAACCTCACCAAACCTCTCAGCCCCAAGAGTGTCCACCCTTATGTCTCAATCAGCTGTGGGTCTAGATATGGTCAATCCAGGTGGCATCGCAGCCCCTGAACGAATTTTGTAAGAATTTCTCTCTCTTTCACTGTCTTTGTTTCACGGGTTTTTAAAAGTAATTGATTTTTATAATGGGGTTTAGCTGCTTTGCACTGCTGTGTTTATGCCGCTTTACACCCACTTGACTCACTTACAGAGAGATAGCAATACATAGGTTTTAAGATTCTTACTAGTCAAATATATTCTTGGTCGGTGAATAGGGGGTGTTGAGTCCAGTAAACTGAGCAAGGAGTAGGTCTTGTCTATTACATATTGGGTTTATGGAACGGTATCTGAGCTAATTTGAAACCGTTGTTTTATGCATCACCCCACCTCACCTTTCCCGTTTTGCAGCCATAGTGTGTTTTCTAAACGTGCGACTCTGTTCTGTTTTGTAATTCAGTTCAAGGGTAGCGGTTTTTACATTCCCTCTATAAGTGATATCTTATTATAAGTGTCTTTTTCTGTGTGACTTATTTCACTTAGAATCGTCGTACCTAAATCCACTCATCATGCTGCTCCTAGCCTTATGACGTTGATTTCATGGCTGAGTGATATTCCATTGTACATAAGGACCACAACTTCTTTATCCATTCTTCTCTTTTCTGGGATGTTTCAGGTGTAACGAAGTGGAGGTTCTTGTCAACAGAGCAGCCCTAAACTTTGGGGTGCCTGTGTCTTGCTGATTTTTAGTTTTCCCAATTTATACGCCCATGAGTGGAAGTGCCCTATGCTCTCTAAGCTGAGTTTTTTAGATGTTTCAGGACACACCGTACACTTCTCCAGAGTGGCTGTTGGCCATTTACAGTCCGCCCATCAGCGTAGCAAGGCTCCCATTTCTCCATGGCCTGTCCTGCATTTCTGGTTTTGACCCTTTATTCAGCACGGCCCTTTTGACCGATGGGAAGCGAGACTTCTTTGTAGCGCTGATTTGCCTTTCCAGGTTGCTTGGTTGGCCAAAAAGGGCGTATGCGTTTTTTCCTGAATATATTCAGGAAAAAACGCATACGCCCTTTTTGGCCAAGGGCATCATTGTCGAGGTTTTGCCGCTTTTCCTGTGCTTTAAAGGCGATTCGAATCTACCTCCTGAAATCTGTTTCCTGCAATTCTGCCTTGCTTTCAAATTCTCTTCGTAGCCTTCCCTCAATATATTTGTGGACGAGAGTTATCATTTCTAACTGTGCAGGTCTGTGAATTGCAGTGCCCCTGAGCTCCATTTCTCAACTCGCTTTCTTGGGAGCTGGCCGCAAAAGCGCAGGATTGCTTCAGACCCTCTTCTGGCTCCGGGCGGCAGGCTGAGCCTGTGGTTAATTCTTCTTCCTGATGGGAAAATAGAGTGACCTGTGCCTGTCCCAACACCTAGAGCTAGTCTCTCATTGGTTCCCCCTCTTCCCGTTCATCCTCAGGACAAATTGCAACCTGTACGGATCAGGAGGTTAAAGGTGCTGATTCTCCAAGGAGGGAGATTGCTAGTAAAGCGGCTGGAATGGCGAACCGGAGCACAAGGAGATGAGAAATGAGGTGCGTTTTAAAACATTTCCCGATCACACGGTGTACCATCTTCTGGGTTTCTCATACATGTTTTCGATGTAGGAAGATGCCCTTGAACCTGGAGATTTGGGACCCATGGGATGGGTACCACGCCGTATTACTTTAAAGGGTCTGCGTTAGCTCACCCAACCTCACCAAACCTCTCGGCCCCAAGAGTGTCCACCCTTATGTCTCAGTCAGCTGTGGGTCTAGATATGGTCAATCCAGGTGGCATCGCAGCCCCTGAACGAATTTTGTAAGAATTTCTCTCTCTTTCACTGTCTTTGGTTCATGGGTTTTTAAAAGTAATTGATTTTTATAATGGGGTTTAGCTGCTTTGCACTGCTGTGTTTATGCCGCTTTACACCCACTTGACTCACTTACAGAGAGATAGCAATACATAGGTTTTAAGATTCTTACTAGTCAAATATATTCTTGGGCGGTGAATAGGGGGTGTTGAGTCCAGTAAACTGAGCAAGGAGTAGGTCTTGTCTATTACATATTGGGTTTATGGAACGGTATCTGAGCTAATTTGAAACCCTTGTTTTATGCATCACCCCACCTCACCTTTCCCGTTAAGCAGCCATAGTGTGTTTTCTAAATGTGCAACTCTGTTCTGTTTTGTAATTCAGTTCAAGGGTAGCGGTTTTTACATTCCCTCTGTAAGTGATATCTTATGATAAGTGTCTTTTTCTGTGTGACTTATTTCACTTAGAATCGTCGTACCTAAATCCACTCATCATGCTGCTCCTAGCCTTATGACGTTGATTTCATGGCTGAGTGATATTCCATTGTACATAAGGACCACAACTTCTTTATCCATTCTTCTCTTTCCTGGGATGTTTCAGGTGTAACGAAGTGGAGGTTCTTGTCAACAGAGCAGCCCTAAACTTTGGGGTGCCTGTGTCTTGCTGATTTTTAGTTTTCCCAATTTATACGCCCATGAGTGGAAGTGCCCTATGCTCTCTAAGCTGAGTTTTTTCGATGTTTCAGGACACACCGTACACTTCTCCAGAGTGGCTGTTGGCAATTTACAGCCCGCCCATCAGCGTAGCAAGGCTCCCATTTCTCCATGGCCTGTCCTGCATTTCTGGTTTTGACACTTTATTCAGCATGGCCCTTTTGACCGATGGGAAGCGAGACTTCTTTGTAGCGCTGATTTGCCTTTGCAGGTTGCTTGGTTGGCCAAAAAGGGCGTATGCGTTTTTTCCTGAATATATTCAGGAAAAAACGCATACGCCCTTTTTGGCCAAGGGCATCATTATCGAGGTTTTGCCGCTTTTCCTGTGCTTTAAAGGCGATTCGAATCTACCTCCTGAAATCTGTTTCCTGCAATTCTGCCTTGCTTTCAAATTCTCTTCGTTGCCTTTCCTCAATATATTTGTGGACGAGAGTTATCATTTCTAACTGTGCAGGTCTGTGAATTGCAGTGCCCTTGCGCTCCATTTCTCAACTCGCTTTCTTGGGAGCTGGCCGCAAAAGCGCAGGATTGCTTCAGGCCCTATTCTGGCTCGGGGCGGCAGGCTGAGCCTGTGGTTAATTCTTCTTCCTGATGGGAAAATAGAGTGACCTGTGCCTGTCCCAACACCTAGAGCGAGTCTCTCATTGGTTTCCCCTCTTCCCGTTCATCCTCAGGACAAATTGCAACCTGTACGGAACAGGAGGTTAAAGGTGCTGATTCTCCAAGGAGGGAGATTGCTAGTAAAGCGGCTGGAATGGCGAACCGGAGCACAAGGAGATGAGAAATGAGGTGCGTTTTAGAAACCTTTCCCGATCACACGGTGTACCATCTTTTGGGTTTCTCATGCATGTTTTCGATGTAGGAAGATGCCCTTGAACCTGGAGATTTGGGACCCATGGGATGGGTACCACGCCGTATTACTTTACAGGGTCTGCGTTAGCTCACCCAACCTCACCAAACCTCTCAGCCCCAAGAGTGTCCACCCTTATGGCTCAGTCAGCTGTGGGTCTAGATATGGTCAATCCAGGTGGCATCGCAGCCCCTGAACGAATTTTGTAAGAATTTCTCTCTCTTTCACTGTCTTTGTTTCACGGGTCTTTAAAAGTAATTGATATTTATAATGGGGTTTAGCTGCTTTGCACTGCTGTGTTTATGCCGCTTTACACACACTTGACTCACTTACAGAGAGATATCAATACATAGGTTTTAAGATTCTTACTAGTCAGATATATTCTTGGGCGGTGAATAGGGGGTGTTGAGTCCAGTTCACTGAGCAAGGAGTAGGTCTTGTCTATTACATATTGGGTTTATGGAACGGTATCTGAGCTAATTTGAAACCCTTGTTTTATGCATCACCCCACCTCACCTTTCCCGTTAAGCAGCCATAGTGTGTTTTCTAAACGTGCGACTCTGTTCTGTTTTGTAATTCAGTTCAAGGGTAGCGGTTTTTACATTCCCTCTATAAATGATATCTTATGATAAGTGTCTTTTTCTGTGTGACTTATTTCACTTAGAATCGTCGTACCTAAATCCACTCATCATGCTGCTCCTAGCCTTATGACGTTGATTTCATGGCTGAGTGATATTCCATTGTACATAAGGACCACAACTTCTTTATCCATTCTTCTCTTTCCTGGGATGTTTAAGGTGTAACGAAGTGGAGTTTCTTGTCAACAGAGCAGCCCTAAACTTTGGGGTGCCTGTGTCTTGCTGATTTTTAGTTTTCCCAATTTATACGCCCATGAGTGGAAGTGCCCTATGCTCTCTAAGCTGAGTTTTTAGATGTTTCAGGACACACCGTACACTTCTCCAGAGTGGCTGTTGGTAATTTACAGCCCGCCCATCAGCGTAGCAAGGCTCCCATTTCTCCATGGCCTGTCCTGCATTTCTGGTTTTGACACTTTATTCAGCATGGCCCTTTTGACCGATGGGAAGCGAGACTTCTTTGTAGCGCTGATTTGCCTTTCCAGGTTGCTTGGTTGGCCAAAAAGGGCGTATGCGTTTTTTCCTGAATATATTCAGGAAAAAACGCATACGCCCTTTTTGGCCAAGGGCATCATTGTCGAGGTTTTGCCGCTTTTCCTGTGCTTTAAAGGCGATTCGAATCTACCTCCTGAAATCTGTTTCCTGCAATTCTGCCTTGCTTTCAAATTCTCTTCGTTGCCTTCCCTCAATATATTTGTGGACGAGAGTTATCATTTCTAACTGTGCAGGTCTGTGAATTGCAGTGCCCCTGAGCTCCATTTCTCAACTCGCTTTCTTGGGAGCTGGCCGCAAAAGCGCAGGATTGCTTCAGGCCCTCTTCTGGCTCGGGGCGGCAGGCTGAGCCTGTGGTTAATTCTTCTTCCTGATGGGAAAATAGAGTGACCTGTGCCTGTCCCAACGCCTAGAGCGAGTCTCTCATTGGTTCCCCCTCTTCCCGTTCATCCTCAGGACAAATTGCAACCTGTACGGAACAGGAGGTTAAAGGTGCTGATTCTCCAAGGAGGGAGATTGCTAGTAAAGCGGCTGGAATGGCGAACTGGAGCACAAGGAGATGAGAAATGAGGTGCGTTTTAGAAACCTTTCCCGATCACACGGTGTACCATCTTCTGGGTTTCTCATGCATGTTTTCGATGTAGGAATATGCCCTTGAACCTGGAGATTTGGGGATTTGGGACCCATGGGATGGGTACCACGCCGTAATACTTTAAAGGGTCTGCGTTAGCTCACCCAACCTCACCAAACCTCTCAGCCCCAAGAGTGTCCACCCTTATGGCTCAGTCAGCTGTGGGTCTAGATATGGTCAATCCAGGTGGCATCGCAGCCCCTGAACGAATTTTGTAAGAATTTCTCTCTCTTTCACTGTCTTTGTTTCACGGGTTTTTAAAAGTAATTGATTTTTATAATGGGGTTTAGCTGCTTTGCACTGCTGTGTTTATGCCGCTTTACACCTACTTGACTCACTTACAGTGAGATATCAATACATAGGTTTTAAGATTCTTACTAGTCAAATATATTCTTGAGCGGTGAATAGGGGGTGTTGAGTCCAGTTCACTGAGCAAGGAGTAGGTCTTGTCTATTACATATTGGGTTTATGGAACGGTAGCTGAGCTAAATTGAAACCCTTGTTTTATGCATCACCCCACCTCACCTTTCCCGTTAAGCAGCCATAGTGTGTTTTCTAAACGTGCGACTCTGTTCTGTTTTGTAATTCAGTTTAAGGGTAGCGGTTTTTACATTCCCTCTATAAGTGATATCTTATGATAAGTGTCTTTTTCTGTGTGACTTATTTCACTTAGAATCGTCGTACCTAAATCCACTCATCATGCTGCTCCTAGCCTTATGACGTTGATTTCATGGCTGAGTGATATTCCATTGTACATAAGGACCACAACTTCTTTATCCATTCTTCTCTTTCCTGGGATGTTTAAGGTGTAACGAAGTGGAGTTTCTTGTCAACAGAGCAGCCCTAAACTTTGGGGTGCCTGTGTCTTGCTGATTTTTAGTTTTCCCAATTTATACGCCCATGAGTGGAAGTGCCCTATGTTCTCTAAGCTGAGTTTTTTAGATGTTTCAGGACACACCGTACACTTCTCCAGAGTGGCTGTTGGTAATTTACAGCCCGCCCATCAGCGTAGCAAGGCTCCCATTTCTCCATGGCCTGTCCTGCATTTCTGGTTTTGACACTTTATTCAGCATGGCCCTTTGGACCGATGGGAAGCGAGACTTCTTTGTAGCGCTGATTTGCCTTTCCAGGTTGCTTGGTTGGCCAAAAAGGGCGTATGCGTTTTTTCCTGAATATATTCAGGAAAAAACGCATACGCCCTTTTTGGCCAAGGGCATCATTGTCGAGGTTTTTCCGCTTTTCCTGTGCTTTAAAGGCGATTCGAATCTACCTCCTGAAATCTGTTTCCTGCAATTCTGCCTTGCTTTCAAATTCTCTTCGTTGCCTTCCCTCAATATATTTGTGGACGAGAGTTATCATTTCTAACTGTGCAGGTCTGTGAATTGCAGTGCCCCTGCGCTCCATTTCTCAACTCGCTTTCTTGGGAGCTGGCCGCAAAAGCGCAGGATTGCTTCAGGCCCTGTTCTGGCTCGGGGCGGCAGGCTGAGCCTGTGGTTAATTCTTCTTCCTGATGGGAAAATAGAGTGACCTGTGCCTGTCCCAACACCTAGAGCGAGTCTCTCATTGGTTCCCCCTCTTCCCGTTCATCCTCAGGACAAATTGCAACCTGTACGGAACAGGAGGTTAAAGGTGCTGATTCTCCAAGGAGGGAGATTGCTAGTAAAGCGGCTGGAATGGCGAACTGGAGCACAAGGAGATGAGAAATGAGGTGCGTTTTAGAAACCTTTCCCGATCACACGGTGTACCATCTTCTGGGTTTCTCATGCATGTTTTCGATGTAGGAATATGCCCTTGAACCTGGAGATTTGGGGATTTGGGACCCATGGGATGGGTACCACGCCGTAATACTTTAAAGGGTCTGCGTTAGCTCACCCAACCTCACCAAACCTCTCAGCCCCAAGAGTGTCCACCCTTATGGCTCAGTCAGCTGTGGGTCTAGATATGGTCAATCCAGGTGGCATCGCAGCCCCTGAACGAATTTTGTAAGAATTTCTCTCTCTTTCACTGTCTTTGTTTCACGGGTTTTTAAAAGTAATTGATTTTTATAATGGGGTTTAGCTGCTTTGCACTGCTGTGTTTATGCCGCTTTACACCTACTTGACTCACTTACAGTGAGATATCAATACATAGGTTTTAAGATTCTTACTAGTCAAATATATTCTTGAGCGGTGAATAGGGGGTGTTGAGTCCAGTTCACTGAGCAAGGAGTAGGTCTTGTCTATTACATATTGGGTTTATGGAACGGTAGCTGAGCTAAATTGAAACCCTTGTTTTATGCATCACCCCACCTCACCTTTCCGTTAAGCAGCCATAGTGTGTTTTCTAAACGTGCGACTCTGTTCTCTTTTGTAATTCAGTTCAAGGGTAGCGGTTTTTACATTCCCTCTATAAGTGATATCTTATGATAAGTGTCTTTTTCTGTGTGACTTATTTCACTTAGAATCGTCGTACCTAAATCCACTCATCATGATGCTCCTAGCCTTATGACGTTGATTTCATGGCTGAGTGATATTCCATTGTACATAAGGACCACAACTTCTTTATCCATTCTTCTCTTTCCTGGGATGTTTCAGGTGTAACGAAGTGGAGGTTCTTGTCAACAGAGCAGCCCTAAACTTTGGGGTGCCTGTGTCTTGCTGATTTTTAGTTTTCCCAATTTATACGCCCATGAGTGGAAGTGCCCTATGTTCTCTAAGCTGAGTTTTTTAGATGTTTCAGGACACACCGTACACTTCTCCAGAGTGGCTGTTGGTAATTTACAGCCCGCCCATCAGCGTAGCAAGGCTCCCATTTCTCCATGGCCTGTCCTGCATTTCTGGTTTTGACACTTTATTCAGCATGGCCCTTTGGACCGATGGGAAGCGAGACTTCTTTGTAGCGCTGATTTGCCTTTCCAGGTTGCTTGGTTGGCCAAAAAGGGCGTATGCGTTTTTTCCTGAATATATTCAGGAAAAAACGCATACGCCCTTTTTGGCCAAGGGCATCATTGTCGAGGTTTTGCCGCTTTTCCTCTGCTTTAAAGGCGATTCGAATCTACCTCCTGAAATCTGTTTCCTGCAATTCTGCCTTGCTTTCAAATTCTCTTCGTTGCCTTCCTTCAATATATTTGTGGACGAGAGTTATCATTTCTACCTCTGCAGGTTTGTGAATTGCAGTGCCCCTGAGCTCCATTTCTCAACTCGCTTTCTTGGGAGCTGGCCGCAAAAGCGCAGGATTGCTTCAGGCCCTCTTCTGGCTCCGGGCGGCAGGCTGAGCCTGTGGTTAATTCTTCTTCCTGATGGGAAAATAGAGTGACCTGTGCCTGTCCCAACACCTAGAGCTAGTCTCTCATTGGTTCCCCCTCTTCCCGTTCATCCTCAGGACAAATTGCAACCTGTACGGAACAGGAGGTTAAAGGTGCTGATTCTCCAAGGAGGGAGATTGCTAGTAAAGCGGCTGGAATGGCAAACTGGAGCACAAGGAGATGAGAAATGAGGTGCGTTTTAGAAACCTTTCCCGATCACACGGTGTACCATCTTCTGAGTTTCTCATGCATGTTTTCGATGTAGGAATATGCCCTTGAACCTGGAGATTTGGGGATTTGGGACCCATGGGATGGGTACCACGCCGTAATACTTTAAAGGGTCTGCGTTAGCTCACCCAACCTCACCAAACCTCTCAGCCCCAAGAGTGTCCACCCTTATGGCTCAGTCAGCTGTGGGTCTAGATATGGTCAATCCAGGTGGCATCGCAGCCCCTGAACGAATTTTGTAAGAATTTCTCTCTCTTTCACTGTCTTTGTTTCACGGGTTTTTAAAAGTAATTGATTTTTATAATGGGGTTTAGCTGCTTTGCACTGCTGTGTTTATGCCGCTTTACACCTACTTGACTCACTTACAGAGAGATAGCAATACATAGGTTTTAAGATTCTTACTAGTCAAATATATTATTGAGCGGTGAATAGGGGGTGTTGAGTCCAGTTCACTGAGCAAGGAGTAGGTCTTGTCTATTACATATTGGGTTTATGGAACGGTAGCTGAGCTAAATTGAAACCCTTGTTTTATGCATCACCCCACCTCACCTTTCCCGTTAAGCAGCCATAGTGTGTTTTCTAAACGTGCGACTCTGTTCTGTTTTGTAATTCAGTTCAAGGGTAGCGGTTTTTACATTCCCTCTATAAGTGATATCTTATGATAAGTGTCTTTTTCTGTGTGACCTATTTCACTTAGAATCGTCGTACCTATATCCACTCATCATGCTGCTCCTAGCCTTATGACGTTGATTTCATGGCTGAGTGATATTCCATTGTACATAAGGACCACAACTTCTTTATCCATTCTTCTCTTTCCTGGGATGTTTCAGGTGTAACGAAGTGGAGGTTCTTGTCAACAGAGCAGCCCTAAACTTTGGGGTGCCTGTGTCTTGCTGATTTTTAGTTTTCCCAATTTATACGCCCATGAGTGGAAGTGCCCTATGCTCTCTAAGCTGAGTTTTTTCGATGTTTCAGGACACACCGTACACTTCTCCAGAGTGGCTGTTGGCAATTTACAGCCCGCCCATCAGCGTAGCAAGGCTCCCATTTCTCCATGGCCTGTCCTGCATTTCTGGTTTTGACACTTTATTCAGCATGGCCCTTTTGACCGATGGGAAGCGAGACTTCTTTGTAGCGCTGATTTGCCTTTCCAGGTTGCTTGGTTGGCCCAAAAGGGCGTATGCGTTTTTTCCTGAATATATTCAGGAAAAAACGCATACGCCCTTTTTGGCCAAGGGCATCATTGTCGAGGTTTTGCCGCTTTTCCTGTGCTTTAAAGGCGATTCGAATCTACCTCCTGAAATCTGTTTCCTGCAATTCTGCCTTGCTTTCAAATTCTCTTCGTTGCCTTCCCTCAATATATTTGTGGACGAGAGTTATCATTTCTAACTGTGCAGGTCTGTGAATTGCAGTGCCCCTGCGCTCCATTTCTCAACTCGCTTTCTTGGGAGCTGGCCGCAAAAGCGCAGGATTGCTTCAGGCCCTGTTCTGGCTCGGGGCGGCAGGCTGAGCCTGTGGTTAATTCTTCTTCCTGATGGGAAAATAGAGTGACCTGTGCCTGTCCCAACACCTAGAGCGAGTCTCTCATTGGTTCCCCCTCTTCCCGTTCATCCTCAGGACAAATTGCAACCTGTACGGAACAGGAGGTTAAAGGTGCTGATTCTCCAAGGAGGGAGATTGCTAGTAAAGCGGCTGGAATGGCGAACTGGAGCACAAGGAGATGAGAAATGAGGTGCGTTTTAGAAACCTTTCCCGATCACACGGTGTACCATCTTCTGGGTTTCTCATGCATGTTTTCGATGTAGGAATATGCCCTTGAACCTGGAGATTTGGGGATTTGGGACCCATGGGATGGGTACCACGCCGTAATACTTTAAAGGGTCTGCGTTAGCTCACCCAACCTCACCAAACCTCTCAGCCCCAAGAGTGTCCACCCTTATGGCTCAGTCAGCTGTGGGTCTAGATATGGTCAATCCAGGTGGCATCGCAGCCCCTGAACGAATTTTGTAAGAATTTCTCTCTCTTTCACTGTCTTTGTTTCACGGGTTTTTAAAAGTAATTGATTTTTATAATGGGGTTTAGCTGCTTTGCACTGCTGTGTTTATGCCGCTTTACACCTACTTGACTCACTTACAGTGAGATATCAATACATAGGTTTTAAGATTCTTACTAGTCAAATATATTCTTGAGCGGTGAATAGGGGGTGTTGAGTCCAGTTCACTGAGCAAGGAGTAGGTCTTGTCTATTACATATTGGGTTTATGGAACGGTAGCTGAGCTAAATTGAAACCCTTGTTTTATGCATCACCCCACCTCACCTTTCCGTTAAGCAGCCATAGTGTGTTTTCTAAACGTGCGACTCTGTTCTCTTTTGTAATTCAGTTCAAGGGTAGCGGTTTTTACATTCCCTCTATAAGTGATATCTTATGATAAGTGTCTTTTTCTGTGTGACTTATTTCACTTAGAATCGTCGTACCTAAATCCACTCATCATGATGCTCCTAGCCTTATGACGTTGAGTTCATGGCTGAGTGATATTCCATTGTACATAAGGACCACAACTTCTTTATCCATTCTTCTCTTTCCTGGGATGTTTCAGGTGTAACGAAGTGGAGGTTCTTGTCAACAGAGCAGCCCTAAACTTTGGGGTGCCTGTGTCTTGCTGATTTTTAGTTTTCCCAATTTATACGCCCATGAGTGGAAGTGCCCTATGTTCTCTAAGCTGAGTTTTTTAGATGTTTCAGGACACACCGTACACTTCTCCAGAGTGGCTGTTGGTAATTTACAGCCCGCCCATCAGCGTAGCAAGGCTCCCATTTCTCCATGGCCTGTCCTGCATTTCTGGTTTTGACACTTTATTCAGCATGGCCCTTTGGACCGATGGGAAGCGAGACGTCTTTGTAGCGCTGATTTGCCTTTCCAGGTTGCTTGGTTGGCCAAAAAGGGCGTATGCGTTTTTTCCTGAATATATTCAGGAAAAAACGCATACGCCCTTTTTGGCCAAGGGCATCATTGTCGAGGTTTTGCCGCTTTTCCTCTGCTTTAAAGGCGATTCGAATCTACCTCCTGAAATCTGTTTCCTGCAATTCTGCCTTGCTTTCAAATTCTCTTCGTTGCCTTCCCTCAATATATTTGTGGACGAGAGTTATCATTTCTACCTCTGCAGGTTTGTGAATTGCAGTGCCCCTGAGCTCCATTTCTCAACTCGCTTTCTTGGGAGCTGGCCGCAAAAGCGCAGGATTGCTTCAGGCCCTCTTCTGGCTCCGGGCGGCAGGCTGAGCCTGTGGTTAATTCTTCTTCCTGATGGGAAAATAGAGTGACCTGTGCCTGTCCCAACACCTAGAGCTAGTCTCTCATTGGTTCCCCCTCTTCCCGTTCATCCTCAGGACAAATTGCAACCTGTACGGAACAGGAGGTTAAAGGTGCTGATTCTCCAAGGAGGGAGATTGCTAGTAAAGCGGCTGGAATGGCAAACTGGAGCACAAGGAGATGAGAAATGAGGTGCATTTTAGAAACCTTTCCCGATCACACGGTGTACCATCTTCTGGGTTTCTCATGCATGTTTTCGATGTAGGAATATGCCCTTGAACCTGGAGATTTGGGGATTTGGGACCCATGGGATGGGTACCACGCCGTAATACTTTAAAGGGTCTGCGTTAGCTCACCCAACCTCACCAAACCTCTCAGCCCCAAGAGTGTCCACCCTTATGGCTCAGTCAGCTGTGGGTCTAGATATGGTCAATCCAGGTGGCATCGCAGCCCCTGAACGAATTTTGTAAGAATTTCTCTCTCTTTCACTGTCTTTGTTTCACAGGTTTTTAAAAGTAATTGATTTTTATAATGGGGTTTAGCTGCTTTGCACTGCTGTGTTTATGCCGCTTTACACCTACTTGACTCACTTACAGAGAGATAGCAATACATAGGTTTTAAGATTCTTACTAGTCAAATATATTCTTGAGCGGTGAATAGGGGGTGTTGAGTCCAGTTCACTGAGCAAGGAGTAGGTCTTGTCTATTACATATTGGGTTTATGGAACGGTAGCTGAGCTAAATTGAAACCCTTGTTTTATGCATCACCCCACCTCACCTTTCCCGTTAAGCAGCCATAGTGTGTTTTCTAAACGTGCGACTCTGTTCTGTTTTGTAATTCAGTTCAAGGGTAGCGGTTTTTACATTCCCTCTATAAGTGATATCTTATGATAAGTGTCTTTTTCTGTGTGACCTATTTCACTTAGAATCGTCGTACCTATATCCACTCATCATGCTGCTCCTAGCCTTATGACGTTGATTTCATGGCTGAGTGATATTCCATTGTACATAAGGACCACAACTTCTTTATCCATTCTTCTCTTTCCTGGGATGTTTCAGGTGTAACGAAGTGGAGGTTCTTGTCAACAGAGCAGCCCTAAACTTTGGGGTGCCTGTGTCTTGCTGATTTTTAGTTTTCCCAATTTATACGCCCATGAGTGGAAGTGCCCTATGCTCTCTAAGCTGAGTTTTTTCGATGTTTCAGGACACACCGTACACTTCTCCAGAGTGGCTGTTGGCAATTTACAGCCCGCCCATCAGCGTAGCAAGGCTCCCATTTCTCCATGGCCTGTCCTGCATTTCTGGTTTTGACACTTTATTCAGCATGGCCCTTTTGACCGATGGGAAGCGAGACTTCTTTGTAGCGCTGATTTGCCTTTCCAGGTTGCTTGGTTGGCCAAAAAGGGCGTATGCGTTTTTTCCTGAATATATTCAGGAAAAAACGCATACGCCCTTTTTGGCCAAGGGCATCATTGTCGAGGTTTTGCCGCTTTTCCTGTGCTTTAAAGGCGATTCGAATCTACCTCCTGAAATCTGTTTCCTGCAATTCTGCCTTGCTTTCAAATTCTCTTCGTTGCCTTCCCTCAATATATTTTTGGACGAGAGTTATCATTTCTAACTGTGCAGGTCTGTGAATTGCAGTGCCCCTGAGCTTCATTTCTCAACTCGCTTTCTTGGGAGCTGGCCGCAAAAGCGCAGGATTGCTTCAGGCCCTGTTCTGGCTCGGGGCGGCAGGCTGAGCCTGTGGTTAATTCTTCTTCCTGATGGGAAAATAGAGTGACCTGTGCCTGTCCCAACACCTAGAGCGAGTCTCTCATTGTTTCCCCCTCTTCCCGTTCATCCTCAGGACAAATTGCAACCTGTACGGAACAGGAGGTTAAAGGTGCTGATTCTCCAAGGAGGGAGATTGCTAGTAAAGCGGCTGGAATGGCGAACCGGAGCACAAGGAGATGAGAAATGAGGTGCGTTTTAGAAACCTTTCCCGATCACACGGTGTACCATCTTTTGGGTTTCTCATGCATGTTTTCGATGTAGGAAGATGCCCTTGAACCTGGAGATTTGGGACCCATGGGATGGGTACCACGCCGTATTACTTTACAGGGTCTGCGTTAGCTCACCCAACCTCACCAAACCTCTCAGCCCCAAGAGTGTCCACCCTTATGTCTCAGTCAGCTGTGGGTCTAGATATGGTCAATCCAGGTGGCATCGCAGCCCCTGAACGAATTTTGTAAGAATTTCTCTCTCTTTCACTGTCTTTGTTTCACGGGTTTTTAAAAGTAATTGATTTTTATAATGGGGTTTAGCTGCTTTGCACTGCTGTGTTTATGCCGCTTTACACCCACTTGACTCACTTACAGAGAGATAGCAATACATAGGTTTTAAGATTCTTACTAGTCAAATATATTCTTCGGCGGTGACTAGGGGGTGTTGAGTCCAGTTCACTGAGCAAGGAGTAGGTCTTGTCTATTACATATTGGGTTTATGGAACGGTATCTGAGCTAATTTGAAACCCTTGTTTTATGCATCACCCCACGTCACCTTTCCCGTTAAGCAGCCATAGTGTGTTTTCTAAACGTGCGACTCTGTTCTGTTTTGTAATTCAGTTCAAGGGTAGCGGTTTTTACATTCCCTCTGTAAGTGATATCTTATGATAAGGGTCTTTTTCTGTGTGACCTATTTCACTTAGAATCGTCGTACCTATATCCACTCATCATGCTGCTCCTAGCCTTATGACGTTGATTTCATGGCTGAGTGATATTCCATTGTACATAAGGACCACAACTTCTTTATCCATTCTTCTCTTTCCTGGGATGTTTCAGGTGTAACGAAGTGGAGGTTCTTGTCAACAGAGCAGCCCTAAACTTTGGGGTGCCTGTGTCTTGCTGATTTTTAGTTTTCCCAATTTATACGCCCATGAGTGGAAGTGCCCTATGCTCTCTAAGCTGAGTTTTTTAGATGTTTCAGGACACACCGTACACTTCTCCAGAGTGGCTGTTGGCAATTTACAGCCCGCCCATCAGCGTAGCAAGGCTCCCATTTCTCCATGGCCTGTCCGGCATTTCTGGTTTTGACACTTTATTCAGCATGGCCCTTTTGACCGATGGGAAGCGAGACTTCTTTGTAGCGCTGATTTGCCTTTGCAGGTTGCTTGGTTGGCCAAAAAGGGCGTATGCGTTTTTTCCTGAATATATTCAGGAAAAAACGCATACGCCCTTTTTGGCCAAGGGCATCATAGTCGAGGTTTTGCCGCTTTTCCTGTGCTTTAAAGGCGATTCGAATCTACCTCCTGAAATCTGTTTCCTGCAATTCTGCCTTGCTTTCAAATCCTCTTCGTTGCCTTCCCTCAATATATTTGTGGACGAGAGTTATCATTTCTAACACTGCAGGTCTGTGAATTGCAGTGCCCCTGAGCTCCATTTCTCAACTCGCTTTCTTGGGAGCTGGCCGCAAAAGCGCAGGATTGCTTCAGGCCCTATTCTGGCTCCGGGCGGCAGGCTGAGCCTGTGGTTAATTCTTCTTCCTGATGGGAAAATAGAGTGACCTGTGCCTGTCCCAACACCTAGAGCTAGTCTCTCATTGGTTCCCCCTCTTCCCGTTCATCCTCAGGACAAATTGCAACCTGTACGGAACAGGAGGTTAAAGGTGCTGATTCTCCAAGGAGGGAGATTGCTAGTAAAGCGGCTGGAATGGCGAACCGGAGCACAAGGAGATGAGAAATGAGGTGCGTTTTAGAAACCTTTCCCGATCACACGGTGTACCATCTTCTGGGTTTCTCATGCATGTTTTCGATGTAGGAAGATGCCCTTGAACCTGGAGATTTGGGACCCATGGGATGGGTACCACGCCGTATTACTTTACAGGGTCTGCGTTAGCTCACCCAACCTCACCAAACCTCTCAGCCCCAAGAGTGTCCACCCTTATGTCTCAGTCAGCTGTGGGTCTAGATATGGTCAATCCAGGTGGCATCGCAGCCCCTGAAAGAATTTTGTAAGAATTTCTCTCTCTTTCACTGTCTTTGTTTCACGGGTCTTTAAAAGTAATTGATTTTTATAATAGGGTTTAGCTGCTTTGCACTGCTGTGTTTATGCCGCTTTACACCCACTTGACTCACTTACAGAGAGATAGCAATACATAGGTTTTAAGATTCTTACTAGTCAAATATATTCTTGGGCGGTGAATAGGGGGTGTTGAGTCCAGTTCACTGAGCAAGGAGTAGGTCTTGTCTATTACATATTGGGTTTATGGAACGGTATCTGAGCTAATTTGAAACCCTTGTTTTATGCATCACCCCACCTCACCTTTCCCGTTAAGCAGCCATAGTGTGTTTTCTAAACGTGCGACTCTGTTTTGTTTTGTAATTCAGTTCAAGGGTAGCGGTTTTTACATTCCCTCTATAAGTGATATCTTATGATAAGTGTCTTTTTCTGTGTGACCTATTTCACTTAGAATCGTCGTACCTATATCCACTCATCATGCTGCTCCTAGCCTTATGACGTTGATTTCATGGCTGAGTGATATTCCATTGTACATAAGGACCACAACTTCTTTATCCATTCTTCTCTTTCCTGGGATGATTCAGGTGTAACGAAGTGGAGGTTCTTGTCAACAGAGCAGCCCTAAACTTTGGGGTGCCTGTGTCTTGCTGATTTTTAGTTTTCCCAATTTATACGCCCATGAGTGGAAGTGCCCTATGCTCTCTAAGCTGAGTTTTTTCGATGTTTCAGGACACACCGTACACTTCTCCAGAGTGGCTGTTGGCAATTTACAGCCCGCCCATCAGCGTAGCAAGGCTCCCATTTCTCCATGGCCTGTCCTGCATTTCTGGTTTTGACACTTTATTCAGCATGGCCCTTTTGACCGATGGGAAGCGAGACTTCTTTGTAGCGCTGATTTGCCTTTCCAGGTTGCTTGGTTGGCCAAAAAGGGCGTATGCGTTTTTTCCTGAATATATTCAGGAAAAAACGCATACGCCCTTTTTGGCCAAGGGCATCATTGTCGAGGTTTTGCCGCTTTTCCTGTGCTTTAAAGGCGATTCGAATCTACCTCCTGAAATCTGTTTCCTGCAATTCTGCCTTGCTTTCAAATTCTCTTCGTTGCCTTCCCTCAATATATTTTTGGACGAGAGTTATCATTTCTAACTGTGCAGGTCTGTGAATTGCAGTGCCCCTGAGCTTCATTTCTCAACTCGCTTTCTTGGGAGCTGGCCGCAAAAGCGCAGGATTGCTTCAGGCCCTGTTCTGGCTCGGGGCGGCAGGCTGAGCCTGTGGTTAATTCTTCTTCCTGATGGGAAAATAGAGTGACCTGTGCCTGTCCCAACACCTAGAGCGAGTCTCTCATTGTTTCCCCCTCTTCCCGTTCATCCTCAGGACAAATTGCAACCTGTACGGAACAGGAGGTTAAAGGTGCTGATTCTCCAAGGAGGGAGATTGCTAGTAAAGCGGCTGGAATGGCGAACCGGAGCACAAGGAGATGAGAAATGAGGTGCGTTTTAGAAACCTTTCCCGATCACACGGTGTACCATCTTTTGGGTTTCTCATGCATGTTTTCGATGTAGGAAGATGCCCTTGAACCTGGAGATTTGGGACCCATGGGATGGGTACCACGCCGTATTACTTTACAGGGTCTGCGTTAGCTCACCCAACCTCACCAAACCTCTCAGCCCCAAGAGTGTCCACCCTTATGTCTCAGTCAGCTGTGGGTCTAGATATGGTCAATCCAGGTGGCATCGCAGCCCCTGAACGAATTTTGTAAGAATTTCTCTCTCTTTCACTGTCTTTGTTTCACGGGTTTTTAAAAGTAATTGATTTTTATAATGGGGTTTAGCTGCTTTGCACTGCTGTGTTTATGCCGCTTTACACCCACTTGACTCACTTACAGAGAGATAGCAATACATAGGTTTTAAGATTCTTACTAGTCAAATATATTCTTCGGCGGTGACTAGGGGGTGTTGAGTCCAGTTCACTGAGCAAGGAGTAGGTCTTGTCTATTACATATTGGGTTTATGGAACGGTATCTGAGCTAATTTGAAACCCTTGTTTTATGCATCACCCCACGTCACCTTTCCCGTTAAGCAGCCATAGTGTGTTTTCTAAACGTGCGACTCTGTTCTGTTTTGTAATTCAGTTCAAGGGTAGCGGTTTTTACATTCCCTCTGTAAGTGATATCTTATGATAAGGGTCTTTTTCTGTGTGACCTATTTCACTTAGAATCGTCGTACCTATATCCACTCATCATGCTGCTCCTAGCCTTATGACGTTGATTTCATGGCTGAGTGATATTCCATTGTACATAAGGACCACAACTTCTTTATCCATTCTTCTCTTTCCTGGGATGTTTCAGGTGTAACGAAGTGGAGGTTCTTGTCAACAGAGCAGCCCTAAACTTTGGGGTGCCTGTGTCTTGCTGATTTTTAGTTTTCCCAATTTATACGCCCATGAGTGGAAGTGCCCTATGCTCTCTAAGCTGAGTTTTTTAGATGTTTCAGGACACACCGTACACTTCTCCAGAGTGGCTGTTGGCAATTTACAGCCCGCCCATCAGCGTAGCAAGGCTCCCATTTCTCCATGGCCTGTCCGGCATTTCTGGTTTTGACACTTTATTCAGCATGGCCCTTTTGACCGATGGGAAGCGAGACTTCTTTGTAGCGCTGATTTGCCTTTGCAGGTTGCTTGGTTGGCCAAAAAGGGCGTATGCGTTTTTTCCTGAATATATTCAGGAAAAAACGCATACGCCCTTTTTGGCCAAGGGCATCATAGTCGAGGTTTTGCCGCTTTTCCTGTGCTTTAAAGGCGATTCGAATCTACCTCCTGAAATCTGTTTCCTGCAATTCTGCCTTGCTTTCAAATCCTCTTCGTTGCCTTCCCTCAATATATTTGTGGACGAGAGTTATCATTTCTAACACTGCAGGTCTGTGAATTGCAGTGCCCCTGAGCTCCATTTCTCAACTCGCTTTCTTGGGAGCTGGCCGCAAAAGCGCAGGATTGCTTCAGGCCCTATTCTGGCTCCGGGCGGCAGGCTGAGCCTGTGGTTAATTCTTCTTCCTGATGGGAAAATAGAGTGACCTGTGCCTGTCCCAACACCTAGAGCTAGTCTCTCATTGGTTCCCCCTCTTCCCGTTCATCCTCAGGACAAATTGCAACCTGTACGGAACAGGAGGTTAAAGGTGCTGATTCTCCAAGGAGGGAGATTGCTAGTAAAGCGGCTGGAATGGCGAACCGGAGCACAAGGAGATGAGAAATGAGGTGCGTTTTAGAAACCTTTCCCGATCACACGGTGTACCATCTTCTGGGTTTCTCATGCATGTTTTCGATGTAGGAAGATGCCCTTGAACCTGGAGATTTGGGACCCATGGGATGGGTACCACGCCGTATTACTTTACAGGGTCTGCGTTAGCTCACCCAACCTCACCAAACCTCTCAGCCCCAAGAGTGTCCACCCTTATGTCTCAGTCAGCTGTGGGTCTAGATATGGTCAATCCAGGTGGCATCGCAGCCCCTGAAAGAATTTTGTAAGAATTTCTCTCTCTTTCACTGTCTTTGTTTCACGGGTCTTTAAAAGTAATTGATTTTTATAATAGGGTTTAGCTGCTTTGCACTGCTGTGTTTATGCCGCTTTACACCCACTTGACTCACTTACAGAGAGATAGCAATACATAGGTTTTAAGATTCTTACTAGTCAAATATATTCTTGGGCGGTGAATAGGGGGTGTTGAGTCCAGTTCACTGAGCAAGGAGTAGGTCTTGTCTATTACATATTGGGTTTATGGAACGGTATCTGAGCTAATTTGAAACCCTTGTTTTATGCATCACCCCACCTCACCTTTCCCGTTAAGCAGCCATAGTGTGTTTTCTAAACGTGCGACTCTGTTTTGTTTTGTAATTCAGTTCAAGGGTAGCGGTTTTTACATTCCCTCTATAAGTGATATCTTATGATAAGTGTCTTTTTCTGTGTGACCTATTTCACTTAGAATCGTCGTACCTATATCCACTCATCATGCTGCTCCTAGCCTTATGACGTTGATTTCATGGCTGAGTGATATTCCATTGTACATAAGGACCACAACTTCTTTATCCATTCTTCTCTTTCCTGGGATGATTCAGGTGTAACGAAGTGGAGGTTCTTGTCAACAGAGCAGCCCTAAACTTTGGGGTGCCTGTGTCTTGCTGATTTTTAGTTTTCCCAATTTATACGCCCATGAGTGGAAGTGCCCTATGCTCTCTAAGCTGAGTTTTTTAGATGTTTCAGGACACACCGTACACTTCTCCAGAGTGGCTGTTGGCAATTTACAGCCCGCCCATCAGCGTAGCAAGGCTCCCATTTCTCCATGGCCTGTCCTGCATTTCTGGTTTTGACACTTTATTCAGCATGGCCCTTTTGACCGATGGGAAGCGAGACTTCTTTGTAGCGCTGATTTGCCTTTGCAGGTTGCTTGGTTGGCCAAAAAGGGCGTATGCTTTTTTTCCTGAATATATTCAGGAAAAAACGCATACGCCCTTTTTGGCCAAGGGCATCATTGTCGAGGTTTTGCCGCTTTTCCTGTGCTTTAAAGGCGATTCGAATCTACCTCCTGAAATCTGTTTCCTGCAATTCTGCCTTGCTTTCAAATCCTCTTCGTTGCCTTCCCTCAATATATTTGTGGACGAGAGTTATCATTTCTAACTGTGCAGGTCTGTGAATTGCAGTGCCCCTGAGCTCCATTTCTCAACTCGCTTTCTTGGGAGCTGGCCGCAAAAGCGCAGGATTGCTTCAGGCCCTATTCTGGCTCCGGGCGGCAGGCTGAGCCTGTGGTTAATTCTTCTTCCTGATGGGAAAATAGAGTGACCTGTGCCTGTCCCAACACCTAGAGCTAGTCTCTCATTGGTTCCCCCTCTTCCCGTTCATCCTCAGGACAAATTGCAACCTGTACGGAACAGGAGGTTAAAGGTGCTGATTCTCCAAGGAGGGAGATTGCTAGTAAAGTGGCTGGAATGGCGAACCGGAGCAAAAGGAGATGAGAAATGAGGTGCGTTTTAGAAACCTTTCCCGATCACACGGTGTACCATCTTCTGGGTTTCTCATGCATGTTTTCGATGTAGGAAGATGCCCTTGAACCTGGAGATTTGGGACCCATGGGATGGGTACCACGCCGTATTATTTTACAGGGTCTGAGTTAGCTCACCCAACCTCACCAAACCTCTCAGCCCCAAGAGTGTCCACCCTTATGTCTCAGTCAGCTGTGGGTCTAGATATGGTCAATCCAGGTGGCATCGCAGCCCCTGAACGAATTTTGTAAGAATTTCTCTCTCTTTCACTGTCTTTGTTTCACGGGTCTTTAAAAGTAATTGATTTTTATAATGGGGTTTAGCTGCTGTGCACTGCTGTGTTTATGCCGCTTTACACCCACTTGACTCACTTACAGAGAGATAGCAATACATAGGTTTTAAGATTCTTACTAGTCAAATATATTCTTGGGCGGTGAATAGGGGGTGTTGAGTCCAGTTCACTGAGCAAGGAGTAGGTCTTGTCTATTACATATTGGGTTTATGGAACGGTATCTGAGCTAATTTGAAACCCTTGTTTTATGCATCACCCCACCTCACCTTTCCCGTTAAGCAGCCATAGTGTGTTTTCTAAACGTGCGAATCTGTTCTGTTTTGTAATTCAGTTCAAGGGTAGTGGTTTTTACATTCCCTCTATAAGTGATATCTTATGATAAGTGTCTTTTTCTGTGTGACCTATTTCACTTAGAATCGTCGTACCTATATCCACTCATCATGCTGCTCCTAGCATTATGACGTTGATTTCATGGCTGAGTGATATTCCATTGTACATAAGGACCACAACTTCTTTATCCATTCTTCGCTTTCCTGGGATGTTTCAGGTGTAACGAAGGGGAGGTTCTTGTCAACAGAGCAGCCCTAAACTTTGGGGTGCCTGTGTCTTGCTGATTTTTAGTTTTCCCAATTTATACGCCCATGAGTGGAAGTGCCCTATGCTCTCTAAGCTGAGTTTTTTCGATGTTTCAGGACACACCGTACACTTCTCCAGAGTGGCTGTTGGCAATTTACAGCCCGCCCATCAGCGTAGCAAGGCTCCCATTTCTCCATGGCCTGTCCTGCATTTCTGGTTTTGACACTTTATTCAGCATGGCCCTTTTGACCGATGGGAAGCGAGACTTCTTTGTAGCGCTGATTTGCCTTTCCAGGTTGCTTGGTTGGCCAAAAAGGGCGTATGCGTTTTTTCCTGAATATATTCAGGAAAAAACGCATACGCCCTTTTTGGCCAAGGGCATCATTGTCGAGGTTTTGCCGCTTTTCCTGTGCTTTAAAGGCGATTCGAATCTACCTCCTGAAATCTGTTTCCTGCAATTCTGCCTTGCTTTCAAATTCTCTTCGTTGCCTTCCCTCAATATATTTGTGGACGAGAGTTATCATTTCTAACTGTGCAGGTCTGTGAATTGCAGTGCCCCTGCGCTCCATTTCTCAACTCGCTTTCTTGGGAGCTGGCCGCAAAAGCGCAGGATTGCTTCAGGCCCTATTCTGGCTCGGGGCGGCAGGCTGAGCCTGTGGTTAATTCTTCTTCCTGATGGGAAAATAGAGTGACCTGTGCCTGTCCCAACACCTAGAGCTAGTCTCTCATTGGTTCCCCCTCTTCCCGTTCATCCTCAGGACAAATTGCAACCTGTACGGAACAGGAGGTTAAAGGTGCTGATTCTCCAAGGAGGGAGATTGCTAGTAAAGCGGCTGGAATGGCGAACCGGAGCACAAGGAGATGAGAAATGAGGTGCGTTTTAGAAACCTTTCCCGATCACACGGTGTACCATCTTCTGGGTTTCTCATGCATGTTTTCGATGTAGGAAGATGCCCTTGAACCTGGAGATTTGGGACCCATGGGATGGGTACCACGCCGTATTACTTTAAAGGGTCTGCGTTAGGTCACCCAACCTCACCAAACCTCTCAGCCCCAAGAGTGTCCACCCTTATGGCTCAGTCAGCTGTGGGTCTAGATATGGTCAATCCAGGTGGCATCGCAGCCCCTGAACGAATTTTGTAAGAATTTCTCTCTCTTTCACTGTCTTTGTTTCACGGGTTTTTAAAAGTAATTGATTTTTATAATGGGGTTTACCTGCTTTGCACTGCTGTGTTTATGCCGCTTTACACCCACTTGACTCACTTACAGAGAGATAGCAATACATAGGTTTTAAGATTCTTACTAGTCAAATATATTCTTGGGCGGTGACTAGGGGGTGTTGAGTCCAGTTCACTGAGCAAGGAGTAGGTCTTGTCTATTACATATTGGGTTTATGGAACGGTATCTGAGCTAATTTGAAACCCTTGTTTTATGCATCACCCCACGTCACCTTTCCCGTTAAGCAGCCATAGTGTGTTTTCTAAACGTGCGACTCTGTTCTGTTTTGTAATTCAGTTCAAGGGTAGCGGTTTTTACATTCCCTCTGTAAGTGATATCTTATGATAAGGGTCTTTTTCTGTGTGACCTATTTCACTTAGAATCGTCGTACCTATATCCACTCATCATGCTGCTCCTAGCCTTATGACGTTGATTTCATGGCTGAGTGATATTCCATTGTACATAAGGACCACAACTTCTTTATCCATTCTTCTCTTTCCTGGGATGTTTCAGGTGTAACGAAGTGGAGGTTCTTGTCAACAGAGCAGCCCTAAACTTTGGGGTGCCTGTGTCTTGCTGATTTTTAGTTTTCCCAATTTATACGCCCATGAGTGGAAGTGCCCTATGCTCTCTAAGCTGAGTTTTTTCGATGTTTCAGGACACACCGTACACTTCTCCAGAGTGGCTGTTGGCAATTTACAGCCCGCCCATCAGCGTAGCAAGGCTCCCATTTCTCCATGGCCTGTCCTGCATTTCTGGTTTTGACACTTTATTCAGCATGGCCCTTTGGACCGATGGGAAGCGAGACTTCTTTGTAGCGCTGATTTGCCTTTGCAGGTTGCTTGGTTGGCCAAAAAGGGCGTATGCGTTTTTTCCTGAATATATTCAGGAAAAAACGCATACGCCCTTTTTGGCCAAGGGCATCATTGTCGAGGTTTTGCCGCTTTTCCTGTGCTTTAAAGGCGATTCGAATCTACCTCCTGAAATCTGTTTCCTGCAATTCTGCCTTGCTTTCAAATCCTCTTCGTTGCCTTCCCTCAATATATTTGTGGACGAGAGTTATCATTTCTAACTGTGCAGGTCTGTGAATTGCAGTGCCCCTGAGCTCCATTTCTCAACTCGCTTTCTTGGGAGCTGGTCGCAAAAGCACAGGATTGCTTCAGGCCCTATTCTGGCTCCGGGCGGCAGGCTGAGCCTGTGGTTAATTCTTCTTCCTGATGGGAAAATAGAGTGACCTGTGCCTGTCCCAACACCTAGAGCTAGTCTCTCATTGGTTCCCCCTCTTCCCGTTCATCCTCAGGACAAATTGCAACCTGTACGGAACAGGAGGTTAAAGGTGCTGATTCTCCAAGGAGGGAGATTGCTAGTAAAGCGGCTGGAATGGCGAACCGGAGCACAAGGAGATGAGAAATGAGGTGCGTTTTAGAAACCTTTCCCGATCACACGGTGTACCATCTTCTGAGTTTCTCATGCATGTTTTCGATGTAGGAATATGCCCTTGAACCTGGAGATTTGGGACCCATGGGATGGGTACCACGCCGTAATACTTTAAAGGGTCTGCGTTAGCTCACCCAACCTCACCAAACCTCTCAGCCCCAAGAGTGTCCACCCTTATGGCTCAGTCAGCTGTGGGTCTAGATATGGTCAATCCAGGTGGCATCGCAGCCCCTGAACGAATTTTGTAAGAATTTCTCTCTCTTTCACTGTCTTTGTTTCACGGGTCTTTAAAAGTAATTGATTTTTATAATGGGGTTTAGCTGCTTTGCACTGCTGTGATTATGCCGCTTTACACCCACTTGACTCACTTACAGAGAGATAGCAATACATAGGTTTTAAGATTCTTACTAGTCAAATATATTCTTGGGCGGTGAATAGGGCGTGTTGAGTCCAGTTCACTGAGCAAGGAGTAGGTCTTGTCTATTACATATTGGGTTTATGGAACGGTATCTGAGCTAATTTGAAACCCTTGTTTTATGCATCACCCCACCTCACCTTTCCCGTTAAGCAGCCATAGTGTGTTTTCTAAACGTGCGACTCTGTTCTGTTTTGTAATTCAGTTCAAGGGTAGCGGTTTTTACATTCCCTCTGTAAGTGATATCTTATGATAAGGGTCTTTTTCTGTGTGACCTATTTCACTTAGAATCGTCGCACCTATATCCACTCATCATGCTGCTCCTAGCCTTATGACGTTGATTTCATGGCTGAGTGATATTCCATTGTACATAAGGACCACAACTTCTTTATCCATTCTTCTCTTTCCTGGGATGTTTAAGGTGTAACGAAGTGGAGTTTCTTGTCAACAGAGCAGCCCTAAACTTTGGGGTGCCTGTGTCTTGCTGATTTTTAGTTTTCCCAATTTATACGCCCATGAGTGGAAGTGCCCTATGCTCTCTAAGCTGAGTTTTTTTGATGTTTCAGGACACACCGTACACTTCTCCAGAGTGGCTGTTGGCAATTTACAGCCCGCCCATCAGCGTAGCAAGGCTCCCATTTCTCCATGGCCTGTCCTGCATTTCTGGTTTTGACACTTTATTCAGCATGGCCCTTTGGACCGATGGGAAGCGAGACTTCTTTGTAGCGCTGATTTGCCTTTCCAGGTTGCTTGGTTGGCCGAAAAGGGCGTATGCGTTTTTTCCTGAATATATTCAGGAAAAAACGCATACGCCCTTTTTGGCCAAGGGCATCATTGTCGAGGTTTTGCCGCTTTTCCTGTGCTTTAAAGGCGATTCGAATCTACCTCCTGAAATCTGTTTCCTGCAATTCTGCCTTGCTTTCAAATCCTCTTCGTTGCCTTCCCTCAATATATTTGTGGACGAGAGTTATCCTTTCTAACTGTGCAGGTCTGTGAATTGCAGTGCCCCTGAGCTCCATTTTTCAACTCGCTTTCTTGGGAACTGGCCGCAAAAGCGCAGGATTGCTTCAGGCCCTATTCTGGCTCCGGGCGGCAGGCTGAGCCTGTGCTTGATTCTTCTTCCTGATGGGAAAATAGAGTGACCTGTGCCTGTCCCAACACCTAGAGCTAGTCTCTCATTGGTTCCCCCTCTTCCCGTTCATCCTCAGGACAAATTGCAACCTGTACGGAACAGGAGGTTAAAGGTGCTGATTCTCCAAGGAGGGAGATTGCTAGTAAAGCGGCTGGAATGGCGAACCGGAGCACAAGGAGATGAGAAATGAGGTGCGTTTTAGAAACCTTTCCCGATCACACGGTGTACCATCTTCTGGGTTTCTCATGCATGTTTTCAATGTAGGAAGATGCCCTTGAACCTGGAGATTTGGGACCCATGGGATGGGTACCACGCCGTATTACTTTAAAGGGTCTGCGTTAGCTCACCCAACCTCACCAAACCTCTCAGCCCCAAGAGTGTCCACCCTTATGTCTCAGTCAGCTGTGGGTCTAGATATGGTCAATCCAGGTGGCATCGCAGCCCCTGAACGAATTTTGTAAGAATTTCTCTCTCTTTCACTGTCTTTGTTTCACGGGTCTTTAAAAGTAATTGATTTTTATAATGGGGTTTAGCTGCTGTGCACTGCTGTGTTTATGCCGCTTTACACCCACTTGACTCACTTACAGAGAGATAGCAATACATAGGTTTTAAGATTCTTACTAGTCAAATATATTCTTGGGCGGTGAATAGGGGGTGTTGAGTCCAGTTCACTGAGCAAGGAGTAGGTCTTGTCTATTACATATTGGGTTTATGGAACGGTATCTGAGCTAATTTGAAACCCTTGTTTTATGCATCACCCCACCTCACCTTTCCCGTTAAGCAGCCATAGTGTGTTTTCTAAACGTGCGAATCTGTTCTGTTTTGTAATTCAGTTCAAGGGTAGTGGTTTTTACATTCCCTCTATAAGTGATATCTTATGATAAGTGTCTTTTTCTGTGTGACCTATTTCACTTAGAATCGTCGTACCTATATCCACTCATCATGCTGCTCCTAGCATTATGACGTTGATTTCATGGCTGAGTGATATTCCATTGTACATAAGGACCACAACTTCTTTATCCATTCTTCGCTTTCCTGGGATGTTTCAGGTGTAACGAAGGGGAGGTTCTTGTCAACAGAGCAGCCCTAAACTTTGGGGTGCCTGTGTCTTGCTGATTTTTAGTTTTCCCAATTTATACGCCCATGAGTGGAAGTGCCCTATGCTCTCTAAGCTGAGTTTTTTCGATGTTTCAGGACACACCGTACACTTCTCCAGAGTGGCTGTTGGCAATTTACAGCCCGCCCATCAGCGTAGCAAGGCTCCCATTTCTCCATGGCCTGTCCTGCATTTCTGGTTTTGACACGTTATTCAGCATGGCCCTTTTGACCGATGGGAAGCGAGACTTCTTTGTAGCGCTGATTTGCCTTTGCAGGTTGCTTGGTTGGCCAAAAAGGGCGTATGCGTTTTTTCCTGAATATATTCAGGAAAAAACGCATACGCCCTTTTTGGCCAAGGGCATCATAGTCGAGGTTTTGCCGCTTTTCCTGTGCTTTAAAGGCGATTCGAATCTACCTCCTGAAATCTGTTTCCTGCAATTCTGCCTTGCTTTCAAATCCTCTTCGTTGCCTTCCCTCAATATATTTGTGGACGAGAGTTATCATTTCTAACACTGCAGGTCTGTGAATTGCAGTGCCCCTGAGCTCCATTTCTCAACTCGCTTTCTTGGGAGCTGGCCGCAAAAGCGCAGGATTGCTTCAGGCCCTATTCTGGCTCCGGGCGGCAGGCTGAGCCTGTGGTTAATTCTTCTTCCTGATGGGAAAATAGAGTGACCTGTGCCTGTCCCAACACCTAGAGCTAGTCTCTCATTGGTTCCCCCTCTTCCCGTTCATCCTCAGGACAAATTGCAACCTGTACGGAACAGGAGGTTAAAGGTGCTGATTCTCCAAGGAGGGAGATTGCTAGTAAAGCGGCTGGAATGGCGAACCGGAGCACAAGGAGATGAGAAATGAGGTGCGTTTTAGAAACCTTTCCCGATCACACGGTGTACCATCTTCTGGGTTTCTCATGCATGTTTTTGATGTAGGAAGATGCCCTTGAACCTGGAGATTTGGGACCCATGGGATGGGTACCACGCCGTATTACTTTACAGGGTCTGCGTTAGCTCACCCAACCTCACCAAACCTCTCAGCCCCAAGAGTGTCCACCCTTATGTCTCAGTCAGCTGTGGGTCTAGATATGGTCAATCCAGGTGGCATCGCAGCCCCTGAAAGAATTTTGTAAGAATTTCTCTCTCTTTCACTGTCTTTGTTTCACGGGTCTTTAAAAGTAATTGATTTTTATAATAGGGTTTAGCTGCTTTGCACTGCTGTGTTTATGCCGCTTTACACCCACTTGACTCACTTACAGAGAGATAGCAATACATAGGTTTTAAGATTCTTACTAGTCAAATATATTCTTGGGCGGTGAATAGGGGGTGTTGAGTCCAGTTCACTGAGCAAGGAGTAGGTCTTGTCTATTACATATTGGGTTTATGGAACGGTATCTGAGCTAATTTGAAACCCTTGTTTTATGCATCACCCCACCTCACCTTTCCCGTTAAGCAGCCATAGTGTGTTTTCTAAACGTGCGACTCTGTTCTGTTTTGTAATTCAGTTCAAGGGTAGCGGTTTTTACATTCCCTCTATAAGTGATATCTTATGATAAGTGTCTTTTTCTGTGTGACCTATTTCACTTAGAATCGTCGTACCTATATCCACTCATCATGCTGCTCCTAGCCTTATGACGTTGATTTCATGGCTGAGTGATATTCCATTGTACATAAGGACCACAACTTCTTTATCCATTCTTCTCTTTCCTGGGATGATTCAGGTGTAACGAAGTGGAGGTTCTTGTCAACAGAGCAGCCCTAAACGTTGGGGTGCCTGTGTCTTGCTGATTTTTAGTTTTCCCAATTTATACGCCCATGAGTGGAAGTGCCCTATGCTCTCTAAGCTGAGTTTTTTCGATGTTTCAGGACACACCGTACACTTCTCCAGAGTGGCTGTTGGCAATTTACAGCCCGCCCATCAGCGTAGCAAGGCTCCCATTTCTCCATGGCCTGTCCTGCGTTTCTGGTTTTGACACTTTATTCAGCATGGCCCTTTTGACCGATGGGAAGCGAGACTTCTTTGTAGCGCTGATTTGCCTTTGCAGGTTGCTTGGTTGGCCAAAAAGGGCGTATGCGTTTTTTCCTGAATATATTCAGGAAAAAACGCATACGCCCTTTTTGGCCAAGGGCATCATTGTCGAGGTTTTGCCGCTTTTCCTGTGCTTTAAAGGCGATTCGAATCTACCTCCTGAAATCTGTTTCCTGCAATTCTGCCTTGCTTTCAAATCCTCTTCGTTGCCTTCCCTCAATATATTTGTGGACGAGAGTTATCATTTCTAACTGTGCAGGTCTGTGAATTGCAGTGCCCCTGAGCTCCATTTCTCAACTCGCTTTCTTGGGAGCTGGCCGCAAAAGCGCAGGATTGCTTCAGGCCCTATTCTGGCTCCGGGCGGCAGGCTGAGCCTGTGGTTAATTCTTCTTCCTGCTGGGAAAATAGAGTGACCTGTGCCTGTCCCAACACCTAGAGCTAGTCTCTCATTGGTTCCCCCTCTTCCCGTTCATCCTCAGGACAAATTGCAACCTGTACGGAACAGGAGGTTAAAGGTGCTGATTCTCCAAGGAGGGAGATTGCTAGTAAAGCGGCTGGAATGGCGAACCGGAGCACAAGGAGATGAGAAATGAGGTGCGTTTTAGAAACCTTTCCCGATCACACGGTGTACCATCTTCTGGGTTTCTCATGCATGTTTTCGATGTAGGAAGATGCCCTTGACCCTGGAGATTTGGGACCCATGGGATGGGTACCACGCCGTATTACTTTACAGGGTCTGCGTTAGCTCACCCAACCTCACCAAACCTCTCAGCCCCAAGAGTGTCCACCCTTATGTCTCAGTCAGCTGTGGGTCTAGATATGGTCAATCCAGGTGGCATCGCAGCCCCTGAACGAATTTTGTAAGAATTTCTCTCTCTTTCACTGTCTTTGTTTCACGGGTCTTTAAAAGTAATTGATTTTTGTAATGGGGTTTAGCTGCTTTGCACTGCTGTGTTTATGCCGCTTTACACCCACTTGACTCACTTACAGAGAGATAGCAATACATAGGTTTTAAGATTCTTACTAGTCAAATATATTCTTGGGCGGTGAATAGGGGGTGTTGAGTCCAGTAAACTGAGCAAGGAGTAGGTCTTGTCTATTACATATTGGGTTTATGGAACGGTATCTGAGCTAATTTGAAACCCTTGTTTTATGCATCACCCCCCGTCACCTTTCCCGTTAAGCAGCCATAGTGTGTTTTCTAAACGTGCGACTCTGTTCTGTTTTGTAATTCAGTTCAAGGGTAGCGGTTTTTACATTCCCTCTGTAAGTGATATCTTATGATAAGGGTCTTTTTCTGTGTGACTTATTTCACTTAGAATCGTCGTACCTAAATCCACTCATCATGCTGCTCCTAGCCTTATGTCGTTGATTTCATGGCTGAGTGATATTCCATTGTACATAAGGACCACAACTTCTTTATCCATTCTTCTCTTTCCTGGGATATTTCAGGTATAACGAAGTGGACGTTCTTGTCAACAGAGCAGCCCTAAACTTTGGGGTGCCTGTGTCTTGCTGATTTTTAGTTTTCCCAATTTATACGCCCATGAGTGGAAGTGCCCTATGCTCTCTAAGCTGAGTTTTTTAGATGTTTCAGGACACACCGTACACTTCTCCAGAGTTGCTGTTGGCAATTTACAGCCCGCCCATCAGCGTAGCAAGGCTCCCATTTCTCCATGGCCTGTCCTGCATTTCTGGTTTTGACACTTTATTCAGCATGGCCCTTTTGACCGATGGGAAGCGAGACTTCTTTGTAGCGCTGATTTGCCTTTGCAGGTTGCTTGGTTGGCCAAAAAGGGCGTATGCGTTTTTTCCTGAATATATTCAGGAAAAAACGCATACGCCCTTTTTGGCCAAGGGCATCATTGTCGAGGTTTTGCCGCTTTTCCTGTGCTTTAAAGGCGATTCGAATCTACCTCCTGAAATCTGTTTCCTGCAATTCTGCCTTGCTTTCAAATCCTCTTCGTTGCCTTCCCTCAATATATTTGTGGACGAGAGTTATCATTTCTAACTGTGCAGGTCTGTGAATTGCAGTGCCCCTGAGCTCCATTTCTCAACTCGCTTTCTTGGGAGCTGGCCGCAAAAGCGCAGGATTGCTTCAGGCCCTATTCTGGCTCCGGGCGGCAGGCTGATCCTGTGGTTAATTCTTCTTCCTGATGGGAAAATAGAGTGACCTGTGCCTGTCCCAACACCTAGAGCTAGTCTCTCATTGGTTCCCCCTCTTCCCGTTCATCCTCAGGACAAATTGCAACCTGTACGGAACAGGAGGTTAAAGGTGCTGATTCTCCAAGGAGGGAGATTGCTAGTAAAGCGGCTGGAATGGCGAACCGGAGCACAAGGAGATGAGAAATGAGGTGCGTTTTAGAAACCTTTCCCGATCACACGGTGTACCATCTTCTGGGTTTCTCATGCATGTTTTCGATGTAGGAAGATGCCCTTGAACCTGGAGATTTGGGACCCATGGGATGGGTACCACGCCGTATTACTTTACAGGGTCTGCGTTAGCTCACCCAACCTCACCAAACCTCTCAGCCCCAAGAGTGTCCACCCTTATGTCTCAGTCAGCTGTGGGTCTAGATATGGTCAATCCAGGTGGCATCGCAGCCCCTGAACGAATTTTGTAAGAATTTCTCTCTCTTTCACTGTCTTTGTTTCACGGGTCTTTAAAAGTAATTGATTTTTATAATGGGGTTTAGCTGCTTTGCACTGCTGTGTTTATGCCGCTTTACACCCACTTGACTCACTTACAGAGAGATAGCAATACATAGGTTTTAAGATTCTTACTAGTCAAATATATTCTTGGGCGGTGAATAGGGGGTGTTGAGTCCAGTTCACTGAGCAAGGAGTAGGTCTTGTCTATTACATATTGGGTTTATGGAACGGTATCTGAGCTAATTTGAAACCCTTGTTTTATGCATCACCCCACCTCACCTTTCCCGTTAAGCAGCCATAGTGTGTTTTCTAAACGTGCGACTCTGTTCTGTTTTGTAATTCAGTTCAAGGGTAGCGGTTTTTACATTCCCTCTATAAGTGATATCTTATGATAAGTGTCTTTTTCTGTGTGACCTATTTCACTTAGAATCGTCGTACCTATATCCACTCATCATGCTGCTCCTAGCCTTATGACGTTGATTTCATGGCTGAGTGATATTCCATTGTACATAAGGACCACAACTTCTTTATCCATTCTTCTCTTTCCTGGGATGTTTCAGGTGTAACGAAGGGGAGGTTCTTGTCAACAGAGCAGCCCTAAACTTTGGGGTGCCTGTGTCTTGCTGATTTTTAGTTTTCCCAATTTATACGCCCATGAGTGGAAGTGCCCTATGCTCTCTAAGCTGAGTTTTTTAGATGTTTCAGGACACACCGTACACTTCTCCAGAGTGGCTGTTGGCAATTTACAGCCCGCCCATCAGCGTAGCAAGGCTCCCATTTCTCCATGGCCTGTCCTGCATTTCTGGTTTTGACACTTTATTCAGCATGGCCCTTTTGACCGATGGGAAGCGAGACTTCTTTGTAGCGCTGATTTGCCTTTCCAGGTTGCTTGGTTGGCCAAAAAGGGCGTATGCGTTTTTTCCTGAATATATTCAGGAAAAAACGCATACGCCCTTTTTGGCCAAGGGCATCATTGTCGAGGTTTTGCCGCTTTTCCTGTGCTTTAAAGGCGATTCGAATCTACCTCCTGAAATCTGTTTCCTGCAATTCTGCCTTGCTTTCAAATCCTTTTTGTTGCCTTCCCTCAAAATATTTGTGGACGAGAGTTATCATTTCTAACTGTGCAGGTCTGTGAATTGCAGTGCCCCTGAGCTCCATTTCTCAACTCGCTTTCTTGGGAGCTGGCCGCAAAAGCGCAGGATTGCTTCAGGCCCTATTCTGGCTCCGGGCGGCAGGCTGAGCCTGTGGTTAATTCTTCTTCCTGATGGGAAAATAGAGTGACCTGTGCCTGTCCCAACACCTAGAGCTAGTCTCTCATTGGTTCCCCCTCTTCCCGTTCATCCTCAGGACAAATTGCAACCTGTACGGAACAGGAGGTTAAAGGTGCTGCTTCTCCAAGGAGGGAGATTGCTAGTAAAGCGGCTGGAATGGCGAACCGGAGCACAAGGAGATGAGAAATGAGGTGCGTTTTAGAAACCTTTCCCGATCACACGGTGTACCATCTTCTGGGTTTCTCATGCATGTTTTCGATGTAGGAAGATGCCCTTGAACCTGGAGATTTGGGACCCATGGGATGGGTACCACGCCGTAATACTTTAAAGGGTCTGCGTTAGCTCACCCAACCTCACCAAACCTCTCAGCCCCAAGAGTGTCCACCCTTATGTCTCAGTCAGCTGTGGGTCTAGATATGGTCAATCCAGGTGGCATCGCAGCCCCTGAACGAATTTTGTAAGAATTTCTCTCTCTTTCACTGTCTTCGTTTCACGGGTCTTTAAAAGTAATTGATTTTTATAATGGGGTTTAGCTGCTTTGCACTGCTGTGTTTATGCCGCTTTACACCCACTTGACTCACTTACAGAGAGATAGCAATACATAGGTTTTAAGATTCTTACTAGTCAAATATATTCTTGGGCGGTGAATAGGGGGTGTTGAGTCCAGTTCACTGAGCAAGGAGTAGGTCTTGTCTATTACATATTGGGTTTATGGAACGGTATCTGAGCTAATTTGAAACCCTTGTTTTATGCATCACCCCACCTCACCTTTCCCGTTAAGCAGCCATAGTGTGTTTTCTAAACGTGCGACTCTGTTCTGTTTTGTAATTCAGTTCAAGGGTAGCGGTTTTTACATTCCCTCTATAAGTGATATCTTATGATAAGTGTCTTTTTCTGTGTGACCTATTTCACTTAGAATCGTCGTGCCTATATCCACTCATCATGCTGCTCCTAGCCTTATGACGTTGATTTCATGGCTGAGTGATATTCCATTGTACATAAGGACCACAACTTCTTTATCCATTCTTCTCTTTCCTGGGATGATTCAGGTGTAACGAAGTGGAGGTTCTTGTCAACAGAGCAGCCCTAAACTTTGGGGTGCCTGTGTCTTGCTGATTTTTAGTTTTCCCAATTTATACGCCCATGAGTGGAAGTGCCCTATGCTCTCTAAGCTGAGTTTTTTAGATGTTTCAGGACACACCGTACACTTCTCCAGAGTGGCTGTTGGCAATTTACAGCCCGCCCATCAGCGTAGCAAGGCTCCCATTTCTCCATGGCCTGTCCTGCATTTCTGGTTTTGACACTTTATTCAGCATGGCCCTTTTGACCGATGGGAAGCGAGACTTCTTTGTAGCGCTGATTTGCCTTTCCAGGTTGCTTGGTTGGCCAAAAAGGGCGTATGCGTTTTTTCCTGAATATATTCAGGAAAAAACGCATACGCCCTTTTTGGCCAAGGGCATCATAGTCGAGGTTTTGCCGCTTTTCCTGTGCTTTAAAGGCGATTCGAATCTACCTCCTGAAATCTGTTTCCTGCAATTCTGCCTTGCTTTCAAATCCTCTTCGTTGCCTTCCCTCAATATATTTGTGGACGAGAGTTATCATTTCTAACTGTGCAGGTCTGTGAATTGCAGTGCCCCTGAGCTCCATTTCTCAACTCGCTTTCTTGGGAGCTGGCCGCAAAAGCGCAGGATTGCTTCAGGCCCTATTCTGGCTCCGGGCGGCAGGCTGAGCCTGTGGTTAATTCTTCTTCCTGATGGGAAAATAGAGTGACCTGTGCCTGTCCCAACACCTAGAGCTAGTCTCTCATTGGTTCCCCCTCTTCCCGTTCATCCTCAGGACAAATTGCAACCTGTACGGAACAGGAGGTTAAAGGTGCTGATTCTCCAAGGAGGGAGATTGCTAGTAAAGCGGCTGGAATGGCGAACCGGAGCACAAGGAGATGAGAAATGAGGTGCGTTTTAGAAACCTTTCCCGATCACACGGTGTACCATCTTCTGGGTTTCTCATGCATGTTTTCGATGTAGGAAGAAGCCCTTGAACCTGGAGATTTGGGACCCATGGGATGGGTACCACGCCGTATTACTGTACAGGGTCTGCGTTAGCTCACCCAACCTCACCAAACCTCTCAGCCCCAAGAGTGTCCACCCTTATGTCTCAGTCAGCTGTGGGTCTAGATATGGTCAATCCAGGTGGCATCGCAGCCCCTGAACGAATTTTGTAAGAATTTCTCTCTCTTTCACTGTCTTTGTTTCACGGGTCTTTAAAAGTATTTGATTTTTATAATGGGGTTTAGCTGCTTTGCACTGCTGTGTTTATGCCGCTTTACACCCACTTGACTCACTTACAGAGAGATAGCAATACATAGGTTTTAAGATTCTTACTAGTCAAATATATTCTTGGGCGGTGAATAGGGGGTGTTGAGTCCAGTTCACTGAGCAAGGAGTAGGTCTTGTCTATTACATATTGGGTTTATGGAACGGTATCTGAGCTAATTTGAAACCCTTGTTTTATGCATCACCCCACCTCACCTTTCCCGTTAAGCAGCCATAGTGTGTTTTCTAAACGTGCGACTCTGTTCTGTTTTGTAATTCAGTTCAAGGGTAGCGGTTTTTACATTCCCTCTATAAGTGATATCTTATGATAAGTGTCTTTTTCTGTGTGACCTATTTCACTTAGAATCGTCGTACCTATATCCACTCATCATGCTGCTCCTAGCCTTATGACGTTGATTTCATGGCTGAGTGATATTCCATTGTACATAAGGACCACAACTTCTTTATCCATTCTTCTCTTTCCTGGGATGTTTCAGGTGTAACGAAGGGGAGGTTCTTGTCAACAGAGCAGCCCTAAACTTTGGGGTGCCTGTGTCTTGCTGATTTTTAGTTTTCCCAATTTATACGCCCATGAGTGGAAGTGCCCTATGCTCTCTAAGCTGAGATTTTTAGATGTTTCAGGACACACCGTACACTTCTCCAGAGTGGCTGTTGGCAATTTACAGCCCGCCCATCAGCGTAGCAAGGCTCCCATTTCTCCATGGCCTGTCCTGCATTTCTGGTTTTGACACTTTATTCAGCATGGCCCTTTGGACCGATGGGAAGCGAGACTTCTTTGTAGCGCTGATTTGCCTTTGCAGGTTGCTTGGTTGGCCAAAAAGGGCGTATGCGTTTTTTCCTGAATATATTCAGGAAAAAACGCATACGCCCTTTTTGGCCAAGGGCATCATAGTCGAGGTTTTGCCGCTTTTCCTGTGCTTTAAAGGCGATTCGAATCTACCTCCTGAAATCTGTTTCCTGCAATTCTGCCTTGCTTTCAAATCCTCTTCGTTGCCTTCCCTCAATATATTTGTGGACGAGAGTTATCATTTCTAACTGTGCAGGTCTGTGAATTGCAGTGCCCCTGAGCTCCATTTCTCAACTCGCTTTCTTGGGAGCTGGCCGCAAAAGCGCAGGATTGCTTCAGGCCCTATTCTGGCTCCGGGCGGCAGGCTGAGCCTGTGGTTAATTCTTCTTCCTGATGGGAAAATAGAGTGACCTGTGCCTGTCCCAACACCTAGAGCTAGTCTCTCATTGGTTCCCCCTCTTCCCGTTCATCCTCAGGACAAATTGCAACCTGTACGGAACAGGAGGTTAAAGGTGCTGATTCTCCAAGGAGGGAGATTGCTAGTAAAGCGGCTGGAATGGCGAACCGGAGCACAAGGAGATGAGAAATGAGGTGCGTTTTAGAAACCTTTCCCGATCACACGGTGTACCATCTTCTGGGTTTCTCATGCATGTTTTCGATGTAGGAAGATGCCCTTGAACCTGGAGATTTGGGACCCATGGGATGGGTACCACGCCGTATTACTTTAAAGGGTCTGCGTTAGCTCACCCAACCTCACCAAACCTCTCAGCCCCAAGAGTGTCCACCCTTATGTCTCAGTCAGCTGTGGGTCTAGATATGGTCAATCCAGGTGGCATCGCAGCCCCTGAACGAATTTTGTAAGAATTTCTCTCTCTTTCACTGTCTTTGTTTCACGGGTTTTTAAAAGTAATTGATTTTTATAATGGGGTTTAGCTGCTTTGCACTGCTGTGTTTATGCCGCTTTACACCCACTTGACTCACTTACAGAGAGATAGCAATACATAGGTTTTAAGATTCTTACTAGTCAAATATATTCTTGGGCGGTGAATAGGGGGTGTTGAGTCCAGTTCACTGAGCAAGGAGTAGGTCTTGTCTATTACATATTGGGTTTATGGAACGGTATCTGAGCTAATTTGAAACCCTTGTTTTATGCATCACCCCACCTCACCTTTCCCGTTAAGCAGCCATAGTGTGTTTCCTAAACGTGCGACTCTTTTCTGTTTTGTAATTCAGTTCAAGGGTAGCGGTTTTTACATTGCCTCTGTAAGTGATATCTTATGATAAGGGTCTTTTTCTGTGTGACCTATTTCACTTAGAATCGTCGTACCTATATCCACTCATCATGCTGCTCCTAGCCTTATGACGTTGATTTCATGGCTGAGTGATATTCCATTGTACATAAGGACCACAACTTCTTTATCCATTCTTCTCTTTCCTGGGATGTTTCAGGTGTAACGAAGGGGAGGTTCTTGTCAACAGAGCAGCCCTAAACTTTGGGGAGCCTGTGTCTTGCTGATTTTTAGTTTTCCCAATTTATACGCCCATGAGTGGAAGTGCCCTATGCTCTCTAAGCTGAGTTTTTTAGATGTTTCAGGACACACCGTACACTTCTCCAGAGTGGCTGTTGGCAATTTACAGCCCGCCCATCAGCGTAGCAAGGCTCCCATTTCTCCATGGCCTGTCCTGCATTTCTGGTTTTGACACTTTATTCAGCATGGCCCTTTTGACCGATGGGAAGCGAGACTTCTTTGTAGCGCTGATTTGCCTTTCCAGGTTGCTTGGTTGGCCAAAAAGGGCGTATGCGTTTTTTCCTGAATATATTCAGGAAAAAACGCATACGCCCTTTTTGGCCAAGGGCATCATTGTCGAGGTTTTGCCGCTTTTCCTGTGCTTTAAAGGCGATTCGAATCTACCTCCTGAAATCTGTTTCCTGCAATTCTGCCTTGCTTTCAAATCCTTTTTGTTGCCTTCCCTCAAAATATTTGTGGACGAGAGTTATCATTTCTAACTGTGCAGGTCTGTGAATTGCAGTGCCCCTGAGCTCCATTTCTCAACTCGCTTTCTTGGGAGCTGGCCGCAAAAGCGCAGGATTGCTTCAGGCCCTATTCTGGCTCCGGGCGGCAGGCTGAGCCTGTGGTTAATTCTTCTTCCTGATGGGAAAATAGAGTGACCTGTGCCTGTCCCAACACCTAGAGCTAGTCTCTCATTGGTTCCCCCTCTTCCCGTTCATCCTCAGGACAAATTGCAACCTGTACGGAACAGGAGGTTAAAGGTGCTGCTTCTCCAAGGAGGGAGATTGCTAGTAAAGCGGCTGGAATGGCGAACCGGAGCACAAGGAGATGAGAAATGAGGTGCGTTTTAGAAACCTTTCCCGATCACACGGTGTACCATCTTCTGGGTTTCTCATGCATGTTTTCGATGTAGGAAGATGCCCTTGAACCTGGAGATTTGGGACCCATGGGATGGGTACCACGCCGTAATACTTTAAAGGGTCTGCGTTAGCTCACCCAACCTCACCAAACCTCTCAGCCCCAAGAGTGTCCACCCTTATGTCTCAGTCAGCTGTGGGTCTAGATATGGTCAATCCAGGTGGCATCGCAGCCCCTGAACGAATTTTGTAAGAATTTCTCTCTCTTTCACTGTCTTCGTTTCACGGGTCTTTAAAAGTAATTGATTTTTATAATGGGGTTTAGCTGCTTTGCACTGCTGTGTTTATGCCGCTTTACACCCACTTGACTCACTTACAGAGAGATAGCAATACATAGGTTTTAAGATTCTTACTAGTCAAATATATTCTTGGGCGGTGAATAGGGGGTGTTGAGTCCAGTTCACTGAGCAAGGAGTAGGTCTTGTCTATTACATATTGGGTTTATGGAACGGTATCTGAGCTAATTTGAAACCCTTGTTTTATGCATCACCCCACCTCACCTTTCCCGTTAAGCAGCCATAGTGTGTTTTCTAAACGTGCGACTCTGTTCTGTTTTGTAATTCAGTTCAAGGGTAGCGGTTTTTACATTCCCTCTATAAGTGATATCTTATGATAAGTGTCTTTTTCTGTGTGACCTATTTCACTTAGAATCGTCGTGCCTATATCCACTCATCATGCTGCTCCTAGCCTTATGACGTTGATTTCATGGCTGAGTGATATTCCATTGTACATAAGGACCACAACTTCTTTATCCATTCTTCTCTTTCCTGGGATGATTCAGGTGTAACGAAGTGGAGGTTCTTGTCAACAGAGCAGCCCTAAACTTTGGGGTGCCTGTGTCTTGCTGATTTTTAGTTTTCCCAATTTATACGCCCATGAGTGGAAGTGCCCTATGCTCTCTAAGCTGAGTTTTTTAGATGTTTCAGGACACACCGTACACTTCTCCAGAGTGGCTGTTGGCAATTTACAGCCCGCCCATCAGCGTAGCAAGGCTCCCATTTCTCCATGGCCTGTCCTGCATTTCTGGTTTTGACACTTTATTCAGCATGGCCCTTTTGACCGATGGGAAGCGAGACTTCTTTGTAGCGCTGATTTGCCTTTCCAGGTTGCTTGGTTGGCCAAAAAGGGCGTATGCGTTTTTTCCTGAATATATTCAGGAAAAAACGCATACGCCCTTTTTGGCCAAGGGCATCATAGTCGAGGTTTTGCCGCTTTTCCTGTGCTTTAAAGGCGATTCGAATCTACCTCCTGAAATCTGTTTCCTGCAATTCTGCCTTGCTTTCAAATCCTCTTCGTTGCCTTCCCTCAATATATTTGTGGACGAGAGTTATCATTTCTAACTGTGCAGGTCTGTGAATTGCAGTGCCCCTGAGCTCCATTTCTCAACTCGCTTTCTTGGGAGCTGGCCGCAAAAGCGCAGGATTGCTTCAGGCCCTATTCTGGCTCCGGGCGGCAGGCTGAGCCTGTGGTTAATTCTTCTTCCTGATGGGAAAATAGAGTGACCTGTGCCTGTCCCAACACCTAGAGCTAGTCTCTCATTGGTTCCCCCTCTTCCCGTTCATCCTCAGGACAAATTGCAACCTGTACGGAACAGGAGGTTAAAGGTGCTGATTCTCCAAGGAGGGAGATTGCTAGTAAAGCGGCTGGAATGGCGAACCGGAGCACAAGGAGATGAGAAATGAGGTGCGTTTTAGAAACCTTTCCCGATCACACGGTGTACCATCTTCTGGGTTTCTCATGCATGTTTTCGATGTAGGAAGAAGCCCTTGAACCTGGAGATTTGGGACCCATGGGATGGGTACCACGCCGTATTACTGTACAGGGTCTGCGTTAGCTCACCCAACCTCACCAAACCTCTCAGCCCCAAGAGTGTCCACCCTTATGTCTCAGTCAGCTGTGGGTCTAGATATGGTCAATCCAGGTGGCATCGCAGCCCCTGAACGAATTTTGTAAGAATTTCTCTCTCTTTCACTGTCTTTGTTTCACGGGTCTTTAAAAGTATTTGATTTTTATAATGGGGTTTAGCTGCTTTGCACTGCTGTGTTTATGCCGCTTTACACCCACTTGACTCACTTACAGAGAGATAGCAATACATAGGTTTTAAGATTCTTACTAGTCAAATATATTCTTGGGCGGTGAATAGGGGGTGTTGAGTCCAGTTCACTGAGCAAGGAGTAGGTCTTGTCTATTACATATTGGGTTTATGGAACGGTATCTGAGCTAATTTGAAACCCTTGTTTTATGCATCACCCCACCTCACCTTTCCCGTTAAGCAGCCATAGTGTGTTTTCTAAACGTGCGACTCTGTTCTGTTTTGTAATTCAGTTCAAGGGTAGCGGTTTTTACATTCCCTCTATAAGTGATATCTTATGATAAGTGTCTTTTTCTGTGTGACCTATTTCACTTAGAATCGTCGTACCTATATCCACTCATCATGCTGCTCCTAGCCTTATGACGTTGATTTCATGGCTGAGTGATATTCCATTGTACATAAGGACCACAACTTCTTTATCCATTCTTCTCTTTCCTGGGATGTTTCAGGTGTAACGAAGGGGAGGTTCTTGTCAACAGAGCAGCCCTAAACTTTGGGGTGCCTGTGTCTTGCTGATTTTTAGTTTTCCCAATTTATACGCCCATGAGTGGAAGTGCCCTATGCTCTCTAAGCTGAGATTTTTAGATGTTTCAGGACACACCGTACACTTCTCCAGAGTGGCTGTTGGCAATTTACAGCCCGCCCATCAGCGTAGCAAGGCTCCCATTTCTCCATGGCCTGTCCTGCATTTCTGGTTTTGACACTTTATTCAGCATGGCCCTTTGGACCGATGGGAAGCGAGACTTCTTTGTAGCGCTGATTTGCCTTTGCAGGTTGCTTGGTTGGCCAAAAAGGGCGTATGCGTTTTTTCCTGAATATATTCAGGAAAAAACGCATACGCCCTTTTTGGCCAAGGGCATCATAGTCGAGGTTTTGCCGCTTTTCCTGTGCTTTAAAGGCGATTCGAATCTACCTCCTGAAATCTGTTTCCTGCAATTCTGCCTTGCTTTCAAATCCTCTTCGTTGCCTTCCCTCAATATATTTGTGGACGAGAGTTATCATTTCTAACTGTGCAGGTCTGTGAATTGCAGTGCCCCTGAGCTCCATTTCTCAACTCGCTTTCTTGGGAGCTGGCCGCAAAAGCGCAGGATTGCTTCAGGCCCTATTCTGGCTCCGGGCGGCAGGCTGAGCCTGTGGTTAATTCTTCTTCCTGATGGGAAAATAGAGTGACCTGTGCCTGTCCCAACACCTAGAGCTAGTCTCTCATTGGTTCCCCCTCTTCCCGTTCATCCTCAGGACAAATTGCAACCTGTACGGAACAGGAGGTTAAAGGTGCTGATTCTCCAAGGAGGGAGATTGCTAGTAAAGCGGCTGGAATGGCGAACCGGAGCACAAGGAGATGAGAAATGAGGTGCGTTTTAGAAACCTTTCCCGATCACACGGTGTACCATCTTCTGGGTTTCTCATGCATGTTTTCGATGTAGGAAGATGCCCTTGAACCTGGAGATTTGGGACCCATGGGATGGGTACCACGCCGTATTACTTTACAGGGTCTGCGTTAGCTCACCCAACCTCACCAAACCTCTCAGCCCCAAGAGTGTCCACCCTTATGTCTCAGTCAGCTGTGGGTCTAGATATGGTCAATCCAGGTGGCATCGCAGCCCCTGAAAGAATTTTGTAAGAATTTCTCTCTCTTTCACTGTCTTTGTTTCACGGGTCTTTAAAAGTAATTGATTTTTATAATAGGGTTTAGCTGCTTTGCACTGCTGTGTTTATGCCGCTTTACACCCACTTGACTCACTTACAGAGAGATAGCAATACATAGGTTTTAAGATTCTTACTAGTCAAATATATTCTTGGGCGGTGAATAGGGGGTGTTGAGTCCAGTTCACTGAGCAAGGAGTAGGTCTTGTCTATTACATATTGGGTTTATGGAACGGTATCTGAGCTAATTTGAAACCCTTGTTTTATGCATCACCCCACCTCACCTTTCCCGTTAAGCAGCCATAGTGTGTTTCCTAAACGTGCGACTCTTTTCTGTTTTGTAATTCAGTTCAAGGGTAGCGGTTTTTACATTGCCTCTGTAAGTGATATCTTATGATAAGGGTCTTTTTCTGTGTGACCTATTTCACTTAGAATCGTCGTACCTATATCCACTCATCATGCTGCTCCTAGCCTTATGACGTTGATTTCATGGCTGAGTGATATTCCATTGTACATAAGGACCACAACTTCTTTATCCATTCTTCTCTTTCCTGGGATGTTTCAGGTGTAACGAAGGGGAGGTTCTTGTCAACAGAGCAGCCCTAAACTTTGGGGTGCCTGTGTCTTGCTGATTTTTAGTTTTCCCAATTTATACGCCCATGAGTGGAAGTGCCCTATGCTCTCTAAGCTGAGTTTTTTAGATGTTTCAGGACACACCGTACACTTCTCCAGAGTGGCTGTTGGCAATTTACAGCCCGCCCATCAGCGTAGCAAGGCTCCCATTTCTCCATGGCCTGTCCTGCATTTCTGGTTTTGACACTTTATTCAGCATGGCCCTTTTGACCGATGGGAAGCGAGACTTCTTTGTAGCGCTGATTTGCCTTTCCAGGTTGCTTGGTTGGCCAAAAAGGGCGTATGCGTTTTTTCCTGAATATATTCAGGAAAAAACGCATACGCCCTTTTTGGCCAAGGGCATCATTGTCGAGGTTTTGCCGCTTTTCCTGTGCTTTAAAGGCGATTCGAATCTACCTCCTGAAATCTGTTTCCTGCAATTCTGCCTTGCTTTCAAATCCTTTTTGTTGCCTTCCCTCAAAATATTTGTGGACGAGAGTTATCATTTCTAACTGTGCAGGTCTGTGAATTGCAGTGCCCCTGAGCTCCATTTCTCAACTCGCTTTCTTGGGAGCTGGCCGCAAAAGCGCAGGATTGCTTCAGGCCCTATTCTGGCTCCGGGCGGCAGGCTGAGCCTGTGGTTAATTCTTCTTCCTGATGGGAAAATAGAGTGACCTGTGCCTGTCCCAACACCTAGAGCTAGTCTCTCATTGGTTCCCCCTCTTCCCGTTCATCCTCAGGACAAATTGCAACCTGTACGGAACAGGAGGTTAAAGGTGCTGATTCTCCAAGGAGGGAGATTGCTAGTAAAGCGGCTGGAATGGCGAACCGGAGCACAAGGAGATGAGAAATGAGGTGCGTTTTAGAAACCTTTCCCGATCACACGGTGTACCATCTTCTGGGTTTCTCATGCATGTTTTCGATGTAGGAAGATGCCCTTGAACCTGGAGATTTGGGACCCATGGGATGGGTACCACGCCGTAATACTTTAAAGGGTCTGCGTTAGCTCACCCAACCTCACCAAACCTCTCAGCCCCAAGAGTGTCCACCCTTATGTCTCAGTCAGCTGTGGGTCTAGATATGGTCAATCCAGGTGGCATCGCAGCCCCTGAACGAATTTTGTAAGAATTTCTCTCTCTTTCACTGTCTTCGTTTCACGGGTCTTTAAAAGTAATTGATTTTTATAATGGGGTTTAGCTGCTTTGCACTGCTGTGTTTATGCCGCTTTACACCCACTTGACTCACTTACAGAGAGATAGCAATACATAGGTTTTAAGATTCTTACTAGTCAAATATATTCTTGGGCGGTGAATAGGGGGTGTTGAGTCCAGTTCACTGAGCAAGGAGTAGGTCTTGTCTATTACATATTGGGTTTATGGAACGGTATCTGAGCTAATTTGAAACCCTTGTTTTATGCATCACCCCACCTCACCTTTCCCGTTAAGCAGCCATAGTGTGTTTTCTAAACGTGCGACTCTGTTCTGTTTTGTAATTCAGTTCAAGGGTAGCGGTTTTTACATTCCCTCTATAAGTGATATCTTATGATAAGTGTCTTTTTCTGTGTGACCTATTTCACTTAGAATCGTCGTGCCTATATCCACTCATCATGCTGCTCCTAGCCTTATGACGTTGATTTCATGGCTGAGTGATATTCCATTGTACATAAGGACCACAACTTCTTTATCCATTCTTCTCTTTCCTGGGATGATTCAGGTGTAACGAAGTGGAGGTTCTTGTCAACAGAGCAGCCCTAAACTTTGGGGTGCCTGTGTCTTGCTGATTTTTAGTTTTCCCAATTTATACGCCCATGAGTGGAAGTGCCCTATGCTCTCTAAGCTGAGTTTTTTAGATGTTTCAGGACACACCGTACACTTCTCCAGAGTGGCTGTTGGCAATTTACAGCCCGCCCATCAGCGTAGCAAGGCTCCCATTTCTCCATGGCCTGTCCTGCATTTCTGGTTTTGACACTTTATTCAGCATGGCCCTTTTGACCGATGGGAAGCGAGACTTCTTTGTAGCGCTGATTTGCCTTTGCAGGTTGCTTGGTTGGCCAAAAAGGGCGTATGCGTTTTTTCCTGAATATATTCAGGAAAAAACGCATACGCCCTTTTTGGCCAAGGGCATCATAGTCGAGGTTTTGCCGCTTTTCCTGTGCTTTAAAGGCGATTCGAATCTACCTCCTGAAATCTGTTTCCTGCAATTCTGCCTTGCTTTCAAATCCTCTTCGTTGCCTTCCCTCAATATATTTGTGGACGAGAGTTATCATTTCTAACTGTGCAGGTCTGTGAATTGCAGTGCCCCTGAGCTCCATTTCTCAACTCGCTTTCTTGGGAGCTGGCCGCAAAAGCGCAGGATTGCTTCAGGCCCTATTCTGGCTCCGGGCGGCAGGCTGAGCCTGTGGTTAATTCTTCTTCCTGATGGGAAAATAGAGTGACCTGTGCCTGTCCCAACACCTAGAGCTAGTCTCTCATTGGTTCCCCCTCTTCCCGTTCATCCTCAGGACAAATTGCAACCTGTACGGAACAGGAGGTTAAAGGTGCTGATTCTCCAAGGAGGGAGATTGCTAGTAAAGCGGCTGGAATGGCGAACCGGAGCACAAGGAGATGAGAAATGAGGTGCGTTTTAGAAACCTTTCCCGATCACACGGTGTACCATCTTCTGGGTTTCTCATGCATGTTTTCGATGTAGGAAGAAGCCCTTGAACCTGGAGATTTGGGACCCATGGGATGGGTACCACGCCGTATTATTTTACAGGGTCTGCGTTAGCTCACCCAACCTCACCAAACCTCTCAGCCCCAAGAGATGTCCACCCTTATGTCTCAGTCAGCTGTGGGTCTAGATATGGTCAATCCAGGTGGCATCGCAGCCCCTGAACGAATTTTGTAAGAATTTCTCTCTCTTTCACTGTCTTTGTTTCACGGGTCTTTAAAAGTATTTGATTTTTATAATGGGGTTTAGCTGCTTTGCACTGCTGTGTTTATGCCGCTTTACACCCACTTGACTCACTTACAGAGAGATAGCAATACATAGGTTTTAAGATTCTTACTAGTCAAATATATTCTTGGGCGGTGAATAGGGGGTGTTGAGTCCAGTTCACTGAGCAAGGAGTAGGTCTTGTCTATTACATATTGGGTTTATGGAACGGTATCTGAGCTAATTTGAAACCCTTGTTTTATGCATCACCCCACCTCACCTTTCCCGTTAAGCAGCCATAGTGTGTTTTCTAAACGTGCGACTCTGTTCTGTTTTGTAATTCAGTTCAAGGGTAGCGGTTTTTACATTCCCTCTATAAGTGATATCTTATGATAAGTGTCTTTTTCTGTGTGACCTATTTCACTTAGAATCGTCGTACCTATATCCACTCATCATGCTGCTCCTAGCCTTATGACGTTGATTTCATGGCTGAGTGATATTCCATTGTACATAAGGACCACAACTTCTTTATCCATTCTTCTCTTTCCTGGGATGTTTCAGGTGTAACGAAGGGGAGGTTCTTGTCAACAGAGCAGCCCTAAACTTTGGGGTGCCTGTGTCTTGCTGATTTTTAGTTTTCCCAATTTATACGCCCATGAGTGGAAGTGCCCTATGCTCTCTAAGCTGAGATTTTTAGATGTTTCAGGACACACCGTACACTTCTCCAGAGTGGCTGTTGGCAATTTACAGCCCGCCCATCAGCGTAGCAAGGCTCCCATTTCTCCATGGCCTGTCCTGCATTTCTGGTTTTGACACTTTATTCAGCATGGCCCTTTGGACCGATGGGAAGCGAGACTTCTTTGTAGCGCTGATTTGCCTTTGCAGGTTGCTTGGTTGGCCAAAAAGGGCGTATGCGTTTTTTCCTGAATATATTCAGGAAAAAACGCATACGCCCTTTTTGGCCAAGGGCATCATAGTCGAGGTTTTGCCGCTTTTCCTGTGCTTTAAAGGCGATTCGAATCTACCTCCTGAAATCTGTTTCCTGCAATTCTGCCTTGCTTTCAAATCCTCTTCGTTGCCTTCCCTCAATATATTTGTGGACGAGAGTTATCATTTCTAACTGTGCAGGTCTGTGAATTGCAGTGCCCCTGAGCTCCATTTCTCAACTCGCTTTCTTGGGAGCTGGCCGCAAAAGCGCAGGATTGCTTCAGGCCCTATTCTGGCTCCGGGCGGCAGGCTGAGCCTGTGGTTAATTCTTCTTCCTGATGGGAAAATAGAGTGACCTGTGCCTGTCCCAACACCTAGAGCTAGTCTCTCATTGGTTCCCCCTCTTCCCGTTCATCCTCAGGACAAATTGCAACCTGTACGGAACAGGAGGTTAAAGGTGCTGATTCTCCAAGGAGGGAGATTGCTAGTAAAGCGGCTGGAATGGCGAACCGGAGCACAAGGAGATGAGAAATGAGGTGCGTTTTAGAAACCTTTCCCGATCACACGGTGTACCATCTTCTGGGTTTCTCATGCATGTTTTCGATGTAGGAAGAAGCCCTTGAACCTGGAGATTTGGGACCCATGGGATGGGTACCACGCCGTATTACTGTACAGGGTCTGCGTTAGCTCACCCAACCTCACCAAACCTCTCAGCCCCAAGAGTGTCCACCCTTATGTCTCAGTCAGCTGTGGGTCTAGATATGGTCAATCCAGGTGGCATCGCAGCCCCTGAACGAATTTTGTAAGAATTTCTCTCTCTTTCACTGTCTTTGTTTCACGGGTCTTTAAAAGTATTTGATTTTTATAATGGGGTTTAGCTGCTTTGCACTGCTGTGTTTATGCCGCTTTACACCCACTTGACTCACTTACAGAGAGATAGCAATACATAGGTTTTAAGATTCTTACTAGTCAAATATATTCTTGGGCGGTGAATAGGGGGTGTTGAGTCCAGTAAACTGAGCAAGGAGTAGGTCTTGTCTATTACATATTGGGTTTATGGAACGGTATCTGAGCTAATTTGAAACCCTTGTTTTATGCATCACCCCACCTCACCTTTCCCGTTAAGCAGCCATAGTGTGTTTTCTAAACGTGCGACTCTGTTCTGTTTTGTAATTCAGTTCAAGGGTAGCGGTTTTTACATTCCCTCTATAAGTGATATCTTATGATAAGTGTCTTTTTCTGTGTGACCTATTTCACTTAGAATCGTCGTACCTATATCCACTCATCATGCTGCTCCTAGCCTTATGACGTTGATTTCATGGCTGAGTGATATTCCATTGTACATAAGGACCACAACTTCTTTATCCATTCTTCTCTTTCCTGGGATGTTTCAGGTGTAACGAAGGGGAGGTTCTTGTCAACAGAGCAGCCCTAAACTTTGGGGTGCCTGTGTCTTGCTGATTTTTAGTTTTCCCAATTTATACGCCCATGAGTGGAAGTGCCCTATGCTCTCTAAGCTGAGATTTTTAGATGTTTCAGGACACACCGTACACTTCTCCAGAGTGGCTGTTGGCAATTTACAGCCCGCCCATCAGCGTAGCAAGGCTCCCATTTCTCCATGGCCTGTCCTGCATTTCTGGTTTTGACACTTTATTCAGCATGGCCCTTTTGACCGATGGGAAGCGAGACTTCTTTGTAGCGCTGATTTGCCTTTGCAGGTTGCTTGGTTGGCCAAAAAGGGCGTATGCGTTTTTTCCTGAATATATTCAGGAAAAAACGCATACGCCCTTTTTGGCCAAGGGCATCATAGTCGAGGTTTTGCCGCTTTTCCTGTGCTTTAAAGGCGATTCGAATCTACCTCCTGAAATCTGTTTCCTGCAATTCTGCCTTGCTTTCAAATCCTCTTCGTTGCCTTCCCTCAATATATTTGTGGACGAGAGTTATCATTTCTAACTGTGCAGGTCTGTGAATTGCAGTGCCCCTGAGCTCCATTTCTCAACTCGCTTTCTTGGGAGCTGGCCGCAAAAGCGCAGGATTGCTTCAGGCCCTATTCTGGCTCCGGGCGGCAGGCTGAGCCTGTGGTTAATTCTTCTTCCTGATGGGAAAATAGAGTGACCTGTGCCTGTCCCAACACCTAGAGCTAGTCTCTCATTGGTTCCCCCTCTTCCCGTTCATCCTCAGGACAAATTGCAACCTGTACGGAACAGGAGGTTAAAGGTGCTGCTTCTCCAAGGAGGGACATTGCTAGTAAAGCGGCTGGAATGGCGAACCGGAGCACAAGGAGATGAGAAATGAGGTGCGTTTTAGAAACCTTTCCCGATCACACGGTGTACCATCTTCTGGGTTTCTCATGCATGTTTTCGATGTAGGAAGATGCCCTTGAACCTGGAGATTTGGGACCCATGGGATGGGTACCACGCCGTAATACTTTAAAGGGTCTGCGTTAGCTCACCCAACCTCACCAAACCTCTCAGCCCCAAGAGTGTCCACCCTTATGTCTCAGTCAGCTGTGGGTCTAGATATGGTCAATCCAGGTGGCATCGCAGCCCCTGAACGAATTTTGTAAGAATTTCTCTCTCTTTCACTGTCTTCGTTTCACGGGTCTTTAAAAGTAATTGATTTTTATAATGGGGTTTAGCTGCTTTGCACTGCTGTGTTTATGCCGCTTTACACCCACTTGACTCACTTACAGAGAGATAGCAATACATAGGTTTTAAGATTCTTACTAGTCAAATATATTCTTGGGCGGTGAATAGGGGGTGTTGAGTCCAGTTCACTGAGCAAGGAGTAGGTCTTGTCTATTACATATTGGGTTTATGGAACGGTATCTGAGCTAATTTGAAACCCTTGTTTTATGCATCACCCCACCTCACCTTTCCCGTTAAGCAGCCATAGTGTGTTTTCTAAACGTGCGACTCTGTTCTGTTTTGTAATTCAGTTCAAGGGTAGCGGTTTTTACATTCCCTCTATAAGTGATATCTTATGATAAGTGTCTTTTTCTGTGTGACCTATTTCACTTAGAATCGTCGTGCCTATATCCACTCATCATGCTGCTCCTAGCCTTATGACGTTGATTTCATGGCTGAGTGATATTCCATTGTACATAAGGACCACAACTTCTTTATCCATTCTTCTCTTTCCTGGGATGATTCAGGTGTAACGAAGTGGAGGTTCTTGTCAACAGAGCAGCCCTAAACTTTGGGGTGCCTGTGTCTTGCTGATTTTTAGTTTTCCCAATTTATACGCCCATGAGTGGAAGTGCCCTATGCTCTCTAAGCTGAGTTTTTTAGATGTTTCAGGACACACCGTACACTTCTCCAGAGTGGCTGTTGGCAATTTACAGCCCGCCCATCAGCGTAGCAAGGCTCCCATTTCTCCATGGCCTGTCCTGCATTTCTGGTTTTGACACTTTATTCAGCATGGCCCTTTTGACCGATGGGAAGCGAGACTTCTTTGTAGCGCTGATTTGCCTTTCCAGGTTGCTTGGTTGGCCAAAAAGGGCGTATGCGTTTTTTCCTGAATATATTCAGGAAAAAACGCATACGCCCTTTTTGGCCAAGGGCATCATTGTCGAGGTTTTGCCGCTTTTCCTGTGCTTTAAAGGCGATTCGAATCTACCTCCTGAAATCTGTTTCCTGCAATTCTGCCTTGCTTTCAAATCCTCTTCGTTGCCTTCCCTCAATATATTTGTGGACGAGAGTTATCATTTCTAACTGTGCAGGTCTGTGAATTGCAGTGCCCCTGAGCTCCATTTCTCAACTCGCTTTCTTGGGAGCTGGCCGCAAAAGCGCAGGATTGCTTCAGGCCCTATTCTGGCTCCGGGCGGCAGGCTGAGCCTGTGGTTAATTCTTCTTCCTGATGGGAAAATAGAGTGACCTGTGCCTGTCCCAACACCTAGAGCTAGTCTCTCATTGGTTCCCCCTCTTCCCGTTCATCCTCAGGACAAATTGCAACCTGTACGGAACAGGAGGTTAAAGGTGCTGATTCTCCAAGGAGGGAGATTGCTAGTAAAGCGGCTGGAATGGCGAACCGGAGCACAAGGAGATGAGAAATGAGGTGCGTTTTAGAAACCTTTCCCGATCACACGGTGTACCATCTTCTGAGTTTCTCATGCATGTTTTCGATGTAGGAATATGCCCTTGAACCTGGAGATTTGGGACCCATGGGATGGGTACCACGCCGTAATACTTTAAAGGGTCTGCGTTAGCTCACCCAACCTCACCAAACCTCTCAGCCCCAAGAGTGTCCACCCTTATGGCTCAGTCAGCTGTGGGTCTAGATATGGTCAATCCAGGTGGCATCGCAGCCCCTGAACGAATTTTGTAAGAATTTCTCTCTCTTTCACTGTCTTTGTTTCACGGGTCTTTAAAAGTAATTGATTTTTATAATGGGGTTTAGCTGCTTTGCACTGCTGTGATTATGCCGCTTTACACCCACTTGACTCACTTACAGAGAGATAGCAATACATAGGTTTTAAGATTCTTACTAGTCAAATATATTCTTGGGCGGTGAATAGGGCGTGTTGAGTCCAGTTCACTGAGCAAGGAGTAGGTCTTGTCTATTACATATTGGGTTTATGGAACGGTATCTGAGCTAATTTGAAACCCTTGTTTTATGCATCACCCCACCTCACCTTTCCCGTTAAGCAGCCATAGTGTGTTTTCTAAACGTGCGACTCTGTTCTGTTTTGTAATTCAGTTCAAGGGTAGCGGTTTTTACATTCCCTCTGTAAGTGATATCTTATGATAAGGGTCTTTTTCTGTGTGACCTATTTCACTTAGAATCGTCGCACCTATATCCACTCATCATGCTGCTCCTAGCCTTATGACGTTGATTTCATGGCTGAGTGATATTCCATTGTACATAAGGACCACAACTTCTTTATCCATTCTTCTCTTTCCTGGGATGTTTAAGGTGTAACGAAGTGGAGTTTCTTGTCAACAGAGCAGCCCTAAACTTTGGGGTGCCTGTGTCTTGCTGATTTTTAGTTTTCCCAATTTATACGCCCATGAGTGGAAGTGCCCTATGCTCTCTAAGCTGAGTTTTTTTGATGTTTCAGGACACACCGTACACTTCTCCAGAGTGGCTGTTGGCAATTTACAGCCCGCCCATCAGCGTAGCAAGGCTCCCATTTCTCCATGGCCTGTCCTGCATTTCTGGTTTTGACACTTTATTCAGCATGGCCCTTTGGACCGATGGGAAGCGAGACTTCTTTGTAGCGCTGATTTGCCTTTCCAGGTTGCTTGGTTGGCCGAAAAGGGCGTATGCGTTTTTTCCTGAATATATTCAGGAAAAAACGCATACGCCCTTTTTGGCCAAGGGCATCATTGTCGAGGTTTTGCCGCTTTTCCTGTGCTTTAAAGGCGATTCGAATCTACCTCCTGAAATCTGTTTCCTGCAATTCTGCCTTGCTTTCAAATCCTCTTCGTTGCCTTCCCTCAATATATTTGTGGACGAGAGTTATCCTTTCTAACTGTGCAGGTCTGTGAATTGCAGTGCCCCTGAGCTCCATTTTTCAACTCGCTTTCTTGGGAACTGGCCGCAAAAGCGCAGGATTGCTTCAGGCCCTATTCTGGCTCCGGGCGGCAGGCTGAGCCTGTGCTTGATTCTTCTTCCTGATGGGAAAATAGAGTGACCTGTGCCTGTCCCAACACCTAGAGCTAGTCTCTCATTGGTTCCCCCTCTTCCCGTTCATCCTCAGGACAAATTGCAACCTGTACGGAACAGGAGGTTAAAGGTGCTGATTCTCCAAGGAGGGAGATTGCTAGTAAAGCGGCTGGAATGGCGAACCGGAGCACAAGGAGATGAGAAATGAGGTGCGTTTTAGAAACCTTTCCCGATCACACGGTGTACCATCTTCTGGGTTTCTCATGCATGTTTTCAATGTAGGAAGATGCCCTTGAACCTGGAGATTTGGGACCCATGGGATGGGTACCACGCCGTATTACTTTAAAGGGTCTGCGTTAGCTCACCCAACCTCACCAAACCTCTCAGCCCCAAGAGTGTCCACCCTTATGTCTCAGTCAGCTGTGGGTCTAGATATGGTCAATCCAGGTGGCATCGCAGCCCCTGAACGAATTTTGTAAGAATTTCTCTCTCTTTCACTGTCTTTGTTTCACGGGTCTTTAAAAGTAATTGATTTTTATAATGGGGTTTAGCTGCTGTGCACTGCTGTGTTTATGCCGCTTTACACCCACTTGACTCACTTACAGAGAGATAGCAATACATAGGTTTTAAGATTCTTACTAGTCAAATATATTCTTGGGCGGTGAATAGGGGGTGTTGAGTCCAGTTCACTGAGCAAGGAGTAGGTCTTGTCTATTACATATTGGGTTTATGGAACGGTATCTGAGCTAATTTGAAACCCTTGTTTTATGCATCACCCCACCTCACCTTTCCCGTTAAGCAGCCATAGTGTGTTTTCTAAACGTGCGAATCTGTTCTGTTTTGTAATTCAGTTCAAGGGTAGTGGTTTTTACATTCCCTCTATAAGTGATATCTTATGATAAGTGTCTTTTTCTGTGTGACCTATTTCACTTAGAATCGTCGTACCTATATCCACTCATCATGCTGCTCCTAGCATTATGACGTTGATTTCATGGCTGAGTGATATTCCATTGTACATAAGGACCACAACTTCTTTATCCATTCTTCGCTTTCCTGGGATGTTTCAGGTGTAACGAAGGGGAGGTTCTTGTCAACAGAGCAGCCCTAAACTTTGGGGTGCCTTTGTCTTGCTGATTTTTAGTTTTCCCAATTTATACGCCCATGAGTGGAAGTGCCCTATGCTCTCTAAGCTGAGTTTTTTCGATGTTTCAGGACACACCGTACACTTCTCCAGAGTGGCTGTTGGCAATTTACAGCCCGCCCATCAGCGTAGCAAGGCTCCCATTTCTCCATGGCCTGTCCTGCATTTCTGGTTTTGACACGTTATTCAGCATGGCCCTTTTGACCGATGGGAAGCGAGACTTCTTTGTAGCGCTGATTTGCCTTTGCAGGTTGCTTGGTTGGCCAAAAAGGGCGTATGCGTTTTTTCCTGAATATATTCAGGAAAAAACGCATACGCCCTTTTTGGCCAAGGGCATCATAGTCGAGGTTTTGCCGCTTTTCCTGTGCTTTAAAGGCGATTCGAATCTACCTCCTGAAATCTGTTTCCTGCAATTCTGCCTTGCTTTCAAATCCTCTTCGTTGCCTTCCCTCAATATATTTGTGGACGAGAGTTATCATTTCTAACACTGCAGGTCTGTGAATTGCAGTGCCCCTGAGCTCCATTTCTCAACTCGCTTTCTTGGGAGCTGGCCGCAAAAGCGCAGGATTGCTTCAGGCCCTATTCTGGCTCCGGGCGGCAGGCTGAGCCTGTGGTTAATTCTTCTTCCTGCTGGGAAAATAGAGTGACCTGTGCCTGTCCCAACACCTAGAGCTAGTCTCTCATTGGTTCCCCCTCTTCCCGTTCATCCTCAGGACAAATTGCAACCTGTACGGAACAGGAGGTTAAAGGTGCTGATTCTCCAAGGAGGGAGATTGCTAGTAAAGCGGCTGGAATGGCGAACCGGAGCACAAGGAGATGAGAAATGAGGTGCGTTTTAGAAACCTTTCCCGATCACACGGTGTACCATCTTCTGGGTTTCTCATGCATGTTTTCGATGTAGGAAGATGCCCTTGAACCTGGAGATTTGGGACCCATGGGATGGGTACCACGCCGTATTACTTTACAGGGTCTGCGTTAGCTCACCCAACCTCACCAAACCTCTCAGCCCCAAGAGTGTCCACCCTTATGTCTCAGTCAGCTGTGGGTCTAGATATGGTCAATCCAGGTGGCATCGCAGCCCCTGAAAGAATTTTGTAAGAATTTCTCTCTCTTTCACTGTCTTTGTTTCACGGGTCTTTAAAAGTAATTGATTTTTATAATAGGGTTTAGCTGCTTTGCACTGCTGTGTTTATGCCGCTTTACACCCACTTGACTCACTTACAGAGAGATAGCAATACATAGGTTTTAAGATTCTTACTAGTCAAATATATTCTTGGGCGGTGAATAGGGGGTGTTGAGTCCAGTAAACTGAGCAAGGAGTAGGTCTTGTCTATTACATATTGGGTTTATGGAACGGTATCTGAGCTAATTTGAAACCCTTGTTTTATGCATCACCCCCCGTCACCTTTCCCGTTAAGCAGCCATAGTGTGTTTTCTAAACGTGCGACTCTGTTCTGTTTTGTAATTCAGTTCAAGGGTAGCGGTTTTTACATTCCCTCTGTAAGTGATATCTTATGATAAGGGTCTTTTTCTGTGTGACTTATTTCACTTAGAATCGTCGTACCTAAATCCACTCATCATGCTGCTCCTAGCCTTATGTCGTTGATTTCATGGCTGAGTGATATTCCATTGTACATAAGGACCACAACTTCTTTATCCATTCTTCTCTTTCCTGGGATATTTCAGGTATAACGAAGTGGACGTTCTTGTCAACAGAGCAGCCCTAAACTTTGGGGTGCCTGTGTCTTGCTGATTTTTAGTTTTCCCAATTTATACGCCCATGAGTGGAAGTGCCCTATGCTCTCTAAGCTGAGTTTTTTAGATGTTTCAGGACACACCGTACACTTCTCCAGAGTTGCTGTTGGCAATTTACAGCCCGCCCATCAGCGTAGCAAGGCTCCCATTTCTCCATGGCCTGTCCTGCATTTCTGGTTTTGACACTTTATTCAGCATGGCCCTTTTGACCGATGGGAAGCGAGACTTCTTTGTAGCGCTGATTTGCCTTTGCAGGTTGCTTGGTTGGCCAAAAAGGGCGTATGCGTTTTTTCCTGAATATATTCAGGAAAAAACGCATACGCCCTTTTTGGCCAAGGGCATCATTGTCGAGGTTTTGCCGCTTTTCCTGTGCTTTAAAGGCGATTCGAATCTACCTCCTGAAATCTGTTTCCTGCAATTCTGCCTTGCTTTCAAATCCTCTTCGTTGCCTTCCCTCAATATATTTGTGGACGAGAGTTATCATTTCTAACTGTGCAGGTCTGTGAATTGCAGTGCCCCTGAGCTCCATTTCTCAACTCGCTTTCTTGGGAGCTGGCCGCAAAAGCGCAGGATTGCTTCAGGCCCTATTCTGGCTCCGGGCGGCAGGCTGATCCTGTGGTTAATTCTTCTTCCTGATGGGAAAATAGAGTGACCTGTGCCTGTCCCAACACCTAGAGCTAGTCTCTCATTGGTTCCCCCTCTTCCCGTTCATCCTCAGGACAAATTGCAACCTGTACGGAACAGGAGGTTAAAGGTGCTGATTCTCCAAGGAGGGAGATTGCTAGTAAAGCGGCTGGAATGGCGAACCGGAGCACAAGGAGATGAGAAATGAGGTGCGTTTTAGAAACCTTTCCCGATCACACGGTGTACCATCTTCTGGGTTTCTCATGCATGTTTTCGATGTAGGAAGATGCCCTTGAACCTGGAGATTTGGGACCCATGGGATGGGTACCACGCCGTATTACTTTACAGGGTCTGCGTTAGCTCACCCAACCTCACCAAACCTCTCAGCCCCAAGAGTGTCCACCCTTATGTCTCAGTCAGCTGTGGGTCTAGATATGGTCAATCCAGGTGGCATCGCAGCCCCTGAACGAATTTTGTAAGAATTTCTCTCTCTTTCACTGTCTTTGTTTCACGGGTCTTTAAAAGTAATTGATTTTTATAATGGGGTTTAGCTGCTTTGCACTGCTGTGTTTATGCCGCTTTACACCCACTTGACTCACTTACAGAGAGATAGCAATACATAGGTTTTAAGATTCTTACTAGTCAAATATATTCTTGGGCGGTGAATAGGGGGTGTTGAGTCCAGTTCACTGAGCAAGGAGTAGGTCTTGTCTATTACATATTGGGTTTATGGAACGGTATCTGAGCTAATTTGAAACCCTTGTTTTATGCATCACCCCACCTCACCTTTCCCGTTAAGCAGCCATAGTGTGTTTTCTAAACGTGCGACTCTGTTCTGTTTTGTAATTCAGTTCAAGGGTAGCGGTTTTTACATTCCCTCTATAAGTGATATCTTATGATAAGTGTCTTTTTCTGTGTGACCTATTTCACTTAGAATCGTCGTACCTATATCCACTCATCATGCTGCTCCTAGCCTTATGACGTTGATTTCATGGCTGAGTGATATTCCATTGTACATAAGGACCACAACTTCTTTATCCATTCTTCTCTTTCCTGGGATGTTTCAGGTGTAACGAAGGGGAGGTTCTTGTCAACAGAGCAGCCCTAAACTTTGGGGTGCCTGTGTCTTGCTGATTTTTAGTTTTCCCAATTTATACGCCCATGAGTGGAAGTGCCCTATGCTCTCTAAGCTGAGTTTTTTAGATGTTTCAGGACACACCGTACACTTCTCCAGAGTGGCTGTTGGCAATTTACAGCCCGCCCATCAGCGTAGCAAGGCTCCCATTTCTCCATGGCCTGTCCTGCATTTCTGGTTTTGACACTTTATTCAGCATGGCCCTTTTGACCGATGGGAAGCGAGACTTCTTTGTAGCGCTGATTTGCCTTTCCAGGTTGCTTGGTTGGCCAAAAAGGGCGTATGCGTTTTTTCCTGAATATATTCAGGAAAAAACGCATACGCCCTTTTTGGCCAAGGGCATCATTGTCGAGGTTTTGCCGCTTTTCCTGTGCTTTAAAGGCGATTCGAATCTACCTCCTGAAATCTGTTTCCTGCAATTCTGCCTTGCTTTCAAATCCTTTTTGTTGCCTTCCCTCAAAATATTTGTGGACGAGAGTTATCATTTCTAACTGTGCAGGTCTGTGAATTGCAGTGCCCCTGAGCTCCATTTCTCAACTCGCTTTCTTGGGAGCTGGCCGCAAAAGCGCAGGATTGCTTCAGGCCCTATTCTGGCTCCGGGCGGCAGGCTGAGCCTGTGGTTAATTCTTCTTCCTGATGGGAAAATAGAGTGACCTGTGCCTGTCCCAACACCTAGAGCTAGTCTCTCATTGGTTCCCCCTCTTCCCGTTCATCCTCAGGACAAATTGCAACCTGTACGGAACAGGAGGTTAAAGGTGCTGCTTCTCCAAGGAGGGAGATTGCTAGTAAAGCGGCTGGAATGGCGAACCGGAGCACAAGGAGATGAGAAATGAGGTGCGTTTTAGAAACCTTTCCCGATCACACGGTGTACCATCTTCTGGGTTTCTCATGCATGTTTTCGATGTAGGAAGATGCCCTTGAACCTGGAGATTTGGGACCCATGGGATGGGTACCACGCCGTAATACTTTAAAGGGTCTGCGTTAGCTCACCCAACCTCACCAAACCTCTCAGCCCCAAGAGTGTCCACCCTTATGTCTCAGTCAGCTGTGGGTCTAGATATGGTCAATCCAGGTGGCATCGCAGCCCCTGAACGAATTTTGTAAGAATTTCTCTCTCTTTCACTGTCTTCGTTTCACGGGTCTTTAAAAGTAATTGATTTTTATAATGGGGTTTAGCTGCTTTGCACTGCTGTGTTTATGCCGCTTTACACCCACTTGACTCACTTACAGAGAGATAGCAATACATAGGTTTTAAGATTCTTACTAGTCAAATATATTCTTGGGCGGTGAATAGGGGGTGTTGAGTCCAGTTCACTGAGCAAGGAGTAGGTCTTGTCTATTACATATTGGGTTTATGGAACGGTATCTGAGCTAATTTGAAACCCTTGTTTTATGCATCACCCCACCTCACCTTTCCCGTTAAGCAGCCATAGTGTGTTTTCTAAACGTGCGACTCTGTTCTGTTTTGTAATTCAGTTCAAGGGTAGCGGTTTTTACATTCCCTCTATAAGTGATATCTTATGATAAGTGTCTTTTTCTGTGTGACCTATTTCACTTAGAATCGTCGTGCCTATATCCACTCATCATGCTGCTCCTAGCCTTATGACGTTGATTTCATGGCTGAGTGATATTCCATTGTACATAAGGACCACAACTTCTTTATCCATTCTTCTCTTTCCTGGGATGATTCAGGTGTAACGAAGTGGAGGTTCTTGTCAACAGAGCAGCCCTAAACTTTGGGGTGCCTGTGTCTTGCTGATTTTTAGTTTTCCCAATTTATACGCCCATGAGTGGAAGTGCCCTATGCTCTCTAAGCTGAGTTTTTTAGATGTTTCAGGACACACCGTACACTTCTCCAGAGTGGCTGTTGGCAATTTACAGCCCGCCCATCAGCGTAGCAAGGCTCCCATTTCTCCATGGCCTGTCCTGCATTTCTGGTTTTGACACTTTATTCAGCATGGCCCTTTTGACCGATGGGAAGCGAGACTTCTTTGTAGCGCTGATTTGCCTTTCCAGGTTGCTTGGTTGGCCAAAAAGGGCGTATGCGTTTTTTCCTGAATATATTCAGGAAAAAACGCATACGCCCTTTTTGGCCAAGGGCATCATAGTCGAGGTTTTGCCGCTTTTCCTGTGCTTTAAAGGCGATTCGAATCTACCTCCTGAAATCTGTTTCCTGCAATTCTGCCTTGCTTTCAAATCCTCTTCGTTGCCTTCCCTCAATATATTTGTGGACGAGAGTTATCATTTCTAACTGTGCAGGTCTGTGAATTGCAGTGCCCCTGAGCTCCATTTCTCAACTCGCTTTCTTGGGAGCTGGCCGCAAAAGCGCAGGATTGCTTCAGGCCCTATTCTGGCTCCGGGCGGCAGGCTGAGCCTGTGGTTAATTCTTCTTCCTGATGGGAAAATAGAGTGACCTGTGCCTGTCCCAACACCTAGAGCTAGTCTCTCATTGGTTCCCCCTCTTCCCGTTCATCCTCAGGACAAATTGCAACCTGTACGGAACAGGAGGTTAAAGGTGCTGATTCTCCAAGGAGGGAGATTGCTAGTAAAGCGGCTGGAATGGCGAACCGGAGCACAAGGAGATGAGAAATGAGGTGCGTTTTAGAAACCTTTCCCGATCACACGGTGTACCATCTTCTGGGTTTCTCATGCATGTTTTCGATGTAGGAAGAAGCCCTTGAACCTGGAGATTTGGGACCCATGGGATGGGTACCACGCCGTATTACTGTACAGGGTCTGCGTTAGCTCACCCAACCTCACCAAACCTCTCAGCCCCAAGAGTGTCCACCCTTATGTCTCAGTCAGCTGTGGGTCTAGATATGGTCAATCCAGGTGGCATCGCAGCCCCTGAACGAATTTTGTAAGAATTTCTCTCTCTTTCACTGTCTTTGTTTCACGGGTCTTTAAAAGTATTTGATTTTTATAATGGAGTTTAGCTGCTTTGCACTGCTGTGTTTATGCCGCTTTACACCCACTTGACTCACTTACAGAGAGATAGCAATACATAGGTTTTAAGATTCTTACTAGTCAAATATATTCTTGGGCGGTGAATAGGGGGTGTTGAGTCCAGTTCACTGAGCAAGGAGTAGGTCTTGTCTATTACATATTGGGTTTATGGAACGGTATCTGAGCTAATTTGAAACCCTTGTTTTATGCATCACCCCACCTCACCTTTCCCGTTAAGCAGCCATAGTGTGTTTTCTAAACGTGCGACTCTGTTCTGTTTTGTAATTCAGTTCAAGGGTAGCGGTTTTTACATTCCCTCTATAAGTGATATCTTATGATAAGTGTCTTTTTCTGTGTGACCTATTTCACTTAGAATCGTCGTACCTATATCCACTCATCATGCTGCTCCTAGCCTTATGACGTTGATTTCATGGCTGAGTGATATTCCATTGTACATAAGGACCACAACTTCTTTATCCATTCTTCTCTTTCCTGGGATGTTTCAGGTGTAACGAAGGGGAGGTTCTTGTCAACAGAGCAGCCCTAAACTTTGGGGTGCCTGTGTCTTGCTGATTTTTAGTTTTCCCAATTTATACGCCCATGAGTGGAAGTGCCCTATGCTCTCTAAGCTGAGATTTTTAGATGTTTCAGGACACACCGTACACTTCTCCAGAGTGGCTGTTGGCAATTTACAGCCCGCCCATCAGCGTAGCAAGGCTCCCATTTCTCCATGGCCTGTCCTGCATTTCTGGTTTTGACACTTTATTCAGCATGGCCCTTTTGACCGATGGGAAGCGAGACTTCTTTGTAGCGCTGATTTGCCTTTGCAGGTTGCTTGGTTGGCCAAAAAGGGCGTATGCGTTTTTTCCTGAATATATTCAGGAAAAAACGCATACGCCCTTTTTGGCCAAGGGCATCATAGTCGAGGTTTTGCCGCTTTTCCTGTGCTTTAAAGGCGATTCGAATCTACCTCCTGAAATCTGTTTCCTGCAATTCTGCCTTGCTTTCAAATCCTCTTCGTTGCCTTCCCTCAATATATTTGTGGACGAGAGTTATCATTTCTAACTGTGCAGGTCTGTGAATTGCAGTGCCCCTGAGCTCCATTTCTCAACTCGCTTTCTTGGGAGCTGGCCGCAAAAGCGCAGGATTGCTTCAGGCCCTATTCTGGCTCCGGGCGGCAGGCTGAGCCTGTGGTTAATTCTTCTTCCTGATGGGAAAATAGAGTGACCTGTGCCTGTCCCAACACCTAGAGCTAGTCTCTCATTGGTTCCCCCTCTTCCCGTTCATCCTCAGGACAAATTGCAACCTGTACGGAACAGGAGGTTAAAGGTGCTGCTTCTCCAAGGAGGGAGATTGCTAGTAAAGCGGCTGGAATGGCGAACCGGAGCACAAGGAGATGAGAAATGAGGTGCGTTTTAGAAACCTTTCCCGATCACACGGTGTACCATCTTCTGGGTTTCTCATGCATGTTTTCGATGTAGGAAGATGCCCTTGAACCTGGAGATTTGGGACCCATGGGATGGGTACCACGCCGTATTACTTTAAAGGGTCTGCGTTAGCTCACACAACCTCACCAAACCTCTCAGCCCCAAGAGTGTCCACCCTTATGTCTCAGTCAGCTGTGGGTCTAGATATGGTCAATCCAGGTGGCATCGCAGCCCCTGAACGAATTTTGTAAGAATTTCTCTCTCTTTCACTGTCTTTGTTTCACGGGTTTTTAAAAGTAATTGATTTTTATAATGGGGTTTAGCTGCTTTGCACTGCTGTGTTTATGCCGCTTTACACCCACTTGACTCACTTACAGAGAGATAGCAATACATAGGTTTTAAGATTCTTACTAGTCAAATATATTCTTGGGCGGTGAATAGGGGGTGTTGAGTCCAGTTCACTGAGCAAGGAGTAGGTCTTGTCTATTACATATTGGGTTTATGGAACGGTATCTGAGCTAATTTGAAACCCTTGTTTTATGCATCACCCCACCTCACCTTTCCCGTTAAGCAGCCATAGTGTGTTTCCTAAACGTGCGACTCTTTTCTGTTTTGTAATTCAGTTCAAGGGTAGCGGTTTTTACATTGCCTCTGTAAGTGATATCTTATGATAAGGGTCTTTTTCTGTGTGACCTATTTCACTTAGAATCGTCGTACCTATATCCACTCATCATGCTGCTCCTAGCCTTATGACGTTGATTTCATGGCTGAGTGATATTCCATTGTACATAAGGACCACAACTTCTTTATCCATTCTTCTCTTTCCTGGGATGTTTCAGGTGTAACGAAGGGGAGGTTCTTGTCAACAGAGCAGCCCTAAACTTTGGGGTGCCTGTGTCTTGCTGATTTTTAGTTTTCCCAATTTATACGCCCATGAGTGGAAGTGCCCTATGCTCTCTAAGCTGAGTTTTTTAGATGTTTCAGGACACACCGTACACTTCTCCAGAGTGGCTGTTGGCAATTTACAGCCCGCCCATCAGCGTAGCAAGGCTCCCATTTCTCCATGGCCTGTCCTGCATTTCTGGTTTTGACACTTTATTCAGCATGGCCCTTTTGACCGATGGGAAGCGAGACTTCTTTGTAGCGCTGATTTGCCTTTCCAGGTTGCTTGGTTGGCCAAAAAGGGCGTATGCGTTTTTTCCTGAATATATTCAGGAAAAAACGCATACGCCCTTTTTGGCCAAGGGCATCATTGTCGAGGTTTTGCCGCTTTTCCTGTGCTTTAAAGGCGATTCGAATCTACCTCCTGAAATCTGTTTCCTGCAATTCTGCCTTGCTTTCAAATCCTTTTTGTTGCCTTCCCTCAAAATATTTGTGGACGAGAGTTATCATTTCTAACTGTGCAGGTCTGTGAATTGCAGTGCCCCTGAGCTCCATTTCTCAACTCGCTTTCTTGGGAGCTGGCCGCAAAAGCGCAGGATTGCTTCTGGCCCTATTCTGGCTCCGGGCGGCAGGCTGAGCCTGTGGTTAATTCTTCTTCCTGATGGGAAAATAGAGTGACCTGTGCCTGTCCCAACACCTAGAGCTAGTCTCTCATTGGTTCCCCCTCTTCCCGTTCATCCTCAGGACAAATTGCAACCTGTACGGAACAGGAGGTTAAAGGTGCTGATTCTCCAAGGAGGGAGATTGCTAGTAAAGCGGCTGGAATGGCGAACCGGAGCACAAGGAGATGAGAAATGAGGTGCGTTTTAGAAACCTTTCCCGATCACACGGTGTACCATCTTCTGGGTTTCTCATGCATGTTTTCGATGTAGGAAGATGCCCTTGAACCTGGAGATTTGGGACCCATGGGATGGGTACCACGCCGTAATACTTTAAAGGGTCTGCGTTAGCTCACCCAACCTCACCAAACCTCTCAGCCCCAAGAGTGTCCACCCTTATGTCTCAGTCAGCTGTGGGTCTAGATATGGTCAATCCAGGTGGCATCGCAGCCCCTGAACGAATTTTGTAAGAATTTCTCTCTCTTTCACTGTCTTCGTTTCACGGGTCTTTAAAAGTAATTGATTTTTATAATGGGGTTTAGCTGCTTTGCACTGCTGTGTTTATGCCGCTTTACACCCACTTGACTCACTTACAGAGAGATAGCAATACATAGGTTTTAAGATTCTTACTAGTCAAATATATTCTTGGGCGGTGAATAGGGGGTGTTGAGTCCAGTTCACTGAGCAAGGAGTAGGTCTTGTCTATTACATATTGGGTTTATGGAACGGTATCTGAGCTAATTTGAAACCCTTGTTTTATGCATCACCCCACCTCACCTTTCCCGTTAAGCAGCCATAGTGTGTTTTCTAAACGTGCGACTCTGTTCTGTTTTGTAATTCAGTTCAAGGGTAGCGGTTTTTACATTCCCTCTATAAGTGATATCTTATGATAAGTGTCTTTTTCTGTGTGACCTATTTCACTTAGAATCGTCGTGCCTATATCCACTCATCATGCTGCTCCTAGCCTTATGACGTTGATTTCATGGCTGAGTGATATTCCATTGTACATAAGGACCACAACTTCTTTATCCATTCTTCTCTTTCCTGGGATGATTCAGGTGTAACGAAGTGGAGGTTCTTGTCAACAGAGCAGCCCTAAACTTTGGGGTGCCTGTGTCTTGCTGATTTTTAGTTTTCCCAATTTATACGCCCATGAGTGGAAGTGCCCTATGCTCTCTAAGCTGAGTTTTTTAGATGTTTCAGGACACACCGTACACTTCTCCAGAGTGGCTGTTGGCAATTTACAGCCCGCCCATCAGCGTAGCAAGGCTCCCATTTCTCCATGGCCTGTCCTGCATTTCTGGTTTTGACACTTTATTCAGCATGGCCCTTTTGACCGATGGGAAGCGAGACTTCTTTGTAGCGCTGATTTGCCTTTCCAGGTTGCTTGGTTGGCCAAAAAGGGCGTATGCGTTTTTTCCTGAATATATTCAGGAAAAAACGCATACGCCCTTTTTGGCCAAGGGCATCATAGTCGAGGTTTTGCCGCTTTTCCTGTGCTTTAAAGGCGATTCGAATCTACCTCCTGAAATCTGTTTCCTGCAATTCTGCCTTGCTTTCAAATCCTCTTCGTTGCCTTCCCTCAATATATTTGTGGACGAGAGTTATCATTTCTAACTGTGCAGGTCTGTGAATTGCAGTGCCCCTGAGCTCCATTTCTCAACTCGCTTTCTTGGGAGCTGGCCGCAAAAGCGCAGGATTGCTTCAGGCCCTATTCTGGCTCCGGGCGGCAGGCTGAGCCTGTGGTTAATTCTTCTTCCTGATGGGAAAATAGAGTGACCTGTGCCTGTCCCAACACCTAGAGCTAGTCTCTCATTGGTTCCCCCTCTTCCCGTTCATCCTCAGGACAAATTGCAACCTGTACGGAACAGGAGGTTAAAGGTGCTGCTTCTCCAAGGAGGGAGATTGCTAGTAAAGCGGCTGGAATGGCGAACCGGAGCACAAGGAGATGAGAAATGAGGTGCGTTTTAGAAACCTTTCCCGATCACACGGTGTACCATCTTCTGGGTTTCTCATGCATGTTTTCGATGTAGGAAGAAGCCCTTGAACCTGGAGATTTGGGACCCATGGGATGGGTACCACGCCGTATTACTGTACAGGGTCTGCGTTAGCTCACCCAACCTCACCAAACCTCTCAGCCCCAAGAGTGTCCACCCTTATGTCTCAGTCAGCTGTGGGTCTAGATATGGTCAATCCAGGTGGCATCGCAGCCCCTGAACGAATTTTGTAAGAATTTCTCTCTCTTTCACTGTCTTTGTTTCACGGGTCTTTAAAAGTATTTGATTTTTATAATGGGGTTTAGCTGCTTTGCACTGCTGTGTTTATGCCGCTTTACACCCACTTGACTCACTTACAGAGAGATAGCAATACATAGGTTTTAAGATTCTTACTAGTCAAATATATTCTTGGGCGGTGAATAGGGTGTGTTGAGTCCAGTTCACTGAGCAAGGAGTAGGTCTTGTCTATTACATATTGGGTTTATGGAACGGTATCTGAGCTAATTTGAAACCCTTGTTTTATGCATCACCCCACCTCACCTTTCCCGTTAAGCAGCCATAGTGTGTTTTCTAAACGTGCGACTCTGTTCTGTTTTGTAATTCAGTTCAAGGGTAGCGGTTTTTACATTCCCTCTATAAGTGATATCTTATGATAAGTGTCTTTTTCTGTGTGACCTATTTCACTTAGAATCGTCGTACCTATATCCACTCATCATGCTGCTCCTAGCCTTATGACGTTGATTTCATGGCTGAGTGATATTCCATTGTACATAAGGACCACAACTTCTTTATCCATTCTTCTCTTTCCTGGGATGTTTCAGGTGTAACGAAGGGGAGGTTCTTGTCAACAGAGCAGCCCTAAACTTTGGGGTGCCTGTGTCTTGCTGATTTTTAGTTTTCCCAATTTATACGCCCATGAGTGGAAGTGCCCTATGCTCTCTAAGCTGAGATTTTTAGATGTTTCAGGACACACCGTACACTTCTCCAGAGTGGCTGTTGGCAATTTACAGCCCGCCCATCAGCGTAGCAAGGCTCCCATTTCTCCATGGCCTGTCCTGCATTTCTGGTTTTGACACTTTATTCAGCATGGCCCTTTTGACCGATGGGAAGCGAGACTTCTTTGTAGCGCTGATTTGCCTTTGCAGGTTGCTTGGTTGGCCAAAAAGGGCGTATGCGTTTTTTCCTGAATATATTCAGGAAAAAACGCATACGCCCTTTTTGGCCAAGGGCATCATAGTCGAGGTTTTGCCGCTTTTCCTGTGCTTTAAAGGCGATTCGAATCTACCTCCTGAAATCTGTTTCCTGCAATTCTGCCTTGCTTTCAAATCCTCTTCGTTGCCTTCCCTCAATATATTTGTGGACGAGAGTTATCATTTCTAACTGTGCAGGTCTGTGAATTGCAGTGCCCCTGAGCTCCATTTCTCAACTCGCTTTCTTGGGAGCTGGCCGCAAAAGCGCAGGATTGCTTCAGGCCCTATTCTGGCTCCGGGCGGCAGGCTGAGCCTGTGGTTAATTCTTCTTCCTGATGGGAAAATAGAGTGACCTGTGCCTGTCCCAACACCTAGAGCTAGTCTCTCATTGGTTCCCCCTCTTCCCGTTCATCCTCAGGACAAATTGCAACCTGTACGGAACAGGAGGTTAAAGGTGCTGATTCTCCAAGGAGGGAGATTGCTAGTAAAGCGGCTGGAATGGCGAACCGGAGCACAAGGAGATGAGAAATGAGGTGCGTTTTAGAAACCTTTCCCGATCACACGGTGTACCATCTTCTGGGTTTCTCATGCATGTTTTCGATGTAGGAAGAAGCCCTTGAACCTGGAGATTTGGGACCCATGGGATGGGTACCACGCCGTATTACTGTACAGGGTCTGCGTTAGCTCACCCAACCTCACCAAACCTCTCAGCCCCAAGAGTGTCCACCCTTATGTCTCAGTCAGCTGTGGGTCTAGATATGGTCAATCCAGGTGGCATCGCAGCCCCTGAACGAATTTTGTAAGAATTTCTCTCTCTTTCACTGTCTTTGTTTCACGGGTCTTTAAAAGTATTTGATTTTTATAATGGGGTTTAGCTGCTTTGCACTGCTGTGTTTATGCCGCTTTACACCCACTTGACTCACTTACAGAGAGATAGCAATACATAGGTTTTAAGATTCTTACTAGTCAAATATATTCTTGGGCGGTGAATAGGGGGTGTTGAGTCCAGTTCACTGAGCAAGGAGTAGGTCTTGTCTATTACATATTGGGTTTATGGAACGGTATCTGAGCTAATTTGAAACCCTTGTTTTATGCATCACCCCACCTCACCTTTCCCGTTAAGCAGCCATAGTGTGTTTTCTAAACGTGCGACTCTGTTCTGTTTTGTAATTCAGTTCAAGGGTAGCGGTTTTTACATTCCCTCTATAAGTGATATCTTATGATAAGTGTCTTTTTCTGTGTGACCTATTTCACTTAGAATCGTCGTACCTATATCCACTCATCATGCTGCTCCTAGCCTTATGACGTTGATTTCATGGCTGAGTGATATTCCATTGTACATAAGGACCACAACTTCTTTATCCATTCTTCTCTTTCCTGGGATGTTTCAGGTGTAACGAAGGGGAGGTTCTTGTCAACAGAGCAGCCCTAAACTTTGGGGTGCCTGTGTCTTGCTGATTTTTAGTTTTCCCAATTTATACGCCCATGAGTGGAAGTGCCCTATGCTCTCTAAGCTGAGATTTTTAGATGTTTCAGGACACACCGTACACTTCTCCAGAGTGGCTGTTGGCAATTTACAGCCCGCCCATCAGCGTAGCAAGGCTCCCATTTCTCCATGGCCTGTCCTGCATTTCTGGTTTTGACACTTTATTCAGCATGGCCCTTTTGACCGATGGGAAGCGAGACTTCTTTGTAGCGCTGATTTGCCTTTGCAGGTTGCTTGGTTGGCCAAAAAGGGCGTATGCGTTTTTTCCTGAATATATTCAGGAAAAAACGCATACGCCCTTTTTGGCCAAGGGCATCATAGTCGAGGTTTTGCCGCTTTTCCTGTGCTTTAAAGGCGATTCGAATCTACCTCCTGAAATCTGTTTCCTGCAATTCTGCCTTGCTTTCAAATCCTCTTCGTTGCCTTCCCTCAATATATTTGTGGACGAGAGTTATCATTTCTAACTGTGCAGGTCTGTGAATTGCAGTGCCCCTGAGCTCCATTTCTCAACTCGCTTTCTTGGGAGCTGGCCGCAAAAGCGCAGGATTGCTTCAGGCCCTATTCTGGCTCCGGGCGGCAGGCTGAGCCTGTGGTTAATTCTTCTTCCTGATGGGAAAATAGAGTGACCTGTGCCTGTCCCAACACCTAGAGCTAGTCTCTCATTGGTTCCCCCTCTTCCCGTTCATCCTCAGGACAAATTGCAACCTGTACGGAACAGGAGGTTAAAGGTGCTGCTTCTCCAAGGAGGGACATTGCTAGTAAAGCGGCTGGAATGGCGAACCGGAGCACAAGGAGATGAGAAATGAGGTGCGTTTTAGAAACCTTTCCCGATCACACGGTGTACCATCTTCTGGGTTTCTCATGCATGTTTTCGATGTAGGAAGATGCCCTTGAACCTGGAGATTTGGGACCCATGGGATGGGTACCACGCCGTAATACTTTAAAGGGTCTGCGTTAGCTCACCCAACCTCACCAAACCTCTCAGCCCCAAGAGTGTCCACCCTTATGTCTCAGTCAGCTGTGGGTCTAGATATGGTCAATCCAGGTGGCATCGCAGCCCCTGAACGAATTTTGTAAGAATTTCTCTCTCTTTCACTGTCTTCGTTTCACGGGTCTTTAAAAGTAATTGATTTTTATAATGGGGTTTAGCTGCTTTGCACTGCTGTGTTTATGCCGCTTTACACCCACTTGACTCACTTACAGAGAGATAGCAATACATAGGTTTTAAGATTCTTACTAGTCAAATATATTCTTGGGCGGTGAATAGGGGGTGTTGAGTCCAGTTCACTGAGCAAGGAGTAGGTCTTGTCTATTACATATTGGGTTTATGGAACGGTATCTGAGCTAATTTGAAACCCTTGTTTTATGCATCACCCCACCTCACCTTTCCCGTTAAGCAGCCATAGTGTGTTTTCTAAACGTGCGACTCTGTTCTGTTTTGTAATTCAGTTCAAGGGTAGCGGTTTTTACATTCCCTCTATAAGTGATATCTTATGATAAGTGTCTTTTTCTGTGTGACCTATTTCACTTAGAATCGTCGTGCCTATATCCACTCATCATGCTGCTCCTAGCCTTATGACGTTGATTTCATGGCTGAGTGATATTCCATTGTACATAAGGACCACAACTTCTTTATCCATTCTTCTCTTTCCTGGGATGATTCAGGTGTAACGAAGTGGAGGTTCTTGTCAACAGAGCAGCCCTAAACTTTGGGGTGCCTGTGTCTTGCTGATTTTTAGTTTTCCCAATTTATACGCCCATGAGTGGAAGTGCCCTATGCTCTCTAAGCTGAGTTTTTTAGATGTTTCAGGACACACCGTACACTTCTCCAGAGTGGCTGTTGGCAATTTACAGCCCGCCCATCAGCGTAGCAAGGCTCCCATTTCTCCATGGCCTGTCCTGCATTTCTGGTTTTGACACTTTATTCAGCATGGCCCTTTTGACCGATGGGAAGCGAGACATCTTTGTAGCGCTGATTTGCCTTTCCAGGTTGCTTGGTTGGCCAAAAAGGGCGTATGCGTTTTTTCCTGAATATATTCAGGAAAAAACGCATACGCCCTTTTTGGCCAAGGGCATCATAGTCGAGGTTTTGCCGCTTTTCCTGTGCTTTAAAGGCGATTCGAATCTACCTCCTGAAATCTGTTTCCTGCAATTCTGCCTTGCTTTCAAATCCTCTTCGTTGCCTTCCCTCAATATATTTGTGGACGAGAGTTATCATTTCTAACTGTGCAGGTCTGTGAATTGCAGTGCCCCTGAGCTCCATTTCTCAACTCGCTTTCTTGGGAGCTGGCCGCAAAAGCGCAGGATTGCTTCAGGCCCTATTCTGGCTCCGGGCGGCAGGCTGAGCCTGTGGTTAATTCTTCTTCCTGATGGGAAAATAGAGTGACCTGTGCCTGTCCCAACACCTAGAGCTAGTCTCTCATTGGTTCCCCCTCTTCCCGTTCATCCTCAGGACAAATTGCAACCTGTACGGAACAGGAGGTTAAAGGTGCTGATTCTCCAAGGAGGGAGATTGCTAGTAAAGCGGCTGGAATGGAGAACCGGAGCACAAGGAGATGAGAAATGAGGTGCGTTTTAGAAACCTTTCCCGATCACACGGTGTACCATCTTCTGGGTTTCTCATGCATGTTTTCGATGTAGGAAGAAGCCCTTGAACCTGGAGATTTGGGACCCATGGGATGGGTACCACGCCGTATTACTTTACAGGGTCTGCGTTAGCTCACCCAACCTCACCAAACCTCTCAGCCCCAAGAGTGTCCACCCTTATGTCTCAGTCAGCTGTGGGTCTAGATATGGTCAATCCAGGTGGCATCGCAGCCCCTGAACGAATTTTGTAAGAATTTCTCTCTTTCACTGTCTTTGTTTCACGGGTCTTTAAAAGTATTTGATTTTTATAATGGGGTTTAGCTGCTTTGCACTGCTGTGTTTATGCCGCTTTACACCCACTTGACTCACTTACAGAGAGATAGCAATACATAGGTTTTAAGATTCTTACTAGTCAAATATATTCTTGGGCGGTGAATAGGGGGTGTTGAGTCCAGTTCACTGAGCAAGGAGTAGGTCTTGTCTATTACATATTGGGTTTATGGAACGGTATCTGAGCTAATTTGAAACCCTTGTTTTATGCATCACCCCACCTCACCTTTCCCGTTAAGCAGCCATAGTGTGTTTTCTAAACGTGCGACTCTGTTCTGTTTTGTAATTCAGTTCAAGGGTAGCGGTTTTTACATTCCCTCTATAAGTGATATCTTATGATAAGTGTCTTTTTCTGTGTGACCTATTTCACTTAGAATCGTCGTACCTATATCCACTCATCATGCTGCTCCTAGCCTTATGACGTTGATTTCATGGCTGAGTGATATTCCATTGTACATAAGGACCACAACTTCTTTATCCATTCTTCTCTTTCCTGGGATGTTTCAGGTGTAACGAAGGGGAGGTTCTTGTCAACAGAGCAGCCCTAAACTTTGGGGTGCCTGTGTCTTGCTGATTTTTAGTTTTCCCAATTTATACGCCCATGAGTGGAAGTGCCCTATGCTCTCTAAGCTGAGTTTTTTAGATGTTTCAGGACACACCGTACACTTCTCCAGAGTGGCTGTTGGCAATTTACAGCCCGCCCATCAGCGTAGCAAGGCTCCCATTTCTCCATGGCCTGTCCTGCATTTCTGGTTTTGACACTTTATTCAGCATGGCCCTTTTGACCGATGGGAAGCGAGACTTCTTTGTAGCGCTGATTTGCCTTTCCAGGTTGCTTGGTTGGCCAAAAAGGGCGTATGCGTTTTTTCCTGAATATATTCAGGAAAAAACGCATACGCCCTTTTTGGCCAAGGGCATCATAGTCGAGGTTTTGCCGCTTTTCCTGTGCTTTAAAGGCGATTCGAATCTACCTCCTGAAATCTGTTTCCTGCAATTCTGCCTTGCTTTCAAATCCTCTTCGTTGCCTTCCCTCAATATATTTGTGGACGAGAGTTATCATTTCTAACTGTGCAGGTCTGTGAATTGCAGTGCCCCTGAGCTCCATTTCTCAACTCGCTTTCTTGGGAGCTGGCCGCAAAAGCGCAGGATTGCTTCAGGCCCTATTCTGGCTCCGGGCGGCCGGCTGAGCCTGTGGTTAATTCTTCTTCCTGATGGGAAAATAGAGTGACCTGTGCCTGTCCCAACACCTAGAGCTAGTCTCTCATTGGTTCCCCCTCTTCCCGTTCATCCTCAGGACAAATTGCAACCTGTACGGAACAGGAGGTTAAAGGTGCTGATTCTCCAAGGAGGGAGATTGCTAGTAAAGCGGCTGGAATGGCGAACCGGAGCACAAGGAGATGAGAAATGAGGTGCGTTTTAGAAACCTTTCCCGATCACACGGTGTACCATCTTCTGGGTTTCTCATGCATGTTTTCGATGTAGGAAGATGCCCTTGAACCTGGAGGTTTGGGACCCATGGGATGGGTACCACGCCGTATTACTTTAAAGGGTCTGCATTAGCTCACCCAACCTCACCAAACCTCTCAGCCCCAAGAGTGTCCACCCTTATGTCTCAGTCAGCTGTGGGTCTAGATATGGTCAATCCAGGTGGCATCGCAGCCCCTGAACGAATTTTGTAAGAATTTCTCTCTCTTTCACTGTCTTTGTTTCACGGGTTTTTAAAAGTAATTGATTTTTATAATGGGGTTTAGCTGCTTTGCACTGCTGTGTTTATGCCGCTTTACACCCACTTGACTCACTTACAGAGAGATAGCAATACATAGGTTTTAAGATTCTTACTAGTCAAATATATTCTTGGGCGGTGAATAGGGGGTGTTGAGTCCAGTTCACTGAGCAAGGAGTAGGTCTTGTCTATTACATATTGGGTTTATGGAACGGTATCTGAGCTAATTTGAAACCCTTGTTTTATGCATCACCCCACCTCACCTTTCCCGTTAAGCAGCCATAGTGTGTTTCCTAAACGTGCGACTCTTTTCTGTTTTGTAATTCAGTTCAAGGGTAGCGGTTTTTACATTGCCTCTGTAAGTGATATCTTATGATAAGGGTCTTTTTCTGTGTGACCTATTTCACTTAGAATCGTCGTACCTATATCCACTCATCATGCTGCTCCTAGCCTTATGACGTTGATTTCATGGCTGAGTCATATTCCATTGTACATAAGGACCACAACTTCTTTATCCATTCTTCTCTTTCCTGGGATGTTTCAGGTGTAACGAAGTGGAGGTTCTTGTCAACAGAGCAGCCCTAAACCTTGGGGTGCCTGTGTCTTGCTGATTTTTAGTTTTCCCAATTTATACGCCCATGAGTGGAAGTGCCCTATGCTCTCTAAGCTGAGTTTTTTAGATGTTTCAGGACACACCGTACACTTCTCCAGAGTGGCTGTTGGCAATTTACAGCCCGCCCATCAGCGTAGCAAGGCTCCCATTTCTCCATGGCCTGTCCTGCATTTCTGGTTTTGACACTTTATTCAGCATGGCCCTTTTGACCGATGGGAAGCGAGACTTCTTTGTAGCGCTGATTTGCCTTTCCAGGTTGCTTGGTTGGCCAAAAAGGGCGTATGCGTTTTTTCCTGAATATATTCAGGAAAAAACGCATACGCCCTTTTTAGCCAAGGGCATCATAGTCGAAGTTTTGCCGCTTTTCCTGTGCTTTAAGGGCGATTCGAATCTACCTCCTGAAATCTGTTTCCTGCAATTCTGCCTTGCTTTCAAATCCTCTTCGTTGCCTTCCCTCAATATATTTGTGGACGAGAGTTATCATTTCTAACTGTGCAGATCTGTGAATTGCAGTGCCCCTGAGCTCCATTTCTCAACTCGCTTTCTTGGGAGCTGGCCGCAAAAGCGCAGGATTGCTTCAGGCCCTATTCTGGCTCCGGGCGGCAGGCTGAGCCTGTGATTAATTCTTCTTCCTGATGGGAAAATAGAGTGACCTGTGCCTGTCCCAACACCTAGAGCTAGTCTCTCATTGGTTCCCCCTCTTCCCGTTCATCCTCAGGACAAATTGCAACCTGTACGGAACAGGAGGTTAAAGGTGCTGATTCTCCAAGGAGGCAGATTGCTAGTAAAGCGGTTGGAATGGCGAACTGGAGCACAAGGAGATGAGAAATGAGGTGCGTTTTAGAAACCTTTCCCGATCACACGGTGTACCATCTTCTGAGTTTCTCATGCATGGTTTCGATGTAGGAATATGCCCTTGAACCTGGAGATTTGGGACCCATGGGATGGGTACCACGCCGTATTATTTTACAGGGTCTGAGTTAGCTCACCCAACCTCACCAAACCTCTCAGCCCCAAGAGTGTCCACCCTTATGGCTCAGTCAGCTGTGGGTCTAGATATGGTCAATCCAGGTGGCATCGCAGCCCCTGAACGAATTTTGTAAGAATTTCTCTCTCTTTCACTGTCTTTGTTTCACGGGTTTTTAAAAGTAATTGATTTTTATAATGGGGTTTAGCTGCTTTGCACTGCTGTGTTTATGCCGCTTTACACCCACTTGACTCACTTACAGAGAGATAGCAATACATAGGTTTTAAGATTCTTACTAGTCAAATATATTCTTGGGCGGTGAATAGGGCGTGTTGAGTCCAGTTCACTGAGCAAGGAGTAGGTCTTGTCTATTACATATTGGGTTTATGGAACGGTATCTGAGCTAATTTGAAACCCTTGTTTTATGCATCACCCCACCTCACCTTTCCCGTTAAGCAGCCATAGTGTGTTTTCTAAACGTGCGACTCTGTTCTGTTTTGTAATTCAGTTCAAGGGTAGCGGTTTTTACATTCCCTCTGTAAGTGATATCTTATGATAAGGGTCTTTTTCTGTGTGACCTATTTCACTTAGAATCGTCGCACCTATATCCACTCATCATGCTGCTCCTAGCCTTATGACGTTGATTTCATGGCTGAGTGATATTCCATTGTACATAAGGACCACAACTTCTTTATCCATTCTTCTCTTTCCTGGGATGTTTCAGGTGTAACGAAGTGGAAGTTCTTGTCAACAGAGCAGCCCTAAACTTTGGGGTGCCTGTGTCTGGCTGATTTTTAGTTTTCCCAATTTATACGCCCATGAGTGGAAGTGCCCTATGCTCTCTAAGCTGAGTTTTTTCGATGTTTCAGGACACAGCGTACACTTCTCCAGAGTGGCTGTTGGCAATTTACAGCCCGCCCATCAGCGTAGCAAGGCTCCCATTTCTCCATGGCCTGTCCTGCATTTCTGGTTTTGACACTTTATTCAGCATGGCCCTTTTGACCGATGGGAAGCGAGACTTCTTTGTAGCGCTGATTTGCCTTTGCAGGTTGCTTGGTTGGCCAAAAAGGGCGTATGCGTTTTTTCCTGAATATATTCAGGAAAAAACGCATACGCCCTTTTTGGCCAAGGGCATCATTGTCGAGGTTTTGCCGCTTTTCCTGTGCTTTAAAGGCGATTCGAATCTACCTCCTGAAATCTGTTTCCTGCAATTCTGCCTTGCTTTCAAATCCTCTTCGTTGCCTTCCCTCAATATATTTGTGGACGAGAGTTATCATTTCTAACTGTGCAGGTCTGTGAATTGCAGTGCCCCTGAGCTCCATTTCTCAACTCGCTTTCTTGGGAGCTGGCCGCAAAAGCGCAGGATTGCATCAGGCCCTATTCTGGCTCCGGGCGGCAGGCTGAGCCTGTGGTTAATTCTTCTTCCTGATGGGAAAATAGAGTGACCTGTGCCTGTCCCAACACCTAGAGCTAGTCTCTCATTGGTTCCCCCTCTTCCCGTTCATCCTCAGGACAAATTGCAACCTGTACGGAACAGGAGGTTAAAGGTGCTGATTCTCCAAGGAGGGAGATTGCTAGTAAAGCGGCTGGAATGGCGAACCGGAGCACAAGGAGATGAGAAATGAGGTGCGTTTTAGAAACCTTTCCCGATCACACGGTGTACCATCTTCTGGGTTTCTCATGCATGTTTTCGATGTAGGAAGATGCCCTTGAACCTGGAGATTTGGGACCCATGGGATGGGTACCACGCCGTATTACTTTAAAGGGTCTGCGTTAGCTCACCCAACCTCACCAAACCTCTCAGCCCCAAGAGTGTCCACCCTTATGTCTCAGTCAGCTGTGGGTCTAGATATGGTCAATCCAGGTGGCATCGCAGCCCCTGAACGAATTTTGTAAGAATTTCTCTCTCTTTCACTGTCTTTGTTTCACGGGTCTTTAAAAGTAATTGATTTTTATAATGGGGTTTAGCTGCTTTGCACTGCTGTGTTTATGCCGCTTTACACCCACTTGACTCACTTACAGAGAGATATCAATACATAGGTTTTAAGATTCTTACTAGTCAGATATATTCTTGGGCGGTGAATAGGGGGTGTTTAGTCCAGTTCACTGAGCAAGGAGTACGTCTTGTCTATTACATATTGGGTTTATGGAACGGTATCTGAGCTAATTTGAAACCCTTGTTTTATGCATCACCCCACCTCACCTTTCCCGTTAAGCAGCCATAGTGTGTTTTCTAAACATGCGACTCTGTTCTGTTTTGTAATTCAGTTCAAGGGTAGCGGTTTTTACATTCCCTCTATAAGTGATATCGTATGATAAGTGTCTTTTTCTGTGTGACTTATTTCACTTAGAATCGTCGTACCTAAATCCACTCATCATGCTGCTCCTAGCCTTATGACGTTGATTTCATGGCTGAGTGATATTCCATTGTACATAAGGACCACAACTTCTTTATCCATTCTTCTCTTTCCTGGGATGTTTCAGGTGTAACGAAGTGGAGGTTCTTGTCAACAGAGCAGCCCTAAACTTTGGGGTGCCTGTGTCTTGCTGATTTTTAGTTTTCCCAATTTATACGCCCATGAGTGGAAGTGCCCTATGCTCTCTAAGCTGAGTTTTTTAGATGTTTCAGGACACACCGTTCACTTCTCCAGAGTGGCTGTTGGCCATTTACAGTCCGCCCATCAGTGTAGCAAGGCTCCCATTTCTCCATGGCCTGTCCTGCATTTCTGGTTTTGACCCTTTATTCAGCATGGCCCTTTTGACCGATGGGAAGCGAGACTTCTTTGTAGCGCTGATTTGCCTTTCCAGGTTGCTTGGTTGGCCAAAAAGGGCGTATGCGTTTTTTCCTGAATATATTCAGGAAAAAACGCATACGCCCTTTTTGGCCAAGGGCATCATTATCGAGGTTTTGCCGCTTTTCCTGTGCTTTAAAGGCGATTCGAATCTACCTCCTGAAATCTGTTTCCTGCAATTCTTCCTTGCTTTAAAATCCTCTTCGTTGCCTTCCCTCAGTATATTTGTGGACGAGAGTTATCATTTCTAACTCTGCAGGTTTGTGAATTGCAGTGCTCCTGAGGTCCATTTTTCAACTCGCTTTCTTGGGAGCTGGCCGCAAAAGCGCAGGATTGCTTCAGGCCCTATTCTGGCTCCGGGCGGCAGGCTGATCCTGTGCTTGATTCTTCTTCCTGCTGGGAAAATAGAGTGACCTGTGCCTGTCCCAACACCTAGAGCTAGTCTCTCATTGGTTCCCCCTCTTCCCGTTCATCCTCAGGACAAATTGCAACCTGTACGGAACAGGAGGTTAAAGGTGCTGATTCTCCAAGGAGGGAGATTGCTAGTAAAGCGGCTGGAATGGCGAACCGGAGCACAAGGAGATGAGAAATGAGGTGCATTTTAGAAACCTTTCCCGATCACACGGTGTACCATCTTCTGGGTTTCTCATGCATGTTTTCGATGAAGGAAGATGGCCTTGAACCTGGAGATTTGGGACCCATGGGATGGGTACCACGCCGTAATACTTTAAAGGGTCTGCGTTAGCTCACCCAACCTCACCAAAACTCTCAGCCCCAAGAGTGTCCACCCTTATGGCTCAGTCAGCTGAGGGTCTAGATATGGTCAATCCAGGTGGCATCGCAGCCCCTGAACGAATTTTGTAAGAATTTCTCTCTCTTTCACTGTCTTTGTTTCACGGGTTTTTAAAAGTAATTGATTTTTATAATGGGGTTTAGCTGCTTTGCACTGCTGTGTTTATGCCGCTTTACACCCACTTGACTCACTTACAGAGAGATAGCAATACATAGGTTTTAAGATTCTTACTAGTCAAATATATTCTTGGGCGGTGAATAGGGGGTGTTGAGTCCAGTTCACTGAGCAAGGAGTAGGTCTTGTCTATTACATATTGGGTTTATGGAACGGTATCTGAGCTAATTTGAAACCCTTGTTTTATGCATCACCCCACCTCACCTTTCCCGTTAAGCAGCCATAGTGTGTTTTCTAAACGTGCGACTCTGTTCTGTTTTGTAATTCAGTTCAAGGGTAGCGGTTTTTACATTCCCTCTATAAGTGATATCTTATGATAAGTGTCTTTTTCTGTGTGACCTATTTCACTTAGAATCGTCGTACCTAAATCCACTCATCATGCTGCTCCTAGCCTTATGACGTTGATTTCATGGCTGAGTGATATTCCATTGTACATAAGGACCACAACTTCTTTATCCATTCTTCTCTTTCCTGGGATGTTTCAGGTGTAACGAAGTGGAGGTTCTTGTCAACAGAGCAGCCCTAAACTTTGGGGTGCCTGTGTCTTGCTGATTTTTAGTTTTCCCAATTTATACGCCCATGAGTGGAAGTGCCCTATGCTCTCTAAGCTGAGTTTTTTAGATGTTTCAGGACACACCGTACACTTCTCCAGAGTGGCTGTTGGCCATTTACAGCCCACCCATCAGCGTAGCAAGGTTCCCATTTCTCCATGGCCTGTCCTGCATTTCTGGTTTTGACACTTTATTCAGCATGGCCCTTTTGACCGATGGGAAGCGAGACTTCTTTGTAGCTCTGATTTGCCTTTCCAGGTTGCTTGGTTGGCCAAAAAGTGCGTGTGCGTTTTTTCCTGAATATATTCAGGAAAAACCGCATACGCCCTTTTTGGTCAAGGGCATCATTGTCGAGGTTTTGCCGCTTTTCCTGTGCTTTAAAGGCGATTCGAATCTACCTCCTGAAATCTGTTTCCTGCAATTCTGCCTTGCTTTCAAATCCTCTTCGTTGCCTTCCCTCAATATATTTGTGGACGATAGTTATCATTTCTAATTCTGCAGGTTTGTGAATTGCAGTGCCCCTGAGGTCCATTTTTCAACTCGCTTTCTTGGGAGGTGGCTGCAAAAGCGCAGGATTGCTTCAGGCCCTATTCTGTCTCCGGGCGGCAGGCTGAGCCTGTGCTTGATTCTTCTTCCTGATGGGAAAATAGAGTGACCTGTGCCTGTCCCAACACCTAGAGCTAGTCTCTCATTGGTTCCCCCTCTTCCCGTTCATCCTCAGGACAAATTGCAACGTGTACGGAACAGGAGGTTAAAGGTGCTGATTCTCCAAGGAGGGAGATTGCTAGTAAAGCGGCTGGAATGGCGAACCGGAGCACAAGGAGATGAGAAATGAGGTGCGTTTTAGAAACCTTTCCCGATCACACGGTGTACCATCTTCTGGGTTTCTCATGCATGTTTTCAATGTAGGAAGAAGCCCTTGAACCTGGAGATTTGGGACCCATGGGATGGGTGCCAAGCCGTATTACTTTAAAGGGTCTGCGTTAGCTCAACCAACCTCAACAAACCTCTCAGCCCCAAGAGTGTCCACCCTTATGTCTCAGTCAGCTGTGGGCCTAGATATGGTCAATCCAGGTGGCATCGCAGCCCCTGAACGAATTTTGTAAGAATTTCTCTCTCTTTCACTGTCTTTGTTTCACGGGTTTTTAAAAGTAATTGATTTTTATAATAATGGTTTAGCTGCTTTGCACTGCTGTGTTTAGGCCGCTTTACACCCACTTGACTCACTTACAGAGAGATAGCAATACATAGGTTTTAAGATTCTTACTAGTCAAATATATTCTTGGGCGGTGAATAGGGGGTGTTCAGTCCAGTAAACTGAGCAAGGAGTAGGTCTTGTCTATTACATATTGGGTTTATGGAACGGTATCTGAGCTAATTTGAAACCCTTGTTTTATGCATCACCCCACCTCTCCTTTCCCGTTAAGCAGCCATAGTGTGTTTTCTAAACGTGCGACTCTGTTCTGTTTTGTAATTCAGTTCAAGGGTAGCGGTTTTTACATTCCCTCTATAAGTGATATCTTATGATAAGTGTCTTTTTCTGTGTGACTTATTTCACTTAGAATCGTCGTACCTAAATCCACTCATCATGCTGCTCCTAGCCTTATGACGTTGATTTCATGGCTGAGTGATATTCCATTGTACATAAGGACCACAACTTCTTTATCCATTCTTCTCTTTCCTGGGATGTTTCAGGTGTAACGAAGTGGAGGTTCTTGTCAACAGAGCAGCCCTAAACTTTGGGGTGCCTGTGTCTTGCTGATTTTTAGTTTTCCCAATTTATACGCCCATGAGTGGAAGTGCCCTTTGCTCTCTAAGCTGAGTTTTTTAGATGTTTCAGGACACACCGTACACTTCTCCAGAGTGGCTGTTGGCAATTTACAGCCCGCCCATCAGCGTAGCAAGGCTCCCATTTCTCCATGGCCTGTCCTGCATTTCTGGTTTTGACACTTTATTCAGCATGGCCCTTTTGACCGATGGGAAGCGAGACTTCTTTGTAGCGCTGATTTGCCTTTGCAGGTTGCTTCGTTGGCCAAAAAGGGCGTATGCGTTTTTTCCTGAATATATTCAGGAAAAAACGCATACGCCCTTTTTGGCCAAGGGCATCATTGTCGAGGTTTTGCCGCTTTTCCTGTGCTTTAAAGGCGATTCGAATCTACCTCCTGAAATCTGTTTCCTGCAATTCTGCCTTGCTTTCAAATCCTCTTCGTTGCCTTCCCTCAATATATTTGTGGACGAGAGTTATCATTTCTAACTGTGCAGGTCTGTGAATTGCAGTGCCCCTGAGCTCCATTTTTCAACTCGCTTTCTTGGGAGCTGGCTGCAAAAGCGCAGGATTGCTTCAGGCCCTATTCTGGCTCCGGGCGGCAGGCTGATCCTGTGCTTGATTCTTCTTCCTGCTGGGAAAATAGAGTGACCTGTGCCTGTCCCAACACCTAGAGCTAGTCTCTCATTGGTTCCCCCTCTTCCCGTTCATCCTCAGGACAAATTGCAACGTGTACGGAACAGGAGGTTAAAGGTGCTGATTCTCCAAGGAGGGAGATTGCTAGTAAAGCGGCTGGAATGGCGAACCGGAGCACAAGGAGGTGAGAAATGAGGTGCGTTTTAGAAACCTTTCCCGATCACACGGTGTACCATCTTCTGGGTTTCTCATGCATGTTTTCGATGTAGGAAGATGCCCTTGAACCTGGAGATTTGGGACCCATGAGATGGGTACCACGCCGTATTACTTTACAGGGTCTGCGTTAGCTCACCCAACCTCACCAAACCTCTCAGCCCCAAGAGTGTCCACCCTTATGTCTCAGTCAGCTGTGGGTCTAGATATGGTCAATCCAGGTGGCATCGCAGCCCCTGAACGAATTTTGTAAGAATTTCTCTCTCTTTCACTGTCTTTGTTTCACGGGTCTTTAAAAGTAATTGATTTTTATAATGGGGTTTAGCTGCTTTGCACTGCTGTGTTTATGCCGCTTTACACCCACTTGACTCACTTACAGAGAGATAGCAATACATAGGTTTTAAGATTCTTACTAGTCAAATATATTCTTGGGCGGTGAATAGGGGGTGTTGAGTCCAGTTCACTGAGCAAGGAGTAGGTCTTGTCTATTACATATTGGGTTTATGGAACGGTATCTGAGCTAATTTGAAACCCTTGTTTTATGCATCACCCCACCTCACCTTTCCCGTTAAGCAGCCATAGTGTGTTTTCTAAACGTGCGACTCTGTTCTGTTTTGTAATTCAGTTCAAGGGTAGCGGTTTTTACATTCCCTCTATAAGTGATATCTTATGATAAGTGTCTTTTTCTGTGTGACTTATTTCACTTAGAATCGTCGTACCTAAATCCACTCATCATGCTGCTCCTAGCCTTATGACGTTGATTTCATGGCTGAGTGATATTCCATAGTACATAAGGACCACAACTTCTTTATCCATTCTTCTCTTTCCTGGGATATTTCAGGTGTAACGAAGTGGAGTTTCTTGTCAACACAGCAGCCCTAAACTTTGGGGTGCCTGTGTCTTGCTGATTTTTAGTTTTCCCAATTTATACGCCCATGAGTGGAAGTGCCCTTTGCACTCTGAGCTGAGTTTTTTAGATGTTTCAGGACACACTGTACACTTCTCCAGAGTGGCTGCTGGCCATTTACAGCCCGCCCATCAGCGTAGCAAGGCTCCCATTTCTCCATGGCCTGTCCTGCATTTCTGGTTTTGACACTTTATTCAGCATGGCCCTTTTGACCGATGGGAAGCGAGACTTCTTTGTAGCGCTGATTTGCCTTTGCAGGTTGCTTGGTTGGCCAAAAAGGGCGTATGCGTTTTTTCCTGAATATATTCAGGAAAAAACGCATACGCCCTTTTTGGCCAAGGGCATCATTGTCGAGGTTTTGCCGCTTTTCCTGTGCTTTAAAGGCGATTCGAATCTACCTCCTGAAATCTGTTTCCTGCAATTCTTCCTTGCTTTCAAATCCTCTTCGTTGCCTTCCCTCAATATATTTGTGGACGAGAGTTATCATTTCTAACTCTGCAGGTTTGTGAATTGCAGTGCCCCTGAGGTCCATTTTTCAACTCGCTTTCTTGGGAGCTGGCTGCAAAAGCGCAGGATTGCTTCAGGCCCTATTCTGGCTCCGGGCGGCAGGCTGATCCTGTGATTGATTCTTCTTCCTGATGGGAAAATAGAGTGACCTGTGCCTGTCCCAACACCTAGAGCTAGTCTCTCATTGGTTCCTCCTCTTCCCGTTCATCCTCAGGACAAATTGCAACCTGTACGGAACAGGAGGTTAAAGGTGCTGATTCTCCAAGGAGGGAGATTGCTAGTAAAGCGGCTGGAATGGCGAACCGGAGCACAAGGAGATGAGAAATGAGGTGCGTTTTAAAACCTTTCCCGATCACACGGTGTACCATCTTCTGGGTTTCTCATACATGTTTTCGATGTAGGAAGATGCCCTTGAACCTGGAGATTTGGGACCCATGGGATGGGTACCACGCCGTATTACTTTAAAGGGTCTGCGTTAGCTCACCCAACCTCACCAAACCTCTCGGCCCCAAGAGTGTCCACCCTTATGTCTCAGTCAGCTGTGGGTCTAGATATGGTCAATCCAGGTGGCATCGCAGCCCCTGAAAGAATTTTGTAAGAATTTCTCTCTCTTTCACTGTCTTTGGTTCACGGGTTTTTAAAAGTAATTGATTTTTATAATGGGGTTTAGCTGCTTTGCACTGCTGTGTTTATGCCACTTTACACCCACTTGACTCACTTACAGAGAGATATCAATACATAGGTTTTAAGATTCTTACTAGTCAAATATATTCTTGGGCGGTGAATAGGGGGTGTTGAGTCCAGTAAACTGAGCAAGGAGTAGGTCTTGTCTATTACATATTGGGTTTATGGAACGGTATCTGAGCTAATTTGAAACCCTTGTTTTATGCATCACCCCACCTCACCTTTCCCGTTAAGCAGCCATAGTGTGTTTTCTAAACGTGCGACTCTGTTCTGTTTTGTAATTCAGTTCAAGGGTAGCGGTTTTTACATTCCCTCTATAAGTGATATCTTATGATAAGTGTCTTTTTCTGTGTGACTTATTTCACTTAGAATCGTCGTACCTAAATCCACTCATCATGCTGCTCCTAGCCTTATGACGTTGATTTCATGGCTGAGTGATATTCCAATGTACATAAGGACCATAACTTCTTTATCCATTCTTCTCTTTCCTGGGATGTTTCAGGTGTAACGAAGTGGAGGTTCTTTTCAACAGAGCAGCCCTAAACTTTGGGGTGCCTGTGTCTTGCTGATTTTTAGTTTTCCCAATTTATACGCCCATGAGTGGAAGTGCCCTATGCTCTCTAAGCTGAGTTTTTTAGATGTTTCAGGACACACCGTACACTTCTCCAGAGTGGCTGTTGGCCATTTACAGCCCGCCCATCAGCGTAGCAAGGCTCCCATTTCTCCATGGCCTGTCCTGCATTTCTGGTTTTGACACTTTATTCAGCATGGCCCTTTTGACCGATGGGAAGCGAGACTTCTTTGTAGCGCTGATTTGCCTTTCCAGGTTGCTTGGTTGGCCAAAAAGGGCGTATGCGTTTTTTCCTGAATATATTCAGGAAAAAACGCATACGCCCTTTTTGGCCAAGGGCATCATTGTCGAGGTTTTGCCGCTTTTCCTGTGCTTTAAAGGCGATTCGAATCTACCTCCTGAAATCTGTTTCCTGCAATTCTGCCTTGCTTTCAAATTCTCTTCGTTGCCTTCCCTCAATATATTTGTTGACGAGAGTTATCATTTCTAACTGTGCAGGTCTGTGAATTGCAGTGCCCCTGAGCTCCATTTCACAACTCGCTTTCTTGGGAGCTGGCCGCAAAAGCGCAGGATTGCTTCAGGCCCTATTCTGGCTCCGGGCGGCCGGCTGAGCCTGTGGTTAATTCTTCTTCCTGATGGGAAAATAGATTGACCTGTCCCTGTCCCAACACCTAGAGCTAGTCTCTCATTGGTTCCTCCTCTTCCCGTTCATCCTCAGGACAAATTGCAACCTGTACGGAACAGGAGGTTAAAGGTGCTGATTCTCCAAGGAGGGAGATTGCTAGTAAAGCGGCTGGAATGGCGAACCGGAGCACAAGGAGATGAGAAATGAGGTGCGTTTTAAAACATTTCCCGATCACACGGTGTACCATCTTCTGGGTTTCTCATACATGTTTTCGATGTAGGAAGATGCCCTTGAACCTGGAGATTTGGGACCCATGGGATGGGTACCACGCCGTATTACTTTAAAGGGTCTGCGTTAGCTCACCCAACCTCACCAAACCTCTCGGCCCCAAGAGTGTCCACCCTTATGTCTCAGTCAGCTGTGGGTCTAGATATGGTCAATCCAGGTGGCATCGCAGCCCCTGAACGAATTTTGTAAGAATTTCTCTCTCTTTCACTGTCTTTGTTTCATGGGTTTTTAAAAGTAATTGATTTTTATAATGGGGTTTAGCTGCTTTGCACTGCTGTGTTTATGCCGCTTTACACCCACTTGACTCACTTACAGAGAGATAGCAATACATAGGTTTTAAGATTCTTACTAGTCAAATATATTCTTGGGCGGTGAATAGGGGGTGTTGAGTCCAGTAAACTGAGCAAGGAGTAGGTCTTGTCTATTACATATTGGGTTTATGGAACGGTATCTGAGCTAATTTGAAACCCTTGTTTTATGCATCACCCCACCTCTCCTTTCCCGTTAAGCAGCCATAGTGTGTTTTCTAAACGTGCGACTCTGTTCTGTTTTGTAATTCAGTTCAAGGGTAGCGGTTTTTACATTCCCTCTATAAGTGATATCTTATGATAAGTGTCTTTTTCTGTGTGACTTATTTCACTTAGAATCGTCGTACCTAAATCCACTCATCATGCTGCTCCTAGCCTTATGACGTTGATTTCATGGCTGAGTGATATTCCATTGTACATAAGGACCACAACTTCTTTATCCATTCTTCTCTTTCCTGGGATGTTTCAGGTGTAACGAAGTGGAGGTTCTTGTCAACAGAGCAGCCCTAAACTTTGGGGTGCCTGTGTCTTGCTGATTTTTAGTTTTCCCAATTTATACGCCCATGAGTGGAAGTGCCCTTTGCTCTCTAAGCTGAGTTTTTTAGATGTTTCAGGACACACCGTACACTTCTCCAGAGTGGCTGTTGGCAATTTACAGCCCGCCCATCAGCGTAGCAAGGCTCCCATTTCTCCATGGCCTGTCCTGCATTTCTGGTTTTGACACTTTATTCAGCATGGCCCTTTTGACCGATGGGAAGCGAGACTTCTTTGTAGCGCTGATTTGCCTTTCCAGGTTGCTTGGTTGGCCAAAAAGGGCGTATGCGTTTTTTCCTGAATATATTCAGGAAAAAACGCATACGCCCTTTTTGGCCAAGGGCATCATTGTCGAGGTTTTGCCGCTTTTCCTGTGCTTTAAAGGCGATTCGAATCTACCTCCTGAAATCTGTTTCCTGCAATTCTGCCTTGCTTTCAAATCCTCTTCGTTGCCTTCCCTCAATATATTTGTGGACGAGAGTTATCATTTCTAACTGTGCAGGTCTGTGAATTGCAGTGCCCCTGAGCTCCATTTTTCAACTCGCTTTCTTGGGAGCTGGCCGCAAAAGCGCAGGATTGCTTCAGGCCCTATTCTGGCTCCGGGCGGCAGGCTGATCCTGTGCTTGATTCTTCTTCCTGCTGGGAAAATAGAGTGACCTGTGCCTGTCCCAACACCTAGAGCTAGTCTCTCATTGGTTCCCCCTCTTCCCGTTCATCCTCAGGACAAATTGCAACCTGTACGGAACAGGAGGTTAAAGGTGCTGATTCTCCAAGGAGGGAGATTGCTAGTAAAGCGGCTGGAATGGCGAACCGGAGCACAAGGAGATGAGAAATGAGGTGCGTTTTAGAAACCTTTCCCGATCACACGGTGTACCATCTTCTGGGTTTCTCATGCATGTTTTCGATGTAGGAAGATGCCCTTGAACCTGGAGATTTGGGACCCATGAGATGGGTACCACGCCGTATTATTTTACAGGGTCTGCGTTAGCTCACCCAACCTCACCAAACCTCTCAGCCCCAAGAGTGTCCACCCTTATGTCTCAGTCAGCTGTGGGTCTAGATATGGTCAATCCAGGTGGCATCGCAGCCCCTGAACGAATTTTGTAAGAATTTCTCTCTCTTTCACTGTCTTTGTTTCACGGGTCTTTAAAAGTAATTGATTTTTATAATGGGGTTTAGCTGCTTTGCACTGCTGTGTTTATGCCGCTTTACACCCACTTGACTCACTTACAGAGAGATAGCAATACATAGGTTTTAAGATTCTTACTAGTCAAATATATTCTTGGGCGGTGAATAGGGGGTGTTGAGTCCAGTTCACTGAGCAAGGAGTAGGTCTTGTCTATTACATATTGGGTTTATGGAACGGTATCTGAGCTAATTTGAAACCCTTGTTTTATGCATCACCCCACCTCACCTTTCCCGTTAAGCAGCCATAGTGTGTTTTCTAAACGTGCGACTCTGTTCTGTTTTGTAATTCAGTTCAAGGGTAGCGGTTTTTACATTCTCTCTATAAGTGATATCTTATGATAAGTGTCTTTTTCTGTGTGACTTATTTCACTTAGAATCGTCGTACCTAAATCCACTCATCATGCTGCTCCTAGCCTTATGACGTTGATTTCATGGCTGAGTGATATTCCATTGTACATAAGGACCACAACTTCTTTATCCATTCTTCTCTTTCCTGGGATATTTCAGGTGGAACGAAGTGGAGTTTCTTGTCAACACAGCAGCCCTAAACTTTGGGGTGCCTGTGTCTTGCTGATTTTTAGTTTTCCCAATTTATACGCCCATGAGTGGAAGTGCCCTTTGCTCTCTAAGCTGAGTTTTTTAGATGTTTCAGGACACACCGTACACTTCTCCAGAGTGGCTGTTGGCCATTTACAGCCCGCCCATCAGCGTAGCAAGGCTCCCATTTCTCCATGGCCTGTCCTGCATTTCTGGTTTTGACACTTTATTCAGCATGGCCCTTTTGACCGATGGGAAGCGAGACTTCTTTGTAGCTCTGATTTGCCTTTCCAGGTTGCTTTGTTGGCCAAAAAGGGCGTATGCGTTTTTTCCTGAATATATTCAGGAAAAAACGCATACGCCCTTTTTGGCCAAGGGCATCATTGTCGAGGTTTTGCCGCTTTTCCTGTGCTTTAAAGGCGATTCGAATCTACCTCCTGAAATCTGTTTCCTGCAATTCTACCTTGCTTTCAAATTCTCTTCATTGCCTTCCCTCAATATATTTGTGGACGAGAGTTATCATTTCTAACTGTGCAGGTCTGTGAATTGCAGTGCCCCTGAGCTCCATTTCTCAACTCGCTTTCTTGGGAGCTGGCTGCAAAAGCGCAGGATTGCTTCAGGCCCTATTCTGGCTCCGGGTGGCAGGCTGAGCCTGTGGTTAATTCTTCTTCCTGATGGGAAAATAGAGTGACCTGTGCCTGTCCCAACACCTAGAGCTAGTCTCTCATTGGTTCCCCCTCTTCCCGTTCATCCTCAGGACAAATTGCAACCTGTACGGAACAGGAGGTTAAAGGTGCTGATTCTCCAAGGAGGGAGATTGCTAGTAAAGTGGCTGGAATGGCGAACCGGAGCACAAGGAGATGAGAAATGAGGTGCGTTTTAGAAACCTTTCCCGATCACACAGTGTACCATCTTCTGGGTTTCTCATGCATGTTTTCGATGTAGGAAGATGCCCTTGAACCTGGAGATTTGGGACCCATGGGATGGGTACCACGCCGTATTACTTTACAGGGTCTGCGTTAGCTCACCCAACCTCACCAAACCTCTCAGCCCCAAGAGTGTCCACCCTTATGTCTCAGTCAGCTGTGGGTCTAGATATGGTCAATCCAGGTGGCATCGCAGCCCCTGAACGAATTTTGTAAGAATTTCTCTCTCTTTCACTGTCTTTGTTTCACGGGTCTTTAAAAGTAATTGATTTTTATAATGGGGTTTAGCTGCTTTGCACTGCTGTGTTTATGCCGCTTTACACCCACTTGACTCACTTACAGAGAGATAGCAATACATAGGTTTTAAGATTCTTACTAGTCAAATATATTCTTGGGCGGTGAATAGGGGGTGTTGAGTCCAGTTCACTGAGCAAGGAGTAGGTCTTGTCTATTACATATTGGGTTTATGGAACGGTATCTGAGCTAATTTGAAACCCTTGTTTTATGCATCACCCCACCTCACCTTTCCCGTTAAGCAGCCATAGTGTGTTTTCTAAACGTGCGACTCTGTTCTGTTTTGTAATTCAGTTCAAGGGTAGCGGTTTTTACATTCCCTCTATAAGTGATATCTTATGATAAGTGTCTTTTTCTGTGTGACTTATTTCACTTAGAATCGTCGTACCTAAATCCACTCATCATGCTGCTCCTAGCCTTATGACGTTGATTTCATGGCTGAGTGATATTCCAATGTACATAAGGACCATAACTTCTTTATCCATTCTTCTCTTTCCTGGGATGTTTCAGGTGTAACGAAGTGGAGGTTCTTTTCAACAGAGCAGCCCTGAACTTTGGGGTGCCTGTGTCTTGCTGATTTTTAGTTTTCCCAATTTATACGCCCATGAGTGGAAGTGCCCTATGCTCTCTAAGCTGAGTTTTTTAGATGTTTCAGGACACACCGTACACTTCTCCAGAGTGGCTGTTGGCCATTTACAGCCCGCCCATCAGCGTAGCAAGGCTCCCATTTCTCCATGGCCTGTCCTGCATTTCTGGTTTTGACACTTTATTCAGCATGGCCCTTTTGACCGATGGGAAGCGAGACTTCTTTGTAGCGCTGATTTGCCTTTCCAGTTTGCTTGGTTGGCCAAAAAGGGCGTATGCGTTTTTTCCTGAATATATTCAGGAAAAAACGCATACGCCCTTTTTGGCCAAGGGCATCATTGTCGAGGTTTTGCCGCTTTTCCTGTGCTTTAAAGGCGATTCGAATCTACCTCCTGAAATCTGTTTCCTGCAATTCTGCCTTGCTTTCAAATTCTCTTCGTTGCCTTCCCTCAATATATTTGTGGACGAGAGTTATCATTTCTAACTGTGCAGGTCTGTGAATTGCAGTGCCCCTGAGCTCCATTTCTCAACTCGCTTTCTTGGGAGCTGGCCGCAAAAGCGCAGGATTGCTTCAGGCCCTATTCTGGCTCCGGGCGGCCGGCTGAGCCTGTGGTTAATTCTTCTTCCTGATGGGAAAATAGATTGACCTGTCCCTGTCCCAACACCTAGAGCTAGTCTCTCATTGGTTCCTCCTCTTCCCGTTCATCCTCAGGACAAATTGCAACCTGTACGGAACAGGAGGTTAAAGGTGCTGATTCTCCAAGGAGGGAGATTGCTAGTAAAGCGGCTGGAATGGCGAACCGGAGCACAAGGAGATGAGAAATGAGGTGCGTTTTAAAACATTTCCCGATCACACGGTGTACCATCTTCTGGGTTTCTCATACATGTTTTCGATGTAGGAAGATGCCCTTGAACCTGGAGATTTGGGACCCATGGGATGGGTACCACGCCGTATTACTTTAAAGGGTCTGCGTTAGCTCACCCAACCTCACCAAACCTCTCGGCCCCAAGAGTGTCCACCCTTATGTCTCAGTCAGCTGTGGGTCTAGATATGGTCAATCCAGGTGGCATCGCAGCCCCTGAACGAATTTTGTAAGAATTTCTCTCTCTTTCACTGTCTTTGTTTCACGGGTTTTTAAAAGTAATTGATTTTTATAATGGGGTTTAGCTGCTTTGCACTGCTGTGTTTATGCCGCTTTACACCCACTTGACTCACTTACAGAGAGATAGCAATACATAGGTTTTAAGATTCTTACTAGTCAAATATATTCTTGGGCGGTGAATAGGGGGTGTTGAGTCCAGTAAACTGAGCAAGGAGTAGGTCTTGTCTATTACATATTGGGTTTATGGAACGGTATCTGAGCTAATTTGAAACCCTTGTTTTATGCATCACCCCACCTCACCTTTCCCGTTAAGCAGCCATAGTGTGTTTTCTAAACGTGCGACTCTGTTCTGTTTTGTAATTCAGTTCAAGGGTAGCGGTTTTTACATTCCCTCTATAAGTGATATCTTATGATAAGTGTCTTTTTCTGTGTGACTTATTTCACTTAGAATCGTCGTACCTAAATCCACTCATCATGCTGCTCCTAGCCTTATGACGTTGATTTCATGGCTGAGTGATATTCCAATGTACATAAGGACCATAACTTCTTTATCCATTCTTCTCTTTCCTGGGATGTTTCAGGTGTAACGAAGTGGAGGTTCTTGTCAACAGAGCAGCCCTAAACTTTGGGGTGCCTGTGTCTTGCTGATTTTTAGTTTTCCCAATTTATACGCCCATGAGTGGAAGTGCCCTATGCTCTCTAAGCTGAGTTTTTTAGATGTTTCAGGACACACCGTACACTTCACCAGAGTGGCTGTTGGCCATTTACAGCCCGCCCATCAGCGTAGCAAGGCTCCCATTTCTCCATGGCCTGTCCTGCATTTCTGGTTTTGACACTTTATTCAGCATGGCCCTTTTGACCGATGGGAAGCGAGACTTCTTTGTAGCGCTGATTTGCCTTTCCAGGTTGCTTGGTTGGCCAAAAAGGGCGTATGCGTTTTTTCCTGAATATATTCAGGAAAAAACGCATACGCCCTTTTTGGCCAAGGGCATCATTGTCGAGGTTTTGCCGCTTTTCCTGTGCTTTAAAGGCGATTCGAATCTACCTCCTGAAATCTGTTTCCTGCAATTCTGCCTTGCTTTCAAATTCTCTTCGTTGCCTTCCCTCAATATATTTGTGGACGAGAGTTATCATTTCTAACTGTGCAGGTCTGTGAATTGCAGTGCCCCTGAGCTCCATTTCTCAACTCGCTTTCTTGGGAGCTGGCCGCAAAAGCGCAGGATTGCTTCAGGCCCTCTTCTGGCTCCGGGCGGCAGGCTGAGCCTGTGGTTAATTCTTCTTCCTGATGGGAAAATAGAGTGACCTGTGCCTGTCCCAACACCTAGAGCTAGTCTCTCATTGGTTCCCCCTCTTCCCGTTCATCCTCAGGACAAATTGCAACCTGTACGGAACAGGAGGTTAAAGGTGCTGATTCTCCAAGGAGGGAGATTGCTAGTAAAGCGGCTGGAATGGCGAACCGGAGCACAAGGAGATGAGAAATGAGGTGCGTTTTAGAAACCTTTCCCGATCACACGGTGTACCATCTTCTGGGTTTCTCATGCATGTTTTCGATGTAGGAAGATGCCCTTGAACCTGGAGATTTGGGACCCATGGGATGGGTACCACGCCGTATTACTTTACAGGGTCTGCGTTAGCTCACCCAACCTCACCAAACCTCTCAGCCCCAAGAGTGTCCACCCTTATGTCTCAGTCAGCTGTGGGTCTAGATATGGTCAATCCAGGTGGCATCGCAGCCCCTGAACGAATTTTGTAAGAATTTCTCTCTCTTTCACTGTCTTTGGTTCACGGGTTTTTAAAAGTAATTGATTTTTATAATGGGGTTTAGCTGCTTTGCACTGCTGTGTTTATGCCGCTTTACACCCACTTGACTCACTTACAGAGAGATAGCAATACATAGGTTTTAAGATTCTTACTAGTCAAATATATTCTTGGGCGGTGAATAGGGGGTGTTGAGTCCAGTAAACTGAGCAAGGAGTAGGTCTTGTCTATTACATATTGGGTTTATGGAACGGTATCTGAGCTAATTTGAAACCGTTGTTTTATGCATCACCCCACGTCACCTTTCCCGTTAAGCAGCCATAGTGTGTTTTCTAAACGTGCGACTCTGTTCTGTTTTGTAATTCAGTTCAAGGGTAGCGGTTTTTACATTCCCTCTATAAGTGATATCTTATGATAAGTGTCTTTTTCTGTGTGACTTATTTCACTTAGAATCGTCGTACCTAAATCCACTCATCATGCTGCTCCTAGCCTTATGACGTTGATTTCATGGCTGAGTGATATTCCATTGTACATAAGGACCACAACTTCTTTATCCATTCTTCTCTTTCCTGGGATATTTCAGGTGGAACGAAGTGGAGTTTCTTGTCAACACAGCAGCCCTAAACTTTGGGGTGCCTGTGTCTTGCTGATTTTTAGTTTTCCCAATTTATACGCCCATGAGTGGAAGTGCCCTTTGCTCTCTGAGCTGAGTTTTTTAGATGTTTCAGGACACACTGTACACTTCTCCAGAGTGGCTGCTGGCCATTTACAGCCCGCCCATCAGCGTAGCAAGGCTCCCATTTCTCCATGGCCTGTCCTGCATTTCTGGTTTTGACACTTTATTCAGCATGGCCCTTTTGACCGATGGGAAGCGAGACTTCTTTGTAGCGCTGATTTGCCTTTGCAGGTTGCTTGGTTGGCCAAAAAGGGCGTATGCGTTTTTTCCTGAATATATTCAGGAAAAAACGCATACGCCCTTTTTGGCCAAGGGCATCATTGTCGAGGTTTTGCCGCTTTTCCTGTGCTTTAAAGGCGATTCGAATCTACCTCCTGAAATCTGTTTCCTCAATTCTGCCTTGCTTTCAAATCCTCTTCGTTGCCTTCCCTCCATATATTTGTTGACGAGAGTTATCATTTCTAACTGTGCAGGTCTGTGAATTGCAGTGCCCCTGAGCTCCATTTCTCAACTCGCTTTCTTGGGAGCTGGCCGCAAAAGCGCAGGATTGCTTCATGCCCTATTCTGGCTCCGGGCGGCAGGCAGAGCCTGTGGTTAATTCTTCTTCCTGATGGGAAAATAGATTGACCTGTGCCTGTCCCAACACCTAGAGCTAGTCTCTCATTGGTTCCTCCTCTTCCCGTTCATCCTCAGGACAAATTGCAACCTGTACGGAACAGGAGGTTAAAGGTGCTGATTCTCCAAGGAGGGAGATTGCTAGTAAAGCGGCTGGAATGGCGAACCGGAGCACAAGGAGATGAGAAATGAGGTGCGTTTTAAAACCTTTCCCGATCACACGGTGTACCATCTTCTGGGTTTCTCATACATGTTTTCGATGTAGGAAGATGCCCTTGAACCTGGAGATTTGGGACCCATGGGATGGGTACCATGCCGTATTACTTTAAAGGGTCTGCGTTAGCTCACCCAACCTCACCAAACCTCTCGGCCCCAAGAGTGTCCACCCTTATGTCTCAGTCAGCTGTGGGTCTAGATATGGTCAATCCAGGTGGCATCGCAGCCCCTGAACGAATTTTGTAAGAATTTCTCTCTCTTTCACTGTCTTTGTTTCACGGGTTTTTAAAAGTAATTGATTTTTATAATGGGGGTAGCTGCTTTGCACTGCTGTGTTTATGCCACTTTACACCCACTTGACTCACTTACAGAGAGATAGCAATACATAGGTTTTAAGATTCTTACTAGTCAAATATATTCTTGGGCGGTGAATAGGGGGTGTTGAGTCCAGTAAACTGAGCAAGGAGTAGGTCTTGTCTATTACATATTGGGTTTATGGAACGGTATCTGAGCTAATTTGAAACCCTTGTTTTATGCATCACCCCACCTCACCTTTCCCGTTAAGCAGCCATAGTGTGTTTTCTAAACGTGCGACTCTGTTCTGTTTTGTAATTCAGTTCAAGGGTAGCGGTTTTTACATTCCCTCTATAAGTGATATCTTATGATAAGTGTCTTTTTCTGTGTGACTTATTTCACTTAGAATCGTCGTACCTAAATCCACTCATCATGCTGCTCCTAGCCTTATGACGTTGATTTCATGGCTGAGTGATATTCCATTGTACATAAGGACCACAACTTCTTTATCCATTCTTCTCTTTCCTGGGATATTTCAGGTGTAACGAAGTGGAGGTTCTTGTCAACAGAGCAGCCCTAAACTTTGGGGGCCTGTGTCTTGCTGATTTTTAGTTTTCCCAATTTATACGCCCATGAGTGGAAGTGCCCTATGCTCTCTAAGCTGAGTTTTTTAGATGTTTCAGGACACACCGTACACTTCTCCAGAGTGGCTGTTGGCCATTTACAGCCCGCCCATCAGCGTAGCAAGGCTCCCATTTCTCCATGGCCTGTCCTGCATTTCTGGTTTTGACACTTTATTCAGCATGGCCCTTTTGACCGATGGGAAGCGAGACTTCTTTGTAGCGCTGATTTGCCTTTCCAGGTTGCTTGGTTGGCCAAAAAGGGCGTATGCGTTTTTTCCTGAATATATTCAGGAAAAAACGCATACGCCCTTTTTGGCCAAGGGCATCATTGTCGAGGTTTTGCCGCTTTTCCTGTGCTTTAAAGGCGATTCGAATCTACCTCCTGAAATCTGTTTCCTGCAATTCTGCCTTGCTTTCAAATTCTCTTCGTTGCCTTCCCTCAATATATTTGTGGACGAGAGTTATCATTTCTAACTGTGCAGGTCTGTGAATTGCAGTGCCCCTGAGCTCCATTTCTCAACTCGCTTTCTTGGGAGCTGGCCGCAAAAGCGCAGGATTGCTTCAGGCCCTATTCTGGCTCCGGGCGGCAGGCTGAGCCTGTGGTTAATTCTTCTTCCTGATGGGAAAATAGATTGACCTGTCCCTGTCCCAACACCTAGAGCTAGTCTCTCATTGGTTCCTCCTCTTCCCGTTCATCCTCAGGACAAATTGCAACCTGTACGGAACAGGAGGTTAAAGGTGCTGATTCTCCAAGGAGGGAGATTGCTAGTAAAGCGGCTGGAATGGCGAACCGGAGCACAAGGAGATGAGAAATGAGGTGCGTTTTAAAACCTTTCCCGATCACACGGTGTACCATCTTCTGGGTTTCTCATACATGTTTTAGATGTAGGAAGATGCCCTTGAACCTGGAGATTTGGGACCCATGGGATGGGTACCACGCCGTATTACTTTAAAGGGTCTGCGTTAGCTCACCCAACCTCACCAAACCTCTCGGCCCCAAGAGTGTCCACCCTTATGTCTCAGTCAGCTGTGGGTCTAGATATGGTCAATCCAGGTGGCATCGCAGCCCCTGAACGAAGTTTGTAAGAATTTCTCTCTCTTTCACTGTCTTTGTTTCACGGGTTTTTAAAAGTAATTGATTTTTATAATGGGGTTTAGCTGCTTTGCACTGCTGTGTTTACGCCGCTTTACACCCACTTGACTCACTTACAGAGAGATAGCAATACATAGGTTTTAAGATTCTTACTAGTCAAATATATTCTTGGGCGGTGAATAGGGGGTGTTGAGTCCAGTAAACTGAGCAAGGAGTAGGTCTTGTCTATTACATATTGGGTTTATGGAACGGTATCTGAGCTAATTTGAAACCCTTGTTTTATGCATCACCCCACCTCACCTTTCCCGTTAAGCAGCCATAGTGTGTTTTCTAAACGTGCGACTCTGTTCTGTTTTGTAATTCAGTTCAAGGGTAGCGGTTTTTACATTCCCTCTATAAGTGATATCTTGTGATAAGTGTCTTTTTCTGTTTGACTTATTTCACTTAGAATCGTCGTACCTAAATCCACTCATCATGCTGCTCCTAGCCTTATGACGTTGATTTCATGGCTGAGTGATATTCCAATGTACATAAGGACCATAACTTCTTTATCCATTCTTCTCTTTCCTGGGATGTTTCAGGTGTAACGAAGTGGAGGTTCTTGTCAACAGAGCAGCCCTAAACTTTGGGGTGCCTGTGTCTTGCTGATTTTTAGTTTTCCCAATTTATACGCCCATGAGTGGAAGTGCCCTATGCTCTCTAAGCTGAGTTTTTTAGATGTTTCAGGACACACCGTACACTTCTCCAGAGTGGCTGTTGGCCATTTACAGCCCGCCCATCAGCGTAGCAAGGCTCCCATTTCTCCATGGCCTGTCCTGCATTTCTGGTTTTGACACTTTATTCAGCATGGCCCTTTTGACCGATGGGAAGCGAGACTTCTTTGTAGCGCTGATTTGCCTTTCCAGGTTGCTTGGTTGGCCAAAAAGGGCGTATGCGTTTTTTCCTGAATATATTCAGGAAAAAACGCATACGCCCTTTTTGGCCAAGGGCATCATTGTCGAGGTTTTGCCGCTTTTCCTGTGCTTTAAAGGCGATTCGAATCTACCTCCTGAAATCTGTTTCCTGCAATTCTGCCTTGCTTTCAAATTCTTTTCGTTGCCTTCCCTCAATATATTTGTGGACGAGAGTTATCATTTCTAACTGTGCAGGTCTGTGAATTGCAGTGCCCCTGAGCTCCATTTCTCAACTCGCTTTCTTGGCAGCTGGCCGCAAAAGCGCAGGATTGCTTCAGGCCCTCTTCTGGCTCCGGGCGGCAGGCTGAGCCTGTGGTTAATTCTTCTTCCTGATGGGAAAATAGAGTGACCTGTGCCTGTCCCAACACCTAGAGCTAGTCTCTCATTGGTTCCCCCTCTTCCCGTTCATCCTCAGGACAAATTGCAACCTGTACGGAACAGGAGGTTAAAGGTGCTGATTCTCCAAGGAGGGAGATTGCTAGTAAAGCGGCTGGAATGGCGAACCGGAGCACAAGGAGATGAGAAATGAGGTGCGTTTTAGAAACCTTTCCCGATCACACGGTGTACCATCTTCTGGGTTTCTCATGCATGTTTTCGATGTAGGAAGATGCCCTTGAACCTGGAGATTTGGGACCCATGGGATGGGTACCACGCCGTATTACTTTACAGGGTCTGCGTTAGCTCACCCAACCTCACCAAACCTCTCAGCCCCAAGAGTGTCCACCCTTATGTCTCAATCAGCTGTGGGTCTAGATATGGTCAATCCAGGTGGCATCGCAGCCCCTGAACGAATTTTGTAAGAATTTCTCTCTCTTTCACTGTCTTTGTTTCACGGGTTTTTAAAAGTAATTGATTTTTATAATGGGGTTTAGCTGCTTTGCACTGCTGTGTTTATGCCGCTTTACACCCACTTGACTCACTTACAGAGAGATAGCAATACATAGGTTTTAAGATTCTTACTAGTCAAATATATTCTTGGGCGGTGAATAGGGGGTGTTGAGTCCAGTAAACTGAGCAAGGAGTAGGTCTTGTCTATTACATATTGGGTTTATGGAACGGTATCTGAGCTAATTTGAAACCGTTGTTTTATGCATCACCCCACCTCACCTTTCCCGTTTTGCAGCCATAGTGTGTTTTCTAAACGTGCGACTCTGTTCTGTTTTGTAATTCAGTTCAAGGGTAGCGGTTTTTACATTCCCTCTATAAGTGATATCTTATGATAAGTGTCTTTTTCTGTGTGACTTATTTCACTTAGAATCGTCGTACCTAAATCCACTCATCATGCTGCTCCTAGCCTTATGACGTTGATTTCATGGCTGAGTGATATTCCATTGTACATAAGGACCACAACTTCTTTATCCATTCTTCTCTTTCCTGGGATATTTCAGGTGGAACGAAGTGGAGTTTCTTGTCAACACAGCAGCCCTAAACTTTGGGGTGCCTGTGTCTTGCTGATTTTTAGTTTTCCCAATTTATACGCCCATGAGTGGAAGTGCCCTTTGCTCTCTGAGCTGAGTTTTTTAGATGTTTCAGGACACACTGTACACTTCTCCAGAGTGGCTGCTGGCCATTTACAGCCCGCCCATCAGCGTAGCAAGGCTCCCATTTCTCCATGGCCTGTCCTGCATTTCTGATTTTGACACTTTATTCAGCATGGCCCTTTTGACCGATGGGAAGTGAGACTTCTTTGTAGCGCTGATTTGCCTTTCCAGGTTGCTTGGTTGGCCAAAAAGGGCGTATGCGTTTTTTCCTGAATATATTCAGGAAAAAACGCATACGCCCTTTTTGGCCAAGGGCATCATTGTCGAGGTTTTGCCGCTTTTCCTGTGCTTTAAAGGCGATTCGAATCTACCTCCTGAAATCTGTTTCCTCAATTCTGCCTTGCTTTCAAATCCTCTTCGTTGCCTTCCCTCCATATATTTGTTGACGAGAGTTATCATTTCTAACTGTGCAGGTCTGTGAATTGCAGTGCCCCTGAGCTCCATTTCTCAACTCGCTTTCTTGGGAGCTGGCCGCAAAAGCGCAGGATTGCTTCATGCCCTATTCTGGCTCCGGCGGCAGGCTGAGCCTGTGGTTAATTCTTCTTCCTGATGGGAAAATAGATTGACCTGTGCCTGTCCCAACACCTAGAGCTAGTCTCTCATTGGTTCCTCCTCTTCCCGTTCATCCTCAGGACAAATTGCAACCTGTACGGAACAGGAGGTTAAAGGTGCTGATTCTCCAAGGAGGGAGATTGCTAGTAAAGCGGCTGGAATGGCGAACCGGAGCACAAGGAGATGAGAAATGAGGTGCGTTTTAAAACCTTTCCCGATCACACGGTGTACCATCTTCTGGGTTTCTCATACATGTTTTCGATGTAGGAAGATGCCCTTGAACCTGGAGATTTGGGACCCATGGGATGGGTACCACGCCGTATTACTTTAAAGGGTCTGCGTTAGCTCACCCAACCTCACCAAACCTCTCGGCCCCAAGAGTGTCCACCCTTATGTCTCAGTCATCTGTGGGTCTAGATATGGTCAATCCAGGTGGCATCGCAGCCCCTGAACGAATTTTGTAAGAATTTCTCTCTCTTTCGCTGTCTTTGTTTCACGGGTTTTTAAAAGTAATTGATTTTTATAATGGGGTTTAGCTGCTTTGCACTGCTGTGTTTATGCCGCTTTACACCCACTTGACTCACTTACAGAGAGATAGCAATACATAGGTTTTAAGATTCTTACTAGTCAAATATATTCTTGGTCGGTGAATAGGGGGTGTTGAGTCCAGTAAACTGAGCAAGGAGTAGGTCTTGTCTATTACATATTGGGTTTATGGAACGGTATCTGAGCTAATTTGAAACCCTTGTTTTATGCATCACACCACCTCACCTTTCCCGTTAAGCAGCCATAGTGTGTTTTCTAAACGTGCGACTCTGTTCTGTTTTGTAATTCAGTTCAAGGGTAGCGGTTTTTACATTCCCTCTATAAGTGATATCTTATGATAAGTGTCTTTTTCTGTGTGACTTATTTCACTTAGAATCGTCGTACCTAAATCCACTCATCATGCTGCTCCTAGCCTTATGACGTTGATTTCATGGCTGAGTGATATTCCAATGTACATAAGGACCATAACTTCTTTATCCATTCTTCTCTTTCCTGGGATGTTTCAGGTGTAACGAAGTGGAGGTTCTTGTCAACAGAGCAGCCCTAAACTTTGGGGTGCCTGTGTCTTGCTGATTTTTAGTTTTCCCAATTTATACGCCCATGAGTGGAAGTGCCCTATGCTCTCTAAGCTGAGTTTTTTAGATGTTTCAGGACACACCGTACACTTCTCCAGAGTGGCTGTTGGCCATTTACAGCCCGCCCATCAGCGTAGCAAGGCTCCCATTTCTCCATGGCCTGTCCTGCATTTCTGGTTTTGACACTTTATTCAGCATGGCCCTTTTGACCGATGGGAAGCGAGACTTCTTTGTAGCGCTGATTTGCCTTTCCAGGTTGCTTGGTTGGCCAAAAAGGGCGTATGCGTTTTTTTCTGAATATATTCAGGAAAAAACGCATACGCCCTTTTTGGCCAAGGGCATCATTGTCGAGGTTTTGCCGCTTTTCCTGTGCTTTAAAGGCGATTCGAATCTACCTCCTGAAATCTGTTTCCTGCAATTCTGCCTTGCTTTCAAATTCTCTTCGTTGCCTTCCCTCAATATATTTGTGGACGAGAGTTATCATTTCTAACTGTGCAGGTCTGTGAATTGCAGTGCCCCTGAGCTCCATTTCTCAACTCGCTTTCTTGGGAGCTGGCCGCAAAAGCGCAGGATTGCTTCAGGCCCTCTTCTGGCTCCGGGCGGCAGGCTGAGCCTGTGGTTAATTCTTCTTCCTGATGGGAAAATAGAGTGACCTGTGCCTGTCCCAACACCTAGAGCTAGTCTCTCATTGGTTCCCCCTCTTCCCGTTCATCCTCAGGACAAATTGCAACCTGTACGGAACAGGAGGTTAAAGGTGCTGATTCTCCAAGGAGGGAGATTGCTAGTAAAGCGGCTGGAATGGCGAACCGGAGCACAAGGAGATGAGAAATGAGGTGCGTTTTAGAAACCTTTCCCGATCACACGGTGTACCATCTTCTGGGTTTCTCATGCATGTTTTCGATGTAGGAAGATGCCCTTGAACCTGGAGATTTGGGACCCATGGGATGGGTACCACGCCGTATTACTTTACAGGGTCTGCGTTAGCTCACCCAACCTCACCAAACCTCTCAGCCCCAAGAGTGTCCACCCTTATGTCTCAATCAGCTGTGGGTCTAGATATGGTCAATCCAGGTGGCATCGCAGCCCCTGAACGAATTTTGTAAGAATTTCTCTCTCTTTCACTGTCTTTGTTTCACGGGTTTTTAAAAGTAATTGATTTTTATAATGGGGTTTAGCTGCTTTGCACTGCTGTGTTTATGCCGCTTTACACCCACTTGACTCACTTACAGAGAGATAGCAATACATAGGTTTTAAGATTCTTACTAGTCAAATATATTCTTGGTCGGTGAATAGGGGGTGTTGAGTCCAGTAAACTGAGCAAGGAGTAGGTCTTGTCTATTACATATTGGGTTTATGGAACGGTATCTGAGCTAATTTGAAACCGTTGTTTTATGCATCACCCCACCTCACCTTTCCCGTTTTGCAGCCATAGTGTGTTTTCTAAACGTGTGACTCTGTTCTGTTTTGTAATTCAGTTCAAGGGTAGCGGTTTTTACATTCCCTCTATAAGTGATATCTTATTATAAGTGTCTTTTTCTGTGTGACTTATTTCACTTAGAATCGTCGTACCTAAATCCACTCATCATGCTGCTCCTAGCCTTATGACGTTGATTTCATGGCTGAGTGATATTCCATTGTACATAAGGACCACAGCTTCTTTATCCATTCTTACCTTTCCTGGGATGTTTCAGGTGTAACGAAGTGGAGGTTCTTGTCAACAGAGCAGCCCTAAACTTTGGGGTGCCTGTGTCTTGCTGATTTTTAGTTTTCCCAATTTATACGCCCATGAGTGGAAGTGCCCTATGCTCTCTAAGCTGAGTTTTTTAGATGTTTCAGGACACACCGTACACTTCTCCAGAGTGGCTGTTGGCCATTTACAGCCCGCCCATCAGCGTAGCAAGGCTCCCATTTCTCCATGGCCTGTCCTGCATTTCTGGTTTTGACACTTTATTCAGCATGGCCCTTTTGACCGATGGGAAGCGAGACTTCTTTGTAGCGCTGATTTGCCTTTCCAGTTTGCTTGGTTGGCCAAAAAGGGCGTATGCGTTTTTTCCTGAATATATTCAGGAAAAAACGCATACGCCCTTTTTGGCCAAGGGCATCATTGTCGAGGTTTTGCCGCTTTTCCTGTGCTTTAAAGGCGATTCGAATCTACCTCCTGAAATCTGTTTCCTGCAATTCTGCCTTGCTTTCAAATTCTCTTCGTTGCCTTCCCTCAATATATTTGTGGACGAGAGTTATCATTTCTAACTGTGCAGGTCTGTGAATTGCAGTGCCCCTGAGCTCCATTTCTCAACTCGCTTTCTTGGGAGCTGGCCGCAAAAGCGCAGGATTGCTTCAGGCCCTCTTCTGGCTCCGGGCGGCAGGCTGAGCCTGTGGTTAATTCTTCTTCCTGATGGGAAAATAGAGTGACCTGTGCCTGTCCCAACACCTAGAGCTAGTCTCTCATTGGTTCCCCCTCTTCCCGTTCATCCTCAGGACAAATTGCAACCTGTACGGAACAGGAGGTTAAAGGTGCTGATTCTCCAAGGAGGGAGATTGCTAGTAAAGCGGCTGGAATGGCGAACCGGAGCACAAGGAGATGAGAAATGAGGTGCGTTTTAGAAACCTTTCCCGATCACACGGTGTACCATCTTCTGGGTTTCTCATGCATGTTTTCGATGTAGGAAGATGCCCTTGAACCTGGAGATTTGGGACCCATGGGATGGGTACCACGCCGTATTACTTTACAGGGTCTGCATTAACTCAACCAACCTCACCAAACCTCTCAGCCCCAAGAGTGTCCACCCTTATGTCTCAATCAGCTGTGGGTCTAGATATGGTCAATCCAGGTGGCATCGCAGCCCCTGAACGAATTTTGTAAGAATTTCTCTCTCTTTCACTGTCTTTGGTTCATGGGTTTTTAAAAGTAATTGATTTTTATAATGGGGTTTAGCTGCTTTGCACTGCTGTGTTTATGCCGCTTTACACCCACTTGACTCACTTACAGAGAGATAGCAATACATAGGTTTTAAGATTCTTACTAGTCAAATATATTCTTGGGCGGTGAATAGGGGGTGTTGAGTCCAGTAAACTGAGCAAGGAGTAGGTCTTGTCTATTACATATTGAGTTTATGGAACGGTATCTGAGCTAATTTGAAACCCGTGTTTTATGCATCACCCCACCTCACCTTTCCCGTTAAGCAGCCATAGTGTGTTTTCTAAACGTGCGACTCTGTTCTGTTTTGTAATTCAGTTCAAGGGTAGCGGTTTTTACATTCCCTCTATAAGTGATATCTTATGATAAGTGTCTTTTTCTGTGTGACTTATTTCACTTAGAATCGTCGTACCTAAATCCACTCATCATGCTGCTCCTAGCCTTATGACGTTGATTTCATGGCTGAGTGATATTCCATTGTACATAAGGACCACAACTTCTTTATCCATTCTTCTCTTTCCTGGGATATTTCAGGTGTAACGAAGTGGAGGTTCTTGTCAACAGAGCAGCCCTAAACTTTGGGGGCCTGTGTCTTGCTGATTTTTAGTTTTCCCAATTTATACGCCCATGAGTGGAAGTGCCCTATGCTCTCTAAGCTGAGTTTTTTAGATGTTTCAGGACACACCGTACACTTCTCCAGAGTGGCTGTTGGCCATTTACAGCCCGCCCATCAGCGTAGCAAGGCTCCCATTTCTCCATGGCCTGTCCTGCATTTCTGGTTTTGACACTTTATTCAGCATGGCCCTTTTGACCGATGGGAAGCGAGACTTCTTTGTAGCGCTGATTTGCCTTTCCAGGTTGCTTGGTTGGCCAAAAAGGGCGTATGCGTTTTTTCCTGAATATATTCAGGAAAAAACGCATACGCCCTTTTTGGCCAAGGGCATCATTGTCGAGGTTTTGCCGCTTTTCCTGTGCTTTAAAGGCGATTCGAATCTACCTCCTGAAATCTGTTTCCTGCAATTCTGCCTTGCTTTCAAATTCTCTTCGTTGCCTTCCCTCAATATATTTGTGGACGAGAGTTATCATTTCTAACTGTGCAGGTCTGTGAATTGCAGTGCCCCTGAGCTCCATTTCTCAACTCGCTTTCTTGGGAGCTGGCCGCAAAAGCGCAGGATTGCTTCAGGCCCTCTTCTGGCTCCGGGCGGCAGGCTGAGCCTGTGGTTAATTCTTCTTCCTGATGGGAAAATAGAGTGACCTGTGCCTGTCCCAACACCTAGAGCTAGTCTCTCATTGGTTCCCCCTCTTCCCGTTCATCCTCAGGACAAATTGCAACCTGTACGGAACAGGAGGTTAAAGGTGCTGATTCTCCAAGGAGGGAGATTGCTAGTAAAGCGGCTGGAATGGCGAACCGGAGCACAAGGAGATGAGAAATGAGGTGCGTTTTAGAAACCTTTCCCGATCACACGGTGTACCA